>NC_139042.1:118388758-118988758 GCF_965140915.1 Aythya marila | reverse complement strand
TTGTGTGACTTAGCCTGGCTTTAGCTTTCCAGGCACACGGTTTCATACAGAACCCAGTTCCAGCACTGTCACAGTTGTACAGTGCTGTGCTGGATGCTGAGCTGACGACATGGAGGCTTTCAGGACTTGGCCTTAATGCACTCTGGCTCTAAGGGAAGTAAGGAACCTCATTACCTCCACAGGCTTGTCTTGTACACGTTTCAGATCTCTGTCATATGTCACACAGCTCTAACGACGCAAATGTATACTGTGAATTTCTTTTGGTATTTGCCACCAGATGATGGCAAATCGTTTGAAAATGGTGAAATGGGCAAAATTTTGGAGTGATCAGATTAGTGAATTTTCATGTTAAGCACAGGAAAAGAGGCATAAAGTTTTGAGTTAAAAATCTTTTCAAATATTTGGTTCTTATCCATCTGTAGAACTTGTAGATTTAATAACTCTGTAATTTTCAAAATGAAATTACAGTCTGCTTTTTTTCCAAGCCTGTCCGAATGTTTTCTTAGGGTAGAGCAACACATATATACAAAATCATTGTCAAAATGATGTTTTTTCCCATTAGGATACTAGAATGGGAAATTAACATCGGCAAGCAGTTGGAGGAGTGCCACAGCAGGGTATTTGTGGAGACCTAGAGCTAGAGCTGCAGTATTCAAGATACATAAAACATTTTCTGGTTTCTTGTAGTCACTAAACATCCCGTCATTTTTTAAGACTGGAAGACTCTCTAGAGTCCTGGCCAACTTTAAGTTGTTCTAACTATATATTACTGACCCAAATTCTCTATGCTGTTTCATTTGGATGTGGTGCTTTCCAGCTCCTGTCCTAAACTGTCAAACAGTTTCTATTTTCTACTGCAGAAGTGGCTGCATTTCAGGAGCTGGAGAAATGATTAACACATGCATATAAATGTATAAATACATCGAAAACATCTTACCAGAAAAGAGCAGGCAACCAACATTTTTCGAAAGTAGAAAAGTTGAATGCTGTAGTACACGTGCCCTAGGGAAAACTGATTTTCTGACAATACTGGGATTAAAACCTGGCAGCTAAAAGACACAGTGCCATAGTGGTGGTTTTGAAGATCTTGCCAGGGCAGTGGGAAGAGGGCTTCTGGAAGATGAACCTCCCCCTTTCTTTCAAGGTGAAATTGAAGTCAGCATGCTGTGCAACTCCATGACTATTTTTATTTCTCCTGTTTTGTATTAAGATAATGAAAAGCCCATGAAAGTGATAGAGGATGAAGATCTTGTGGATCAGCAGCTTATCAGTGAGCTGAGGAAAGAGTATGGGATGACCTACAATGACTTCTTCATGGTGCTGACAGACACTGACATGAAAGTCAAGGTGAGGGTTTTGACTATTGGAAAGAAAAGGCGTTGGAAAATATGAAAATAAAATACAGGAAATTATAGGCTTGCATGTCAGGCACATAACTGAGTGATGCAGAACTTTGTCATCGCTGGGTGACAAGAGAAAGGACAGTAAGAGAAATTTTCAGGAATCAGCTGCCTTCGTGTTCTGCAGATGAGGGATTTCAGGAATTGTGGTTTTCTGCTGGGATGGTGAGTCGACACCACAAAGGCTAGGAGTCTCTGGCAGGGGGGTTTAATGCAGTACGTGATGTCCTAAAAGAGCATGGTTGCTCAACAAGATGACAACATATTGTATATGGACAATACTCTAGTTGAAGGGCCCTACAAAAGAATATGTTGACAATTCGTTGCCTGCACCAGCCTGCCCTTATCACATTGGACAAGTACTCACAATATGTCACTTCCAAAGAAGAGTCTGACTGCTAAAATAAGAGTATTTCCATGATTTATAACCTGTTCTAGGCCTTGTTACCTGTGTGTAAATGGGAATATTTTAATCTCTGTATATCCTGCTGTGCCGTGATTCATGCAAAATGACTGCTACTATGTGCATTCTTTTTCCATTTGTTCTTCTTGCTTACCAGCAATACTATGAAGTACCCATAGCAATGAAGTCCGTGTTTGATTTGATCGACACCTTCCAGTCGAGAATTAAAGACATGGAAAGACAGAAAAAAGAGGGCATTGTCTGCAAAGAAGATAAAAAGCAATCCCTTGAGAGCTTCTTATCCAGGTATTACCTTCTGCACTTATCTGTTATTAGTTCCAGTAATTTCTGTTTTACTGGAAAAATACCTATCCAACTACTTTTACAATTTTTAATATAGATTTCTCCGTATTAACAGCGTTAAGCAAGTACAGAGATGCAGCCACAGCACCATGCACTCTTGCACAGAGCACTAAAAGTCAGCATGCACGTCATATTTCCTGACTGACTGCACATTTTTTGGACGCTAACTTTCTATATCTTGGTTCCCCCACCATGACATGGAGATAACAGCACTGATTTGCATTAGAATGGCAAATAAGGATTAATTCACAGATGTCAGCTCAGTGTTTTGAATGAAGCACAGTGTTGATATTTCAACCATTAACCACGACAATCACATTAATCCCATTCTAATCCCTTCCATGGAGCTTGAATCAGTAATTAATTCTCTGTAACTTCCTTCTTATCCAGCTTGAGATAACAGTTGGTCTTCGCCAGTATTAGTCATATATAGCATTAAAGGTCTTGCAGATGTCTCTTGTAAAATGTCTGAGGCCTTCTGTAGCAAGACAGTTTTGTTTATGCAATCTCTATATGCTGTGTTACTGCTCTACCTGTGAGACCTAAATACTGGGAAATAAACATGTCTGGACTGTGGGAAGATTCAGATCCAAAGAACAGCTGTGCAGCTATGGCCCTCTCTGTTAAAGGGTAATTTACATAAAATTTGGGCTCCCTCATCACTGCAGGCTTTACCTGCTACTACTGCATCCTCCTCACCTAATATCAAAATCCTTGGGGGGTACACTTTTAATGCCAGCTGGCTATGCAAATAATCGAGACAGCATGATGTGGTACGACTTGAGGGCGAATGGAGCAACAGGCAAATGAATAGGTTGTTGGTTCATAAACATTTTAAAATTCGATGGCCACTTCAATGAAAAGAGAACATTTAAGATGTACCCCACCCGCCTCACCACCTCCTGTTTAGGTCTCAGTGATTCATCTTCAAGACCACCAAGAAGAACCACAGATTGGAAACAGCTGCCCAACACAAGAAAGGGCTTGTATGCTGGGAAGTGGCAGCTCCCAAACCCTTCTTAGCTTGCAAACAGCCCTGGTAATAAACACACTAGAAAAACAGGCAGGAAAAATGCAGAGTGGTACATCTATAAACAGAACCGCCACTGCACAGAATACATCTGCTGTCTGTGAAGTAGGCATCAAGTATCGGGTGGACTTCACTAGCCACGATAACTGGGCAGATTCCCAGCAAGATTCATTCCAGCTTTGTCCAAGATTATCTTCCCGGCTGAGCAAGGGTCCTGGCACCATCTCCATGGTGTTGCTCATCTGGGAGATCAGTTATAATAATGCAAACGTTGTTCTTAAAAACCGTGGCTGGATTGAAAGAATACTGAGACCTAGAACTCACTTGAGTAATGCTTAAAAGCCACATGTACCAGCAGGAAATCCTTGAGTTTTGGGGGAGAGAGTCTTCCTGTAGTCCCAAGACACCGTCTGTGTTGCTCTGGGCTCACAGAAGAGAAGGGGATGCAAAATGAGGTGGAAGAACAGGGTGCACACAGGGAAGGATCTGGCACATTTGCCAGGACAGGAGTATTGTTCAGATGTGTGCTCAGATGTCAGGAATAAGGCATAAATCTGTACATTAGTATTAGTAAACTAACAGCTGTGAAGGGCCAACTAAATTAATTTCTCAGTAAGGTGTGACCCCAAACAAGCACACCAGGTATTAGGCTTGTCTGGGGCATGAGGATAGACAGCTTGAATGATTCTCAAACCTTTTCAGCTCTATGTATCTACAAAACAGATATTCAAAAAATAGAAAGTCATCATTAGAGTATCTTAAAGCAGCTCACAGGCAAGACATCATTCTGATTTATGCCCTAGACAAAATGTGATCCAATGTTTGTAGTCTCAGTCCTTGTTTACAGACAGACAGGTGTTTTTGCTGTACAAAATACCACAAAGATTTTTTCGCATACTTTCAAAATAATAAGAAAATTTCTCTCTTTTCTTCACATAACATATACGACTCTTAATGCTCCTCATTCCTATTCACATATACACATGCCCATGTTTCTTACTTGTTCCTCCTGGACAAGATTAAAATTTGCTTTTTCAAGCATTTGCTTTTTTAATTATGAAAATACAAGCATAATCAATCAGTCAACAAGACAAAATATTAGTCAGGAGCATCCTCTGCTCTTTCAGCAATTTCTTCTATGACTTTGAGCAAGTCCCACCTTATTTCCTGCTTCTCTCAAGTGGAACAGTGTTGATCCATTGCATTAGCCTTTATTTTGAGATCTTCATTTGGTGCTGTGGAAAGGCAGGCTATTATTGTAACAGGGTAACATCTGCATCCATTTAAAACATCATTTCCTGCTATAAAAATATCCCCGCAGCTTTGCAAATTCCTATAAATCTGATTTATTTAGGTTTAGTGGAGAAATACCTTGATTCAAAAAAGGGGTTGTTTGGAGAATATTAAATAACTCTGTAGTTAGAATTTTTAAAGGCTTCAAGTGTCCCTATGGCATCACCTTCCTTTGAGAGTAAAGGTGATACTCAGCACACAAGTTTGGTTAGATGAGACATCCTAGATTAAAGGAAAATATTGCCCTATGGATGCCTTATATACTCACAGGCTCATACTGCCACATATATGTAAACAAGCTTAGATTTAAAAACACACTAAAGGTATTTCGAGTGAATGTGGTAAAGAAGAAAAAGAGGTCAGCGACTATTTACACAGAAGTATGAGTTATGTCTGAAATGAAGATACACCCTAATTCCCAGACAACCCTTGGACTGCAAAATCACTGAGCAGTTCCAGGAGCAGTGAATGACACAAAAGCTAAAGTGTCTAGTGAGAAATTCTACAGGAATCTTTTTTGCACTTGAATACACAATTCTCAGCAGTGTTATATCTACCAAAGGTGGCTTAGAGCAAAGATCAGAAGCTTTGCGGTGTTTGTTTGGCCAAACTGCAGCAAAACTGCAGATGCTTTGAGTTCTGGAGCTGTAAAATTTCAAACAGGCCTTATCCTCTCCCAGTGATGGATGGAACTGGAAAGATCTCCCACCCAGCTGTTACTCAGAAGCTGCGAGAGATCTCACATATCTCAGCCCACACAGCACAGGAAGGCGTTGTGATGGTTCCCTGTTGAGCTCCTTTCTCTTTCCAGGTTCCGCTGGAGGAGGCGGCTCGTGGTGATTTCTGCTCCCAGTGATGAGGACTGGGCTTACTCCCAGCAGCTCGCTGCTCTCAGCGGACAGGCCTGTAATTTTGGTGAGTCAAAGGAAATAATATTCTTGCTCCCCAAAACCACATCCTTTCTGGTGATGTGATGGATTCCTTTGCTCAAGTCTGACACTAGACAATCCGAGGAGTCTGACAACTGGAAAGTTTGCTGTAGCTACTCCAAATATAACTGGAAAATACTGTGCTAAGCAGGTAGCACAGTGCTCTCTGACAGCTAACACCACTAAACCAAGTGTTCCCTGGAATCCTTTGGGTGAAGCAGAAAGGTGAGCACTCTGAAGCTTCTCTTCAGGCTTACAGTTCAGAAAATCAGTAACACAACCACTTCAGCTTGCGTATCTTCTTACTGAACAAATAAATGATGCAATGCTTTAAGATCCTTTGCAGATCCCAGTAGCCATCTCAGACCTAGGTCAGGTACTAGGGAGATGCGTGGATGTCAGCTGTTTTGTGTTGTTGTTGTTTGTTGTCTTTTTTTTTTCTGTCCTGCTCCATTTCTTAAACCTGTAAAAAATCTTAATGGAAGCTACTTCAACCCAGTAACAATCTTTCCAGTCCTCTAACCAGGTACTTAAGATCCAGCTCCATGGTCAGTGGAGAGACAGAATGAAATGTCCTATCCCAAAGCCATTACTTCAATACATTCCACTTATGCCCTAAGAGAGGTTTGCACAGTGTTACTGCTACGCTGTCTGTTCATTCGTCATCACCTGGCTTCCATTTGGAGTTTCAGCATCATCTGATTTAGTAGCTACCAATGTAAACTGTGTCATGGACCACCGGTAAAATCCTTTCTGAAGAACAGAACATGATGTTAACAGTTAATTCCACCCTTTGTTTAGGACAGCCTGAAAGAGATCCAGTGAGTTGCTGAAGCATTTGTTCTCAATGGTTTTTCCCAACCAAGTGATGTTTCTAAGCATCTTATCTCCAAGTTGTAAAAACAGTTACAGAAGACTTTGTAGATCATATAGACTCTTACTTCATGAGCAGTTTCTACGGTCCCTAAGGTCTTCAAAGCAGAGGCAGCAGTCCAAGCCTTGCTCAGAACAAATGAAAGAAGTGAATGCCTGTCCTAAGCCATTCACTGCAGTGATCTGTGGTGATTATATTGCCTCTAAGTACTTTCCTGCAGTGTGGATGACAAGTAAGAACTTTACTGGTGAACAAAACAGTGCCGAGACATTCTGAATTTGGGAGTGGCTTTTGCAGTTTACTTGTATGTCTAATGCCTGTATCCCTATGGTACTGAATGACATCAAGTGCTGTTGTCCTTGGGATGAGCAACTCTTTTTCATGGAGGACTGCTGAGACTGGCTCCTAATTCAGCAAGCATAAACCTGGCTGATTAAACTGAAATCTGCCCAAGAATGTGCATAAAGATTGGGTCTCACTCAAAATCTCCTTCGTTTCCTCCACAGGTCTACGGCATATAACTATCCTCAAATTGCTAGGAGTTGGAGAAGATATTGGCGGTGTCTTAGAGTTGTATCCAATTAATGGTAAGTGACCGTTTCCAGTTTCTTCAGTATGACCTATGAAGGGCATTATGCACTTTAAGTGTTTTTTTTGCTGTGATTTCTTTAGAGGGCTGGATATGACTAGGATTACATATTTATTTTTTTTCCCGAAACAAACAAACAACAAACAAAAAAAGAAGGCACACAAGCAAACAAGCTTTCTTGGCACAACTGTGCTAAATATTATATAGAATATTTTCAGAATAGAAAAGCCCAAAGATGATCTGGAAAGCATCTCATATCTTTATCTTCCTTAAACATACAATCACAAGTATAATCCTCTGCCTGTACTACTGTTAATGACAAAGAAATGTTCAAGCATGAACATTTGATCATGTTCATGATCAAGAGTTGGCAGAGCTTATAGAACATATACCTAACACATTCTCTTTTATGGGTCTATCATTAATCTTCCTATGTGTTTGCATCCCAGCAGACTAATTCAGGCAGATATTCTTAGGAGAACCCTCTGTCAGGAGAATTTCAGGGTACATTTCAAAGGCAATGGTTTCCTCTACTACCTAATCCCAACGACTACCTATCAGTGAAGATATGAGGACAAGAAGCAACTTATTCATTCCACTGCTATTTTCACAGTGCTGTACATGAAAGCATCTCAGCCCTCCTAGCCCCATACAGATACAAGTCCAGGCCTACGAAAGAGTAAGAATAGAGAAAGCAGATATGATACTTCTTTCTTCAACACCTTTGTATTCATTTACTTTTTGCTGAAAACCTTAGTCCTACATGCGAAGCAGCCCTTCCCCCATTTTGTCAATGTACTTTCCTAACCTCCCTTTGAATTCACCCTTGAATTCCCCCTTTGAATAGCACCTACACCTACCTGCAAAAGCTCTGCAGATCTGCAAGTCACCTTTTATTTGAAATGAACATGACCCTCTCTGCAGTGGCATTCACAGTTCTGTAGACCTTCACCCAGCCCGTTTGTTTTACAGACTAGAGTCTTGACTGACTTGGTCCTTTCTCATACGGAGTCTATCCAAGCCTGTGATTATCCTTACTGCCTTTCTCTGATTTTTTTTCCAGTTATTCAAGGTTAGAGAATCAGAATTGTGTACAGTGTTCAAGATGGACACAAGCAATACGTTTTAATGATAGTCTCTCTTCTTTTTTGTATTATTTTCCTTATAGCTTCTAATATCTGTTTTGGCTTTTGGCAATTAGTGAGTAGTGAGCAACCCTTTCAAGGAACTGCCTTTCATAACCCTAAGCTCTCTTCTAGAACGGCACTAGTCCCAGCACATGCAACTATGAACTTCACTGGTTACCTCCCTCCACTCCAGAAAATGATTATATATTATTCCTACCTTGTTTCTGCCTTCCAACCATATTATCAAAGTTTCTTTTGAAGTCTTCTGGAAATCTGCATTGCCTGTATCAGCCAGACTACCTTTAGCTATCTGATTGCTGAGACTTGCTACTAAGCCAACTTTCTCAGGTTTCTTTCCTAGGTGTCCACTGATTCTAATTATCTTATACTTTCTACCTGCTTACTTGGTACAAGCTTCATGTTTAAAAGCCCAGAGTTTACCAAACCTACACCAGAACATGTTTTTAAAGTGGGCATGGCATCTGCCACATCCCATAATTCACACATAATTCCAGTTCAAGACTGAAGTTCCACACTAACATTAATGACTCAGAGAATTTATCCTGCAATTCTCCACACAATCACATTTCCATTCCTGTGGTTTCTTTCAGCGTGACTGTTTTTGACATATGCCTTCTGCATACATGAACTGGGACTCAAGCCACATGGGAGTCAAAGATATACATGCATGTTGGGTGAGGAAAAGGTGTGCCACACCACAGCAGCTTCAGCCTAGAGGAAAAAGACAAATTTACTAACCCTAACAAAACTGTTAAAAATACAGCTTTGGTTTCTTTGCAGCAGTCTTACATGTCAGAACCAGGAAATCCTAAGATGCAAATAAGGATCTTACATTGCCAGCATTGGACTGTATCCTATCTCACACTGCAAATTCACTGAGCTACTAAAAATCGTCACTGTTGCCTAACCAAAATGTCAACGCTGTTTTATGTAATCCCTTTTTTAGGAAGCTCTACTGTAGACCGAGAAGACATCCCCGCTAATTTGGTGAAAGACATCCGAAATTACTTCCAAATTAGCCCAGAATATTTCTCCATGCTTCTAGTCGGGAAGGATGGAAACGTCAAATCCTGGTATCCTTCTCCAATGTGGTCCATGGCAATCGTGTACGACCTGATCGACTCCATGCAGCTTCGGCGACAGGAGATGACAATTCAGCAATCGCTCGGCATGCAGTGCCCAGACGATGAGTATGGTGGGTATGGTTACCATAGCTATCACCAGGGATACCAGGAAGGTTATCAAGATGACTACCGGCACCATGGAAGTTACCACCATGGATACCCGTACTGAAAAGAGCAACTTAGCCTCTGACCGCCCCGTGCCTGTCTTCTAATAGCTATCCAAGCAATAGGTGGCCAGTTGCTGAAAGTTTTTCCAGGCCACCTAGATATCCATGCCTCCTCCTTCCACTGTTCAGTCAAGGGACTCTGGTCATTTGCCTTCTCAAAAATGCAGAAGCCTTTACAGTGAAGCAACTCAAACCAGTAGTATTGAAGCTTTAAACAATAAAGACTCCTTTATATTTTTAATCCTTTATAAACAAAGGGCATCAGCAGTTGCTGTTTGTTTGTATTAAAACCAAACAAAATGTCCCCGCAGCCTCAGTCCATGGACAATACTACAGGGCAGGAGACAAACTGTCCAACAAATACTGCAATGCTCTTTGTAATATTTTTTCTAAGGAGAAAAAAAAAATATTTATTGGAAAGCAAGAATTTTGCATTGTGCTGATGAAGACAAGCAAAGAATCACACTGCAGGACTTTCCCAAAAAAAGGAAATGTTAAGGAAGTAGCATGTGGCAGGTTCTTTAATAATAAAACTTCTTTCGAAATAGCTTGTCTGAAAAGACAGCAACCCTCCTACGATGCATCAGCATTGTAGTTGGCTGATTTTGCCAATGAAAGTAAGAATTTATGGCTATGGCAGGACTCATTCCAATACAATACAATGTAAAGTTCTCTTAATCTCAAAGCTTGCTGCATGGCCATTAATTCTTTTAATTGGGGTTCCTGTTCTTTTAGGTCCTGCCTACCTGGCAGTTAATGAGAGCTAAGTGGAAACACCAACCATACAGTATTGTCTGAAATACAGAAAACTGAAAAGTATTATTTTCCATCAGAAAAAAAAAAACATTCTCATTCACGTATTTTAAACAAGTTGTAACTAGCTCTCTATAGTAATGTTCTTCAGTAAACTATTGCTCTAAATTTCAAATTTCTTTCTACCTCTTCTCGTACCCTCCCCCATAAAAAAAAAATCTGGACTAAATGTTTATAGAATTGTTTGGGTATAATTTGATTTGCTACTAAACCAGCTGTATTTCTGCCATGACTTCTGGAATGGTTTCCTTCTCCCTGGTGCCTTTGGGCATTGGATCTGTTGCACCATGCTACTCCGCTGAAATCAGCTGCAGGAACTCCATGCACAGCCATGCCTCCAATACCATTTTGGTTAGATTTCTAAAACTTAACCCAGCAGTATGATTAAATACTATCTTGAAGTGATGGCATTGTGCAAACCTTCATAGTGGCACAGCGGTCACTTCTAATGTTTCGGACACACCTGACCATGCACATTTCTTTTTTATAATCCAGTGGTGCACATGTCATATACGGACGCACCCCTCATGCATATGGGCAACAGGTCAGTCAGTCAGTTCTGTCACCACAGCAAAAACACTGGAACACGTACATACTACAACTCATAATTGGCCAGAGCATGCTCCACAACGTGAGATTTATCATTTTACTGTTCCTTTTTTTTTTTTTCTCCCTCTCCTTTGCTTTTTTCAGCTGTGAGGTAGTTTGATTTTATTTTTTTTAATTTTATTTTTGAGGGGTGGGGGTAGCAAAATGACACCAAAATGGGTAAAGCAACAGGTTCACCCAAAAGCAGACACTTTCCTCAGGAACTTGGTCATAAGAAGTCAGACCCTGCTTGCCTTTCGTAACGTCAGAGAGGCAGACAGATGTCAAGGGGTCACAGGACCTTGTCACTTCTTCCTTGGCAGTACAAAGTCACCCTCCATGCCACCAGGTCTAGGCAGCACAAGACACAGTTCATCTTACCCCTCTCAGGTTCGTGACTGGAGCTAACTGGGGGAAGGCAGGCTTTTGACAGACCCATTTTGAGAGGACTGCTGCCTGCAGAGTGCTTCCAAGCATTCCTTTGGTTACAGCACTTCCACAGCTGAAAGCAGTGGACAGGGAAATTAAGAAAGAAATTTAAGAGGAGTGAAAAAAAAGAATCACAGAACCAAAAGGTTTCCAGAAGAAAGATCAAGTCCCATAGGTTAGCTTCAGAAAACAAGTACTTACTGTATCAGTGTGTTAAAGTCAGCTGCCTAATTATTTTTGCTTAAAGCAAAAGCAGAGGAAGAAGTACCTAACAGTCACCTCCTGTAAGCAAAAGGACGAACTCCTCTGGATTTTCTTTCAGGTGTTCATTTCAACTTTCCTGTAATCTTGTTTTTCCACACGACATACTTAAATGAAAGCCCTTTTAACTCACACTACAAAACATCAAACCTAAATGTCCTGTGCTGAGCAGGAGGAGGAGACAGTTAACTAACAAAACAGAGAGCAATGCTTAATCCAAATGGCCTTTTTTTGTTGTTGTTGAATATTTATAAAATTTGCAGAAGACTTATTATGATTCTGGTGCTGATTTCTGCCTTCATTACAAACCGTCTCAAAATTCCTAGGAATTTTTAGCAATGGTTTAAAATCCTTACTTTGCAACCTACCTCTCACTATGGAGAACTAAAAGCAAGGCTTGAAGGAAAGAAAAAAAGTTTTCAACGATGTATAGTTCTGTCGAAGACTACACGCATCAGGGAGCTACACTACTCCAAACACAAATCAGATCCAAAGTACTGGATCTGCCCCTGCAGCATCACTCTGAGCACAGGTTTATTGAGATTAGCTACTTCCATAGTTCTGAGCGGGCAGGTTCCACACAATGAGGAAAACTTCAAAACTTTTTCTCATACATATTTCTGGGATTTGATTCAGCTGAAAGACAGCTGTTTTCATCCTCAGGCTGTCTTTCAAGCACAATGGCTCAGTTTCTACATTCACAAAGTGGATGAAATTAAACAAGATAAAAATCACTTTAACTGGCTTTTTATAAACAAGAGAATCCGGGGGAGACCTCTCTTCCCAAGAGGTTTTATGAACTAATTCCTCAAATCTGCAGGAGGAACATAACATTTTCAGCAGCTATTAAATTCAAACATTTGTGAATCTGGGTTTTAACTCACAATGTAGAAGGAACTCTCTGCCCAATGCTTTCATTAAAGATTATGTGCCAAAGTAATGCTGGTCTCCAAAAAACTTCCTCATAAAAACCCCTATTACCATTTGAAAAGAAAAATAGTAAGCTTTCTGACAGAGTAGGTGAGCAACTATACAATGGAAATATTTAACCACTGTTACTGCAGTAGGATTCACATGATCTATTCACAAGGTATAGCTCTACAGAACAGCTCCCCCCTTGCTGACCAGAGCTGTTCTCCAGCTGTCTGTGGTTTGTAGTCACTTCCTCTAACAAATCTCATATACACGCTAAATTTGACTATTGCCATGGACCACATGGCTGCATAGAACTGCATGGTTATATTTTTGGGTTACTTACTTGTTATTGCTAAGTTTATGCTAAGTCCTTACCCATTTTTAGACAGCTGTTAATGTTCCTGTTGCTGTATAGGGGATATACAGTTCTCCTCCATTATTAAAAGAAACCTGCCTGGCCAATCCAACTGAATGTCTCCAAAACCTCCAACCTGTTCACCTGAAGACAACAGAAAGGTTTCTACATGTTAGATAGGATCTAACTCTAGAAGGAAAGTAAAAAAGTAAATGCTTCCATAGACCTCCATAGTTACATTCCTGTTATCTTTGTGAAATCTGAGACTTTAGCAAAACAAGTCAATCATGACATCATGCTTGTGATGGAAGTTATTAAAATGAAATTTATAGAGGGTAAAACTGACTAAGCAGGACAAGAGCTGAAAGCAAGTCTAAATATACTTTATAACATTTGCAGATCAATAATTTCCAGCTCTTATTTCTCTTAAGGCATACATTTCATGGCAGGAAAGTCAAAAAAATGTTTAAAGATACTCATCTTTGGTTTGATGCTCTATCATTTGAGGTATGAGGCTAATTTTTATGCTCTGACTTAAGGCAAGGCAAAGCTGCCTGCAAAAGTTGATGTAAAAAGCTACCACTAGTAATGCAAAGCAATCTAAAACTAACAGTGCTTTCACTTTTCATGGGAATGTCTGCTAAAGTTGGTAGCTGTGACTGAAAAAGACAATGAATTCAGGCAAGTATATACTGCAAACCTGTATGTAATGGAAAGAAAAAGAAACCATCTTATTGCAACTAAGTCTTGAACAGTTTGAACTTTTTTTTTTTTGCATTGAAGTTTCATTTCCCAAAATAGAATATTACACACCAACAAAACTCATGTTTCTGGAATTTACATTCAAATATGCTTTCTTATTCATTCTGTACAAATCCAAACAACCAGGATTCCTTTTGGTGAAATGAGCTACTATGGTAGTACAACAAGATCAGCCATAAAACATTTTTCAGCTCAACATATTTACAAGGTTAGCTCATATAATCAAACCACAACAGTAATTTCACTTTGTGTAATTCTTAATACATGCTAGAAAAAGTTCATACTCCTGAAAAAAAAAAAAAAAAAAAAGATGGAAGAAATCAGAATAAGAATTTCACATGCGTGGTTTATAACTTGACAGTCATCGGCCACAACTGGAAACAGGCTGCCCTGCTTGATGGATCAGTGACAGGAGGTATGTTAATTAATATAGCAATGAGCCATCAAGACAGTATGCGTAAGTAGGCACACAGAGCCTGGAAAAAGGATGGCAGAGGGGAACAAAGGCAGAACTGTCTTCAGTCCATGGAGAAATGCATCAGTAATTGATTAAGATACGCTGTGGTATGAGGCTCTGACACTGAACTCATTGCATACCTTCATAAGAATTCCTTCGACAGCTATCTTTCCATTATCAAAGCCTTGTTTTTGACTGTTCCCTTCATCCTCCAATTTCTAAAATTCCTTGAATTATTTTGAACCCATTTTTCATCTCACTGAAAATACAATCCAGCAGACTCCTCAACAGCGATTCTGAGTTCACCGTGCCTGACATTCCGCAGAATGATTTTGCTCTCTGCAAAAATGAATGCAAACTCTTATCAGTCTGAGTTGTCAGAGCAACAACAAATGGTATCAACACCTGCACCCTCCTGCTCAGTGTTCCAGATATTGCAGGGCATTGTTGCAGCTGCATAACATCCGTTTTCAGATAGTGGCCCCAGTGCAAAGTCAGTCTCTCCACACACCCTTTCTAAATGCAATAAAGACCCTATGATACATTCATACCAAGTAACACGCTTTTGTTTTATTCAGGATCTTTCAAAGTGAAGCCATGTAAGTTGCCAGTAAAATCTACTATTTTCTACAAAGGCATTCCAAATTTCAGTTCCCCCAGACATCGGGAGACAGGCACACACAAGTCTCATACTGGAAATGTGAGAGTGAAATTTGCTTTAGTCACATCAGAGAATCAGAAAGGACTCCACAGGAGCCAGTACGGAGTTACACTGGTGTAAAACAGGAATGAAAACAGAATTAAGACCATTCAAACTGAAAAAGATTCTCCTAGATTAAGAATACATTGATCCTTCAGACAAATTATCTGATTATTATACATTCTCAGGTCAAGGTTTGATGAGATTGGTTCAGGGGGACTCTCTCACTCAGCAAGGGATATTTCAATGTGAATCACCAAAATACAATAAAACAGTCAATTTGCCTCTTATTTATGAGGCTATTAGTAACATCTTAAGCCCTGGAAAGAAAACTTCATGAAGCATTTTTACATTGGAAGATGCCAATCAACCCTTAAATCACTTCTGCAATGTGGACAAGTTTTATCATCTCTGCTTTGCTAACCAAGGAATTCACACAGGAGCTTGTGCAGTGACTCAGGACAGTCAACCGAAGTGATGAAAGACATACGGTTAGAGCCCAGGACTGCCCTCCAATGCAGCATGTCACCCAGACAACTGAGTCCAGGGTCCAAGCCTCTTCTTGTCCACTTCAGGTATAAACTCTGTTTATTTCAGCAGATTTTGAACTCCTAATTTGCACAGATGGAAAGAGGGAAAACAGCTCTCAAAAATAAATGGCTCAAATTAAGAGCTTGAATGTTTTCCTCATCCATCTCTGACATCCGGACCCAAAGTAGTCTCAATTGTTCTGCAAATGGGAAAAAAGGACCCTTCGCTATGTCAAGAAAACATTAACATTCTCTCACTATGAGTAATAGCATTCCTCTTAGCCAGCTCCACGCTAGAGCGAATCTTCATCTGTATCGATGTCACTGCTTGGTTTGTTCAGTCGCTCAAATTCTTCTCCATCCTACAGAAATAAGAAGAGAACAATGTGAGCAAAAGACATCTTGTTATTAATACATAGAAAGAGGAAGAGAGAAAGAAAAGAAGAAAGTTTATTTATGGTATCTCTATGATATTAACACCCAGTAATTTACATGTTTTACCAGTATGTTAAAATCTTCCTCTAACATATACACGTTCATAAGAAACATCCCGTTCATCTTTAATACTTTTTAGTGACTTGTCTCTAAACAGCTTGTAGTATTCATCAGGAAACTTGCTCACATAGCACTCTTTGTTTTTACCACAGATGCTCAATTGTAAATGCTAAAATAGATAATGCCAGCTACCCCAAAAAAATACATCTGTATCATTTACTGCTTGTTAAACAACAATATAAAAGGGTACCATGTAGAAGTCCTTGAAAGCATCTCTACCAAGTTTAATTTTTTCTAGAATTAAATGGAGACAGCACTCTCTGCTGGTTGCATCATGTGTAACAGAGCGGATCTGTACAGGCACAACACACAGACATTAGTTCCTTCCCACTCTGACTAATTTCTCAGCTCAATTAAATGAGCTGAGCCTAAAGGCAAGCCCTCTGTGTCATGTACTAGTTGTCTAGATTACTATTCAAATTAGGGGGGAAAAAAAGTACCTGCAGAAAATGTTGTGTATGAAAAAAATCATGTTAAAATGTCTTCAGATATCTTTTGACTGCTACAGTATGAAGAATCTTAACAATTAAAAAAAGATAAATTTCTTTATGGGCTCAGCTACACAAAGATTTATCAGTTCTACATAAGTACAATTAGTTCCCAGGTGTCAGTTCCAACTTCTGTATGCCCAGGGCCAGTGGACAAATATATCTGGTCAAAGAAGTCACAAAAGAGGATTTGTATAAAAGTTGCTGAAGTTGCTCACAGCACTGTCTGTAGTCACGGCAGAAAAGCAACACTTACCTGAGCTTCATGAATTTAAAAAGTGGAATACACAAAATAATTTCCCAACAGTTTTAAAGATTTATGAGTCTGGTCACATGCACAACAAATCTTCCAAATATGCCATGGTGGAAATGGAGGTGAAACAATGGAGAAACCAGAGAAGAGGAGTACTGAAAAGCCTTACCCCACTTGACCTCTCCCACGTGTCTCCTTTGAAGAGCTTGCCCCTTTCCCGCAGAGTGACAATTTCCAGGCCTCTTGGTTTACTGGCATTATAGATGAATATGGAAAGAAGCACCACAGGAGCTTCCAAAAAGAATTCTAAAGAAGGCCTGAAGTCAAAAATGACGAAAGACACTGTGGTGATGATGACAGTGGTGATCTGAGCAGTCATAACATGGAACATGTTGTCTCGGAACTTCAAGATGAAGGCTACGGACAGCCCCAGGAAAGCTGTGACAAATATAAGAGCCACTGAGAAGACGTTGTGCCCATAAAAGAAGCCGCAGTTCCCTATCTGCCTCCGGTCCTTGGCCCGCAGACCCAGCATCAGCCCATTGAACAGCACCCCGAAGGCATACAGTTTGCTGTTCTGCGTGAAGATGCTTTCAGCAAGCTGGTCCCCGTCTTTCAAGATCTTTTCGTTGTAGATGTTAGCCAGGGCAGATATGAAGCACTGCACTAGAATAAGCAGATGTCCCAGACTGAGGCGGAGAGGTTTCAGTGCTCCTGCCATGGTGCTGGTGACGTTCCACTGGAAGCTGGGAAGGAAGCTGGGTGCTCCGCAGTTGCCCTTTTCAACACACGGTTCCTCAGGTCCCGTATAAAGAAGGCAGTGGTTAGATGGACTGAAAAACATATTGTGATGGAATCCATGTACAGCCAAGCTTTGCTGATGGCCTCCAGTTCCCAGAGTCAGGGCGACAATGGAGAGGAATAAGATGACCAGAGACGCCCACTGTACCCAAGAGAGTTTTCGCCTAGGAGCAGACAAAAAAAGCCACTAACTTTAGAAACACAGCAGCACAAATTAAACGATAAGAGAACGAGCTCTAAAAAACACACAAAAGACATCATGCCACAGGTAAGGAGATGTAGACAAGTACAAAGACACATCTTGGGTTTTCGTAATTGACAGGAAAATGCCAAAACGTAGGGTTCTTTTCTGTGGCAAGTAGACCCCAGCCTGGTGATCACAGAAACACAAAAGGGAGAACACACAAAGCGCAGAGATAAATTTAAGGGAAGTCTTTCAAGATGGTAGTTCTAGATGCCAAACATGTGACCACTAAAAGCAACTATTGTCTCGGTGAACACAGAACACAGGTTTGATGAATTCAAAGAAAGTCAGACGTTCAAATAATTCTCTTTCTCTGGGAAACCTTCACAACATTTCACTTTTCCCCCATGATTTTGTGCACCTTTCTAATATTTTATGATGCTAGGAATGCAATTTAGAAGACCTAACAGTCTTAGCTATTTTATACTTTTTCACCCAAGGAAATCCTGTTTATTGCATGAAAAAAATAATCAGAATTTTGGAAGATTAAGCAAATGGTGACATATTGAGATGTAAATCTAAAGAACTAAGAAAAAGCCTTTTGGTCAGACCATCAGATGCTCTTCTGGAATATTAGCGCCTGTAGAAAAGGCATCTTTGTTCAAAGTTGAACACAAGTAACCTTTTAGGTGGAGTATGAAAGCTAATATCCATTTCCCTGCTAGTCTTTTCTGAATCTAAACCACACCATAAAGAGCACGAGTCAGCCGAAGAACACGCAGGACAGAGAAACTGGCTTTTGTCACATGAATAACAAAGAACAGACGTACATATTTACTTTTAAAAACACACAGTTGACCAGAAACACATCAGGGCTGGCATAATATTACAGCATACAGATGTGTCTTTCACTCTTGCATATCTCGTTCCTTCTCATTGGGTTACATTTACATTCAATTAGGAACAACAAACTGGCAAGAAGTACTGCTCATCACGAAATACGAAATTTAATGAACAAATGAAGGAACCCAAAACCAGACCTTAATTCTGGCCATTCAACAAGTATATAATCATGATTTCACTCGTCTTCTGTTACAGGTGACCAAATGTAGACACATAGGAGCTCCTAACAAGCTATTATTTCCAATGCCTTGGTATGCAGAATACAAAGCCATCTCTCATCAAGTTGGTATAGCCATAAGAAAACATTATTACGGTGCCTATCAGACACAGAAAGAATGTAACATAACCTCTTCATCAATGCTAGAAAGATAAAAAATTAAATCTCATTTACCTTCATAAGTACTACTTACTTTAGCACTATCCTGAAGAGAAGAGCTGTTGTTATAATGACAAAATTTGAGAAAAGTACAGCCATTGCCTAGAAAAAGAAGGAGAGCAACATTATAGTCCAGACACCATGTCGACACCAAAAGCCCACCAATTTTGAGTGGTCCCCTTTTTGCAAGGTGTTTGGAAAGCATCACCCTGGTGCCGAGTAGCACATCCTTAAAATGAAATTCAAGTCCCACTTCAAAGTATCAAGCAAAGTGTGGAGATTAAGTTTAACTGCAGCAGGAAGAGCTCTGCTGAAACAAAGATGTTAGGAAAACAATCCAGCTGGAAATGTACTTGGCCAAAAAGAAAACTGTTTATTTTTCTGGCAGATCAGTTTCCCCGTCAGGCCGACCACTAAGCTGCAAAATCAGCTGTGTCAGCACAAGTGAGAAAGGTGCTCCAAAAGGAAACTCTGAATAGGGGAAGGTGAGGCTGCTTCTGATGGCAGCTTGTAGCATCCAGACTTGGGCAGAAAATATATTTTTGCACGTCAAATGCATCTGCTTTATTGATTATAAAATATAAAGAGATGCTCACCTTGAATTTCATGACAGGATTATCCTGTATAAACAGTATACATATAAAAAAAGGCATCTGAACTCTTTCCTCCATTTCAACATCAGAGGGAGATTGCTTTTTAGACAATTTTGCACAAAAACATACACATGGATTCAGAAGTGCAAAGTGACTTTATCTTGTACTTTCTTATCTACATTTCCACACTCTCAGGCTCTGCTATTGCAGAGCCTTTCTCATTTATCAGAGGAAAAGCATTTTTCCCATCACCTTAGGTGTTTGGTTTTTTTTGGAATAGATTGGCACTACATGCTGAGTAATAAATCTCATGAAGCAGCATGACAAGGTCTCAAGTAAGCTGAAGACTGACACAAGAAACACCTGCCTAAGAAATCACAGCTTAATTTTCTGCTTTGTGAAATTACAACTCAGTTAAAAAAAAAAAAAAAAAAAAAAATGTTAGATGAATGTTGTGGAAGAAGGAAAAACACTGAATAAAAAGATGAATCTGGAACTGACAGAAATTACTCTGGAAAAATGAGGCTTGGTGCAAAACTGATATATAAATGATATGCAAAACGTTCCACGTATATTTTTGGTCTCACAGGCTAAGCCCCAACCATCTCTGGTAAAGTAATATGACCAAAATCTGTAACAGAACAGTTAAAAATGAATTGATTTTGAGTTTCTTTGTTCTCTGAGGCTTCAAGAGACCTCTGCTTTAGGTAAGTACAAGTAAGAAACAAATTAACCACAGATTACTATGCTACTAGCTTGCATGCTGGAAGCAAAGTTTCTAAAAATAAGTTTTACCAGTAACAGATTGAGCACAAAAGAGCATCCACAGTTACTGCTGAAGCCGCAAGAGAAAAGATCTCACCAAAGCAACTCTGTATCTCAGAAAACTGCTCACCCAAGTAATTACATAGTCCAAAATCTATAGTTTTAAAAGTCACATGAAACAAAGTTCAACCAGGCACTGCCACCTTCTTTTAGGCATCTTGCCTCTACCTTTTCACTTTCAGGGTCTTGAACTCTTTCAAGGTATGCTACCTTACAGGTATTTAGTTATCTCATCTATTATTTATGTCTGTATTACAATTTCAGCTGTCAGTTAAAAGACACCAAAAATTCTGGAAGAGCACACATGCTCTCAGGGGAGAGAGACCAGTTTTGCAGTGTGTCCGTGTGCAATATACAAGCTGCGCATTTCACAAAAAGATCACCTTGACTTGAGCCAAAACAAATTGCTTAAGAAAGCAACAGTGTGGTGTAATCTTTTAAGTATCAGGTTTTGGTATTACAAATGTTATAGCTGAATTGCCTTCCCAAAGGAGAAAACATCAACTTATATTAAAACATCCAGAAGGTTCATTTTCAGTATATTTTTCCAGCCAAGCCCTATTCCAGACTGTTCCGTCCTAGTCAAAAATGTACACCTAAAAGGGCATCATTTTAGAGGAGAAGGCCTGAATGAAAATGAAGAAACATTTATACAAATTTTTAATGTCAAACAAGTGTAGCCATGCTATTTATAGCAAGCACTAATCATTTGTTTCCACCTAACCGGTTTGTGAACCAAAAAGTACCCTAGCATGAAAAAAGAAAGCTCAAAAACTGTATGCTGAGAATCTGTAGATTTATCCAGAAGGCTGAATGTAGCTAGAAGAAACTAGCAATTAAACTTTATCCTTAAACACAACCACATTTAATGCACAGCAACATAAAAATGTATGTAAATATTGAGATTCAAACAGTTTTCTTCCTTCCCAGTTCACTTCCTATTGCTCACCTGCTTTAGCAGGTTACATTTATTTGCTTTTCTTTGGAAACGGTGAGGAAAGAATGCAAGTCAACATGTGAAGTCACGTACATAAAGCAACAGAAGACAGAAAATTGAGACTCAAATACTAGCAAAATGAGCAAATACATTTAAAAAGAAATACAGAATTGAAGAAAAAGAAGTGTAAGCACCAAAAAGACCTAAAAGACCTGTCACACTCTTAGGCAATTCAGCCTATTCTTAAATTATTTAGGATGGAGAAAATACAGAGACCTTCCTCTACTGACAGCTGTAAAACACGGATCATTGGCAGGGAAAAAAAAAAGAAAAAAGAAAAAAAAAAAAGAAGGTCTAGCTGAAGATCTAGAGATCATTCATTTACCTGCAAATCTTGCCTTGTCAATGTTACAACTGTAAATAGCTTAAGGTTAATGTTACCCATTAGTAAGACATCAGAAGATATTAATTCAGTACATGCGTACTTACTGGCTGGAGGTAGGTCAGCACATAGAAGACAATCAAGTTGTCCAAGAAGTAAAGAAAGGCAGGAATTGACCATTTCATGGAATTACAAAAATTCTTCCAGGAAAGACATCCAGAGGGATGATCCAAACAACCCTCTGGAAGGAAAACAAATTAAGAGGAAAGACATTTTTCTTGTTTTCTTTTAGTACAAGTCTATTCCAAACCCTTTTGAACAGGTACCACTGTTGTGTTCTTAAGAACACTGCTGGACTGCAAAAAGCCTCAAGTACTATAGGTCTCTGGCAACACAGAGGACACACCCAAGGCAGAACACGTAGCTAGAGAGCAATCCATCGCCTATGGGCATTCACCTTCTTGTTTCACCAGAGAAACCATCCAAGAATCCTTTAAACCCCCCATGAGAGTATTTGCCCACTGGAAGCAAAAAACCAAATATCAATCATTTGCTGAGGGCCAGAAAGCACTCCAGAAAGTCCCCACACAATAGTCACATCATTACTGGGCGATTATTAATCACATCTAGACCTGAAACAATGACTCAAACAGGGGATCTGTTCATATACCACCCAGAGGATGGCCAGTAACACCAGAAATACAAAATGAATCAGAACTCGGTATATATACAACACACAATCCGAGTCAAAAGAGAGCAAACGGGAAGAAAGCAGAAAGGACAAGGCACAAAGAATGACATTTTCTTAGGTATTCAGGACACGTGCTTTAGGGTTGTGCCAAACCTTAGACTGGTCTAGAGTTGACAACAGAAGCACTTTGTTAGTACAGATTTAAGATTACAGAATGTTATCTAATCCTCTTCTGAATTAGTCACACACTGAGATCAATAAAACTCAGAAATCTGGTAGAAAACAAAATAAAAAAAGCAAAAGAAAGCAGTAGGAAGGCCCAAAAATAAATTAGAAAAATAGCCTGCAATACGAAACTGGAAGATAATGAAGCCTGACACCACTTTTCCTGTACAGACAGCAGCCCCAAGATTTGTCTTTGTAACAAAGCTACTTTGAATTCTTACATTCAAATGCTGCTTCTGACTGAAATACCACCACACACATAATCCCCTCCAGTGGAAGGTGGTGGCACTTTTAAATAGAAGCACTCAGAAGATTGGAAGGTAAAGCCTAAACCTTTAGTTAAAGCAATTTATAAGATTCTGTTCAGTCACATCTTCACAGTGAGGTGAAGTATCTATTATCCTACCCTGATGCTGTGCTAAAATTCTTTAAAAAAAAAAAAAGATTGTGTCTTCATTACACTATCTAATTCAGATTACCTGTCCTCATTTCAGCTATCATACCAACAACTTGAGAACACATTAATTTATAGCACAAATTACAGTTGTAAGGAGTGTTGTTATAATTCTGTATGGAAGACACAATCCCAGAGAACATTACTAGCAGGACTTTTGCTACACTATTAAAAGTGAATCTTTTAGTCAAAGGAAAAAAAAAGAAGTACAGCAAATCTTAGAAAAATCAGTACATCTTAGTTATATTAAACATGCGTACTTACCTTTTTTCTTAACCCATAGTGCCAGTATCAAACAGAGGAACAATTTCACTACTTCAGAACATATGTTCACCGTTGTAGGAAGGTAATCGTACTTGTTATCTGTGGGATTCAGCAAATTGTAGAGAGTACACGGTCAGATTCTATCTCCTGCATTCACAATTAGAGAAGACACTATTTTAACCCCTCCAGTCAGAATTTTTGCTACTCCCCATAAAAACAAAAGGCTCTTTCAGCACTTCAATTATAAATACTCAGGTTGTGATGGTATACCACTGCCTGAACGCTCCCCTTCCTAGGTGAAATCCTCCTTCATTTGGTCTCGGTTTACAATGAAACTTTAAGGAAGAATTCAGGAATAACACTATCTTAAAAAACTAAGGGGAATATCTTCCCCCAGACAGCAAAATGCTATTTTTTCCCTCCAAGGAAAAGGCTTCCAGGATGACACAATATCTTTTAGGATTATACCTGCTCTTTGCTAGCGCGTTTTGCTAATATACACTGATGGGGGAAGCGTTACAGCAAGACAGTTATAACATGCACACTATTTCTTAAAACCTGTTGAGAAACATTGGTCAAGACGTTCACCCCCAACCGTGCTTGCACCATTTATTTGCTGACAAACAGCTCCTGAGGCGTTCGTTCCCTGCCGCACCTTTCCAGGGACGATCTCCACACGGATCAGACATCTTGCAGCCGCAAGGTGCTACTCTGCCTTAGATCCCGCGACATTTATGCCAGAAACCACCAAATTTATCCCGCTTTATGTAACAACAAGACGTCGGCGCTAAGAGCTCTGCGGGCTAGCATTTTGGGGACGCCTCGCCCGAAATGCCCGCTCGCCCCTAGCTGAGGCACCTTACGCCCACCGCCCGGCAGTACCTTCGTTGGCAGAATACTTCATCAGGAGGATGCGGCTGGAGCCCAGCGCTATGAACACCCCGCCGAGCAGGAAGGTGGCGGCGGTGCTCTTGGAGCAGGGGGCGAGGCGGCGGCAGCACCTCAGCTCCATCCCGCTGCCCTCCGGGCGAGGAGATCCTAGAACAACCGGCTCCCTAGGAAGCCACGCAGCCAGGTGAGGCTGCTCGGTGCCATCCCTCACCAGGGGCTCACGCCACGAGCCATGCTGTCCCCTCGCTTTTGCATTTAGGAGAGGGACGCGCTATGAGGGGGTCCGCCATCATCGCCACCCCGCCCGCCGCTCCCTCAGCGCCCGTCACGGGGCCCCTCCCCCGCGGCGCTGCCACCTCACCTCACCCACCCCTCCCTCCCCTCAGGGCTCTTGCCCTTACCCCGTTACGTCACCCATGCTGGCCTCTTCCCCCGCGGCGCGCATGCGCGGGGTGGCCCGGCCGCGCTTTGCCAGCCCCGCGCTCCGCGTCATGGGCGCGACCAGGGGGACGGAGGGAGGGGAGAGAAAATGGTGGCGGGTCACGTGACGGGAGGGAGGGCGGGCGGTGGGGGGTGGAGGAGGGAGGCGGCGCCGCGGCCATCGCTCGGCGGGGCTGAGCTGAGCTCGGCTCGGCTTGGGGCGGCCGGCGGCATGCAGAGCGTCATCAACACGGTGAAGGGGAAGGCCCTGGAGGTGGCCGAGTACCTCACCCCCGTGCTCAAGGTGCCGCAGGGGGCGGGAGGGCGCTGCAGGCGGTGCTGGGGCGGTGCTGAGCCGTGCCCCCCCTCTCCCCTGTGGGAGCCCGGGCTGGGGAAGGGGCGGCGGGGGGCGAGAAGGGCAGCGAGGTCCTGGAGGGTGTCCAGGGCAGGGCTACAAGGCTGGTGCAGGGCCTGGAGCACAAGTGCTGCGAGGAGCTGGGGGGGTTTGGGCTGGGGAAGAGGAGGCTCGGGGGAGACCTCACTGCTCTCTACAGCTACCTGAAAGGAAGGTGTGGGGAGCTGAGGTCAGCCTCTTCTCACAGGTAACCAGTGATAGGACTAGAGGGAATGGCCTCAAGTTGTGCCAGGGGAGGTTTAGGTTGGAAACAAGGAGACATTTCTGCTCAGAAAGAGCAGTCAGGCATTGGAACGGGTTGCCCAGGGAGGTGGTGGAGTCACCGTCCCTGGGGGTGCTCAAGGAGATGTCCCTGGTGTTCGGGAGCCTTGTTTATTGTTTGACATTGGTAGGAGAGTGATGGTTGGACCAGATGATCCTGGAGGTCTTTTCCAACCTTAATTGTTCAATAAATCTCCTATTTAATATTTCTACTGTTAGTTATTTACAGCGTCAATCTCTCTGCCCGTAGTTTTGTAGCGTGACCTTCTGTATGCCTTACACCTCACGGCTTAGATCTCTGGGTTGAAGGCAGCGATATGCAGTTATTAAATGAGCTTGTCCCTTGGAGGTATCCTGCCTGGGTAGTGGATCTTCCTAGGCTCAACCACCAATGCGTGCTGCAGTGAAGCTGTGGTGTGGAAACATGAAGTGATGTGTTCACCATGTACGCTTGCTGTGGAGCAGCTGGCGCTTTATTCTGCTGTGAGCAGAAGAGGAATCTGTGTGACCAGATGTACAGCTAGCGGCCGGGAGGCAAGGTGGACCCTCCCACATGGGGGAGGTGATAATATTATGTGTATGTGTTCCCTTTACAAGGGGCCTGAAATAAGTGCTCCCATTCCTTACCTTCAAAAATAAATCAGGCTTGTGTCTCGCACTAGCTTGCATACCACAGGATGCTTTGAGATGAAAAAGATGAGATTGTTTACCCTCGGGGAGCAGAGTGTGGGTATTTTACATGTTTCCTTCTGTAATTCCAGAAGCACAACTTTGTGCGTGTTGCATAATGCATGTGGTTAATGTTGAGGTTTTAAATAGTAAGCTGACTCTAGTGTGATATTGCATAATGTGTTATCAGGAGTTCTTGGGTTTATGGTAATTAAACTGCTAAACTATAGCTGTTTGGGTTTCTTTGGTTTTTGTGAACTGCACAGAGTGATGCTATGATGTCTGCCCAGCAGCCAGTTTGCTTTTCCTAATGTTGTTCTTAAATGTCTCTATAGAGATATTATGGGAGAGGAAGGTGTCAGATGTGTTCATGAACTAGGTGTGCTTGTTTCCCTTTATATAACACAGGTGGTAGAGTGCACCAGGGTTAAGTGTCAAGAATAGTTAAGTTAAGCAGTGGCTGGTTTTCTTTAATGCTTTCCTAGCGATTGAGTAGGCTGAAGTTGTAGTCAAATACCAGGTTTCTTCACTAAAAGCCTTCATATCAATGCGTTGCACTGCTGTTTGGTGCTAAGAAACAGTCCCAAAGCCCTGACTGAGAGGATCATTAAATTCTATCTGGTTTTCCGTATCTTACTGGTCTCTTACTGGTGAACATAACACAAGGTGTTAAGGAGTCTTTTTTCTTAGTTGTTGATATAATTGGCAGCATCAAAAAAAATACTTTGTATATACAATACACTCTTTTCACAATTTCCCCAGATCCTGCATCTAAGTAATTATGTCAGGCCTTACTTACACATCTTGCTTCCATATTTTATCAGCCCAGGCAAAGGCTACCTCCAAGTTGCTTCAGAGATCTCTGTGGACTGAGCTGGTTGCAAGATGAAAATCTCACAGATGTTTTTATTTACCAGTAAAGTGGGTATGTTGATTTGCCAGCAGAACTCAAACTTCTAACTTTTTTTTTTTTTTTTTAATTGTAGGAGTCCAAATTTAAAGAAACTGGAGTAATTACACCTGAAGAAGTAAGTATTTAGAACCTTTGAAATATCAGTACTTCCATATTTTCTAAATACAACTTTTACTCCAAATGATCACGCTCATGTCAAACTGTTTACACCTTTGTCAGTTCCTTCTTGAAACAATTTCCATGCTGTGGAAGTTAAATGGCTTGTTACTCTACAGATGAAGTAGATCAACAGCAGTTTCTTCTTGAAATGCAACGTGGCATCTGAATGTGAATTATCTTTTCCTGTACTACATCCTAAAACACTAATAAGGAAGCTCATGCTGGGTCAACAACTCTGTATATATCATGGAAGTAAACAGGAATATGTTTGTTTCAAAGGCCTTTTCCATAAGCAATTCAAAGGAGAACTTGTACTGCTGTGTCTTGGAAACAGTCTTCTCTTTCTTCTCTTTTGGTTCCTTCCAGGGCTGTGGCTAAATCATTATATATGCTTGTTCACAGCAAGCATCCCTCTCCCAACCCCAAGAGGCTGCTTCAGAGTGATTGTGTTTTGGATTAATGCCAAACAGTTGTAGTTTTTAAAGGAGTCTGCTATGAAGAAAAAACAACAAGAATTTTTCTAGAATATTAGCACTGATTTTGCAGTGCTATTTAGGCTTCCCTGTTCTGCTGTTTTTCATGTTAAAATGCTACTGTTCTGAAAATACGTTGTCTTTACAGAGGTGTAAGAATAGCGTTCAGACTGTTAGGTAGAATGAAAGAAAAGTGAGACTGTACAAACGTGAAGATGGGAGAGAACAAATTACAACTGGTACAGGTAGTGCATGTGGGCAAAAGTGTCTTTCCTAATGTCGGTAGCGAGCATTTTTCTGCTCTGTTGCAAGGCATGCAAGCACTTGTGGTTTCTGTGACCCACGGGAGTACTACTCAGAAAAACAGGCTTAGCAACATGGTGTTCTGATAATTGTGTGTGCATAGGTGTCTGTGTATTTTATGTACTAATGTATTATAGATTAAAAATAACTGTTTATGGAGAAAGTGGATACATATCACGGAGGAATTAAACATTAGTCCATGTAGGAGAGAATGTTGCAGCAGGACTGAAAGATCAGATACCTTCTATAGAACGTAGGAAGAACCATGCTGAGTTAAACTGCTTGCAGCATTTAAACACCAGTAAATGAATGCAAATAGTCTGTTATAAACATAGATGCTGATAAGATGAATAGAATGGATCCTTCAAAGCCATATTGAAGGGAAATGGTTATACAGTAAGACTAATAGTCCTGTTAAATTTAGATAGGACCGGAGCATGGATATGCTGATTGTCCCTTTGACAGTCTTTCCTATTCCCTGACGATTTTGATCTTAATATAGTAGTGATTGCTAAAGAACTGATATCAACTGTGATGATGGTAGGATGTTATCTTTGAATGAGTTTGGATTTCGTGAGTAATGAATCTCAGTTTAACCTGCTCTGCCTGTATGTTAGTCTGAGATGCTCACCATTGTGATAAACTTAGTGTGGTTGTTGTGGCTTGTCTCTGAAGATGAGTCTGTTAGTGATAAGGCTAATGATGACTAATCACATTCAGCATCTGTATTTTTTCCATTTAGCAGTGCAATTGATTTAATTTTAACAAATTCTTGCCTGTCATGAGTTCTTACTAGCTAATGCTTCAGAAAGGTGGCCATTTTCATTTCATATGTAAGTACAGGCAAATCTCAAATTGTTTTCTTGCCATTTCTGCTATACCAATTCAGGTATGATAATGTTAGTGCTTTAGAAATAGAAAGTGAAACCAACTAGGTTAATTATGCTGTTTAGGAGAAGAAATTTAGTGTTGTTTTTATTTTTTTTTTTCATTCATAGACTTCCAAAGAATGCTTTGAATTTTTCATCTTAAATAATGTCCTTCAACATTGGAACTACAAACTTCCAATTCTCTGAACAGAGCATTTTAAGTGGTTCTAAAGTTTCATGTGTTATTTATTATTAGGTAAAGCCTAATAACATGTTTTTTAATTTCCATGTGTGTTGGAAGGGATTACTGTTTTCTTTAAAATGAGTATTTCACTAGAGATTTTTCTTGGAAAATGATTGAAAGAAATCACTTTTGCAGAGATTAAATCTGCTAATCTGCATGCAATACACATTGTGGTATTTTCTACTACACTGATGTGCCTTGCATTGGAAGGCGTGATGAGAATATGACTGGCACTTACGCTCCAAGCCTGTTGTGTCACTCCATAACAGATTGTAGTCAGCCTGGAAGTACATTATTGTAACCTGGTGTTTTAAGACAAAGCAATTGCAGCAATAGGCTTGCACCTTCTTTTCAAAAGGCACTAATGCATACAGCATGCAAACTGCTATTCTTAAAGGCAGGTTTGCCTTCTACCATTTGTGTAGAAAAAACTAAGTCCAGCGGGTTATAATTTGCTGTGTGGATTTTGACTTGGTTATACAAGTCTAGCACAGCATACCCAATATTGCTTTGAAAAGGTGATGTGATTTTAAAAAAGCTGTTATGTCTGATAATAAGAACAAGTGGAGTGAAGATTGTTAAAAGCTATTTCTTTAGAATGAAGTTCTACACAAGTTTTTTCAATGTTCTAAGTACTTGGTTATCCATATCTAGTAAACGTCAGTCAGTGATACATGGTGATGGTCATTATCAAAAGCGTACTATTTATTCTTCTGTTGCAGTTCTCTCACTAGTTCAATGAAATGGTGGCAATGTTACTTCCTCTCTTGCTGCAAAATTGTTTTGAACACTAGAAGAGAAACACCTTGTAGCTGAAACTCAAGTAAAATACAGAAATATTTTTTGGTTTGGTTTTAGGGGAAAGCTTAATTTCAAGTATTCATCTTCTCATGTTAATCTCTTGAGTGTCTTTGTAGAACTTTGAGGAGTAGCAAAGAAAAGCAGCTTATTCATCACAAAGTAAACAGTGCTACTTGACCTAGGAAGCAATGCTTAGGATGCATTTCCTCCAGGTGAAGTTACTTTAGTCTTTGTGGGTCTTTATGGTTAGCTGAAAAGTTGTTAAAGCAATGAAATGATATAAACAGATAATGTAAATAAGAACTATTGGAGGAATATATGACTGAAAAGTCACTATTGCAGAAATTGCTTCCTTACTCTATATTTAACAGTACTTTATTTTTTTTTCTTAACAGTTTGTCGCAGCTGGAGATCACTTAGTTCACCACTGTCCTACTTGGCAATGGTAAGCGAAATCAAAAGAATTAAGGAAAGTTAGCATCCCTACCTATGCTTTTGTATGTTTCCATTGGATACAATTCATTGTTTCAGAGTAGTACACTGACTCTCACAGTAGAACTTATGCTATTTCTGTGATGAAGTGATACAAACTTTAAGTCAAGCAGGTCTAATTTGTTGTTCTGTGTAGTGGTAGTGGAAATGAGGATTTGTTTGGGGATCTTTTATTTGTTTCCCAAAGGCTGTAGAGGAAATAAGCTACCATGCATGCTTTCAGTGTTCAGCTGCAGCATCAGTGTGTCTCCCTGAGTTTGTCTTAGTAATGGTGATTGAAAAAGCAAAGGCCATGTCCAACTGAAATTGCTAAGAGCAAGTTGTATTTGGTATATTTTAAGCAAGAGCTTGTTGGTTAAACATTTTCAAGTTGGCCCACATCAGGTAACTTTGCTGTACTTGCCCTCAGAAATCCCTTATCTTCTGTGTATGGTAAGGGTGCAAATAAGGTACTTATGTTTTATTAATGTCTTGCATTATAAAACTAATCAGTCTGTGCAGTTGGTATCATCAAGGTTCTTGGCTCTATCCTGGGCTGCAAACAGATGAAGGAGGAATTGTTATGCTCGAATCATTGTTTCTTGCCTTTTTATTGTCTCCTTCAGAGAAAATGTTGAATCAGGTCTGTGTGTCAGCAGTTGGCAACAGACTATTTAGAAGCTTAGACTCTTATTCCAAACCAAAAAACACAGAAAGCAAAAGCAAGTGCTTAAATAATGTAAGCTCTGGTGACTGTTGCCGGTTTTTATATCTTTACAAGTCTTTCTTGCTTTTTCTGAAATTAATCTCTACAAATGCTTGGGACTGTGTTGTTGCTGATCCTAGTACGTTTCATATAGACTAGATTCCTCTGTCAACCCATCTTTGCTTGTAGTTCCTAAGTAGCTGTTGAAGCAGCAAATAGGTTTTGATCCAAGACTTTGTAGTTTAGGAGCGGCCAACCTTTTTGACCTCATACCTAGATCAAAATCTCTCTGTAGCCAAGAGTAAAGTCATAGCAAACAAATTCTGAGAAAAGGGCAAGAGAAGTATGTAGAATGTTCTTCATTATAAATTGAAAATAGGGTTCTTTTGCACATCATCAAATTCTCAACCTTTTATGGTGCACTTCATTTTGCAGGGCTTCAGGAGAAGAACTAAAAGTCAAGGCTTATCTGCCAACAGACAAACAGTTTTTGGTAACTAAAAATGGTAAGGCTGAAGTTTAAATATAAGTGTTCTTAGGATTGATAGCATGACTGATTGTGCTATCAACTCTACTGATTGTCTGTATTGACAGGGGAAGCAAATATCTTGCACTTTGGATGTTTTGGCTTTGGGATATTAAAAAAAAATTTCCTGCACATCTAAAATTTCTTCTTTAGACCAGTTGCTACTAGGGCTTTATACTAGTAATGCAGTTTGCCTTGCTGAAGTAGAAACGAAGCTTAAGTATAATAAACCTCCTTATCTGCCTGTCCTTTTTTTTCCTGCCCTTCAGCTAACATTCAGTTTCTAAAAAGAAAATAGGTTTATTTTCCTCTTTTTTGGGGGGTAAAACCTGGATTATCGAAGTGTACCTAGAATGTCTTTCATGGTGACACCGATGCTTCTAGTTCAGATGTGTAACTAATGTCAGTATTCCTTTCAATAGCAGTGATATAAAATACATTTTTAAATCAAATTTTGATCAGTTTCATTGTTGCGTATATATAATATTTGTGATTACTACATTTTTAATAAAATGCATGAGAAAGATAAGGTTGCAATGCAATCATGGCAGAATCATTTTCTTGAAAGATCTTGTATCAAAATATGTCAGATAATGTCATTAGAAGTACTTGCAGAACTGAAGGGATCCTGAAGAGATTTGCGCTTGCAGTGGGTTGTAATTTCATCCTTTGATTTCACTTGCAGGCTTTCAGAGTCTTGCAGGAAACTGTCATGTGAAAATGCTAATAGTAGTGTTGGATGGGCTTTGCTGAAATGGTCTTAATGGCTGCACGGCCAACTTTATTTCTTTTTCTCCTGGTTCCAGGGTCCCACATTGCTGTGACCCTTCTAGGACACATTTTAAAATGTTTCCTGTTCATGCCATCTGTGCTGGTAATGATGCATTGGCCTACCACATGAGTAAAGTTATGGGCTAAGGGTGAAACCAAGAGCCATGCTACAGACTTCATTTTGGAAGTCAGGACAACCTCTCTTCACTCTGACTTCTACACCCCACTCTTCCTGAAAATAAGCAATTTTTGACATAATTCTTGCTTTCTGCATTCTTTGTTATTTTTTCTGGAAACTTTGTTTAAATCTGGACTTGATGTACAGTGATATAATAATTCATGTGTCAGAAGTTACTCTAAAAAACATTAATGCTAACCTCTTCAAAACTTCTAGATAATTACCATGATAAATTAGGTATGTTTAATAATAAATTGCTGATTCAAACTTGTAGCAGAAGACAAATCAATTCAGTAAACTTACGCTAATGTAAGCGAAGTTGTTCTTGGACTAGAAATGGTTTAGTGATGCGAAGAAAACTAGTAGGTTGTCTCCAGTTGTTAGTGAATGAATAGGCAGCCTAAAGAGACATGAGAGGTTTCTAGTGGGTTGCAAGAATAGGCTTTTTCCAGTCAAGTCAAGTGATGCACTGCTGTGAGATTAAACACCTTCTACTATATTTAAGTTTGTGCTTTTGTATTTGAAATATAGCTCTAGAACTTCTTAAATAAGGATATATGAGAGACTAGCATATTTCAGAAGTCTTTGTAGAATAACTTCATACTTCCATCTGATTTTGTACAGAATGGCTGCAATCATTTTGATGTGCAATTTTTTTTGCAGTTCCGTGCTACAAAAGATGTAAGCAGATGGAGTACTCGGATGAGCAGGAAGCAATTATAGAAGAAGATGATGGTGATGGGGGATGGGTAGACACCTTTCACAATGCAGGTATTCAGTCTTGCTTCAAACTTTGCATTTGGTAATTGATAAGATAATCAGTTTCCACTATTAAAAAGTAAAATCTTTCTCAGATGGCTGTGTTCCATTATCTAATCTGGGAAAAAATAAGTTGCAGTGCCAGCTACCCACTTGCTCTGCGTATGGCTGCTTAGGTATTTAACTGAGTGCTTGTATGCCTGAAATAGGCTGTTTTTCAGGGGGTTGGTTGACAGTATTTTATTATTCTCTTGTTAAAGTACAACTAGGCTATTGCTGGGTTTAAGAGCTGTGTACCAGTTCGCTCCTTTAAAAGATCTTGTTTAGAGAATGTTGCTTTAAAATATTAATTTGAAGAATGTGCTAATTTCTACCGATCCTTTAACTTAGTGATGACCCAAAGAAACTTTAATTATTGTAGTATTTCACATCTTGTTAATTTGTTGTGTTTGAGTTAAAAGGGGAATCGTTAGAAAATAACTCTTATTTTAGTATCTGAGGTGGACTAGGGGGCTGAAAAAGAAAAATTAAATACAGTGATCACTGTGAGATGTGGCCTTTCTCATAGGAAATCTTCAGATGGGCTTCCATTTATAATAAGACTAAAATTACTGCTTAAGTGAATTTGTCTCGTTAGTATTTCTGGCAGAACCTCTTAAATCATATTCCTCTTCTCTTGAGAACTGCTAATTTTATTAGTTTTAGCCTTTCTTCATGTTTTGTCGTAAGTTAATCAACTTGTCTTCCAATGATGCTGTTTCCTACCGTTTCCAAGGGTAGAATGTACTTTAGTCAGTACTTACTTTCTTTGGTGTATTTCATTTTGCTGTAGATGTTCTCACTAAATTGTTCAGCCAAGCTGAGAAGAGGAAGGGTGAAAGAAGATGCCCTTTTTTCTTTTATGAAACTCTTAAATGCATTGTACTTCATAATACAACACTCCACCATAAGGAAATCTTTTTGACAAAGCTTTGTCATATTCTTGAATTAAATATGCATTCCCCTTTCCTGCTTTGTCAAGTTTGTGTGTTTTTTAGGGTGGACTGATTTTGGTCACTATGCTGGGCTAACACAGCTGCAAGACTCTTGACTAGATGTAGCCAGGTTTCCAAACACCATCAGAGGAGATAATCTATTTCCACCTATCTGAATTTATATGCTTTATAGCAACATATTTTTCTGGTGGGTGGGAAACACTTTCTGTAAACAATCACACAGCCACTGGAAATGCATCATTTCGCAGCAGCGTTGACCTGACATACCTGTTTCCCAAACAATTGAGGTCCAATCATGCACTTCTGGTGGGCAGTAATTTGGTTCCAGGTTTATTTTCTGTAATGATGAATTTCTCAGCTGAAGAGCTAATAAGTCTATACTGAGTCAAAGCAGATGTTGGCCTGTATCCCAAAGAGCAGCAGATGAGAGCTGCATTAAAACTAGGAAGGTAATGGGGAGGTACTGAAGAGTTGATACTACTGTGATTTGGGGTGGCTTTTTTTTACCATTGCTTCCTCAGCTAAAAGCATCGTGTCCTGCCATGATATTGCTTTGTCACGAACACTTTGCTTTCAAGATGCTTCAGAAGTACTCATAAATGCAAATACTCACAAAGCTGAGTATTATTGCAAAGTGAATGCCTATGCTGAACTCATTTTTTGTGTAAAAACTCCTTAAAATAAAAATCCAAATTACTTTGTGGTGTTCCATCAACAAAATTTGCTTGAAGTACCAGAACTGTGCTATTGTGTTCTACGTTAAAAGTATGGTCTCATTATAGATGTCCATCTCCATGCATGCTACCAACACCAAATAAACAGCCTTTCAAATGTCTAAAATCGTTGTGACATGCAACTAGAAAAATTATACACTGCTTTTGGTTGCAGGTCTCACTCTGCAATGTCTCAACCTATTTCCATAGTGTTCTGTGACAAAAAAACTTCTTTAATGCAAACTTCTTGTTCATTTAACAGGTGTAGTGGGTGCAACAGAAGCAGTTAAGGAGATCACACTAGACAGTAAGGTACTTGTTTTGAAATTTCTTTTGCTTTATTATGGGATGTAAAGGTAATAGAAGTCTTACCTGCAGCAATCTAGTGTTGCTTCTGAAAGGTTTAAATGTACTTTTATTGCTAGATATGTTGCCAGATGCTCATTGATCTTCACAGCCCACCATAGTAGCTAAAGCATGTGCATCTCCTTATTTTGATGTTTACCAAAGCAGTATTCTTACTGCAATGTCTTTAGTTAGTCTGCCAGAAATCTACAAACTGAAGATGATAATGTGTTTACAGTGATACTGTACTTGTGTCTCAAGAAGCTAATGTTTGGAGAGCCAGTGTAAAGAAATTCTTATATGGAAAAAATAATGCAGGAGTGTGAAGTATTCATTCATAACCTTGAAATACTTCTGCAAGCAAGTTTAAACACATTAAGTTCTATTCAACAAACTGGTGTCCTCACATCCACATGAACTAAAACTGCTTAAATATCTTAAAGTCATCACTATCGGTACTTTTCCAAAAAGTCACTCTGTAGCAGGTGCCAAATCTGAAACTTAAGCCCTTGGGAAACTGAGAATAGTTGGAAAAAATTGAGGGGTGTGTGTATGTACATATTTCTTAATGTGCTTAAGAGAGCCAAAGACAAAGTGCTTTAAGATTAGCTGATGGCTCAAGTGGAGTTCCAGCTATGCCTTATGAGAATTTGTGAAACTATCCATAAATCATTAGATTCTGAAGTTTAGGGGGGAAAGAGAATGGGCTCCCTCATATTACTGCACAAATTGTAAACAACTCAAAACACTATTGATATGATGAACTGTGAAATTCAACCATTTTAAATGGAACTGTGCTGAATATAGTAAAAAATACTGCTTTTTCACCACTTGGTTACATAAGGGTTGAAGAAACAGCCTTAATGAATACCTAAAAGTGATCTCTGTTTTTACAAAACAGTACTTTTAGAATATTATTGTGATGCGTAACTGTTGTGTTATGACTTGGATTTCAATTTTTATGTTTGGTATGCAGAAAAAATCTGCTTGTTGTATAGTACATCATTTCTTGGAGTACAAGTCCAATCCAGAATGACGAATCCTTTTATGATAATATGCTGTTTGCCAAAATACTTGACAACGTATTTTTGTACTGTTTTGTTTTGTTTTTTTTTTTTTCTAGTGAGGAAACCAGTCTGGTAATGCTTACAACTAGGGCAGTTTCTAATTCTTATCATTTTGAGTATTGTCCTAAAGTCTTCATGAAACTAGCATAAACTGAGACCTCCTCCTTCTGAATTTCTCTAGAATTGTCTGTTGGATTCAAATGTTATATATCAGCACAAAATTTGGCTGAGGACTTGTCATATTTGTCATATTCTTCACCTCTGTTGGGCTCTGTTTCCTCAGACAGTGATATTAAAAAAAAAAAAGGGGGGGGGGCTCTTAAATGTTTCAGAAATAATTATGGAACTGTTGCACAGTTGTTTGTGGATTAATTCACACAAAATACCAGTCTATGTGTTTAGTCATTGCCTTTCATTTGATGTAGGTAGATTGTTTGAAAAGAAATTGTCTGTTTAATACTATGTCTACTCTTCGCTTAATAACACAGTCATTCTGGAATACAAAGTCAGAGGAAAAATTAGTAGTGGATTTTTAACGTTATGCTAGGATGTCAAAACTAAGTTTGTTTAATAAGCAAATATGTGAGTTCAGCATAGTTGCTGAAATTGTAGGAGCTATTTTTCTGTATAGCTCAGTTGACTGGACCTAAACTTGCTGGGGCTGTTAAACTGTGTAGATGCATCTTAAATGCAGTTGTCTTAAAGCAGTGCTTTCAATTTAACTTCTGAAGGATAATATAAAAATACCAGAACGATCAGCATCTTGTGAAGATGATGATGAGGAAGATGAAGGGGAAGCTGCAGACATGGAAGGTATTTTCTTAAATTGGATGAGGGGGTGTATTTATTTCAAGCCTTTAACTATAGAACACTATAAGAAAATACTACTTTTTAATGGAATGCGTGTTTTGTTGGTTTTTTTTTGTTTTGTTTTGTTTTTTAAAAAAAAAGGTCCCTGTTCGTTGTTACCTTTTGAATGGTATTATTGATGCATGTTTAACTTCTGTGATAAAATTTCTGTGAGTGTTGAGTGGCAAATTAGTTTGAGTAGCAGCACAGATGCAAGCAAAAAAATAGGGATTTTGGCACAGCTTCGTTCTGGTTTCATATCTACGTTTAATCTGTCTACTAAAAACTACGTGTTTAAGGATTGTTCATTGTGCTTGTTACAGTCTGTCAAATTGTGTTAAGAGGTATAATGTGGTTTAGGGGTTGGGAGATCTCCCTGAATAAAACATCTTTAGGTATGTGTGGATATTTTTTTAATGGAATTGTTTATGAATGGGAAATATGACAGCTAACTATGAGCTGAACACAGAATTTTATGGGTCTTCTTTTCAGAGTATGAAGAAAGTGGGCTATTGGAGACAGATGATGTGAGTGAACAGTTCTGTCTTCTCTGTTGCAATGCTTATCACCAATATGAGCACAAAATAAAAATAAGGATGACAAATAGTTCACATAATCTTATTATAAGTGGTGGGATTTCTGAACTTGGTTTCCTGTGGATTTTTCTCCTGCCAGTCCACCCTAATTCTTAGGTCCTGAAATATTTCAGTTACAGTAATTTTGCTTTCTTTGCTGATCTGCTTTGTTCTGCTTACATGCAATGTTCTAGTCACATGTGATTGTTCTTGAGGCTCACATGTGGTGAATTGAGTGGCTTGTGGGTTAAACTGACTACATGGATGCTGGAGTGTTACGAGGGAAAACGGGGTATGGTTATTTGGGGTACTTGCTTAAGATCTTTGTGACGTGCATAAACAGACCTCTGCCTTCTGAATTTCATTGGAATCATCAAAAAGTTCAAAAGCTATTGGTGAAAGAATGGAGGGGATAGGACTATGTAGTTGCATGCTTTTTTGAGAAATCAGACTTAGGAAAAAAAATTGAGTGAAATCAGTATTCCTGCTTTGAAGACTAAAGCAAAACCCCAAGTCCTACATTTCTTAATATTAAGAATATTAATTTCAATTTTACGACCCTTCCTAACTGCTTAGGATGTGATGATGGAATATAAACAAGACTGTACTAATATTGTCATTTTTACCTTGAAAACCAGGCAACACTTGACACAAGACAGATTGTTGAAGTTAACAAAGCTAAAGTTGATGTTGGAGGGGAAGATGCTATTCTACAGACTAGAACTTATGACCTCTACATCACTTACGACAAATATTACCAAACTCCAAGGCTCTGGTTATTTGGATATGATGAGGTATATCTGTATCTTTTTCCTCACTTCTGTGAAATTAGATCATGTCAAATAGCAAGGCTACTTTGTTATTGCTTTCTTATTCACTGAACAAATTCAAAGAAATGGTGAGAAAACCCATTACACAGTCAGGGTTGCAGACAGGGCTTTGGGGGTTGCAGGAAGTAAAAAATATTTTGCTGAAAAATTGTACTCTGTAACCAAGCACATTTGACAGAAAGAAAATCATGCACTGCTATTTCTTGAGCTACCAGAAATAATCCCAGTCAATTTACATAAGTAAGCAGATGTGTGTTTTCATGACCTTTGGGGAAAAAGATTAGATAAATCACTTTTCCCTTTTAATGAATAAGTTTGAGTTAAAGTTGAGGACTTACGGCTCAAATGCCTAGATGAGAACCAGGTTCTTGGTTCTCAAATATATTGACTTTGCCATTCACCTTGTGTATTGTAAACAAAACATTGTGCAGTGCTGTTTCCATACCATATGGATCTTACAACAGTTCCTTTGACATACTTTCAGATCTGTTGTATGTTAGTTACCTGTAATTTACGGTACCTCATGTTAATGATGATAGAATTACTGAGAAGGAGCAGAAGATTCTTTGCCAATAACGCTTTTGTTCAAATGTTCCCTTTTTTCTTGTAGCAACGGCAGCCTTTAACAGTAGAGCATATGTATGAAGACATTAGTCAAGATCACGTCAAAAAAACAGTGACCATTGAAAATCATCCTCATCTTCCTCCTCCTCCCATGTGCTCAGTTCATCCATGCAGGTAAGTCTTTGTTCCTGGTGTGATTCAGGATGCAGGTATAAGGCATTTTGCTGGTCTTGTTAGGAATTCTGTTTAGATTTTTTGGCTGTATTTCCACAGGTGGCTGCCATAGTGGTCTGCTCATTTCTGAGGAAGTGTGAAAGGCAGATAACAGCTTTTCTCTGGAGTCACTCCCAGTGTTTGCTTCTGCAAGTGTATTATGAAGTTAGAGCTCTCTTCTGTGCTTAACTTGCTTTTCCTCCACTTCCCTATAGACTCCAGAAGATGGCAGACTACTAGAACACTTTTTTAAAAAAAAAAAAAAAATTCTATGCAATAAGTGGCTGCATAATGTGTACTCTGGGAGAAGAAAAAAGCTATTTCATTTCAGTTTGAAATAACTTTCCTACTCTGTAATTGCTGCCTTCTTTTCCTCCAGCAGTCCTTGAAATTTTATGCTGATAAACAGGTCTTCTACATGCCACACTGAAATATTTGTTGAACACAAGTGCAAAAACACACTCATGTTCTCAGTGTTTTCTGTTGCATTTTCCATGTTTCTCATCCAAAATGCAAGGAGTCTGTAGTTAGACTAGCTGTGCAGATATTTTTTCAAACAGGTCTTTGAAGGTACCTTTCATCTTAGATACTAGGCCTTTATCCCTTCTGAAGTGGCTTAGTGATGCAGAGCCAGTATCCTAGCGTAACTCCTCAACCTCTTGGTAGTATTAAGATCTTGGAGATGTGAGTTTGGGCTTTCTCTTAAAAAAATAAAAATACATGCTTTATAATCTTGCATATGTTTAAAATATAAATAAATAAAATCCCAGTTGCCTCTTTCAGTCTTGTAAATGTCTTTGTACCTGAAGAAACGCACATGGATCTTATGTCACTAGCTGAGATGTCAAATAATTGGCAAGCTTATGGTAGCTTTTGCAGACTCAAAACACTCTTATTACTGGTTTAGGCCATCTTTAATTGTATGATTAGTCTTAGGAAGAGCATACCATTCTTAACATAGAAAGAGCATGGAAGCTTTGCACCGGTGGATGGCTGCTCTTGATCTTGTTATGAAGATGTATATTCACGTACTTCAGAAATCTGCATCTTGTCTTTCTTGCAGATCCTAGTTCTTTAACCACTGCTTTACAGCAGTGTTTGCTTTCATCAAGCACTAGGGGTTATGTCTGAACAACAGTGAGCAGGAAAACCAGTGTACAAGTGGGAAACAGCTTTCTCCCCTGTACACCTGACTTAGAGAAATTTTTAAATAGTGAACTTCATTTTTGGTCTTTAAATCACAAGGTTTAAGACTGCAGTAACAATAGATTTGTCAAAGCATAAGCCTTGGTACTCAAGAGCAGTACAGGAGGGCAGAGAACTATTAGGGAAAGAATAAAAGGTGGAACAGAAAATGTCATTAAGCTTCTGTGATTAACGTGTGGCACCACCACCTGAAAATTGAATACTGCAGTACATTTCTGGTCATCAGTTCCACAGTCTGAGGTAAAGGAAGACTAAAACTGGAAGAGGTACAAAGAGGGTGTTAGAGATAACTGCTATCAGTTATGAAGCTTCTTCCAAATAAGGAATTACTTGAATAACATGCCACCCTTCAGCTAGCAAAATGCTGCTGAGGAGGGAGTTCTGGTTTCTGAGACCTCCATCACAAACCCTACAAAAGGAGAATAAATGATAGGTGGTTTTGGTTTTTTTCTTCTTCTAAATAGTGAAAACTAGTGGCATTGAATGCAACTCACTACTTGCACACTAAAAGCCAGAAAAAGGAGTAAATTCTGCATACATCTAATTAAACTAAAGTTGTTCAGGCAATATAATGAAAGAAAAAGACTGTTAAGAGTTGTTACAAGTGAAGTTACTGCTTCAGTGCTAGGGCGTCTCTGGGCTGTGTACTGCTGGAGACTTGAAGTATTACTAGGTCGCTCAGGCTTCTTGGGCATGTACTATGAATTTATCAGATAAGGAGGTGGACCTCTGGTGTGATGCAAAGGTTCTTGTAACATATGAAGATAAGAATCTTAGTATGTCAATCTATTTGTTACTCTGTCTTGTTTGCAGTAAGTAGGGCTTTAAAAAAGAAAAAAATGCAGCCAGCTCTTTGCACAGCTAGTGCTTTTGAAGGAGTATCAGGTGGGATGAATGTAGGAAGGCTTAAGACTGACTAGGAAGATGACTATCCAAAGCAAAGACAAAAAAATAATGCATGAAGCCATGGCTCGGTTTAGTCACTGCTGAAAGTGGTGCTGCTAAGTTGGTTGTGAAGAAGCTTCTGTTGATGGATGCAGGTTGGAGCGCGCTCAGAGAAGAAACAAAGATGACATCTGGGAATGACAGCCCTCATTAACTAGGTAGAGTTTATGTAGGGCAGTGACTACAACGTAATCTGTTCAATTTTGAAAATTCCTTTGCAGAGTAAGAACCAATTTAATACTAGCTTGTGAACTTGGATTGAGTTTTCTTTTCCAGGAGATCTGTGAGCGTATCTTTTCATTTTTTTCCTGTGAAGTGAATGAAGTTTCAATGCCTTTGTTATGTATTCCATATGTACTCTTGAAGAAATAACTTGCATCATTAAACTTGCTGCAATTAGTCTTTTAAGAACAGCAACAACAAAAAAGGATATTGCAGTGAGACCAATTTGTCAGTAATCTTAAATGTAGACTTCTCAAAAACAAGCCAGTCTAGTTGATTGGCACCTGCTTGACCTGGGAAAGGCCTGAGAATGTGAGAAGTGACTGATAGCATAGCTAAAATGGATGTTTCAAATGGGGTTCTATGAATTCTACGAGACTGCTAGGTACCAGTGCTGTAAAGACCTTGGCTAAATTAGATTCTCATGCTATCTGACTTTTGAAGCATTAGGTACGTTCTCTTGTTCTCCAAGGCAAGCTATTCCATCTCCTTAATATAATAAGGCTTACAGCTAAGAAAGTCTGGACTTCTGATTTTTTTTTTTTTTTAAAAAAAAAAAAAAAAGGCCCAAAGTACTGTTTTTTCTTAATTTAGTTGGGAAGTTCCAGTGTTTATCTAGCTCTGCTGCTGTTGCTTCCCTACATGTTACAAATATTGTGTAATGTAAGGTATTTGGATGGCGCTAACCTTGCTTGGCTGTTCTTGTGATGCATTTATCCCTTTGTCCTGCGTCAGAGAAAAGAGAGAAACGGGGTGGTAGAGTGAAGATGATTGCCATGGGCAGCTGCTTAAGATTGCTTCTATTCTGAGTAATTAGTTGAAACTGTTCATCTTGCAGCCCTGCTGGAAGACAAATTTATTGTCAGCATTTTTATGGTACTGGCAGGAACATACTCAACTTCCTCATTAACTGCTGGAAACTTTTAATCACAGTTCTCAATGTTCATATCAGTTTTATGAATAAATTATCAAACTCGTTAAGTAGGGCAACTCAATCACTTCCGGTGGTTGTATGTGTTTTGTGGGGTGTTTTTTGTTTTGTTTTGTTTTTTTCCCCCCAATATGTCCAGATGGCTTTTACTGTTTCCATTTACTTTCCCATGTTATGTTTCCCTTGTGAAATTTATTTCTTTAACCAAAAGTTTTATTCACTTACTTACAAAGCATGGGAGGGGGTTTCTTCACTTAAAAAGCAAAAACTCCCAATGACAGCATAAATGGTTGTCTTATCAGTCTAAGAAATCAGCAGCTTTCAATTTGTTTATAGCCCCTTAATGCATGGTCTTAACTCTATATATTTCAATTTCTTTTCAGTAGCAAGAGTAGTATTTCTGACTTGGAATATGAATAACTCGTATCAACCAACTCTTGAGGTGATTCAAGTAATGCCTGAAAGTAATTTAGGGGATTTTCATAGGTGTTTCAAATGACTGACCTATTTGTTAGCTCAAGGGATCTACAAACAGGTCCTGGAACAAGCATTGGTGAGCACCTAGTATTTAGTCACCTTGAATTAAGACAACCACTTGTCTCTGGGGAGCTCTTATTCATAACTAAAATAAAAATAATCTTTGAGCTTTGAGACTTCTAGATAGGATATTTTAGGTTACATTTCTCCCAGTTATCGCATTCCTTTTACATGGAGGGGGAGGTATAGGCTTCATGTTAATTCCTCAGAATTATCTAATGGAAGGAAACCAATTTCTGAGAATTTGCAAGGTTCTTAAAAAGCTTCTCCCAAGTAACTGTAAGAATGACTATTATGATGGCAGTTAAAGAATGTGAGATACCTTTAGTCCTTTGGTTTTTTTTTTTTGTTTTTGTTTTTTTTTAAAAAAAAATCATCATTAAGATGTATGTGATTGAACCTGTATCCTGTAAAACACTTCTAACAGCTCTGGGGCAACCTGGACTCTGTGCCAGTACAAAAAATAGCCCACCATTACAGATGAGGTCAAAACTTAAACTTTAACAGCAGTGAGGTTCCTATATTGAAGTAACCGGCCTTGGTACCACATACAGCATGTGTTCTGCCATGGCATCGTGAGGATCCAGAACTGCAATCAACAGTAGCTGGCATGTACGGATCAACAGTGCAATAAATGACAAATGCTGACCTTCTGTATTTCCCCAGACGTACATGTTCCTGTTTACAATGTGTCTTGGTAATTTTGCAACAGCTTCCTTCCTTGTGTTCACAGTCACTGTCAGAATGATTAACTTCAGAGGTGATTGCTGAACGCCAACAATTAGTCAGTTATTTAGATTTGCATAACAACATCAAAGCGTGTTCAGTAAGTTACGCGAAGTGTACTTGCCACTCTTTCTAGATCTCATAGGCACATAGTTGTACAGGATGGCTTCTTTAAACTGCTATTGTTGACTAGTTTGAAGTCTTTGATAACTGAGTGTCCACAGCACTATATGGTCTCTCTGATTGTGATTGCCTGCAGAATCATGAATTTAAAATAGGGTTGATGCATAGATGGAAGTAAGGTGAGTTTGGGTTATGAGTATATAAATAAAACTGCAATTAACCATACAGTAGTCCTCTCCTCTGATTTGGTATGTTCTTCATCCCGTAGGTTATGAGGTAGAAGAGCTATCCTGAACACAAGACCATTAGTCCTAAATTGTAACTGGTCTTGAAAAGATTTGAAGCGTTCATTGTTGGAGATAGTCAAAGCTAAACCAGACAACGTCCCTGAGTAAGCTGTTCTAGGTCACTATTCCTTGTACAGGGAGGTCTGGACTAGATGATGACCAGAGTTTCTTCTAATTCTTCTCATCTCAGCTCTTTTGTAATTCCGTGTCATATTCCTATGATCAGCTTTGTACAGAAGTATTTGTGCGGTTCATAGTAGGTCTGGTAAGTCACTGACTTAACCTCAAAGTACAGTCACATGGAGAAATGTTCATCCTCCACTGCACAGTAGTAATCTGATTTAGAGAGTTTGTCAGATTAAACCTTGTCATGATTCTAGTCATGAGTGAGCAGAAGATAGTTTAGAAACTGTTGCCATAGAACCCATTGCCATAGAACTACAGCTGTAGCCGGGGAAAGTTTCCCTAGTCAGTCCCAGAGCGTAAAAGTGTTTTATGCAGGGTTGGTTTAGCCTGGCTTTCCTAGGAAGCTCTGTGAATTATGTAAGTAACTTCCTCTCTTAACTTAAGCAAATTTGAAAGTTTATAGGAGGCAGTGAAACAAGTTGCAACAATTTCTAGTCATCTTCTAAAGGGGGTTCATCTGGGATTAACCCTCATTTCACAATTAACAGATATACTAGTGGCAAGCAGAATGCCTCTCACTATGCTACTCAGAATATATTGTAGTGTAGCCCATCCTCCCCTTTCCTTGTCAATGTAAGGGGCTGGTAAGTAATGTTATATTCATGACAATATTTTCAGTTATTATTTAATTTCTACCTTAATAAACTGAAAATTTCTTCCTCCTTCGCTGAAGGTAACCATCCAAAATTTAGTTTATGCAAAATGAAAAGGAGTTGTTTTATCTTTAAAATAATTTTTACTGTTTTTCAGGCATGCAGAAGTGATGAAGAAAATAATCGAGACTGTTGCAGAAGGTGGGGGAGAACTTGGAGTTCACATGTATCCTTTTTCAGTACTGCATGGTATTTCTAGAGACTTCTTTGCACTGTAAGGAGCTGTTACCTAAGGGTTCCTAAACTGAAATACAGCGGTGTGTGAAAGCAGTAAACAGCTGTTTTGGCAGCACGCTACAGATCTGGGATGAGATCTGTCCAAACAAACACCACTAATCAGTTGCGGGGAGTGGGGCAGGAACCACAGGGGAAAGTAGGTAGTGCTGAAGGGACAAGCGTTGAGTCTCTATACAAGTGGTAAGGAAGTAGCTAGAGGGTGGAACTGATAGTGTGATGCAGGAGGATGTATTAGGAGGTTGAGCTGGAGGTTCATAGAGTGTGGTCAGATTTGGTACGTGCATAAGTGTAATTTGGGAATCCGTGCTATGATGTTATCTCACAGTAAAGACTTAGAAATATGAGAGATCACAGAATCATCTAGGTTGGAAGAGACCGTCAAGATCACCCAGTCCAACCTCTGACCTAACGCTAACCAGTCCTCCACTAAACCATATCCCTAAGCTCTACATCTAAATGTCTTTAAAAGACCTCCAGGGATGGTGACTCAACCGTTTCCCTGGGCAGCCCATTCCAATGCCTAACAACCCTTTTGGTAAGGAGATGCTGCTTCTGTGTTAGATTTGGCTCTGAGATTCGTTTCTGACAGCTGTGGAGATCCTATTACTGCTCACACGGAGTGAAGAGAGTATTTGACAAACCTTGCTTTGGGAAAACACTAGGATGACAAAGCAATGAAGATGACATCGTTCTGAACATCAGTATAGAATGCCTAACAATTTCCTTTTAGTTAGGTGACTGGCATTATGCTTGTAGTAATTGGTACTGTGCTTTACAATCGAAATAACCTTGGTATTAAAAGCAAGTACGTCCTTTCAGAACAGTAATCTAACTGCTTTTGCAGCTACAAGGCAAGCAAGGGAGGGGATTACTGAGCAGCCAGAGGCCTTGAATCAGTAAAATTCATGTTCACTGAGTTGACACTTGCTAAATTTGTGCAGCAAGCAACAGAAAATGAACTGGAAAATACTGCTTCTCAGTAGTTTGAAATAGCTTATTTTCAAGATTTTTATTATTTTTTTTTGCTATTTCTAACATAATTGAGTGTTTTTAGCAGACAGTTTTGTACATCATTATTGTGTAGTTGATGTTTGTCAAAAAGTACCAGTATAACATAATTATTGTAAGTTGTGATTTATTTTTCTTTTTGGTTGTCTGTCTGCCTCAGCCCCAATTGGACAGACATCCAGCAATATCAGACAGCAATTATCAGGCATATTCCACATTACAGATTGGGGCACAGCAAGTGTTTGAAGGTGACTCATTGAAGATGACTCATATAAGGGAGACTAGGAAGACTTCAAGGAAGGCAGACTTCAAAGCTTAGCAAAGCTAATTTCTCTACTTTCCCCCATCAACAGGAAGGAGCTTTTCCAAGGAATTGTTCAGAACAGCAACTTCTTTTTCTGAGCCACTGAGGAGCCTGATTTCCTTGCAGTTACAGGAAGGTAGCTAGGAGTTAACCTTTCTAGGTGCAGTTTACCTTGGCATTTGTTAATAGCAAATATTAAGTATGTAAATGGGATTGCAAATTTTTGTGTAGTTTGTAAGATTTATTGAAAGGAACTTCGGTTTCCCTGCTTTAACTTGAAAAAGAAAGGTCTGTGTATTTGGAGGAGCATCAGATGTTACTACTAGAGTTCTACTGTGTACATTTCCCAGTCTCTAACTGTATAATTTTTAAGTACTGTTTTCCTATTAGCAAGAAAAACTGTTGAGCAGACCATTGCATGTGACTGCTGGTATGTTTAGGGGTCGGGGGGTAGAGGATTTCTAGCTGTTGCACCTTTTCCTTAACACCAAACACAGGTACCTTCTTATTTTCTTGAAATTTGTACAAGCAGTCATTCCGACAATAGAATATGACTATACAAGGCACTTTACGATGTAACTAAAATGAGAGATCCTCTATCAAATCTTTTTTTAAATAACCCTTCCATGTGACATACAACATTACACACAATTTCTGTAACTAACCTTTTATCAAGTCAATGCATTAAAATAAAATGTTCCATTACCAGCCTTTTTAATAGAAGTCTGTGTGTAATAAATAAATCACTTTCATTCCTATACGTATACTACAATAAAAGGTGGATTTTTTTCTCCATAATTCCTTCAATTTCCTTTCAACAGAAGACTTTTTTTTTCCTCTATATTGGAAGTTAAAGTCTACTTTACTAGTATTAGTAGAAGCCTAATCTTCTTGGCTTCATTGCTAAGATGATTCCTGAAAACGTAACATATTTCTGTGATTTAAATTCACTTGAGAGACAAGTTGTTTTTTCCCATAGTTATGAATGGTTGTTTCCTCTAAGTGGAAGAAGGCTTTGAAAGTTGAGGAAAATAAGTGATGATCTTATTAGGAAAATTTAACTACGTCTTAAACTAAAGCAAACAACATTCTTTGAATAACGTTCAAATAAATGACATTCTTTGAAAGGTGAGTCAGATTTACACTTGAGTAAGACTAGCATTTGGAGATGGCATTTTTGGGGAGACAAAGGAGTATTAGTATGTAGCCTGTTCAACTTGTAATAAATGCAAGAACAGTCTAATTACAAAACTACAGATGGAAGGAGGGAGAAAACTGTGTTAGAGCAGGGTTCAATCTTGACAATTTGTCCCAACCTAGACTATGCGAACTTGCAGCTGAATAGCATGATTTCCATTTTAGGTTAAAGCGTCCATAATGTTTGAATTCAGGTATTGCAGACGCATCCAGGCTTTGGCAGCTATCTTCTGCCCTATAGAATGCAAGTTCACCATTCATCAAGATAGGAGAAAAGGACTGTCATGTATATGTCATAGCTTCACTTAAAGTCTTCGTAGCTTTTGCAGCAACATCTTTGTCTCACAAACATCCAGCTGTCATGCTACAGGATAATCCAAAATTGGTTATCTACATTTTCTGAACGTACAGTTGAGTAGGAAGCTTGGCACAACTTATGCCAAGTCTTGCCTGTTCTCTGTACCATGTTCTCACTTATCAGGGTCTATAATCAATTTCTCTGTTCTTTGCTTAAAACAGCTTTCCTCTTTTGATACCAATTTTCACTTCTTTCTTGGACAATATTTTAAGCAGTGTCTATATAAGTGAGAGTAACGCTGGCTGAAACAAGTTAAAACTTAGCCACACCCTCTGAGTCATGTCATAGGATTTTCCTATCAGATTCATTTCAAAGATGTGTTGAATCCTTTGTTAACAAAGGAAACAGCTGTTCTCCACCCAAGAAATGTGGGGGGGTTGATTTTATTATTTTTTGGGGGGTTGGGGACAGCTTGCTCTGTCAGAATGTTTTGAAACCTCCTTCTCCCTAAAAGGTGTCTATTCTCTTCCTTCAGGAAGGTGAATTAGCCTTTCAGTGGTCTCCAGTATGTTGAGATAACAAATACCATGTTCCTCTTTGTCAGGCTGTTGACAGAAGTGGCATGATTATAGTTTTTTTTTTTCTTTTTTAGTAATGGAAGGCTTTTTTCTCTGACTATAGGAGAAAAACAGATGGGCAGCAGCAGTGAAGCAAACTAATCAGTGGCTTCCATCAACACCATGATATTTAACATCTTACAGCAGTTGTAGCACAAATATACCCTGATATTACAAAACCTTACCCACACATGAAAATAAGTGGATGCTTGGCTGGGTATCAAAGTGGCTGGACCTGACCTGACGGAGTTGTGTGCACTTGCAGCAATTTTTACTGCAATTTTACATTCATACTTTTCTATTTGTGACTAGTATTAAAAATTCATGTTAGAAATGAAGACTGCTGCTGTTGGAGCTGCTATAAATGTATGCAAACATAGTAACTTCAGTTTTAGCTTCTGGCAAATCCTACGCAGTCATTGTCTGAATTTTGCTTCTTTTGAAATAACTCCTGAGAAGTTCTGCTATGCTGGAGTCCTTTTCCTACTGTGCATCTTCTGGTTTACGTGCCTTCTAGATCTCTATGCATTGATTTTAGACTTTTTTGAGTACATTCTAGTTTACAGGTACTGCAGTCAAGACCTAGGTAAAATCTGATTCCGTTGAATATGAAGTTTGTTTGTTCGTTTTTACTGTAGGGAATGGATTTTGATGCAAAAGGAGTATTTTAGGTATTTTAAATGTTGTCAAATTTGATGTGTATTCCTCATTTTATGTGAAATGCTTTGAAAACACAAAGTTTTGTTTCCAATAAAAAAAAAAAAAAAGACATCAGTAACTTCCAAGCCATACATGGAAAGAGCATTTATTTGTTTAGAAAGTTCAGTCCAAGTTGAAGCTTTAAATAATGTCGAGTGGAAATAGTGTTAAAGAACAAGGGCAATTTCAACGTTGTCCTTCTGTTGCAGCTTTTTTTAGGTGTGGGAAAGCACAGCTTGTTTGATGGGCCTAGTAACAAACAGCCTAATCAGTTGCTGGAGAACCAGACAAATTCAAGGCATTCTTGGTGTTACAAAGTCCGTAGTGACATATGTAATTTAGTATCTTATTTTCATTAGCTTATTGATTTGATGTTTCTTCCTGAAACATGCCTATCTGCTTTCCTATTAGAAAATAACCTTATCTGCAAGTAACTGTAGGAATTGATTCAGATCTCATTTATTTTTTTTAAAGATGCATTTAGGAAACATGGCCATGTGAAAGAAGAGAGAGCAAATTCATCCACAAAGTATCGTAACTACTGTTGGAAATACACATGCATGTAATTTTACAAAAGACTCATTTTTTGTTAATAAATCTCCTCCTGGTTCCAGCAAGGATTTATGATTAAAAAAAAAAAAGCAAATCTTCCAAGTTGGAAACTTGCAATCTTACATCACCTGGTTAACATCGTATTATAAGCATTGGTGTGCTTGCTTTATTCTGTACAGAAAGAAAGTCAAGTTTAGCGTGCTGCTAGACTGACTTAGCATGTGGGCAGTTGGTCCTGTTCAGAATATCAGTTGTCAGACTGGGCAAATACAGAAGTCTTAGTACAGAAGTGAAACTGGAGCACAGAACACAAGCAGGGTTTAAAGTAGGAGCAAAATTCTTTGTGGAATAAAACTGAAAATTTGGGTGCAAAAATTAATTTTAAAATTTTTGAGTCAGACATTAATGTAGTTTCTGAAGAAAGGAAGGTAATTCATCCTTCTCTTTCTTCTATGAACGTTTCTTCAGACTAAAAGGCAATGGTATCAGACAAATTTGCTGAAGAATTGAAGTTAAATTTTACAACGTTTAGAGAATTCACGTTTCTGTGAAACTGAATTCAGTGTTTTTGTACAAATAGTACTGGGTCTGGCTAAAGAATAGTTTCTGGAAAACATACGGACTGGAGAAATACCCAATTCTAATTGAGGAATTGCTTTTCTCCGAAGGAAAAACAAGATTAGAACATGTGGATGTGTTTGTCTTAATCAACGTGATGATTTATCATCTGAAGCCGTTAGTACCAGAGCAGTCTGAAAATGCTGCTCTTCTATATTTCTACTGTCTTGTATGGTCACATATATTATGTGGTCTGCCTTTATTTAAGGGTTATGCAGAATGTGTTCTTTACACACGGCCATCAAATACAAAATGCATTAACGTGTTCCTTTTTGCATAATTTGTTCCTAGAAAGAAAGCCTAAAAGTTTCTCTACCAACTGTTTTCTTAGCTTGCTCACGTGATTTTCAATATAGTACATCTTATCTTAAACTTCTAAAATAACTCATTTCACAGATTAAGTTTTCTTGGCTTTAGTGCCTTCTTGCAAAAAGAGAAGATATTTATTGATGGTTTCTCCCTCTGCATTGTGCCTGGTAGATCTGGTACGTACGTGTCTATCTTTTACCTACATTCAGAATCATGTGTTTACTGCTGATCAATAATTAACTCATTGTTTGCCCATAGAAGTCCTTTCGCCCTGCGCTAAACAAAGTATGCTTGCTGGACACGTTGTGCATTGATTTGTGTGTCTGAATGAGAGAGAGAGACAGACCTGTGTTAGGGCATTATTAGCAACTAATTCAGTAATTATTTTACAACTTTATACTAGCTCGCTATTAGTCACTACAGTGTAATTGTTGAAACTAATGGCTGTCTTTGGCATATGACTACCTGATAGTACTCAGACAAATGAAGTTTGTCTGTAATTTACTGAAAGCTGAAAATCACTTCATAACTCTTTTGAAGAGTTATCTGTTCTTGATTGCTCAGACTCAGCCTAGGCTATTCTGGGTGAAAAACTAGCAATACCAGTTTGTTTTAGTGGTCAATCTTTAATAGGACATCACTTCCTACTACTCTTTTAGTATGTTTTCACATGTACTATAACAAGAACCAGCACCTAGGCGTCAGAACAGATAGTAAACTTCCCCATTTAGTGGGCTGGCTTTTAGTGTTAGAAAGTACTGTTTACACTTCTCTTCCCATGCTTTGTTCTTATTTTGCATTTAAATATCAGTACATCCCAAAGGTACAGCTTAGCTTTGAGAATAACTGTGTTCATAGTGCTGCAGATTGCTTTGCCAGTATAGAACCCCCACATTCATCAAAAGGGATAAATCAGAAGTAGCTAATTGATTATCAACGTTGATTCTCAGTTAACAATCTCACATCAAGGGTTTCTAACCAGGTTTTCTTGGTATTAATACTTGACCTGCATTTGTTTTGTTTTGTTTTGTTTTAATTACAGGGAAGAGTTAAGTTTTCCCTTATATGTATGTTTCTAATACTTAAACAGATCATCAAACAGTCAAGCCAACTTAACTTGTATTTTAATTTTGTCTCATCAGCCTATCACATCAGAGTACAGCGAGATCCTCAAATCTATCTATGAGAGGGAGCTTTAGGAATAGTGTTGTAAAGTCCAATGGGTAGAGATTGAACATAGACATGAATCAGTTTTCTTTTTGTCAGAGAAATGTGCAGTATTTGTATATGCTTCTGTATGAATGTTTAAGAAGTAGAGACGAGCTAGCTTAAAAGTGAATGTGCTTTAGGTTTAAGAGAGTGTGATAGGCACTTCAGCACTAGCTGCTCCCCATCAGTTCCGAATAGAAGGTAAGAATAATTCATTTGCATGGAGATAGTGTTTTTGTTGTTGTTTTTCATAAAATCCAAATTATAGGCATTTTCATGCTGTCAGACTCTTAAACACCTGCACTGAAAGAGATCCTGAATCAGGGATGAAATTGGGACCAGAGCAGAAATAAGACAAATATTACAACTTCTTATTTTAAGATTATTGAAGCAATGTGCTAAGGGTTGTGGTGGGTTCTTTAATCAAATCAAGAATTACTTAGTAATAAAATAGTATTGGACTGCGTTTACCTAAGATTTTCTCATCAATATCAGTGCACACATTATAGTGCAACCTAGCTTTTGCTGGATTCTGGATTTTGAATCCATTTCATACGTAATGAATGTGTTGAAGTGGATAATGGGTGCAAGTGATGAGCTCCATGCAGATGCAGTAAGAGGTAACTTCAGTTCAATATGCTGCCTTGAAACTGTTCCATGATGAAAACTTTCCATGCCTGTAGTCATATGCTGTACAAGTGATCATGATTGTTTTCAGGTTTAGGCATCAAACTATTTGGACATTTGGTAAAGGAATATGTAGTTATTAGTCTTATTTGATTTCTATTTCTTTTATCTGTTTCTCTATTACTTTTAAGGCCATGCCATGCCTGCTGGAATAGAGTTATCATATGAGCTGCCGATTAGGCCATTCTGCTGTTGAACAATGTATCAAAACTGGACTTCGTCAGGTTTTGTTTTGAAGTACTATCATCCTTACTTTGAAGTAATATCATCCTTATTTATGTCTGGATCTGGAATTGGATTGTTTTGGGTTTGTGTTTTTAGGTTATTTTTTTCTTGCCGACAGTCGCAAAGCATTCTTGTAAAACCATTGTAAACTTCTATTCATGAAAAAAAATAAATATTTTCCTTTTTCCAGTTATTGCAGTGCACAAGGATAAAAGCCAACAACTTTCTACTTGCTTTGACAATTTTTTGAACACTGGCAGAAGTGGGGAGAGACCTTTGTTAGTACAGCTGACATTTGTAATTAGCCTATCAAAAGGTATTTTCCTAATAATTTCTCTTCAGATAAATTTTAACAGATCCTTACCAAGACTAGATGAGGAGGATTCTGACTATGCACAAGTCTTCAAGCTGACCTGTTAGCTGCCACTGAGAAACCAGTTCATTATCTAGTATGAGTTTCTTGAGAATATAGCAGGAACAAAACCGAAGTCGGCAATGTTAAGAAATTGGATAAGCTGTATGAGGTAACCTCAATTAGATTTGAATTTCATTTAGCTCTGCATTCAGTTCTAGTCCCCACATCTAATCCCTCAGCATTTTGCTCTCAAACTGGGAATGTTTCCACAGGTCTTAGGAGATGTTGTTGCCTATCTGGGAAATTTCCACTACGCCAAGTATGTGCTGAGTTTCTGTTTCCTGGTAAGACACAATATGTGCCCCCCTCCTTCCTAATCAAGTAAGTCAAACATCTTGTAAGTAATCTAAGTAATTATTTCCTCCTCCTGCTGCTTCAGTAGACAATGGCCCAACCGCAGTCTGTAGCAGGGCTGAAGCAGCTTCTCTGTAGTGCATGTCTCTCAGTGAAGATGAAGTGGAGGAGGGGTGGGAAGGTAGTTTAAACAGTTTTGTTTTTTTTTATCTCTATTGGATCCCTGTCAGCAAGGGGAGGAGAAGGTGAAGAGCAGTGACCTGAGCGTAGTGAGCACTGTTACCCTCTTGCGTCAGGATTATTTCATTTCTGAGGGGAAGTTGGAAGCAGCAACAGCAATAAAAGCAGCAGTTTCTGCCTCATCTTCCAGAGCAGCATCTGCAGGCATCTGTACCATGACACTCCACTGCATACGTCTTTTTCTCTTGCTTCTTCTTGGTTCATGGTGGCCAGACTCAGGGAAGAATGTGGTGGGAGCTGCAAAGATCAGGGAGCACTATATAGCTGCTCAGACCATAATATGGACCTACAAACCAGAACCTGAGGAGAAGTCCAGGTAACAAAGTACAGGTTAGGAAGGGTAAAATTAGTTGTCTTTTGGGACTGGAAGTGTTTTGATTTTCATGGAGAATTTTGGAGCTCAGGAGAACCTCAGAGCCTGATCTGTTGGCTTCAGAGGAGCTGTGTGATCTGAACTGGAGACAAGGAAGTATCAAAAGTTTTTTGTTCATTAATTGATAGAATCATTTTTATGTTTTCAGAACACTTGTTGAATACATACCAGGGCTTGTTTTTATCATCATCTGTGTTTGTCTTTTTTAAAAATGTCATTATTTTTAGATACATAGATTTTGAGCATTGCTAAGTTTAGCCGTGATTTGATAAGATTATTCCTTAAAGTCTGATAGGTTTCACAAATAGGTCCTAATTTGGGTACTATCACTTTCACTTAAATCGAAGCCTGATGAACTTTGGAACTAGTTGTTGTTTCTGAGTTGTTCGGTAGTTTTTGTGAAATGTTCATCCTGCGTTCTGCTGAGCAAAGGTTGTAGGATCAAGCATTACTATACTTTAGGTGAATTTAACCTAATTTCAAAACTCTTCTTTTATATAGCATTGCTGAATGGCCAACCTACATGCATACAGAAATCAAGCTTGTAAATAACTTCTTTATATTACCACTGTTACACTGAGAATTACACACATTGCAAGTGCAATGCTACAAATGACAGATCTTAGACCTAACTTAGAATTCTGTTTAAATTTATCTTGGTTCTTATACTGAGTTTACTATGGTCATAATACATAGCTTCTAGCTATGAAATGAAATGGTACAAATTACTCAGATGAATTCTTCTGTATTCCCCTACATTGAAGGGTGTATTTGGATATTACAGCTTTTTTTTTTTTTTTATATATATATCAGTGAATGACTTGTTTTCTTTATTTTGGTTTAGTCTGTGATTTTTTTTTTCTTTTTTAATATGTATTGGATTTCTGGATGCTGTGGCAAGGACACTTCCAATTCAGTTTCCAATTTTCTACATATTCCTTTTTCAAAACTAATTCAAACAAAGTTTCTGTGTTTTCTAAAACTTCTCCTTGGAAGTTTAATACAGCGTACTGTGACCATAACATCAAACTGGCAAGACAGAAGAATACAGGTTTTAAACATAGGAATATGAAGTCAAATGCCATGTAACTGTTGACCTGGTCATGTGGATTCAGTATTTAGAACTTCAATATTATCTGCACTGAATGCATCAATATAAGCATCGACTACTATTTCATTAAATGTCACATTTTGGATAGATTGTTTTCATGCAGTAGAGATTCAGTAACTGTCTCAAACCTGAGTTTGAGGTTTTTACACTGTAATTAGGTAAGAGTTTTTCATGAGCAGTGCCTATTGAGATATCTCATGTATGTGTTTACAGTAGGTTACATACTGTGTGGATCTAATGAACTTTGTAGAACTTTTAGAAATACAAAAAAAAAAAAAAAAAAAAAACAAACTCCACAAAGATACTTACTGAGGAAGGGCTAATTACTTGAATCCCAAAGGCATCTAACTTGTTCTGATTTCAACAGGAACTGAATATGTAAATACAGAGAAGAATCCGATAGTTTACTTTTTGGAGTTCTAAGTAATTGGAGAGGCTGAAAAGAGAATGGATTATTCCTGAACTGCTTCCTTAATCTTCCAGCCATTCAGGCTAAGGACACTTAACTTCTCTTCAGCATCAGTGTTTTTATCTTTGTATAGGTTTAACGATTACCATGACTGAGTGATATTTATAAGATAGTTCAAAACAGAATGAAAATGTATTATTTGTGCATGATGTATTTGCTGATGCCATTGCTGAAGGTTATGTAACTAGACTTAGTTGCACAGCCTGAGATTTGTGAAGTGTTCCTTTTACCAATACAATGGGCATTAGTAAGTTTCCTCCTCCACCCCATAGTCTTACATGGGTATTCTATTGAACATTGCCACATTAGCGCAGTACCAGCCAATGAAGATGGTTTGTGTTCTTCCCCTTAAGAAAGAAATTAAATTTTATCAGTGATTTCAAAGAAAACATAAGGAATTGAGGAATGGACCACTTCTGCCTAACTGCAGGTGAAAGAGTGTTCCAGAGGTATTTACAAAAGATCTTTACAAAAACAGATCTCCCCCTTCTGGATGCTGAATGCCACTGAAGCAAGTTCACTTGATAGTCTCTGCTCAGCTTCTCTGTGCACGAGAGACCCATCAACTTCCCACTATCAAACGTGCCTTGCTTAACTGAAAGAGCATTACAAAAATAGTAAGTGGAAGTACTGTTGGATCCAGCCATTGTATGTACTAGGAAATCAGCCCATATATACGAAACTAAGTACAGATTATTCTTCCTTCAGCCCTCATTTCATCATTTTCATTCCGGAAATGTTGTGTGCTGGTTTCCTTCTGCTTGCTTCAACATTTGCTGAGAAAACAGTGTGTGGTCTACTGGGTGTGTATTTCATTTATGTAACAAGATTTGGAAGAATTGTCTGGTATCCCAAAAAGCAGATTTTTTGGCTTTCTGTGAGCTTCTTAGTTGTTTTCAGGGAACAGTTTTATGTTTGTCTCAGAGGTTATAACTACTACAGGTGCTTGCTGTTTATGCTGTTATGCAATTATTGTGGTAAGTCTTAAAGTTTAAACAAGGAGCTCACTAAAGAGAAATACAAGTTTTTCATGATGTTTTGTCAGGTGCTTTCTAGGTAAATATGGTCAGGACATCTTCTTCTCTTAAATGGAGAAAACCAAGATGTCTTCATCACAGAATCAAAAGGACTATAGAAACCACAAGCAGAATCAGGGATAAACTGTGCTAGGTACTGTAATTGTACGTTTAATAGGTATGATATGGCCTAGCTCAACAATGTCATAGACAATAGAGTAAGAGGGAGAAGGGAAGACAGTAAAAAGTGTTAGACCATGTGACTTACCTTCAGCAAAATGTGTGTTTAAATGTAATTCCAGAATTTATTTCCTGAAATATCTGTTGAAAAGCACTGACATCTCTGAGAATCTGTCCTTCTAATATTTTTTTGCAATTCTTCTGATTTCAGATTGGTACATTCTGATCCTGTGTTTAAGAAAATTTCTTACAGAGAATACGAAGTGGATTTTAAAAAAGAAAAGCCAGCAAATAAGTCTGCAGGTAAACAGGAAAGAAAAGTTCTGAACTATTTTTGTTTGTTGCATGTCTTAAAGCCAGTAAGCTACTAAGCAAGCTTGTTCTTGCACATTTAACCAAATAGACACAGGGGATGAGGTCTTTATCTACAGTGCACTAGGCTTTGAAAGGCCATTGAGAAGCTGGATTTTTCAGAGGCTAGGGCTCAGTGCTATCTGCAAATAAATTGCATGGTACAGAGCTGTTCCCTTCATTTTCAGCATCAGGTGAAACCTGCCATACACATTTAGAATTGCATGGCACAGTCACAGTGATGACACCAATAAATTCATGTGGAATTGGCCTAAGGTCTGAGACAAAATGTGTTTCTGATAGATCACTGGAAAGGAAGAGACAAACTATGAAGTCAGATGTGAAAAATATCCCCTTGCCTTTGCTGTCCTTTACTGCTTGAAGACACTTTAAATGGATGGAAGCAAATTCTTATGCTATACATGAGCATTGTACTTATGCAGGGTACTTATATAGTCTATCTGTGCTTCATAAATAACTTCTAGATGGTTGAAACCATCTAAATTTCAAAGCAAATGTGAGGTTTGTGATATCAAATTGTTACAAGTCAGCCTGAAAGGTCTAGTCTATGATCCGATTCTTTCCAGAACGTGTGTTCTCCTATACTTTCTGAAAGTGCTTTTTCTTTACAAAGGAAGAAATTTACAAAATGGTTTACAAGAAAAGACTAACAGTCCAAAGGTTGCCTTAGTGATCCCTTTTAAGAAGGGATATAACTCCCTCTTAAGACCTGTTGCAGGCTATGCATAAAGAAATTGCAATATGAAACCAATTATTTATTTGGATTACATGTTTGGATCTTTTTGTCTGTGACTTATGACACAGAGAGTGTTACTTAAATGTTTGAATGCCTTTATAAACTCTTAATCTGCCTTCCTGAAACTGTATGATTGAATTCTATGTGAAGGATCCCTAGAAATTCCCAGTGATCCTCAATGTGAACCTGTTGATAAATACTTTGTATCTGGAAAATAGCTTTTTCTTTGTGTTAGTTTCCAGATACACAATTCATAACATTAATGACTGTGAACTGCATGCTTTACACCTCCCATGTCCCTTTTTATGGGTAAAGGTTCATTGCAATGGTATTATATTCCTGTCTATATTTTGTGCAACTTGTACTTTAGCAGAGCTCACACTCTCTGATGGAGAACTCTTCCTTTCTCTAAACAGACTGTTTTGCTCACAGTTTCCTCTTTTCTTATCTTGAATATCTACAGGACTTCTCGGACCAACTCTGCGTGCTGAAGTCGGAGATACTTTAGTAGTTCACTTTAAGAATATGGCTGACAAGCCGGTCAGTATTCATCCCCAGGGCTTAGTTTACAATAAAAAGGCAGAAGGTAAATGCTATAAAAGATCTATGTCTTATTCTTTTAGACTATTGCATGAAATATAGAAGGGGCCCCAGACCAATGTTTGGGGTTATGTGTAACACAAATATATGTTGATTGTGGATTAAAACTTCACACTCAGTTAGCTCCTTGTTCATCGATATAATACGAGGAATATGAGTGTCTTTTGACATGTACATTCTCCTGACCAGTTCCCCTGTCTGTGTGTCTAATACTTTTTGCTCCTCAGGAACCTGAGGAAGCAAAGGGAGTTGAAGGGCAGTGGGCTGTATTTCCCAGCAGAACCTGAACGTGCATGTTTGGATAACACTGATATAGTCCATTGGTTTTCCAGAGTACAACAATTGAACCCCATCTGGGCAGAACTAGCTTTTTATTGCTCAACTTGATGCTATCTGGCCATTTACCTTCATCTAATAACCAAATAAAGAGTAGAACAGAGTTTAATGTAAGGACAATTTAAGGGGTAGTCTGGGATATTACTTCTCAAAGAGCTTTAGCTGTGGATATTCTAGCAAGGAAGAAGGTGGCCCAGGGAAGTGTTGAGGCTAGAGTTTCTTTAGGTCTTCTGGACTTTCCTTCCTGGAGCAGGTTTTGATGAAGGAGGAGGAAGAGAAAAGAATTGTAAACTTTAAAAGCTTTTCAGAACAACACTGATTTGCAGAAGCAAACACTGAGAAAGCAAACAGTCCATGAATGGATTTGTACATACATGGGGATCTGACAGCTTTTGACCTTTGAATCGAGTAGGTGGTTAGCTGTGTGTGAAGCAAGTGAAACTCAGAACGTTGTCTTGCTCCCTCACATACTATTTGGAGTGAAGACCCACAAAGTTTTCTGAGACAATTCATCCCATAACTGCAAAATGATTTATTTAAGGAAATGTAAACTCATTGACACAGTTTATGATCTTATGATGAGTCTACAAACTGACAGTTAAATGTCTGCTCTAACGCAGTGAGTTGGAGTGATTGACTGTGTTTCTTGGATTGCCTTGCCCTAGGTGCTGAACCAGAGCTCTAAACTGCAGTTTTCAAACTTATTCAAGGCTTTCTTTATTATATGACTGCAAAAGGAGTTTTGCCTTCATCTCATGGGGTTGGACAAAATATGTTATTGGGTATGATAGGTAATTCAGTTTGACTATCCTATTAATATGCCTTTTGCACCTAAAATTTTCATCCTCTGACTCCCCTTTGTCATACGGTATTGGGGAGGGGGGTACTGGGTAGGCATAGATACGAGAGATCACTGATATCCAGTGCACAGAAAGTCTAAGGCAGCAAGCCAGTGCTTGTCTGCATGATGGCTTTATTAGAGATGATTAGAAAGATGACAAAATGGGTAGTATTTATCCACAAATACATCCACAAAGGATTAAGTGAGCAGAGACAGCTTCATGCCATCCTAACCCTGGTCAGACCATCAGAGAGCCCCACCTTTTGGCAGTGAAAAAAAGTCCCAGGAAATTTTAGATTTGTAAGAAACAGAAGAATTGAATAGGTACTCTTCCCTATGCTCCCCTACACAATGTGAATAGACATGAGTTGTTCCTATGTATATGGCAAAATAGAAATCAGACTTTTGAAATTGATTGTATGAGCTTTACTTACCTCATGCTTTAATTATTCTTTATCTTCATGTGACCCTACTGACTTTTCTTGGCAGGCTCCCTGTACGATGACAGAACGTCATCTGTAGAAAAACAAGATGATGCTGTGCTTCCAGGCCAGGTCTACACATATGTGTGGGAGATAACAGAAGAAGTTGGTCCAAGAGAAGCTGACCTTCCTTGTCTTACTTATGCTTATTATTCTCATGAGAATGTGGCAATGGATTTTAACTCTGGTCTGATTGGAGCACTGCTTATCTGCAGGAAAGGTAATGAAACACTTTGACTACTGTAAGGTAATGTAGGCTTATTTTTTAATAATATTAATGTTCAAGTCAAACATGTTTTATAGACAGCAGATGGCATGGACTTGGATCTTGACCCTTTCCTGTACAAGGAAAGGATTATACAAGGGCACTCTTCTCACTGACAGACATCTGTTCAATTGCAGAACTTGCCTACTCATTATTACTGAACAGGAGTGTCATTAGTACTAACCATGATCCTCCTGAAGTTTTATTTATTTATTTATTTATTGAGAATTGGTGCTTTTAGTATTAGAACAGAACACAGTAATTAGTTGGAAGGGATCACTTAGTCCAACTGACTGACTGCTAACTAAACGTTACGTTATCAAGAGCATTATCCAAATGCCTCTTGAATGCTGGCAGACATGGGCATCTGCCACCTTCCTGGGAAGCTTCTGTGTTTGACCACCCTCACAGTGAATAAATTTTTCATAATGTCCAGTCTGACCTGGTGCAGCTTTGCTGGTCCTGCATGTCTGCATGGCATCAAGACTTCCTCTTTTTCCAGCTCTACCCTGTCCAGCAAACTGACTTGGGGTGAGCAAGTGTTTGGGAGGGGACACAGCTGACAAGCTGAACCAAATTAGTAAAAGATATTCCCTACCATGTAACATCATGCTCTACAATAAAAAATGGAGGTAGAGGACAAAGAAGCGGTGGGTGGAGGTGGCATTGGCTTCCAAGGTGAATTTTGCTTAGACTGGCTGGCATTGGTCTGCCTGCGGGAGATGATGAGTGATTTTGTTCATTTTTGCATTCATTTTTTTGTTTGATCATTTTTTCCTTTTTCCTTAATTTACCGCTATCTTAACCTACAAGTGTTTTTTTTTTTTTATTCTTCTTTCTGTTCTGTCTTCCATCCTGCTGCAGGGGATGGGCAGGAAGTGAGCCAGCAGCTGTGTGGGGGCTTGCCTACTGGTTGGGGTTAACCCACTACAGTCTGACACATTATGAGCATCATAGATTGTGTAATGTGGGAAGGTTAGAAAAGGGGACTTTTGAGTTAATGCATTGACTGAATGAATATTCTTTGTATGACAAGCAGATAAATTCCTCTGTTGATCTGAGAGTCCTTCTTTGCAAGAATACAGGAGTTTGTAGCCTGATAAAAGTGAAAGAATTATATAAAGATAGCTGTTTCCACTGCAGGTGCTTCCTCCTAAGTAGAATAATCTGTAACCTCACAAATTTTCAGTTCCGGCAGTCCAAATAACATACATTTTAGTCTTTAATTATGTACATTTACTGAAAGTAGCAAATTGAAGTTTTTGATCTGAGCAATCTATAGAAAGAATTGGTGAAATCACACCAGTTCTGTGTGGCAGTTAATTATGCCTAAAATTAATTCTGCTTATGGATAGAAATCTCACCTGCATCACAAACTCAACTTAATAGCTTCCTATAACTGATCCAATTCTGCGGTATTTGTGATTCTTTTATACGCAGAAGTTTTTTTGCTTTTTAAAGGAACTGATGATCTCATTGTGGTGCTTGAGAAGGCAGTGTTCACACTGCAGATGGCTCAGACATCATTCTTCTCTTTGCCGTGTATCTCAGAAGAGAAGCCAGAGTCCGACTGTGGACAGAAGGCTGTTTGATTCTCCCATTCATTAAGGTGCTATCTGCAGCGCATTGCCAGAGTTGTCAGAGTCAATTCATTGCATGTTTTTAATCTTCCCTTGGATATTAGAGACTTTGGTTCCATGGTTACCCAAACCCAAAAGCAGTGGAGAAGTCAAATTAGTTTATGATCATTATTAAGATCTTTGGTTCTTGGGCAAGCTCAGCCAGCACATGGTAACAAATGAAGCAAGCTCATTAAATACACAGAAATGCCGTTACATTGATGTGGAAACTACTCTACTTCTGCTTCAAATTGAGATCTGTTGTTTCTTTCTTCTTCATAGGAAGCCTCAATGAGGATGGGTCCCAGAAACTTTTTGACAAGGAGTATGTACTCATGTTTGGTGTTTTTGATGAAAACAAGAGTTGGCAAAGATCAGCATCACTCAAATACACAATTAATGGGTATGCTAATGGAACATTACCAGGTACTACTCAAAGCTTGTGTGATGTGAAATGAACATTAATGAAGACTGAATGTGAATATGAAATGAATGCGGCTAGAAGGAAGTTATGCTATATTGCTGATAAGAAGAACAGGATTACTAACTTAAATAAAAAATAAAATATTTTTTACTCAGCTAATGGGGAAATAGTGATGTGGCTAGGCAAACTGCTGATTTTAAAGCATGTGGAACATAGTAAATGGAAAACTTCCTGTAAGTGAAAAATCGGTTGCTGTTAAATCAGATAATTAAGTGGGAAGACCTTGAGGGTAGTAATAGGATGATTTTGTTGCTACTGTTTCCCCTTATCCTAAGGAACTACTTTCATACCTCCATCCAGTCCATCAAGCAAATAAATGACTGTTTAGAGTGTTTTGTTTTGTTTTAAACAAATACTGGATAGGATGGTTACTTTCACTACATTATGTCCACTACACACAGCATCATTCTTTAGCTTGGATCATTTTTTCAAACAAGGACAGTTTGGTGCTCTGAAAGAGAGCTACTGGCTTTCTTCCTCCTTCATCTCACTATAAGTCAGGTTGTCACTTGCACGTAAGATTTAAATATCTACATGTATCTTCCACTGCAAGCTTCTGAATCTTCCTCTTGTTGCAATTGCTAACCACAGGTATCAGAGATTTATTTAATGTTTTGAGCAAAGACTCATTTCACACCTAGTGTGGCATGGGTAATTTGTATGATTTGCCTATATTCTGAACACTACTCTCACTTTTCTTTCAGATTTAGAGGCTTGTGCATATGACAACATTAGCTGGCATTTGATAGGAATGAGTTCCAAGCCAGAAATTTTCTCTATTCACATCAATGGCCAGGCCATGGAGCAAAGACATCACCGAATTTCTACTGTTAACCTAGTGGGAGGAGCATCAACCACAGTAAACATGACAGTGAGCGAAGAAGGAAGGTGGCTGATTTCTTCTCTCGTCCAAAAGCACCTGCAAGGCAAGGAAACATCTATTTATTAGGCAACTGTAGAGTTGTCCTCTTCTTCTTTATGTCCCAAAGAGCTTCTGTTCTGCAGTGGTACAGTAACCGTGTTTCAGATGGTTGTCATTTCACTAAGAAACCAGCAGAGAACAGGGCATTTTGTTGGAGCTGGAACTGTAAGATGAACTAAAAGGTGTTCTTACCTGCAGCTTTACTGCTGTGTGCAGATCACAGAGCAGCAGTGAATCTGAACTTGAGCTTCTAAGTTTGTGAGCTGCTCAGATGAGCAACATTATAAAATAAGTGAGGAACTGCCTGTTTCCTGAGAAACTGAACACTTTTAGCTATGGACCACTCAATGTAAAGAAAATACTTGCTCCTTGTCATTTGAAAGTGGGTATAATTAGTGATCAAAACTCTGTTTTAAAGAATGAGAGAAATCTGTCTTATGAGAGCTGGAAGACATATATTTTGAAGGGGGGCAGGAAGGAGGAAAAGTAACTTTCTATCAGTTCAGCCTTTTTCAAAAAGGATTAGTTGAGAGAGCTGCTGTATTCAGTTTGATTAATATGGTTTCCTTAGAGGCCTCCCCATCCATATAACCTATATGGATGCAGCTTTTTTAAGCCTGAGAAGATAACAGTTGTGGACCAATGCTTGCAGGCCACCTTAGCTGAAGAGATGAGAAATGCAATTGAAATGGTAAGATTTCATAAAATGGAAAAATCACTGTGGTACTCTTTTTTTTCAACTAGCTGGAATGCATGGCTACCTCACCATAAGAGACTGTGGGGACAAAGAGGCGAAGAAGAGTCGTCTCTCCTATAAAGAGCGCCGTATGGTCAAGAACTGGGAATATTTCATTGCTGCAGAAGAAATCATTTGGGATTATGCCCCAAATATTCCAGACAGCCTTGACAGGTAAAATAATATTTTGTCAACATAATAGAGAATGTTAGTACAAAATCACAGAATAATTCAGGTTGGAGAGGACCTCTGGGGGTTGTCTCACCTGAAATTGTACTCAAAGCCGTGCCAACATCAGTTATTTCCAACTGCAAAATTAGACCAGGTTGCATATCATTGAATTTTCAAGGCTGGGGACTCCTCAGCCTGGGCACCTTTTTAACCTCACAGTGAAAAAGATTTTCCAACATAATCTGTTGTTATGTAGCAGCTTGCATCCACTATTCAAATTTTATTGATCAGTTTGTCTTTTCCTTTATTTTTAAGACACTATAAAGCACAGCACTTGGACAACTTCTCGAATCTCATTGGTAAAAAGTATAAAAAGGCTATTTTTAGGCAATATACTGATGGCACCTTCACCAAACGTCTGGAAAACCCTCGTCCCAAGGAAACTGGGATCTTGGGCCCAACTATAAGAGCTCAACTTAATGACAAAGTTAAAGTAAGTAACATAAATTCAGAGATATATACTATAGCATAATTTTTCTGTTGGGCACAGTTACATGAGAACTAGTTTGATTATTTTTTGACAAATCATATAGCTAGTGTTATAAATATTGGCCTTATTAAAAGGTATAATGATGCGTGATAGTGTTTAGGTTAATTTTTTCAACATTCTGTCCATAATTTCCATGATTGTGCTTTATTTTACAAACACTATTCATTTACACTTTTTGTGAAGTATATTTTTATGTTGACAGTGGTCCAAAATTTAAAAAGTCAGACCCTGTTGGACTTCTGGGGAAATGTAGATCTGAGGCTGAAATTAATGATATGCTCACTCTTTTTTTTTTCTTTCTTTTTTTTTTTTTTTCTGGCTGTTTTAGACAATGTTACGAACTTTTAATAGTTAAATGTTCTTTTACTGAGTTATCAAATGAAACTACAAAGCATCATAGGCTTGTGCTGCTGTTTTGCAGTATCACATCCACCTGCCTTTTGGTTGTCACTTAGGGATACATCACAAGGTTTCCTGGCCTTTCGTTGCTACCATGATTCTGAATCTGAATTTAGCACGGTGTTCCTTCCTTTTTTTTCCCTGATTTTATCATGAGTAGATAGGACATCTTACCTTTTTGCTCACCTCCCCTTTGATTCCTGGAGTCCGGGAAAAGACAGACTTTTAAGTCAGACTTCTCTCATACTGTAGGTAATTAAGAATTTAAGTCAATAATTCCAAGTATTTCCTGAAGCAGTATGTGCCTAGAATCTGGAAGAACAAGTGTTCTTTTTAAGTTTTCCAGAAAGTTTGTGTAAGAAGCTGAATTTCACTTAATGGACTCTACAAAGTGTAGAATTTGCGAGATCCTGACAAGTACCAGCAGCCTTTAGACATTGGATTTATAATGTCAGACAATATTTAAGGTATCCCTGTGCCTTTCGAGCTCTTCCAGAGCTGAAACCAGGCAAATTCTACTGTAGTTGAATCTTTTGGTTATATGTTTGGACACAGATTTGTGGGGTACTGAATTATTTTTGTCTTGTTTTGTCTATCAATACAGATTGTGTTCAAAAACAAAGCCAGTCGACCCTACAGTATTTACTTCCACGGAGTGACACTTTCAAAGAACGCAGAAGGAGCTAATTATCCTCTGGATCCCACAAGTAAGAAATCTGTGGGTCATGTTTTACATACCACTAACTGTTGCAGAGGGTCTCATTGCTTTGAAAGAGATGCTGTAGATAGGAATGCATGTTTAGGAGACCTGAATTCTATGCTCTGCCTCTGCTGACCTGTTAATGTTGCTTTATAGAGAAACCAGGGTAGTATGTGCAAAGCATAAACAACTGTTCTTTTTTTGGTGTCTTGATTTTCTGTTCTTGCTTGTGATTTTAGAAAGACCCAAATGTTCCTGCTGAATTTACCTCAGAGGTAGCTTGAAATGGTATAACTACACCAATTTCATTAAAGGGTGCAACCTGACGCTGTATAAAGGTCTGTCTGTAAGTTTGTATCATTATTGTTTTCCCTCTTTATTTTTTCCTTAGGCAATGACACCCAGAGTAAAGGAATTCAACCAGGGAATACCTACACTTATGAATGGCAAATTGCTAAAACAGATCAACCCACTGCACGGGATGCACAGTGTATTACTAGGCTATATCATAGTGCTGTAGATATTGAGAGAGATATAGCATCTGGACTGATTGGCCCACTTCTGATCTGCAAAAGTGAAGCACTGACGCAGAAGGGTGTGCAGGTAACGTGTCTGGCAACCTTTTGGAGAGATTTTGCTTATTAATTTATCTACAGTGAAATTTGGTTTTGCTTTGATTTAGAGAAGTGTCTCATGAAGAGCAATCAAACTAATATTTTTCTGAAGAAATCACTTGAAGATGTAGTAATCATCCACAGTTGTGGACGAATTATATTCTGATTTTCTTAAAGCAGCATTTCAACAAGAAGTCAGCCTGATTTACAAGTCTGTTCCTAGACTTGATGCTAATTTTTCCTGCTGCTATTATGCCTTCATACTCTAAAGACGTTCAGACCTGAGCTGGTTCTTGTCTGTCAGACCCTATTGAGTTACATCCATGACAGTCTCAGGCATCACTAAATCTAAAGCAATGCGACAGGATGGGAGAGTTCTGGGAGACTGATTCTCTATTTGCCATTCATTGAAATCTTGCTGGCAAAGACTGGAGCATTGCTTTGGAGAAAAAAAATGTCAAAAACTTGTGCTCAGGTCAAACCAGAAGGCTGGTCCTTTTACAAACTGCCCTGTTGCATACCATCTGCATGTAAGTAGTGCTAGTGGCTCGCTCAGTGCTCCACCTCAGGCTGGCTGCTGCACTGTCATCCTGAAGTCCTGACCCTCTACTCCCTTTCATTGACCCCTTGAATCACACTTACCACAACTCTGTTGAAGCTGACGTTGTTTACATAGTAAATAAGATAGTAGAATTGAGTACTTGAATAAGTGCCTCTGCTCATAAAATGCAATTGTGCTCTGTTGGTTGTCTTCCAGAAAAAGGCAGATGGGGAGCAGCATGCAATGTTTGCTGTGTTTGATGAAAATAAGAGCTGGTACATAGAAGATAACATCAAGGAATATTGCAGCAGCCCTGCCACTGTTAAGAGGGATGACCCCAAGTTCTATAACTCGAACATAATGCACAGTGAGTGGGATATCAAACTGAAGATTATGAAAGCTCATGTGAGCCTGAGCATTCAGTGATTGATTGTTCACAGATGTAGTGCAATCAGGGAATTCTGTTGCCAACACTGGGCTGGCTTTCAACCCAAGGCAAAGGCAAAAGTTATTCAATTTTGATGCAGTTCTCTGCTAATTTGGAGATGCTGTTTCCAGAGTTGGAATCCCCATCAAGGCTATTGGGGTTTCAGCCCTGTGCCAGTCTCTCTTTGAGTGTAAATATGAGTCCCATTCAGTGGACTGACATTGAAGAACGAGAGACTTTCAAAGTCTTGCTCTTTAGTTTTAATATTGGTGAGGCATGAAAATATTGAGCCACCTTTTATTTTGCTTTCGTTTTAGCAATAAATGGCTATGTGTCTGACAGCAGTGAAATCCTTGGATTTTGCCAAGATAACGTGGTTCAGTGGCATTTCTCCAGTGTTGGCACTCATGATGACATTGTCTCTGTTCGTCTTTCTGGGCATGCTTTCCTGTATAAAGGAAAATACGAAGATGTGTTGAACATTTTCCCAATGAGTGGAGAATCAGTCACAGTAGAAATGGACAATGTTGGTAAGTGGCAAGACTGCAGTGTTTATTTGACAGCTCCTCTAAGATACTATTTTATTCTCTAGTCTGTAAAGATGTATCCAGATTGAAAAGGTTTTCAGATAAACATAGTGGCATAAAATCATGAATCATTCCCCAATGCTACTGATATGTATACAGTTTTGTTGGCTAAGCACATAGCATAGTGGTTGTTTGTGTTTTTCTTGTTTTGTTTTTGTTTTTTTTTCACTTCACAGTTAGAATTAGGGTTAGCAACGATTGCTTTAAGGCATTTTAAGACTGTCCATGCAAACAACCCAATATGAAGTCCACTGCATAATTCCCAACTTTGATTCCCAGCTTGGCCATCCAAAGTAACCTAAAATGAGCCAAGATTGTCAAATTACACTGGTCATTATTGAACAAAGTGGCTACGTATTACCTCTAGGCTTGTGGTCATTTAGCAGCAGTGAAGTCTGGCAGCCTGAATCAGATCATTAGTTCATCAGTATCTATGTCAATATCTAACTAGGATTAATACCAGATCTTGAAAAAAGTGGTATTACAACCCATGTAGTCCACACATAAGGAATTAGCTATGAAAGGATAGAAATATGTTTCTCATTGAAGACTCTGTCCAATGATCACCTTAAAATCTCACAGGGTTTAGGTATCTTTATTTAAAATATCAGTGTGCTTTTTTTCCTCTCTTTTGTGTGTTTGAATAACTGATTATTTTTGTCCTCTAGGTTTATTTTCAGTGATCTTACAATCTCAAGACCTTATCAGTTAAAAATGCATTGTATGTTAAGAGTTGTTTTTTTTTTTTAATTATTGTTCAAGTCTGGGGGATTATAGTAACTCCAGCAGACTTGCTGCAACTTCACCAGTTGCAGGGCTGCAACTGGTAGCAGGGGCTGCAGGGCTGGTTCTCATTCCTCACTCCCAGCTGCTGTTGTGCAGCAGGTTTTATCCATCTTTAATCTGCTCTCACAGAGGCACAAACCAACAGTGGTTATTGGCTCAGCTCTGGCCAGCAGCAGGTCCCTTTGGAACTGTCTGGAGCTGGTTCGGGTCTAACATGGGACACCTTCTGGATTCTTCTAACAGAGGCCACCCCTGAAGCCCCCTGCTACCAAACCCTTGGCACGTAAACCCAATACACGACATCCTTCTGTCTTCCATCACTTCTGCTAGTTCCAAAAGCAAGCTGCAACAAGCAAAGAACTTGATCTAATGCTGTTTAAGGAATCGGATTTGTATTTTGTTCTCTGCATATCCTAGTTTCAAATGGAGGAGTTTATCTTCTAACTTGATTTAATAATTCCTCCTTGGTTTAATAATTCCTCCAAAACCTAGTCATTTAGACGCTCAGATTGGCAGCTTAATATTTTATGTCCATATTAGAAATTCAAGTTACTTCATTTTTTGAAGATCATCTATCCTTTATGCATTCATAAGCTTTTAAAATGCTGTGTTTGTCAAAGGTTTGTCTATGTTTTCTCAAAGTGTTTGTTTTGTTTGAGTTCTTTGTGTGCGGCAATATACGTAACATAAAAGACAGCTTAAAATTAAAATTTTATCTCAGAAGACCAAAATCTTGGATCCTGCTGTAAACATAGGATTCTTTATATAATTTATTTCTTTTTCATGAGATATGTTTGGACTCAGATCCTTGGTGCACCTTAATCACTGGAGATCTCCATCTGTTATTTATTTGCTATTGTTTATTTACATGTATTGATTATTTTTCACTGCAGTGGAGCTCATAGGAATCCCAGCTGAGGATTAGCAGTCTGCTATAACAGTTGCTGTAGAAACAAACCCAGCAACTTGCCCTGACCATTTACACAATAGGCAATATCCGCTCCAATAAATACTGCATATTAGAAAAACATTTTTTTTATTTTGTTTGCAGGCACTTGGCTTTTAGCATCCTGGGGTGCCCCAGAAAAGAGTAACGGCATGAGGCTGAGATTCAGAGATGCCAGATGTGAATACGAGGATTATTCTTCGTTTGAAGTTGTAGATGTCACATACACGAAGACTGATAAAAAGGCTGCTTCCACCTCAGCTGAAGAAAATGTGGGAGAAGAAGCAGAGACAGATAATTTCGAAGATGATTACCAGGAAGAGCTGGCTGCTCTGTACTCCATCCGAAGCTCAAGGAAGTCAAAAGGAAATGAAGAAATGCAAAACCTCACAGCACTGGCCTGGGAACACTATGAAGACGCTGCTGCAAGTTCTACGGTGGCTGGTGACTCAGGTCTGAAAGTTATAAACACCAATGAATCCACACAGCTCTTAGAAATTCATACCACTCCTCTTCCCCAAGTTGAGGCTGAAACATTCCAGTCAAATTACACATCAGTGACAGCAGAAAAGGATTTATTTTTAGCTAGCACCAGTGATGGAAAGCCTGACTTAGTATTTGAGAACAGAAGCCAAAGCAGTTATGCAATAGATCACAGTAACATGTCTGCAGCTGAACACTTGCTGAGCAATGGGGAAGCCCAAATGGAAGTTGCAGAAGAGCCTTTGACTAACGGAAAGGACAGTAAATTTTCTTCAGAGGAACATCAAACAGAAAGCACAGGGAAAGGAAATGACAGCATTAATAGTAAAAGGAAAAAGCGAAGCTCACTGGCTATTAAGTTTTACTCCATCCAAAAGATGAATGCCCTTCTAAATCATGTAAGAAATAAAAATGCTTCATTTTCTGACGAGACAAGTGCACCTCATTCCATGCATCACGCAGAGAACACCACCAATATAACTCCTGTGGGAGATGGACAGCTTCCAAGTGATTACGATGATGAACTGGAAGAGGAGGAAATGAAGGAGGGAAATGCTATGCAAGCAGTTAATTTGACACTTGAATTGGATGTCTTTGTAGAAGGAGACGAGTCTAATGCATCCAGCCTCTCTGAACTCGAATTATCCAAAGACAAACAAACAGATACTTTCTCTTTAGATCATACTTTGGGCAATGTAAGACCTAATTCCAGCCCTGCACTAGTGAAGAACTTACTGGAAGCATCATTGCCCAGGACTGTGAAGTATTCATCCAAAATGACAAATGAGGAATGGAATTTGGTGTCCGCAAAGGAGAGTCTGAGATTAGAGGCAAACTTAGATAAGTCTGTTAGTGGTAAATTCCATCGTGGTGGCAGAAATGGTACATTATTCCTAAATAAGCATATGAAGAAGGATGACGGGTTCTCAGGTCTAATGGGAGGAAAGCGCAAAGGCAGCCACCGGCACCCAACTCTGAAAGGAAAGCGGGGAAACAGGAATGATACTTTGAGTTCATCTGGAGCCCTCATCAGGATCCGAAGGAAAAAACAGGAATACCCCAAAACTGCTCACTTGTTGAGCCCAAGGAGTAAAAAATCCCAGAAATTCCCCAAACCTGCAGCAGAGTTTGGCCGCGCACTGTTTCCGATTGAGGCCAACCACACAGCGCCACCGTGCTGCACCAACACCACAGAGGCGCTCAGTGAGGCCAGCCACGGGGGGCTGCCAAATCACACACTCTCGCCACGGCAGTTTAAGCCATCCATTGTGATTGGTCTTCCCCATGGCAATGGAGACTACGAATATTTTTCAGGAGAATATTACGCTGAGGATACGTCAGGTGGTGAATATGAATACCATTATGTGAGCTTTGATGACCCGTACATGACAGACCCAAAACTGAATATCAAAGAGCAACGTAACCCAGAGAGCATTGCTGAACATTACCTGCGTAGCAGAGGGAATGAGAGGAGATACTACATTGCAGCCAAGGAAGTCTGCTGGAACTATGCAGGATTTAAAAAAAGGTTTGGCTAAATCCTTTACATTCTTTTTGCATACCATCCTCATATGTAAAATTGAAAATTCCTCTGTAAAATTGAAAAATCCTCTGTAGTACGTCAGGAGGGAAACTTCCAGTTAGTTTTGTTATACTTGGACAACATGTTTTATGTCCTTTAATTTTTGGATTCTGTAGTAGAGACAGCATAAAGACTTCCTTGCACAAAGCCTTTCCAGTGTTAAATGGGCTAACTGATTTAATACATGAAGGACGTGCTTAGAGGCAGCATGAAATCACACAGTTTCTAGCACTAGCAAGAAGTGATTCTGGTGTCTCAGTTATCTCTTGTAAAATTAGATAATACTTTCCAACCTTACAAGGTCATGGCACTGAAAAATACATGCAAAATGATTAACCATGCTAGTGATGGAGGATGCCTTATATTTAAAAGTGAAAGCAAAGCTGCATGAATTATAGCAGTGTTGTTCTTACTGTTTAGAGAAATCAGAAGGTGACACAGACCCTAACATTGAGGATTTTTCTTTTTTTTTTTTTTTTTTTTTTTTTGACAGTGCCCCCATGCCACAACGAAAAGTATGTGACTTGAGAGAGGCTCATACTAAAAATTTAACTTAGTTCATCCAAATTAGGGTCACTGTTTATCCTACAATGTGTAGAATTCCTAGTAATTTTTTCATCAAAAAGATGAACTTTGTGGTTCTTGAAATGAACAAGACCAAAATTGCCTGTTTTGCCACAACTTCAGTTTTTATCACAAGTAGAAAAAGCAGGAGCAAGGAAACTGTCAGTACAGAAAAATCAGCTCTGAAATATATAATTTTTCAGATTGAATTTCTAATTTATTTGAATGATTTTTTCCACACTCTTTCTGTATCCTCCGGGTTTATTCCTGCCTCACCTCAGTCTGTGTAAATGGCATTTGTAAAAATAGCAGAAACCACAGACAGTTTCTCAGTGCGCTTGGAAAAATAAAGAAATCCTTATGCTCGGAGCACTATACAGACCTCCCCAGTGCGGTTCATTCTCAGCTGCTATGATGTACATAGTTTCAGTGAAGTTAACAGAGCCCATGGCATATGCAGTGTCAGTGTGCTGGAGAGCTGAAAACTGTCATATTAGGTGACATAGGTTAAGTTTCTATTTTTGCAGTACTAGTAATAAGGCAATGTTTATATTTTATCAGAATAATAACCTCCTGATGCTTCTATTTAAGACCTAACGAGTGGTCTGAGTGATTAAAAGCTTATTGGTTCTTGCCATCTCTGCTTTTGCAAAATACAGATATAATTAGATGTAAAATGTGTTTGTTAATTTTCTGGAGATGGTACGTCTATGAGAAAGTAAGGTGTAGGTAGCACAGTAAATCTGAGCTAAGCTCTGATTTAGCTTATTGAGGCTAATGGTAAAAAAGGGAAACAGAGCTTAGATGGGTTTCCAGAGGCTATCTGGAGTTTTTGCCACTGACAAATGACCAAATCTTTGAAGGATCTCATGAACTCAAGAAGAAGAATTGCTTAAGTATTGTAAGTTACGGTTTTCAGAATCCTCTGATATTTGTGTACTTATTTACATTCTGAAATGTTTCTGTTGTATGAGTACTCAGATTTCATCAGAGCAATTTCCAATTCACTTGTATGACTTATTATTTTTTTTCTGGTGGGAATTTCCTTTCAGTACAATGAACAACAAAGCCTGTAAAGATGGTACCACATATAAGGTGATTTTTCAAAGGTATACAGATAGTACCTTTACAACTCTCCAGGATGAAGGCGAATATGAAGAACACCTTGGCATCCTGGGACCAGTTATCCGGGCTGAAGTGGATGATGTAATCCTAGTAAGTCACTGAGTATGTGTACAAGACAGGAGTTTCATGGTGATCTTAGTGTGATATAAATGGGTCTGAAAATACCACATTTTACAAGATGATAGGGAAGTATTTTTCAGAGCTAGAAATTGCATTGTGGACAGAAGAGCACAGTGAGCACAATTTGTTGTTTCATTGAAGGGGTAGGATCCCCCTTTTCTCCACTATCCACAGTAAATTCACTTCTGTTTTTCTAGTTTCCAACCATTAAATACTCCTCACCTTTCTCCATTCAGTCTTCCAACACACAAGGATGGAGTACATACAGTAGATCTCATACATTTCTGCTTATTTCCATGAGTCGTATACAATAGGAACACATGGAGCTACATTAAAAACATGAGTATGAAGAAAGTCTACTTTAGCTTGGGGAGGTAAATATGGAATCTCCCTATCCTCATGTCTCTTCTCTGGGACAAGAGAGAAGCACTGATTTCAGTGCGAGTGACACATACAGAGGTCTAATGTTACTATTTGCTTATCTTGCGCCCTTCTTTACTGCAACCACGCAGCAAAACGTAAGTAGAAACTCCCTGCTTGCTGTAAACAAGCATACCCAGAAGTGAAGGGCAACAGCAAGAGACCTAGGAAACTGGGCTCAGTAGAAGACAGGGAGTTGGCTCATGTTTCCTACTTTGTAATTAACTACCTGCATTGAAGTATGTGACTTTGCATGGAGATCTCAAAAGAAATCCCTGCCAACTTTGACATGAACAGTGTGGCCTGTAGTCATACAAATCTTGACCCTGGTTTGAGGCTATTGAAATGTATTGTGTAGGTGCTGTGGTTTAGGCCTGAATTTGCTCAACGGATTTTTTTTTTCCTTTTCTCTAGGTTCATTTTAAGAATCTGGCATCCAGACCATATTCTCTCCATGCCCATGGACTCTTCTATGAAAAGTCCTCTGAGGGAAGCACTTACGATGATGAGTCTACTACTTGGTTTAAGGAAGACGACAAAGTTCAGCCAAATAGCAGCTATATATATGTATGGTATGCAAACAGGCGATCAGGACCTCTGCAGTCAGGAGCAGCTTGTCGGTCCTGGGTCTACTACTCTGATGTAAATCTGGTAAGGAAATTGAAATAGCCATTGATAGCATTGCAATCGATCACAAAATCATTTAGGTTGTAAGGGACCTCCTGATATCATCCAGTCTGATACCCCCTCACTGACTCTGGCAGAATCAGGTACAGTGGGTTGTCCAGGACCATGTGCAGTCAAGTTTTGAACATCTCCAAATGATGTTACTATACAGCTGTGGAAATTTCATAAGATGCAGAACACTTTTTAGATATCTGTCCTTTTTATCTGGCCTAATGTTCCCATCTGACATTTAATCTCTTACATTCAGCTAAAAGAGGATATATGCTATTGATAGATTCAAATTAGGAAACTCTAGTTGAGATTGAGCAGAGGAGAGTAAAGATACAAAGCAGTGGAAATGCAGGCCCCTTCCCTCAAAGTTTTAGGACCCAATGCATTTCCATAGAATGTTATGCTTTTTGACATCTTTTGGGAAGTCCACTCTTATATTTAATGTGGGTTTACTACCTTCTAGGAGAAAGATACTCACTCAGGTTTGATTGGACCAATACTGATCTGTCAAAAAGGAACCTTGAATACGTCAGACAATAAAAGAACATCCACCCGAGACTTTTTCTTACTTTTTATGGTCTTTGATGAAGAGAAAAGTTGGTACTTTGACAGACGTTCTAGAAGATCTTGTACTGAGAAGACCCAAGGAAATCAACAATGCCACAAATTCTATGGTACTTATTTCCTTTTGTCAAGTATGCAGTTTATTGGGGTAGAAGGAAAGGTGTTAGGGAAGTTTTCTCAGCTTACCCTACCTTTGGACATGCATAAATCCTGCACATTAATTATGTGAATGTTTTTGTTGTTGTTGTCCTCCATTTTACCTGTAATAGTCATAGTTTTATATGCAAAGATTATCATTGGCTGGAAAATTGATACTAAAATCTAGAAAGGACATGTTAGACAAAGTTTCTACAGCAAGATTCTTTCACATGCATTTACCCCCTGCATTTAAAACAAACAAAACTGTTTTCAGAAAGAAGCTAATACTCTGGAAAAGTGAAACCTGCCTGAATTGTAGAAGTACAATAATAATTTGGCAAATCAACTAGTTCTACTGAAAGAATTTTAAGCAGTCCTAGGACAGCCTTTCATATTACCTTTCTGTGGATACAGAGATTTTAGTTATGTAGAGTTAAGTAGCTATGTGTTGAAAGGTAATCTGTTGTTCTGTTTGAAATAATGGTCATTAATGAAAGCCTATGAAAATCTGCCCATCATGTGAGCTGTCTTTAAAAAATCTGATGTTTTTGTGCCATAAATCTTAAGTGATCATGTTTGAAAAAGGCATGTTGAAAAGTAGAATCTGCCATTGAAAATGTGGTCTCTAAAATCAGTTATTAATCAAGGGTGTCAGTTGTGACAGAACACATCATTATTCTCCTACCTGCCACATGTTGCAAGCAAACTGAGCTCAAATTCTGTGATGAGGTCTAGGGATTTTCTGAATTGATGGTACATAGACTATATTGTGTAGCACTTTAGATAGGAAAAAGTTATATTTTTTCCCCAAATACATTACTTCGTTAAATATTTGACTCATTTTAATAACTGCATTCTATCACTTTATAAGACGTATTTTGTGGAGTGTATCCTTACCAACGGTACGTTCTTTTTTAGCCATTAATGGAATTACCTACAATTTGCAAGGCTTAAAGATGTATGAAGGTGAACTGGTCCGATGGCATTTGCTGAATATGGGAGGGCCAAAAGACATTCATGTTGTTCATTTCCATGGACAGACCTTCGTTGAACAAGGAGAGCCAAAGTATCAGCTTGGGACATACACACTCCTTCCAGGTAAGTATCAGAATAAATTCTAAGGGGTGATGATTGAAGTCTGTCATAATTATACCAATGTAAGGGAGAACAGAAGTTCGCTTTGGGCACAGGGAGAAAGAGTCTGAGGGCACTAACAGTTCAGTTGTCAGTGATGGTAAAAACTCATCATTTTGCATCTCCCTTAAGGTGCAAAGGTGCACTTATTTTAAGAGGGGGAAAGCAAAGGTAACATTGTCTTCTGAAACTGGAGATATGAGTAAACTTACAGACAAAACAGACAGTATGGGCAAATATCTTCCTGTCAGATGGCCAGGGAGGTATATGGAAGATGAGTAGTAGAATGAGCTATAGCACAATTGACACAGTGGTGATAGTTACTGCTTTCTCTGCTATGTTTAGCGGGTTATTTAATTTTTCTGGATCAGGCCACAGTATGATCTTTAGTTTAACACCCAACCTCACTAACATCAACCTTACAATAACGCTAACACTTCTGATATGTTTCTTTCTTCCATTTTTTTCAAGGCTCATTTCAAACAATTGAAATGAAACCACAGAGACCTGGCTGGTGGCTTCTAGACACTGAAGTGGGGGAATATCAGCAAGCGGGAATGCAGGCATCCTATTTGGTTTTAGAGAAAGGTACTGAACTAAGGTATTTTTTGTCTGGAGGAGCCAGGTTGTAAAGTGATGTCTTCCCTCTCAGGATTGCTGAAACAAATCTGGGAGATGTTTTCAATGAGGAAGAAAAATATTCAGCCTTTAGCATAATAGCTTTGAATTTGTTGTGGTGTTTTGTTATTTTTTTTTATTTATTTATTTTTTTCTCACAGTGACCAGTAGATTAATCTATTGAAAGAAATTTCAGAGATTTATTTTGGTCTTCTCTGGGAAAAGAGTGGTGATGTTACAGTATTATTAAGAATTGTTCTGAGTGCTGTTTTAGAACATTCCACCAAGATGTACATTGGAATAGACAACTTTTTTAAAACAAACTTCTTGTACTCTCTCTAGAGTGCAGGATTCCAATGGGTCTGGCAAGTGGGCTTATACTTGATTCACAAATCAACGCTTCGGATCATATAGGTGAGTTAATAGTTAAAAAAGTCTGGGCATGCTACTGAACATCCCCAGCAAAGTACTGCAGTTCCATATTTTTTTTTTGCATCTCATGATACTTTGTAAAAGATCAGTTCATTAATGAATCAACTTTCAGGTTAAAAAGCTCTTCAATTCTGTAGGCAGAGATTGTGACCTGTACTAGGTAGGCCTCATCATTGTATTCCAACACTGTTCTGGGTCTTCTGTCAGCATTATAAGCCTGAGAGTCAGGAAGTCCTCTGTCATGGGTCTGCTGGATGACATGGAACAAATCTAGCTTCAAATTTTTGTCTTCTGGGTTCCCTGCTTGAGAATCAACACCAAATGTTCAAAAAAAAAACAAACACTGAGATTTGCATGTGGTATGAGCTGTGAAAGTGCAAAGTGTATCTGTTATGAAAGATTTGGGAAAGTATCATCTAGAGCAATCACAGTCTTTGATTTACCAATTTTATTCCTGGTATAAAATTGGTATCATTTGATAAGAAATATTGATTGGATTCTACATAGACAGTGGCAAAAGAAGATACACAGGTTATTCACACAAGCAGAAACACACCATTTCCCTTGAAATAACAAATAAATTACATATTTTGAAGAATTTGCTGTGGATGTAACTGCATTTTTTCATATTCTTCCCCCCTTCTTGTCCCATCCATTCCCAGTGTTATGAAGGCTTGAAAGCTGATTCATATATATTCAACATCAGTTCTTAACGTGGAAACTTCCTTATGTATAGGGGAACTCTGCCATGAATATGGCAATATAGAGCATGTTTTGTCTGATTCTGCTTGCAGCCAAAACTTGATCCCAAATGAGTAGAGTATATTACATAAAATGCTGTTATTTTTTTGAAGTTATTCTTCTAACTATAAAGCTTTGTAGAGTAATAGTTGACTTGCAAATGCTGGCTATGTCCAAATTCTCCCCCCTTCCCCCCCCCCCCCCCCCCCAACAGATCTGAAAAGAACTGAAGCACTTAAATTAGCATCTCCTTAAATTCTTGCTTTATTCATATTTTCTCTGTAGACTATTGGGAACCTAAGCTAGCCCGATTAAACAATTCTGGAACATACAATGCTTGGAGCACAACAATGAAAGATGATCTCCCTTGGATCCAGGTATAAAACAACACGTGCTTGGCCATCACTGAGTCTGGGCATGGACATACAGTCCTGTGTTGTGATTTTGTTGTAACTTTTGTTAGAAGGTCAAGCTGCTCTTGTTCTTGCAGAGAAGACTGCTGGGGAAAACTGAGAAGATGCAACAAGTTTGGTGATACCATAAATTGCCCATCTCCTCTGAGTAACCTCATCTGTAGTGTTATTGAGGCTCAGTTCCTGGACAGTTACCCTTACAATTTAGGCTGTAGCCATTTTGTGGGCAAATTAAGTCATTATTTCCACTACCATTTTTTTCTACTGTCTACCTAACAGTTACATATTTATTTTTATGTAGGTTTGTTGGGGGATCATTTAAAGTGTAATACTCTCTAGTATTACTTCAGATAGTTTTGGAGGTTTTTTGTTTTTACTGGATGTTCCTATGTGCAGTTTGACGCATTACGGGGAAATGAAGCTTATGTGATTATGGCTTCAAGTACTACATTAATCAGTTGCATCACTTCCATCTTCTATTCCAAACACTTTTGCAACAGATAGCCAATTGAAACCCGTATCTACAGAATGTAGCTAATGTCTTAAAAATCAAACGAAAATGTGCAGTTGGGAGAAGAGAGACTCAAACTAGTGTTGCAGCATAAGTTCAACAGGTTGCTGTTACATTTGGCTTGCTAATGTTTGACATGCTATCAAGTTAGTGGAGGTGAAGTAGGGGAACTGTAAAAAAATGTTGAGAGAAGAAATAATTTAATAAGGGACGTGGTAGTGAGAAGCTGAGGTTATTGCAGGAAAGCATGCAGAGATGTGGGGTGGAGGGCATATGACAGAGAATGAGTTCCACTGGTGACAGGAACGTCTTGCTAATTTTTTCTTGGGTGCCGAGTGCTTGGATCTGTTGTCAGAATGGATGGTGGCTTTCTAGCACTTCAGAACGTCATATTTCATTTCTCAGCCTGAATATCCAAAACTAGAGTTGGCTTATGAAAATATGAACCTTGACTTTCTCTATACTATTTTCGCCTATCTGTAAAATGAAGATAGCAATTCTGCCTAGCACAGGTGAAGATATTCTGAGGTGTCTTTGTAGTGCTGTGGTGAACACTGTGAAATAGACTCTGAAACTAAATACACACAGAAATTCAGAAATATTAGTGAAAGCATTTGTTTGGACTCTGCCATCTGTTTGTATTCCTCCTGAGAGTATTAGTGTTGTGGGTACAAAAATGCAGGGCTCAAAGCAATTGTGTAGATGCCAAAGAATGACGCTTACTTCACTATTCAGTATTCACTTTATAAACACTCTTTTTTCCTAGGTGGATTTTCAGAGACAAGTTCTGTTAACGGGGATACAGATGCAGGGTGCCAAGCAATTTTTAAAGTCCTTGTACATCCAGAAGTTCTTTATTGCATACAGCAAAGACAAACGGCAGTGGAAGACCTTCAAAGGAGACAGCTTTCAAGCACAAAAGGTCTGTACATGCTATGGGGGTTGCCACAACCTTGGTAACCTTACTGGATGATGCAGCGAGGTGATAACTTTATTTTGGTGGTCTTCAGAGACTTTAATAATATAGTGCTTGAATCAAATTATCGAATAATCACATTCAGACCAGAGGACAAATTACAAATTGAGGAACCTATGAGGCTGGAGTTTAGATCAGCTCTCTAACCTTGACTGTAGATTCTGGCTTTCTTACAAACATCTCTCCCTATTTTTATTTCTGAAGCCCACATTGGCTTTTTGAAGCAAGCAGGAAGATGAACTAAAAATTAGGCCTACCAGATCCTGTTTCCTTTCTCTTCCTTCCAGCTGTCACAATGGTTGAATTTTAAACTGTCTGAAACACTTGCAGGAGGCCCGTGTAATAAGAATGGTCATACCCTGCAAGAGGCTCGTTTTATGCCTAACCCTACCAAATACAGCTCCATTCCATTTACTCTGAGGTGTCTGTGGTGGAACTCCCGAATCAATAATCTATTATCTTACCTCTCCTTTTGCCTCTACTAATATGTTCCTACAGTTCTATATAGCGCATAGCAATGGGTTGTTTATGTGAACTGAGGCCTACAGGTGCTTCCAAATGTGCTAAGGTGGAAGTGTGAAATATTTCAAGCGGCATAGGATGTCACAGGGGAAGATGCTAGTGGCATAAAAGACTACTTTCATAACAGCGGGGGCTTTCAGTTTGTGTTTGCATTATATTAACTACATGTGATTTTTTTTTAATAGATTTTTGAAGGTAATTCTGATGCCAATAGTATAAAAGAGAACATCATCGATCCCCCTATTATTGCTAAGTATATCAGAGTCTACCCAACGCAGGCCTATAACAGGCCTACTCTTCGCATGGAGCTCCTTGGCTGTGAAGTAGATGGTAAGAACAGATCATGTGTTGGTGCTTCCTTTCTGGATAATTTTTGTGCTAATAGGTTAAATTAAACTGAAATTGCAGGTGTTCTCAGTTCCAACATTGTTGCTGAAGCTATGTCTACTTGGATGAACAGAACTACAAGGCACTTCTCTTAACAGGTTGCTCTTTGCCACTTGGAATGGAAAATGGAGCGATCAAGAACAGCCAGATAACGGCCTCATCTGTTAAGACATCCTGGTTTAACACATGGGATCCTTTCCTTGCTCGTCTCAATCAGAAAGGAAAGATAAATGCCTGGCGAGCTAAGGTAACAAGTGAAAAAGAGGGACAAGGGCAAGGCAGCTACTGTTAATAAATTTGTGCTGCCTGTGTACTTGTGGGATTCCTGCACACCATGTCCAGTGCCAAGTGGACTTCACAGCTTTTACTTACAGCTTACTTCACAGCTCTTTTGTCATCCTTTGAGAAGAAGCCCATTTAACTCTCTTTCACTAGAAATCTTGTTAAGCTTTTGGCAACAGCACTGAAATCATATTTTGGAGAGATTGATGGTGTCCTTTGGGCCAGAGCCTGCAGCACTTCCCCGCAGAGAAATAGCCCTTTTAATTTCAGGAGTTGAATACAAATTGAATATTTGGCTCCAGGGGGTTAAAGAAACCCTTGCTGGATTGGTCGATAGGCAGAGCAGCGTAATGGATGTGGGGCTGCAGATTCTGTGGTTCATTCTGCCACTGTTCTGCTGAATGACTTTCAGCAAGGTGTGTGAGCTTCTATGTCTGCAAAATGGAGCTGCATTTATTTACAAAGCACCTGGAGACTTGCTCGAAGCAACTGTTTTCTAAAGTGTTTGGTATTAGTATTATGTACAAGGCACTTTGAATTTTGCTGGAAGCTACTGTTTTTGTATAAGCATTTGGTATTTTTGTGATATATTGCATTTTAATGCTGGAGAGAGAGAGTCTGCTGCACCATGGTCTTCTCCGTTGGCTGCAGGGGAATCAGTTCTGGTGCCTAGAGCACCTCCTTCCCTTGTGTCTGCAGGGTTTTTTCTCTCACATTTTTGTACTCCTCTCTGACGGCTCCTGTATGTTTTTATCCTTTGGTTATCACAGAGGCATAACTAGCATTGGTCATTGGCTCAGCTTTGGGTCCAGCTGGAACTGGCTCTATCTGATTTGGGGCTCCTGGTCTTTTCTCACAAAAGCCACCCCTGCAGCTCCCCCCTACCAAAACCTTGCTACATAAACCATTGAAAATAATGTGAAAAGACTCCAAATACACTATCTGCAGTGAATAAGTTAGTTGTATGGGTCACCAAGAATGTTTCTGACTTTAGCATAAGATAGTCTTAACTATCTTTAAACAAGAATTTTCAATTAAGCAAATAAAGCATTATTTGCTTTCAATTAAGCAAATAAAGGCATAGACATGTTTGCTAATAGATAACCCTTTTTATCAATTGTAGTCGAACAACAACCAACAGTGGCTGCAAATCGATCTACTCTCAATTAAGAAGATAACTGCTGTTGCTACCCAGGGGGTCAAGTCCATGTCATCTGAAAACTTTGTGAAAACCTATGTTATTCTCTACAGCAACGAAGGCTCAGAGTGGAAATCCTATACAGATGGTTCAAGCTCAGTGGCAAAGGTATCATGCTCTGCTCAGACAATTCTGTCATTGCTTGGTTTTAGATTCTGAGCACTGTCAGGGCCCAAAAGCAGAATAGCCAGCCAAAAAGATATTCTCACAGGACACTAAATTGTTTGGGAGCTGGGGTTACTACAGATAACTTCATAATAGCCATCTGATTTTTCACAGTAATTTACAGTAATAAAAGGAAAGAACACCAAATCCATAGAGTCAACAGTGTGATAAAAGGAACTGATGTAATGAGTAAAGGAGGGCATTCAATTTGAATGCACAAGGGCTTTTAATTTGAATGAACAAGGGATTTTCCAAGGCCTCTTTCCAGCTTTCTTATTTTTGCCTTTATTTTGTAATTGAAATTAGTGAGCAGTTATGTTGTAACAGATCTGGAAGGCTCTAGGTACACACAGCTGACAGGGTACTTTATATTGTTACCTGTATCACTTTACACCAACCTGACCCACAAGGGCTGTTAGTGGAGGTAAAATAACCCAAGTTTGGTTTTGTTGTCCATCCCAATTAGAGTGGTAGCTTTTGTGATATGGATGGAAACAGAGGCTGTTTATTTGCTCAGATATTGATATTGCTGACCTAAATAACTTCGACCCAGCATTTTAGGAAGAGACTGGATCTTAAATAAGAGCAGATAATATAATATAATAACTCTTAAATAAGAGTTAACCAGTCCATCCTGTCCTGGTTGGCTAACGCAACAGCTAGGAACTATTTAAAAAGAAAAATCAGCTTATTTTTAATGTGCTGCCTTTTTACTAATTGTGTGTTTTGTATTTGCAGGTTTTCTCAGGTAATGAAAACAGCGATGGACATGTCAAGCATTTCTTTAACCCACCCATCCTCTCCAGGTTTATCCGCATTGTTCCAAAGACATGGTATCATGGAATTGGTCTTCGGGTAGAACTCTTTGGGTGTGATTTTGATGGGGGTCTGGCTGCAAAAAGGACTGAAAAATCTGGGAGCTCTTAACCCTTCTGCAATCATCAAGCAGGGCAACTTTAAAAAAAAAAAAATCCTTAAAGCAATCATACTTAGTAGTTTGGATGTGTGCTTCATCAAAGGACCTAATGTTTTGCCAACAAGAATTGAGAGGGTTCTTTTGCAGATAGTTCATTCCTATAAATATACACTTCAAAAAACAGATTCTTTTCTCTAAAGAAATAGCAGTCTCTTCTGTTTTATATATCACTTCTTCATCCTAAGCAGTATAATCTTGCTTTTTACTTAATTTTAAGTTCTAAATCCCTGGGAACAGAGACTAGCCTTAGTCCTGAGCCCTGATTGCCTCCATTTTGTAATGCTTCTGCAGCATAGAGGAAGAATAGACAGCTACAGGCAGATGTTCTCTGTACATAGTGCTTGAGATGGAAAACAAATGCAGATACGGAGCTGTCGTGCTGCATTCCTGCAATGCCTAGGTAAGAAGAGATAGTAGGGGTAGTCTCACCTCCACGTGTCTTTTATGTACAGTATGACAAAGGTAGAATGCATCCCAGTACTGAGGCATATGCAGTATCCCTTCTCTGAGAACGTGGCTTCACATTATCCATTTGGTTCTTACATACCAAGCACACTGGAAAAACTATTGGTTACACATCGTTTATCTTCAGTGTCCTGGCAAGGGGAGGAAGAGTCGGCCATATCTTTCTTTCCCAGAAGCGAGAAGGGAATTGATTTACCCCAGGTCATGGAATGGCAGTGGCAGAACCAGAGGGAAAATCCAGAACTCCTTACTTTCAGTCTCATACAAACTTTTAGACTATGAGGAGCTCCCTGAATAGGTAGCATTGAGAACTTCAGCTGTTGAGAATACAACCTGGTGGTAGCGGAGCAGCAGATCATACTGGATAATAAACACCTGCATCCTATTTAGCACTGACAGTGCTTTCACTAGAGGAGCTACTCTTGTGTGTAGAGTGTACACATATTTTTCCCAGGATGACTACATTTAGTAAAAATACAAAAGCAGTCCATGAATTCATTCCAGCAGTTTTAGCTAGGCTTTCACTAGTGTCATTGGATTCTATCCTGTAAACTAATTGCAAAACTCTGATTTATCACATGGTTTCCTTGGGAAGGGTGGAATTTTTGAAGTAGTTTGTCTTTGATCCTCATATGGTATTATCCAAGTTATTTCAGTAGTTTTTCAAATCTTGCATCTTACAGACCATTCAAAATAAAGATATAGAAAAGGAGTGTCAAGAAGTATACAACTAAAATATTTTTTCCTTTTTTTTTTTTTTTTTTTTTTTACTATGTCACAAACTTGTCATTTTTCACTGGAAAATAAAGATAATACTGCAGCATGAAAACCATCAATATTTCAATATTTTAATTTGTATATTTGCTTTGACAGTCATACCTCTTTGGCAATAATTAGTGGAAATTTGCATCACAAAAGTAAAATTTCCTGCTCAGTGGGAAATTTCAGTGCTAATTAGAACTAACTTCAAATTGTGAAACTGTATGGAAAATTGTCTCATCTTAGAAAATATTAAGAAACTGATCTTTTAATGGTGCTTAATTTATTTTTGTTTGATGCAATGATGAAACTGCAATAAAAGCCCCCTTCACTTTTTTTTTTTAAGTAATTTAAACTGTAGAGAAAAGTTTCACCTGAGAATACAAACAATGAATGCTAGCTAACTTTGGTCGAATTAGAATTTTGTGTGATGAGTGCTAAACAAATCTATGTTTAAGAAGGCCATGTTCTTAAACTAATTACTTATTTATAACCTTTATTATATACATGTATGTAAAGTTAGACAAGTGCAGAGCAGGACTAAATACATCTGCATCAGTGTTCCAAGTTGGAGGCTCTGCTTCAGCTTGCTAATGGATGGGGCAGTGGTCAGTTTGGGGTCAGCTGTCCTGGTTGTGTCCCCTCTCCACCTCTTGTGCACCCCCAGCCTATCACACTGGGGAAAAAGACAAGACCTTGGCACTGTGCAAACACTGTTCAGCAGCAGCTAAACTACTGGCATGTTGTCAGCATTGTTTTAGTCACATATCCAAAACACAGTACCATATGGGCTGCTCTGAAGAAAATTAACTCCATCCCTGTCGGGCCTAGTACAGTCTCTACTCCTTACTCCGTAACATTTAGATCATGCTCAATTCCTATACTACAATACATCAAGATCCTCATTAACCACCACTTCCCTTCTCATCTGTTGATACCTACACAGATGTTATTCCCTTAGCCTGTGGTCTGTCCCAGTTAAATGTCCAGTCATAGCCCATGACGCAAGTTCCATCTGCTAAAGTAGCTGCTCAGACGTGGTGCATTGTGTTGAGTTACTACACGCCAAACCTAGCTCAGGTCAGGTCACTGCTGCGCTTGCCTGGCTTTTTGTGATGCTCATTCTCTGTTGGTTCAGGTGGTTCACATTGTGGGACTTCCTATAACATGCAACTCAAGGCATGGGTTACAGCAGCGTGTACCTGCTTCAGTGTGGACTTCCTCAATGGTCACAGTCCCTTTGACTGCAGTTCATACTGGAGTTCCTGTATGTCCAGTGTGGCAGCATTGCCCAGGCCACCTGCCAGCCTGGGCACGTGGCCATTGCTGTTATCACAATATTCCTGGGAACAGCGCAGTGAGATGATAAGGGCTCAAACAGCAAAAGTCAAAACTAGTCACTAACAACAAGCACTAGACTCTAATAAACAGTGAGGCCCAGGACCCTGCTAATTAGCAGTTATACAGCTCCAACAGCTATCAATTCCATCTGGCACACTGATCTGTCATTGTCTTGGACCCCTTTTGCCACACATTGGGCAAGGAGCATGGCAGGTTGACCCTAGCTAGCAGCAGAGCTCCAACCAGCCACTCACACACTGGCCCTGGCAGGATGGGAGAGAACTGAAAGGACAAAAATAAGAACAAGCTGTGGGTCGAGATCAAGACAGTGTAATAAGCAGAGCTGTGCATGCAAGCAAAGCAAAGTCAGGAAGTAATTGACTATTTCCCCATTGGCAGGCAGATGTCCACCCACTTTGTGGAAGCTGGGGTCTCAGCATGCACAGCGGTTACTTGGGAAGGCAAATGCCATGACTGCAAATGTGCCTCCCTTCCTCCTCCTTTCCCTCAGATTTTATTGCTGAGCACGATGTCGCACAGCACGGAATATCCCTTTGCTTAGTGTGCATCAGCTGTCGTGGCCGTGTCCTCTCCCAGCCTCCTACCTCTCACTCCACAACCTACCTGCTTCGGGGGCAAAGTAGAAAAAAGGAAAGGCCTTGACACTGTGCAAACATTGTTCAGCAATAGCTAAAACATTGGTGCCTTGTCAATACTGCTCTAGTCACAAATTGAAAACACAGCACCCCGTGGGCTACTCTGAAGAAAATTGACTCCATCACAGCAAGACCAAGCACACAAAGTATTTCCATATGCAAATGGAGGGGTCAAGTTCTTGGTCTAGGTTTACAGCAAGACGTGAAAACATATCTGTACTGGATCTGCCATACTGAAGGTAAGCTGTGTTCAACGAGCCCTTAGGTGACTGGAAAACAAAGAACTTTTATCATGTCTATGAAGCAGCCAGCTTAGGTTGAATCTGCCAAGGCTTTTGGAAATATGTAGTAAAAATGATCAGGTTTATACCACCTTTTACACACCACAGGATGCAATCCTGTATACGTTGAAACTAATTGTAAAATACGTAGGGAGAGCAAAAACTCCTGCAGTTCTCTAAAACTAAAAAAACAGAGATGCGTATCACTACATGAAACATTAACAAACACACACTTTTGGACCAAGGGAGAAACGTAGTATCAGAATTCAGAGTATTCACATCTTGCCAATATGTCACACAGGACTCCGGGTGGGTGCCTTTATGCTGGCCTTTTGATCCAAACCCCAGCGTTAACTGTTTGTAGCCTCAAATGGCGTAGTAATGGAGTTGCTGCTCTGTAGTTCCAGCTTCCAGGAGGCTGCAGGGTGTCCAAAGCAGAGCATCCCCAGACAATAGGAAGGGATGGGTGCACATGAATCCCCATGCTTTTCTCACTAGGTGCCACTATGTTTCCTTTTGCTTTCCAGAGGTGGTTGTGGCTGGACTACAGGCAGAAGCTGTGAAACTGGTCATGTCTGCATGTCGGTGGGAAGTGAGGAGGAAGTGTGTGTAACCACAGCTGAGCAGCCGACAGCAGCACTGCAGTAGTTTCTCCAGACCCAGACGCGTGAGCCCAGTACTCAGACAGGTTTGTACAGGTTGTGCTGTAAAGTGCAGCTGTAAAGGCACAGCAAAGCACGATGGAGACACAAAGCTGCATATTGCCCGTGGATTCGAGTTGATGCAGATCGTGTGTCTGTGTTCATCTACCCAGAAACCTCCTGAGATATGTAAAGGTGAATCTGGGCTTCGAGGTACTTCACGTATTAAACACCGCTGAGCATGTGTGGCAAAAGTAAGGCATGCACATATGAAGCACCAGGAGAACTCTACAGAAAAAAGCAACAAGTGGGAATCTGGCTAGGGCTTCAGGCAAACATCCAGCCTTTTGAGCACCCTCTGGTGCACCCTGGTATGGCCATGAACACTGGTGTTTTTAGAACAGTGCTAAGGGTCAAAAAAAGGGATTGCAACTTGATAAGCAGCGATGTGCAGGAGGTATCTTCTATGACAGGAAAAGACCTTTTGGAGACATACCTGAAGGAGGAAGGTAAAAGCTGTGCCCACGCACACAGATGTGCTAGGGAAGACTGTTTATTACGTGTGACTATATAGCACCACAGAAACGAGATGCAACAGTGTCCTGGGGTGACCAATTGCTGCTTGGTATTAGTGAGTCAGTCGTTCCACTTAACGAGCATTGAGTGTTCCTCTTCTTGCTCTCACTCCTTTACTTTGTTATGTTTATTCATGCTAGTTGTATAGCATCCGCCCAATTCATCCACCCACACTTTCCTATCATTACTGTGCCCTACTCTGCACTTGTTTGTTACACCCAGTACTTGCATCACGCTTTAATTATAATAACCTCCTCTGGGTAGAGGCTCCATCGCCTTGGAAGTTTGTGCAGCACCCTCCAAAATGGGCCACGGAATCGTTCTCAGTGTTCCTGGGAACATCTGTAACACCTCCCCTAGTGGGACAAATGCTACACTAAGCGCACTGAGAACTGGATATGTCCAGAGGCACAAACTAATTCAGTCTGATCCTTGTGCTTTTATATTTTAAAAAAGTACTGGGTTTGTTTCTTCTAACTCTACTTGATCCACTGTTTGCTGTTCTTTATAACTGCCCTCTTTAGGCACTTACCAGGAAAATTTGTACATCAGTGTCCCCATCTGTAGCAGACTTAAGGGACTTTTCCTTTTTTTTTTTTTTTTTTTTTTCCCCAGTAGCCTACTGAAAAACATTTCAAAAATGTTCTGCCCATAATGGAAATGCATAATGCTGTACAACGTGATCTATCTTAGGCTCAGGGGTAATCTGATAACCCATGGCAAGTGATTCCACAAACGAGTCCTTCAGCCATAAATGTCATTTCCAGTGGCCATGTGCTTCAGCCTGCACTGTGTCAAGTGCAGAGTGCCATAGTGTCCAGTGGATAGAGCTTCTCCCAGAGTTTTTAGGTAGTAACCTGCCTCCTAACAGCTCCTATACTTCACAGAGGTGGCTGCTGTGTGTCCTAAGTGTGAAACTAGAGGTGATGAAGACAGCACTGAAGGAGATATATGGAGGAACAATGTGGACAATAAGGCATGAACTACAGGTAAAAAGCGGAGGCATTTCAATAATAATAATAATAATATGAATAATATGAATTTGCATGGAACTAGAGTATTAAAATGTCTTGGACTCTTGGACTTCCAGATTGTGTTGTAGTAAAGTAGAAGCAGAAAGTATTTGTCATTGGTCCATGCTACAGAGAAGAGCTGTTGCATTCCTTCAGTGAGGGACCTTTTCTTACAGTTCAAGAGCAATTGATCAGATTGTAGCAATACAGCGATAACAACAAGCATTGACCCTCACTTTAGCTCTGTAAAATACAAGATTACAAGGTACCCCCAAGAGATTTCCTGCTCTCAAAAGCCAGAATGGCTTCAAAATGGCTGTGGCATTGGAAGAATATTCTAGCAAAATCTGTGCATCCTTTTTTTTTGAAAAGGGGAAGGAATCCTAAAAGAGGAGGGGGTCATGCTGATGAGACAATTTTGTTGTCTTTCTAAAGTTTTTTTTTAAAGCAGTAATTTACTGCTTGTGGTCCTGACATGGGAAGACACTGTGTTCTTCCCTCCAATTAAATTATTTTGTTCCATTGTTTTTGACCCCAGAGAAACACATGCTCTGTGCTTGGAGGACAGGCCTATTCTCTTGAATTGGGGTGCATATTTACTGAAAACGTGACATCTTAAATGTTTGGAACTAACAAACCCTAGGAGCTCAGGAGATAACAGTAATGAAGGCATCTGAGTAAAGAAATCAATGGCAAAGCTTTTTAATTAGCCCTTCATGACCATGTAATTTCTGTAAGTCTCCTGTTGAGAGCCCCCAAATCAAAGGATCAGCCAAGGGGATCTTGAAGAGATGGACCTTCAAGGTTGCAACCAATCTTCTATTCTTATAGGTAGCTACACTCTATAGGCCTTGTTGTAAATTAATCATTTCAGATTTATTTTTTTCTTCTGTTCACGCTACTGTTGCATTCCATCATACATGGTAATTAATAAAGTCTAATTCCTCAAATTAATTAATCAGCCAAAATCATAAAAGCACAGAAATTAGTTTCTGCCTTTTCTCACAGTTACGTCCATGCTCAGCATGGAAAAAAATCTGGTTTGCTGCCTGCTTTTGGTGAGTTTCCAAGTTACTTGCACCATCTTAGTGCTTTCACCTACTGGCTTCACAAGAGCGCGTAAGGTTTTTAACTTACAGAAGCTTTTCTCCAAACAGCTTGGCAAGAATTTAAGAGAACTTCTCTCGCACATACATTTTATAAAACCCTCCGCAATTAAATACAGGCCAGAAGTGGTTAACAGTGCTCCCCTCTGGTGCATTTCTGTGTGAAACTTAATCAGAGTTTATGGCGCAGGTAAGATGTGACCTTAAAATGCTTTTTGAGTCTCAGACTGTACCGTGCATTTAGATGAGTTGCTTGGATCTCGTGCCTCATCAAGCATCCCCTAGGGGTGATTCCACCGCAGATTAAAACAAAAAGGGTTCTTGGTCCTTAGCACTAAGGAAAGCAGCAACAGTGCCCTGCTGAAGGAGGGGCTTGGTGTTATTCTTTTCTTCCAAAGTGCCAACAGCAATTCCAGAGATTGGTCTGAGGATCTGGAGAGTTCTGGGCAAGCACAGACAGATGTCAAGCTTCCTTTGTGCTACAGAGGAGCAGGAAGAAGAGCGGGCATGTACCCTAGCCAGCCAAAGAGCCTCCTACTGTACTACTGCCCTACGTTGAACGAAGGTGAGGCTCCTCCTAAAGAGGTTGTCTGAGGAAACCCGTACACTCTGAAGGCAGCTCTGGGTGGTGAGGTGGCACAACACAGAAGGTACCACCAAAAGAGTGGACTGGGTAAAGGACAATGGATCTGTCCCTCCAGGCGAATCCAGCAGAGAAGGCCCCCTGAGGCACTGGGCACTGACCCAAAGCCTGCAGCCCCCAGGTTGCGGTGGGATTCTCAGAAGTTCACATTTCCTCCATTACACTTGCTTGGGCTTCTTTGTAGGCCAGCTGAAGATAAAGGCCTGCTTACTGCTGCCCAGCTGGCATTCATTTTAATGCGAATTAATGTATCCAAGATCAGACACAAGTTTTAAATGGATTCCTTATGGCTTTGGTTTCTGTTAAAATTTGGAGTGATTGCTCAAACCGGTCACGTTTTTCCAATAAGAGAATGCTTTTCTCTGGAAAATGGTTTCATCCTGTGTGGAAGGTAGTCATTTTCAAAACAGTCTTCATGTTATCTGATTAGGAAGATAGAAATGAACAAACACATAGCTTTGGAACAAACCAAATTATTTTCTAGTACTAACATAAGGTGGTTTTTGGTTTGGAGTTTTTAAAAATACAGCTAAAAGATAGGAGTTCCCCTCTATTCTTATTTCTTTATTTTTAAACTTTCTATTACTCCTCTTTTCTACCAAAAAAGGTGTGTGCTTGTTGAGAGAGGTAGGGAGCAGGCAAGATTAAGGGGAGAAAGTGTGAGAAATCCTACTTTTCATAGCTAATGCTTTCCATCTTGGAAGAAAAAAGAAAAAAGGAAAAAAAAAAAAAAAAGGAAAAAAAGAAAAAAAAAAAAGAGGTTTTGATTTTTTTCTCTACTAGCAAATGCCTTTGACTTTACTTTTCCTAACAGAGTGGGGAGATAGCAAGAGAAAATAGAGAGGAAGACTGGGGAAGGAAGGAAGTAAAAATCTGGGAATAAAATTTTGGCTTGTTTCCAAAGGATGAAAATGCTCTGAAAACAAAATAAGGCGGGTGCTTAGAGAACAAAAGAAACCCTGGGAAAACCCAGTGTGCTTCGATCAGAAATCTGCTGGCTCTTTTTCTCGCGCAGCTTTTGGAGGACAAATCTAGGTACCCTGGCTACTGTCTGTATCGCTTCGAGTAAACGTGTTGAGCTGCAGTGGAGCTACTCTAGATGATTGCTATTTTGGAAAGGACAGAGGCTGCCCATCAGATCCTGTGAGCAGCCTGGAAGCTGCTGCCCCTAGGCAGGACGTGCCATGGGATCTCCGAGGTTTCACTCCTTCCCTCTGCCCCTGCTCAGCACGAAGCGATGGCCCAGGTCAGTAGGCAGGTGCCACAGGCTTTACTTACCTGCTGCTCAGCCACATGCCAGCAGTACAGAGGGGATGCTAAGAGATAAGTGAGAGGGAACCGTACATTTCTGTCCTCTTTCCCACAGCAACTTGTTTATCAGTCATTATTTTGTCTCATTTCATCCTCACCATGCTATTTTATGAGATAAGCAGTTCCTTGCAAATGGCTGGGGTGGAGACCAGTACTAGCACGACCTGATTTGTTCTACTTAGAGTTCTGCTTCAAGCTAAAGTACAGCGAAGTGGCTATTGTCATTTTCTTTCTTCCTATTCTTTCTAACAAATCTGCAAACAAAAGAGGGCATGAAACTGCTGAGAGGCAATGGCCTGAGGGCAAATGAAAGGAAATTTTGCAGGACCCAGAAGACATCCAGAAAGCAGCAAACCACTGATGCCAGACGATACAGGACCAAAATGTTTAAAATGGTTAGCTGAGTTTTACACAGCAGAGTAATCTTATTAACCTAGAACCTTTTGTAGCTACATGTGTTCAGCTATAATGATGGAGATAGGAATAAAACCCTGCAATTAAAGGAATCTGTTCTGGGTTCAAGAAAAACCTGTTCTTGCTTGCCCACCTGTGCGTAGTCAGATGTCTTCTAAGGGCTTTCATTTTGCATCCTCACACACTGTCCCCAGCTAGGAGGCAGGATATGCGATTGCAGAAGTGGGAGCCCTGACCCCTTATGTGAACTTTCTAAGGCAACAGTTTGGAGAACAAACTGTTGGTACAGAGTAGGAAGCCATAGCAGTGGTAGCAACGTGGTGGAGATCAAAGGGAGGCAACACAGAGGTGAAGGAATTGGCTAGTAGGGGGTGGTAAGGGATAACATAGGGTAGAGTGAGTAGCAGTACAGCCAGTAGATTGGAGGAGGACTGTAATCCTGGATGAAGCTTCACTGACGTGCAGAAAATGGACTCCACAATCAGTAAGATTGTAATTAGGTGTGTTTATTCAGTGTTGGGCAGCACAGGGGGTAGTCCCACCAAAGTCATGCGCACCCCAACACAGCAACTTGCCTTGGTTATATGCAGTAAAGAGTTACACATGCATGAAGTTTCACAGTGTGTCTATACACATGCATGACCTATCCCTGCTTCATACTAAAATTAGTTCCAAGGAGTCATTTCCAAGAAGTCATTTCCAAGAAGTCATTTCCTCCCATCTGCACTTGTGTAGTGTCTCCTGGTGGTGGTTGGCGGGGGTCATGGGGATGAAGGCTGATAGCTCTTCATCACTGCTAGGTGACCTCATGTCTTTGTGCAGACTCAGCTGCTCCTTGGCCCTTGTCTAATCCACAGGGTTGGTTTCAGATGGTTCTTGTGACAGGTTCCCCATTTTTGTCAGGAACCATCCTTTGTGAGGGGCCCAAGACTTCTTATTTCGGTTAATTTGCACAGGAGCAAGCAAAGTCATTCAGCAACATGTGTTTTTAATACAATAATCCAGGTATTCGTTAGCCAGCACCCTGTCTGCTACGATTCCCTCCACTCCCTCTTTCACAGCAACTGCAGGAGCCGGGGCCAGGCAAGGCAGGACCGGCACAGCAGGAGGAGGCTGATCTCTTCGCAGAAATCCTTCCCAGGAAAACCTCGTGCGTGCCCTCAGGGGTAGGGCGAGACGGGGCAGTTTTGGGGGCAGTTTTGGGGCCAGCAGGCCCTCTCCCGGCCCCTTTCCCAGGGCGCCCCGCCCCGCCCTGCGCACACGTGCTTTTCTCCCGCCACGCCTCCCCGCCACGCCCCCCTCTCCCCATTGGCCGGCTTTCCTGGGGGGAGGCGGTCCCACCCAATCAGCAGCCGGCGCGAGGGCACGCCCCCCTCCCGGCGGCGAATGGGCTTGAAGAGCGGCGGCGCGGGGGCGCGCCCTGAGGCTGGTGGCGCCGGCGGGAGGTGACCGGGGACGGCGGCGGCGGCGGCGGCGGGGACACAGGCGGGGACACCGCGGGGACACGGGGCGGCCCCGCGGCCACACGGCGCTGCCTGCGCGGCCCCTGCGCGGCCCCTGCGCGGCCCCTGCCCGGCATGGCTGTGCCGCGGGGAGCCCGTCCCGGCGGCCCCGGCTGCTGCTGGGCGCTGCCCACGGCGCTGCTGTGCGCCTACGGCTTCTTCTGCAGCGTGCGGCCCTCCGAGCCCTTCCTCACCCGCTACCTGCTGGAGCCGCACAAGAACCTCTCCGAGACGCAGGTACCGGGTGCCCGCGGCTCGGCTCGGCTCGGCTCGGCTCGCGGGGCGGTGGCCACGCGTCTTACCACCCTGTCTTCTTCCTCCTCCTGCAGGTGTTCAACGAGGTCTACCCGGTGTGGACGTACTCCTACCTGGCGCTGCTGTTCCCCGTGTTCCTGGCCACCGACTACCTGCGCTACAAGCCCGTGGTGCTGCTGCAGGGCCTGAGCCTCATCGTCACCTGGTTCATGCTGCTCTACGCCCAGGGGCTGCGGGCCGTGCAGCTTCTCGAGTTCTTCTACGGGATGGGGACCGCCACCGACGTCGCCTACTACTCCTACATCTACAGTGTCGTCGACGTGGAGCTGTACCAGAAGGTCACCAGCTACTGCCGCAGCGCCACCCTGGTGGGCTACACGGTGGGCTCGGTGTCCGGGCAGGTCCTCGTGTCTGTGGCGGGGTGGTCCCTCTTCAGCCTCAACGTCATCTCCTTAACCTCCGTATCCATCGCCTTCGGCACGGCCTGGTTCCTGCCGATGCCGCGGAAAAGCCTTTTCTTCCACCACGTCTCCAGTCAGCCGTTCAGCATGGAGATGAAGGTCATGGACTGTAAGAACGGAGCGGCTGTCCAAGATCAGCCCAGCGTGCAGAGGACGCCGGGCTGGGAGGATGAGACTAAAGTTCCCTTAAACGTGGAGGGGAGCTCGGCAGAGAAACAGGTGAGTTGTGCCCTGGGTGTGCTTCAAAAGAGGATGTAATACTCACGTGGTTGTCATGCATGCCTAGGTGTATATGTGTGCACACAGCAGGAGAGGTACAATATCCAACAGCAAAAAGCATCCCTTTACTTACACAACTTCCTGATTTATGGTACAGGAAAATCTCCTTGTGATTTCCCTTCTCTGCTAGAGCATGGTATTTTCATTCAGCATAGTTTTGCTGAAGTTGTTCTGCATGCCTTTCAAGGATTTGGTTAAAACCCTGGGTATCAAATTGCTGTTCAACCCTACAATGCCAGGAGTATGTCGGGGCACTAGAAATTCAGTGCTTGTCCAAATTCTGTGTATGCCTGTGACTCGTAGGGAAAAAAGCAACTCTTCCAGCATCCACATCTTGAAAACATTTGTTCCTTCAACTGTTGTGTAAGCTGTGTAGTAAGAAGATGTGTAGCAACTGGATTTTAACTTACAGTCCTGGAAGGAAGCTAGTCCGGGGAGGAAACAGCAGCTGTTCTGGGGAGTGCTAACAACTGGTGTTGGTTACCTACAGGGGGACAGGGCATGGGTAACTTACAGGAGATACTGTTGGTAATAATTTCAGCGCATCCCATGAGCACACCACAGGTTATGCCAAGTGCTCTGGGCTATGTCACCTCTAGCAAAAGTCCCCAGAGGGCTGCTAGCTGTCCTGGGGCCGTTCATTACAGAAAACAGCTTGCACAGAGAGCAGCGTGCTGCAGGTGCCGGCACTCTGTGTGGGGCCAGGTGTGCTGTCCCTGGATTGAGAGGAATGAGGAGCTGGGGGAATTTTTTTTCTTAATGTGTTTGAAGAGAGCATCTGTGCTGCTCTGTGCATGTGTCAGAGCTGGGGTTTGCTCACTGATAAGGAGGGAGCAGAGAGGGGCTCTGTGCTTTGGCTGGGTTGAGGGGGCAGCGTCCTGGGCTGCTTTCAGCTTCCTTCAGCTGCCACTGGGAATTAAAGGCATTAACATTCCCGGGACCCGATCCTGCCCCATCCAGCACAGCCTGCCGAGACCCAATTGCTGAGATGGCAAGGTGCTTAAAAAAAAAAAAAAAAAGTATAAAGATTTTTAAAGAGGGGTGGTCTTTATTTTGCTTTTTCATCTGGTGGGAAGTAAGGAGAACGTACCAGGACAGAGTGGCACAGCAGCAAGCCTGAATGCACGAGGCTGGTGCTTAGGGCTCTTCCCTCTGGCCTGTTGCTCTGTGCTGTCCCCAGGTGCCAGCACCTGAAGGGTGCTTTCCTGCCTTGTCCTCCTGGTGCTGGCACCAGGGACGGAGCCGTGTGGCCACCCGAGAGCATGTTTGTGTTTCTGCAGACTTTCTGTTTTTAGGGCAGGAGTGGCTTTGCTGAGGTGATTAAAAGCAAAAAAAAAAAAAAAAAAAAAAAAAAAAAGTCTTTAACCATGCAAACTCACATGCTGAACGGTATTTGTTAACCACAGAGTGCCTCAGATTGGGAGGGACCTTAAAGATCCTCTAGTTCCAACCCCGCTGCCACCGTGCCAGGAACGATGAAGGGATGAATGTCGCTTATCTTCCCCTTCTGTTTTTCTTTCTCCCACAGCAAGGGGCAAAGCTGCTTCAAAATTAATGCTGGAAGGGGGAGGATGCAGGGGGAGGGAGGTACCTGTGCTTTGGTGGTGGTCATACCAGGTGCTGAAAGCTGGGAAACACTGGTGTCTGACTGTAGTCTTAACTAAGGTAATGGCAACTGCATTTGGTGAACGTGCATTAGAGGCTGTACAAATAATTGAAGTGAGGCATTGCCGAGCGATAGGAGGGCTGATGGGGCCCTTCTGGCTCAGCGGGCACCTGCTCGCATCGAGCTTGCTGAGTCAGTGCTTGCAGTGTCTGTGGCAGTTACCTTCCCTGGTTTTCTGCACCTCAACTCGTGCTTCATGTGAAGCCTTCTGCGTGGGAGCCATGTGCTAAAGCTGGCTCGCTGTGAGCTGACTTCTTTCCGAGTCATTCTGTTGGGCTTTGCAGAAATAGTATCCAGAGCAAGCCTCTGGCAAAGCACCAAAGGGACCGCGTGGTATTTAATAAAGGTGTTCAGAAACTGGTGGGACTCTGAGGGGTGGAGAAAAGGGAGTTCAGGATGGAGTTAGGCTGCGGTCTTTGTTAGGAGTTTGAGCAGCGATGCCTTAAAATAAGTTTTATTGCTTGAGGAGAATATTCTTTCCAAGGCACAGGATAAGTGATTCCCCTGGGTCAAGGGCATGCTGCCAAGAGCATGAAGCTGCTGCTGACGGGGAAGCTCCTCCAAAACTGGCTGTGTGGTGGCTCAGTGTGCAGTAGCTCAGTCCTGTGACAGCTCCGTATGTTATCCCGCAGGGATTTTAAGCTATTTTAAGCTACCCATTGATGCTGGGTGGGCTCAGGAGCTCTGTCAAGGCCCACGTGAAGTAACTGCTGTTCGGGCTCATGTGAGAAGGGTCTTGCTTGTCTGCAAAGAGCGTGTGCACAGAACAAACACAATTAGCAGCTCTGTCTACAGGGTGAAGACCTCTTCGTTTCCTCTGCTGATCTGGTGTAAAGTGGTCTAACAGCCTGTATGTACAAGGCAATTTTCATTTGTCACCATCCCGTCTTGCCAAGACTGACCTGCTTTCAAAATTTTCCAAACCATTTTGTGGGTCTGCCCCCCCCCCCCCCCCCCTTTTTAGTGCTCTTTCTAGAAAGATCCGCAAGAGATTCATTTCTGTCTCACTGAGTTGTCAAAGCACTTGCATAAACGAGAGCTGCCATTTGTGACAGGGTCTGAGGGAAGGAGCTTTCATTTCTCTGCAGATCCCCAGGCAATACCTCTCTAAGAGCCTTGGTGAACATTAACAGGAATAGAGTAGTGGAATGATATTGCTCCTTTGAATAATTCATTCCTGAACGCTACTGCTAGGGAAAATTTACTGATTTATGAGGGAGAAATACCCTCATCTGGTCACTTCCATGCTCTCCATGCTACCTAGTTTGGCTGAATGTGGATCAGGACTTAACAAATGAAATGTCAGTGGTGCTTTTTCCTGTGATTTGAGTGACTGGCTTTCTGAACCCGTTTCTTCAAAATAAAAATGGGCCTGTGCCTCTTCTCTCTGGCACTCTTCGGTTGCTCTCATGGCACTTCTAACAACCAGCAGCTATGGCTCCGTGTGAGAGAGCTGGAGGTGGAGTGGGTGCTCGAGACCGACCCCTTCCTTTCTGTATTATGGATTGGTGTGTGGTATTTGTGAATGGAGACTAACATTTCTCTCCCCCTCCCTCCTCTTCATGCAGGAGCAGAAAGTAGACATCGTGAAGGTGCTCAAGGATCTCTGGCGGGACTTCCTGCAGTGCTATTCCTCTTGGACCATGCTGTGCTGGTCAGTGCGGTGGGCACTGTCCACTTGTGGCTACTTCCAGGTCATCAACTACGCTCAGGGCCTGTGGGAGATGGTGCTGCCTTCTAACAGCACGGAAATCTACAATGGTGGCGTGGAGGCCGCCTCAACGCTGCTAGGTAAGCTGCTGACGTGGCTCCTGCTCTGCTGTGAGATACACCTTGTGTCCCTCAGGGCCACCAGCACGTGATTTGGAAGTGTCTTAGGTTCCTCCACACATGCAGGCAGGGGAATCTCTGCACTTGGGCAGAGTCTTCCCTGACACGCGTGGTGTGGCACTCGGTGCAGAGTTTGCTGTTGCATGCAGCCCTAGTTCTTGTAATCCAGCGTGTAGGTGTTTAAAGGAACCTCCCAAGTCAGTTGTTCTGAATGATTTGTCAGAAAGGCTCCAGCTGTGTGATCGACTCTTCTTGGCTGTCGCTGTAGCTGCAGCCCTGAAACAAGTTGGGGTTGTGCTTGTTTTAACCACTCAAAGCCTGGCTAAGGGTCCTGTGCATTTATTGCGTTTTCTCTGGCAGCAGAGGGAGCACGTGAAAGTTTCCTGTGCGTGCACAAGCACGCGTGAGCCACTGTGGAGTCATTTCAGCAGTGTTAAGCAGAAAGATTATTATTAAGATGAGAAGTCACTTGACTTGAAAGGGCCAGGTGGGTCCGTCAACAAAAAAAAAAAGTTTAATAAGTTAATGCTGTTTCATTACCAGAACTAGGACAATAGTTCTTTTAATATAGCTAACGTATCCTTGCAGAGGCTGTCTAGGTGTTGCTCTACTATGTTCCTTTTCTTTGATGGAGTCATTGTTCCTCCATGTGCTGTGAACTTCACTTTCTTGGGGCAGAAGAAACCAAGGTACCCAAACAAGCAAGGCCTGGAACCTGTCTTTGGCATGCTCAGACCCCTCTTGGATTTCAGTGGGAAGCTGAGACTCATTTATAGCTCTAGCAGCTGGACTAGCACCCATTGTTAACTGTGTTTGAACCTGTCACCACCTTTATTTAATGGTCAGAATCATCATCTTCGGAGTGCACTTAAATAGCATGTGGTCATATGCTATCACAGCGTGATCTTGTGGCTCTTATTTCTTGTTCGATTCAGCTTCCCCTACCATCCTGCCTCGGCCACAGGAAGAAGAATTTGTATCAAGCAAAAGAAGACTCCAGTCAGTTTGTGGGTTCAGAAATCACAGGTCACTGCTACACAGAAGATGCTCATGCTTCGACTGGAGCATGGTCTGTAAAGCAGGGAAACTTCAGAGGGCAGTGTCAGATTTTCAGAAGTCTTTACCGAGCACATTAAATTATTATGTTAAGGGATTATAGCGTGGCCAGATGTAGACAGATTGGGGAAAAAAGTGAGGAAATATTCTTCTTGTTATGAGCATCTGTGATGTCAAGGTCCTTTTCAAATCCTATGAACAGTGGCCCTGTTGGAAGGAAAGGTTGTTGGCACTTAGTTCCAGGAAAATGGAAATTGTTGTTTTCCCACAAAACAAACTGTTTTTTCCTCTATTGTCTTTACTGTAAATGGTTGAATTATATTGGGTGAGGTCTTCTGAAAGCAAGTTAGCTTCTGTCCCTGAGCTGCTCAAAAAAAAATAATAAAAAATCCTTCTGCTTGACAGATTCATTACTTGGAACAAATGAAGTTTAGTGAAGTAATCTCAGCAAAAAGCCTTAAATATATAACAAGACTAGAAGTGATCTGTTGAGAGTGAGCACCCAGTGAAGCACCCACCTTTTCTACCTGTTCTTAAGTAAATTGAAGTTCTTCATTTGCTGTCATCTTACAGGCCCCTCTTTGCACCAAATCTGGTTTGAATTGCATTCTTTTTGAAGATGGATGACTCCTTGAATAAATCTGTGTGCAGCTGTAGTCCTCAGATCTGTAGAAGAACATGAATGCTCCTTACTTTTCTTATTTTATTGGAAATCCCAGATTCCATTGGCCATTGTCCTTGCTCTCGGTCATTCTGTGGTCTGTTATGAGCAATGTCTAGTAACCTTCGTGAGAGATGCTGTTGCCATCCCTGCCTGTAGCTGTGGTGTCTGGTAGAAGGGTTTGAGTAGAGCATGGTGACTCATGTGGCTGTCAGCTTCCTGTCCTGGGCAAGACAAATATTATTTTCTGCTGTGAGGCCAACTGATGGTGTAGCTGTGTCCCTGCAGCTTCTTGGGACTCTGTGGCATTCCTTTATCAGACTGGGATGGGAACCACTGAATCAGCTGTAGGTAACTAATTGCAGCACACAGATTAAGTTTTCATAATTAGGTGTCGGGCTGGTGTAACGTTGAGCCATATGGGGAGTATGACTTGGAGTTGCCACTAAATCCCCAGAGTGAGATGTAGAATCTCTCTCCCCAAGCTTCTGAATGTCTGAGGCAGTAGAAAGAAGGCTCTAGGACCTAGCTGTTTTTTGCATCTGAGGGTTTTGCTACCAGGGGCTCCAGGCTTCCAAAGACCACTAAATGTCAGTCTGATAATGTCACGGCAGGCACTGGAAAGAAGAGTAGAGGGGGAGGGACAGGGAATAAATTCTTTGTCCTTGGCACAGCTACCTGCACTGGTCTGGAAGGTTGTTGTGAGATCTGACAGGATTGCCGGCTGGTACACTGATGGTACACAAAAAAAACAAGAAAGCAGGCCAGCCGAGGGCTACAAAGCATAAATGCTGCTGGGTGGCACTTCTGCACAGTGGTGAAATGCTGAATACAATCCTGTTTTTCAGAGATCTCCAGTGAACCTCCCATTGTCAGCATGCTGTTTGCTGTATGCAGCAGCATCTTTATGCTATCAGTTGCTCTTTGGCTTGTTTGCAAAACAAAGCCTACTTGGAACAGGAATTTACTTGTAATATGTATTTTGGTTTCTCAGAAGTTAGAGCTGCAGCAGTGCATGAAATGGACCCTGTCTACTGCTTGAAATGTGCATGATAATTCATGCCACTCACCTTGTGATCTGTCTTCTCCTCCCAACCCCACCTTTCTAAAATCCAGCAGGAGGTACAAACCTGTTTTGATTATAAAGGATTGTTCAAGCACAGTTAGCGGTGAAAGATTTTTTTTTTTTTTTTCTTATTTACAGCCCCAGTAGCTTTCAATGAAGCTTCATTCTGGTAGAAGGAGGGGTTTGAACGCATGCTCTTACTGATACAGCCCGGTGTGAAGATGACAGTAAACGCAGGTTTTCCTGCTTCCTGAGTTGAGAGCTCTTAACAGCTGTGTATTAAAACAGATTGTGTCTTCTTGTCCCCACCTGCAGTGAATGTAGATCCGAAGGCACCACAAAATCATTAACTGGGTGCTTTTGTGAAGCAGGGTTTGCATTTCTCTGCCCAGCTGATACCTCTACAGTCAGCGGCAGTGGTATGAGTCATGGGGCTATTGTACTTACAAAGCTAGGGAGAAGATTTCAGGAGGGGTCACCACTGACCTATTTCTGTTGCTGTTGTTGCCAGAAATGCGAATGGGAACTTACAGCACAGTTCCAGGTAAAGGGGAGGTCAGGAAGGAGAACTCCTGAGGTGTGCACATTAATATCTTTCACTTCGTTAATGATTCTCTAACAGAGGCCATACAGCTCCTAATCCGCAGTGTCCAAATTACTTGAATTGCAATAACAGTTATGCTTTCTTTCCCTCTCACAGGAGCTGTTGCCGTGTTTGTTGTGGGCCATATAAAAACATCCTGGGCATTGTGGGGTGAAGTGGCACTTGCCCTCCTCTCCTTTCTTATTGCTGCTGCTGTATATATCATGGACACTATTCGCAACATCTGGGTGTGCTATGCATCATATGTTGTCTTCAGAATTATCTACATGCTGCTAATCACAATAGCAACGTGAGTATTTTTTTAATGTAAATTGCTCTTGAGATGACAGCTGTTGGGAAAGCTGTCCTGTTGTCCGTGTAAGCATGGTCTCACCTGCCAGGAGTCTGGAAGTCTGTTGCAAGGGTTTGTGTTCTGATTCAGGTTGGAAACAGAGGCATGGAGATGTGTATTTGGCTGGCAGCCTGCCCAGGCTCAAAAGTCTCATGACACTAATGTGACTATTTCTAAATATTAGATAGTGCCGCTTGTTTTGTAAATGTGGCTGGATTGAAGTGTTAGCAGATAAGGAGAGGACAAGGCTTTATCTACATTGTGGGATCAATTTTTGCTAACCTGTGTGTAGGAAAATGTCAATGTAACTCCTGTCTTTGAGAAGGAAAACACAGCTGTTGTTCAACCACACATACTCAGTGCTATGTGACAGCCCAGGCACAATCTGAGGGGAGATGTTGAAGCTGGTAACTGCAAAGGGAGTTCTGGTCAGAAGGATGCAGGAGGTTACGAACCATACTGCAGTAGGCTGATGTTCATAGATTGCCAACAGGTCTCTGAGATTAGACGGTGTTGCACCTTCTCTGGATGGTGAGGCCCTTTGTAGCTGCATCAGACGGGGATGTTTCAGTCTTACTGGAACCTACAGACCTTCCCAAGTTTTTGCAGCCTTTTAGATGTCTCTGCAGATCTCCTGCTAGTCTGTCATGAGCTTATTTCTCAAAACACACTGTCAGTGCAAGCTAACTTAGCTGTGGAAAATATTGGACCAATCTATGTGACTCCTTAGGTTGCACAGTTGTCTTGTACAGAGATGTCCCTCATATTCTTGTTCCCTGCTTCTTCCCCATCCTTACATTTTTGGTCATCCCTTTCTCTCCAGGTTCCAGATCGCTACAAATCTCAGTGTGGAGAGGTACGCCCTGGTGTTTGGGGTCAATACTTTCATTGCCTTAGCACTTCAGACTCTACTCACATTGATTGTTGTGGATGCCAGAGGGCTTGGGCTGGGCATCTTCACCCAGGTACGATAACCTCCTTTAGCTTTACGCATGGGAGGGAGGAAGGTGAAACAGGCTGTAAAGCGCCTCAGCCACCAGTTTCTGGGTCAAGGGTTTGCCAACAGAGGAATGTTCACTAATTCTTGACATTTTCAAAGAGGAAGGAAGCTCATGAATTAACTTTCTTATGTATTTGGTAACTGTTTTGTTTAACCACTTTTTCTTTCTCACCTTCTCTGCAGTTCATGATTTATGCATCTTACTTTGCGGTTATCTCCCTGGTGTTCCTGGGCAGTGGCATATACACTATTATTAGAGCTTACAGAAGACAAGAGCAGATGCCAAGCAGATCTCCTGAAAGCCACTAGTGCACCAAGTGAAGACCTTCAGTGGCTACGTATGAAGATAGAGGTCTGTTTTTTAATCTCTGCCTTTTCTTCCCAAGGCAGTCACCTTAATGGTACTTGATCCATATTTATACTATATTAGTAGCACATTTTAGAAGGTAAATGTATTAGGTCTTACATAAGTAAGAACAAATATCTTCTTTCTAAAATGCCTTTTGTTCTTCTGTTGCATATATGGATGTGCAGCAAAGAACAGTAAGTTTTCTCAAAAAATGAAAGCCTTGAGAGGCTTTAGTCTAAAGTCGTGCATCTGGAGACTGTCGTTGAAAAGGCAGCTTTGATGGCCTGGTAAACAGCTGCTCTCTTTGTCATTAAGATGCTGCTGTGGTGAGGGCATTCTCCTCGACCTCTTTGTGGAGAGACCTGGGCCTGGGAGAGGAGGTGGCCTTAGGCCAGTGCTCTTGCCATGCCTGCCCTGAGATGCTGGATACTCTATTTTGAGGACTCATACACTTACATTTCTGCATATACACATGCTTCTTTTAGTTTAATATTATTTCTGCAGCTTATCTGCTGTCCCTGCTGTCAGAGGGACCTCCACAAAAATCTAACTGTCCTGGGGCAACTTGTGACAGCGCTGACTTGGCTGCCAGTGGCGCTACTTATGCTGTGAAGGTCTGCACCCAAGGGACTGTAAAGCTGTAGGGAAAGCCTAGGGAGAGTTCAAGTAGGCAGGATGCTGAGCTGCGGAATTGCTGGGCATCTTTGCCTTTGTCCTCTAGGTCTGCAGATTCCTGCAGTTATTAGAGTCACTGACTCATATCGCAGAAGCCTGGGCTATTTCAGTGGGAAGGTGGATGTGATTGTAGCACCAAGAAGGAAGGTGACTTGCAGGATTTTAAGCTGTTCTTTGTAACCTCAGAGAATCATGACTGCAGTGACTAGACACCTTCAGTTACTGTATTTAACAAAATGAACACTGGAGGCCTTGAAAAATGCTGATTGCTGATCTGTTGCTTCTTGCCTTTTTAAAATGCCTTTGTTTCTGGTGGGTCTCTATCCACTAGCTCTACCTCTTCTTTCCACTTTTTTTAAAAAAAAAAAAAAAGTGTTTACGGAGAGGTTTTTTTATTTTCTTTTGTCCAGTCTGAGCAATTTTGGACTTGCCTCATATCTATTTTTTAAAATGCTTTTTTTTTTTTTTTTTTTTCCCAAATTGCATCAGCACTGAAGGAGTTGCACAGAGCTGTCCTAGGCTTGGGCACCTGGGTACTCAGGCATCATGACCGGCACAGCAAAAGGTATCTGTAGCACTCTGGTCACGGCCTATAAACTGTCCCAGTTGCTGTGCAGGTTGTAGTTTTAAGTGCATGGGAGAACTGGAAGGGAGAACATGCTGTGCAGTGTGCTTCCTTTCCATGCCTTCTCTTTGTGTGGTATTTGGAGTTTATTCCAGTCAGCCTGAAGAAGCAGCTTCATTTCATTACTTGGTTTGTTTAATGCCATGGAGATGTCACAGCTTTTCTCTCTTGGCTGGGACAGATACGATCTTCCTCATCATTTCTGAGAGCCTCAACCTTTATGACTCAAGCTGAATGACTAATGTGTTTGGGATGTGCTCTCTGGGGTCTACGGAGCTCTCTAAGGCTGGCTTCTCAGGGAAGTGCACTCCCCAAAGCTTCACTGTGTCAGCAGGCTGCCTTCTGAAACTTCTTAGGGGCTCAGCTTTATTTATACTTGTATGTGTAAACTTAACTGCCTTATCCTGAAATGGAAACTTGAAGCCAACTACATATATATTCTGTTCTTTACTGTATAAAAAATAATCTGAAGCTGTGAAATGCTAGCTGACGAGCTGGCCTGAGAAAGGGTAGTAAGGGCATACCTTGTCCTTTGGGTTCCTTGGCCTGATGGCAGCTGTGATTTGAGATGAGGCATGGATGCATGGCACTTGTATCAAGTAACAGAAAGAAGCAGCTCAGTTTTAATTGCACTTTTCATACATAGAATAAATCTTTGAAGGGGAACAACCCAGTTAATTTTCAACTTATATTTAAGGAACTAATGAATTACAGCAATAAATTTTTCTACCAAAGTCATGAAATTGTGACAGCTCTAATAGTGATGTGCTACACTGTGTACATCTTCAGGCCTATTTATGGAAACTACACCTAGATGTTGTTCGTATGTTATGCTGTTGCTGTGGTGATGAGGTGTCAGAGTGTGACTGTACGTGGAATTATTGATGCCTATGAAATTCTGTAAGCATATTGATGTTGTTGGTAGGACCCCTTCAGCTTGTTTCTAATTGAATAGCTATTTTTGTTAAATAAAAATATTTCAAGATATGTGTGGCCAGTGTTTGTTTTGTCTTTTTGATAACTTGCTAATCCACAACATTGTTGCTGCAGTTGACTAATGCAGGTTGTTCTGAGCATCTCTGTTACAAAGGGAAAAATTGAGACAAACCAGGAAAAGAGAACTAAGTCTTAAAGAAGATGATGGCTGAGTGTTTTGTGTAGTTTTGTAGAACTCTGTGCAAGTGTCTTATCTTGAAGTTCCTTAATTGTCGATCAGTTCAGCAATTCCACTCTGTAGTTCCAGTGCAGGCTGGTGCAGTGGGGGAGAAGCTTACTCACTGGTGTAGGATCACCCTGATCAGGAAGCATCAGCATCACTGAGGGTGACTGTAGGGGAAAGCAGGTGCAGGTTTACTGTACAGGAGGACCTTTCTATTCACATCTACCCAATTATGAAATTGAGGCCCTAAGGAAGAAACACTATACATTACCTCTCCTGACATGCCACACTTGACTGGTTTAGAAAGCTGTCCATTCCTGTCTTGTGATTCTGGAAGAGATGGCTTGTACCTGCTTGCGCAGGCTATGCTGGAGGTGAAACTGCTCTCTGAATATCCACTGCAAGTTTGTAGCCAGCAAGCCTTCTGTAGGGCTGGGTGAAAAATAAAAAATGGGTGGTAGTTGGAGAGAATGGGTGTGTGCTAGGAAAAAATGCAGTCCTTGCTAGGAAAAAATGCAGTCCTTGCAAGTGTTTCTTTGAGAGCCTTATCCCTGAGGCAGGATGGATAGGATTGTCAGCATGTTAGGCTTCTGAATTTCATTCATCAGCTTCCTCTGGGTAAATACAGGAGTCAGCTGTAAAGGGATGCCAGCCTGAGCTTCTTGGCTGTGCAAGGGATTAAAATCTATGCTTGCATACAGCAAGAGGGTAATTAGTAGCTCAGATAGTATAGCATTATGTTTCAAGGCAGATTCAAGCATTGCATGTCGCTGGTACCGGTGAAAGGTGTTGTGACAAGAATCCTGAAGCTGCTCTTGCCTGTGAGCAAAGCAGGTCCACGTGAACCGTGGCAATCCCCCTTGCTCCTCCCATTGCATATAGTGAGAGCTGAGAAGAGACGCCTAGCTACTGCCACGGAGCTGAATCCCTGCCTTGGTGGTACAGCGCACGCTGCGGTTTGATAGAGACGAGATAAATACCACGCACGGCCAGGGTGCCTCCCTGGGACACGGTGGCTGTTTCTCTGTTCCAGCTTGTGCCGGGTGCTGCTGGAGGTAAGTGTCAGCTCAGTCTGTGCATCCTGCGCTGGGCTTGCTGTGATGCTGGTCATCCTGGGCATGGCTTCTGGACTTTGGGATCCTTGTCAGGGGGAGAGGCTTGCTGTGTCCAAAAGGTAAGGCAGGGTGAGACCTGCTGGAGGGTGCTGTTCAGTGGGCAGCCCCCACTGTGGTGACCCACTGTGGTGACCCTGGGCTAGCACTGACCCCGAAAGCCTGCCAAGGCATTGCAGGGTTTTACTCTACTGTGCTGTGTCTCTCTGTGTCTCGAACAGCAGGCTGTTCTGGCAGAGCTTTCAGGGGAAGGGGAGGGCTCTGCACAGATGTGATCACATTTTCTGTTCTATCAGTGTCACCATAACCAAGCACTTGGGAAGGAAATAGGGACTTTCCTTATGGAAAGGGACAGGGGACTGGCAGCTCTGGACCTTATTCCTAGTGACTCTTGACAGTGTCAGCTGCTTCCTACAAACCATATAAAAGGTGTTACGGTGCTTGTTTAACAGCTCTCTGAAGGTGTTATGCAGCCTTTCTCTGTTCCCTAAAGGTGGCATCTGATGTATTAGTGACACGGAAAAAAGCAACCAACGTGTTGGGGCCTGTCCCTGAAGCACTGCATTGCTCAGCTATTGTTTTCATTGCATTTCTTCACAACTGTGTTGTGTAGCTCCCTTGCAGAAAGGAACACCTGAAAACATAAACTTAATGACATATGGGTTCACAAACACAAGCATGCGATAGATTGATAGATTGATCCTAAAATACCATTTTTAAATGTCTTACATTCTTTAAATATCATTATTAAGGATTATAGCTTGATATTCCAGCAACTGGGTCTAATCCTTGTTTTAAAATCACACCGATGTGTAATTAGTGGAATAAAGCATCTCTTGTGAATGAAAGCGGTAGCACTGGCTTGTAAGATGAAAGATGGTCTTACGATAAAAGCAGAGCACAAAGAGAACCGGGAGGAATATCAAAGCTTTATTTTAGTCTGCTGTGAACTTGTCTAAGCCACCTGTCTGTAAAATGCGGAAAATTGAAATTCCGGAGTGTCATCTTCATGTACGAGATACCTAAGTGACCCTGGGTTGCGGGTCAGTGGTTGATGTTTTTCCAGGTGCAGCAGGAACCATGTATATCTCAGGTAAATACCAAGGAGCCCTTCCTACTTGCTGAAAACAATGTCAAAACCCATTTCTCTTCTTGCTGTATGTAGCACTAGAGGAAACCCCTGCACCAGAAGCCTTCAGAAACCTCCTGAAACCCACCTTGAGGCAGTTTAGCCCCCTGCTATGAGTGCAAGGGTAACTGTCCTCATGACCTTTAGAGCTATCGATGCCCAGGCTAAATTTACTCCTGGCTGTTTTCTGCCTGGGTTTTATTTTATTTACATAAGCCTTTGGGACACAGAACATGTTGTCCCTGAGGTGTTTGGCCTTCTGGTGTACTTGTAGATTGTCATTTTCAGCTCAGTTAATGATGTGGGGGTTTTTTTGTTTGTTTGTTGTGTTTTCAAAACGGGGACTGGGCGCCATGTTGGGGATGAGGTGATGGGCGCCATGTTGAGGATGAGGTGATGGGCACCATGTTGGTGCTGCCAGCCAAGACACCTCCCTCCTCTCTGCCCACAGCCATCGTGCTGCTGCAGCCTTGTGGCGGCAGGAGGCCTGAGGGGGGCCATCCCCCTGGATGCCATGCTGGGAGGTACAGCGCCATGCTGTACGTGCCACAAAGGCAGGTGCCATTGCCAATCCAGCCAGCATGGACGTTGTTTCAGTCAGTGCCTGCACCCACAACATGCAGCCCTGCTGCTGCGCCTGCTGGCTCCTCCAGTGCAGAACGTCATTTATTTGGGGTTGTATTTTTTATTATTTTTATTATTTTTATTATTTTTATTATTTTTATTATTTTTATTATTTTTATTATTTTTATTATTTTTATTATTTTTATTATTTTTATTATTTTTTATTTTTTATTATTTTTTATTATTTAATTTTTATTATTAATTTATTATTATTATATTTATTTTTAATTTTTATTTTATTATTTTTTTTCACTACATTTCGAAGTTCAGTGAGAACGCTGTGTGATCTGAGTGACGTGATGCAGCAGGTCAAGCTCCCTGCAGGCGCAGCGCTATTTTTACTGACAAAAGCTCCGATTTTGACACCGGCAGCTCCCCCCTCTGACCCTGCTTCTCGCCAGCAGCGGGGGCCAGGAACCAAAAATAAATAAATATATAAATAAATAAAAAACGCCATGGCGACGGGGCGGTGCCACACGGACTTTGGGCCTCGGGGGCCGCCGTCGGCGGGGAGCGGGGCCCGTGCTGCTGCCATGGCGACGGCGCCGGGCGGTGCGGAGCTGGGGGGGGCGGTTCATGGCGGACGGGGCGGGCGGCGTCTTGGTGAGGCGGAGCTGGGGTGTGGAGGGGCTGCGAGGCTCTGCAGGAGCCAGGCACCGGGTACATTGCCTCTTCCGCCCTAAAAATGAAAAATAGGTGGCAGGTGTGCCTTGAGAGGACAAGGGGTGACGGCTTTAAGCTCAGAGAGGGGAGATTTAGGTTAGATATTAGGAAGAAATTCTTGTGAGGGTGGTGAGGCACTGGCACAGGCTGCCCAGGGCAGCTGTGGGTGCCCCATCCCTGGAGGTGCTCAAGGCCAGGCTGGATGGGGCTTCGTTGTCATATTCTGTTGATCAAAATGCAGTTCAAGCAAAAAGAGGAGCTTTTGTAAAGTTTGCATACAAGCAAGTTCGCAATAAAAATATCCAGCTTTACTATTATTCTTCTCTTGTAGCTAAATCTTGACTAAATTTTGAGGTCTAAAAGAGCAATGCTTGTCAACTGTGGTACATAGGGTTTTAAGAGACAGAGCTGGCGTTCGTGTGAGTAAATATCTGAGAACTCAAAGATGCTCACCAGAATTTAAAACCTTGAAGGAATTTAATCAGCAGCTTCTGGATGGAAGAGTTTTTACAAAACACTACAAAATGCTTACAGGTTGGGAAGTCCAGATGCGGCCCTTACTGTCTGGAAAGGCAGGAAAGAGCTGTTCCAGGGCCATTTGGGGTCAGAGCTAATTCTTACATCCCGTGTTGTGTTGCCATCTGCTATGCTGTGCTCATGTAGTGGTGTACTGTAAATGATGCAGGTTTATCCTTTGAGAGAGACAGAAGCAGCAACTCCAGCAGACAGCAGTGGGTACAAAGAGAAAAGATTGTGTGCCAGATCCCATCCTTATAGTGGCTTACCCTCAGTTTTGTCATGAATTTGACTATAGCCAACCTGATTGACTGGTTACTGAGTACATTTAGTTTTGTTTTGACTTAGATCTTGCCCTGCTAGCCAGAGCTGGAAAGGCCAAAACCTTTCATGTTCAAGGCCATTAATGCTCCTTAGTTCTGAGGTGCTGTAGCACTATCTAGCGTGGTTGTGTTGATTCTGCTCCCAAGTTTGATATGGGTGCCATGGGAGATATCAACATTCTGTGCTCGTGTGTCACTGGAGTTTTAAAACATTTTTTCCTTCTTTTGTAGTATTACTCTAAGGCATCACCAAAATGAGTGAAAATGATGACCAAGGTGATCCGGCAAATATGGGTGATATAACAGAAAGTGGAGAATATGAGGATGACTTTGAAAAAGACCTTGAATGGCTAATTAATGAAGAGGAAAAAGAAAACCTTGGTGAAATAGAGGTATTTGTTAAATTAATTGCTAGTTTTCTTAGTTAGAAGGACGAAAGAGTAATATGAAAGCACAAAAGCACAAAAATCAGTGTGGCTTGAGATGTGTAGGTACGTTTGCTGAATTTTGAGAAGGAATATTATTTGGAACTGTAGTGAAAAATAATTCAATGAAATTATTAGTTTGCTTATAATTGTCTTAAAACAGAAAATTCAATGTTCATTGAAAATAATATGTTCAGTACAAAGTACTTCTGCTTTCAGTGCAGGCTCCTTTAAGTATTTGTGCAACACATTGTTCTCTTTTCGTATTGTCGCTGATTGCTTTACTGCTCCAGCCATGGTTGGTTAAACTTTGTATAGATGTTAACATGGAGAAACTGTAGCAGAGATGTTAGCACCAAAAAAAGCTATTTGTTAAGACACTCTCTATCTGACAGCCTGTTTAAAAAAAATAGTGTAGTTAGTACTGCTTTCCTCTCCTGCTGTTCCTTTTCTGTTTCCCTGATACTGTTCTTTGTTGGGAGAACGGTTTGAGATAAATAGTTGATTTTTATTTTTTCAGAGTCCTGAAAGAAATGAAGGACATATCAAAGGAAAAAATGTTAAAGTTGTGGAGACCTTTGAGGAAGACAGTGAGGAAATGGAAGAAAATCCAGATCAGCTTTCAGAAGCTGGTATAGATGTGAAAGTGAAACCCCGCAATGAAGAAAGTTTGGTATCTGGGTCTGACATGAAACAGGGGGATCATCTGTCTGATACAGATAGTGAGTGCTCTATCCAGGAATCCAAGCTAGAAAACCAGCAGCAACTGGATGAGGAAGAGGACGAAGAAATAAAGCGTTACATCTTGGAAAAAATTGAAGAAGCCAACAAGCTGCTGGAGAATCAAGCTCCTGTGGATGAGAATAGAGAGCGGAAGTTAAAATTTAAGGATACGTTGGTGGATCTTGAAGTTCCTCCTCCAGAAGATGCTGAAGTTTGTAAAACAGACCTTGCAAGAGAAGATGATGTCTCAAATAGGCTATCTCGGTTGCATATTTCTAATGAAATGGGACAGGAAAGCTCATTGTTTTCACCACATGCTGGCAAGAATGAGGAGCAGAAGGATGGTAAAATCCTGGTAGAAAAAGATGGGAAGTTTGAACTTCTAAGTTTACGTGATATTGAAAGCCAGGGATTCTTGCCCCCAATAAGTGTTTCTTTCACTGATATTGAAACTCAACGTACGTCTCCAAAATCATACCCCAGTTCTTCTGGTGCTGTCTCTCGAATGAAGGAAGTACCTCCTGTAAGACCAGGTGTACATTCTTTGTCTCCTGCTGGCGAAGAGTGTGTGTATTTCCCTAAGCCCCCATCTAACCCTAAGTATCGTCCAAACTCTGCTATCAATGCTGCAAGAGGTCTGGGAAAACGGAAGACTCCACCAAGAGCACAATCTGCAAATGTGCCCGTGAGAAGTTCCACTTACTGTCTTTCTCCCAGACAAAAAGAACTGCGGAAGCAGCTAGAACAAAGGAAGGAAAAAATGAGGAAAGAGGTAAAGATACAGAGGCAATGAGCAGATCACAGTGACCATCACGAAGGCCACATGATCAGGGCATTTACTCAGTAATAATAATAGTAATTCTCTGGAGTTTGTACAGAATCTCTCAAAACTCCTTTCCTTTCCTTTTATTTTTTATTAAGAAACAAAACAAAACAAAAAGCAAACAAACAAAAAACAATACAAAGAGACACCAAAACCATGGAGTGGTATAGGACCATCCCTTGCTCAAAGCAGAAATTAAGTATTTATTTAATACATCCTTTATAAATAAGCCTTTTTTTTTTTTTTTTTTTTTTTTGCTTTATTGTACTTACAGCTTTTTCGTATTGACTCCCTGTAAATTCCATTACAGGTCCACTCTTTGCTGGAACATTGTACACAGTATCACATCTACATTGCAGTGTGGTCTGTGGAGAAAACTAGCATTAACCACAATAATGCAGGTGCATGTGTGGGTGCTGATGAAGTATGTAAAAGGCAATTATCAGATGGGAGAGTGTTTAGTCATAAAGTAAGATTTTACACAGGAGGGTGGCTGTGAGATCTATGAACAAAGCAGTATGTGTGTTTGAAATGGAAGGAAGACTTCAAAATGGGCATGCATTTTTGTTACTGGTCAAAAATGAGTCCAGAGGAGAGCTGCAAAGATGATCTTTAAGGTCTTTTCCAACCCAAACCATTCTGTGATAATAGTGATCGCGTCAGGAAGCTATGCATATTCATTCAGGACAGGATAGGCGGTTTGCATTCTAACCAAACTGTTCACACTTCCCTAGGGTTCTAGTCAGGTGCATTAAATGTAAGGTCATGGTCTGAATAAAAAGAACGTGTTTTTCTGTGCCGTGATGTTCTAAGCAAGCTGGAAATAGTTCTGGCCTGTTTTGTGTGAAAAGTTTGCTGATGGCAGTGATGAGGGGCATGAAACGTGGAGAATTACTGATGTGCTATATTTGTACACACAAGTTTAGATCTCTTGACAGCATTCTTTGCACATTTAAAACAATTAGTGTGGTGGAGGCAACCTTCTGTTACTAGGCTAATGTAGTCTGCACTACTTCATTGGCTAATTCCTGAAGAAGGTAAGAATGTAGTACTGTATTTCTTCATCTGTGAAGGTGAACTAACACTGTGGATTTCACAGGCACGAAACGTTTCTTGACGTTATTTGAATCCATCTGCCTCATTTTGGTGCTTGGGTTGTTTTATTTTTTTTCATTTCAGTAGAGTGGAAATTGTAAGTTTGTAGGATGCTGTCTGCAAGTTGTGTGTGAGTGGGAGGAATATCATCTATTCACAGGAAGAGTAGATTTTGGAAATGAATGGGGATTACAGCTTTTGTGTCAGAGAATTAAAACCTGATAAACTGTCCTCCTCAGTTTTCTGAAGCATTGTTTGAAACCATTTCTGCTATTTATAGATACTTGTTAGCTAAAATGTGATTAATAATTACAAGAAGTGTTTTCAATTTTGTAAAAATCATTTTTTTAAATATTTTTTTAAACTTGAGAAAACTGTTAAGCTATTAATAATCCTGTGAATAAATGCATTTCAACTTCATGTCCAAAAAAAAAACTCCATTAATACAGTAGTGCCAGCAGTCCGTGAGCAGTTAACTATCCTTTAGGGTTTAATGGTCTATCAAGCCTGAGGGTTTATTTAATATTTAAAATGCATCAATTAGCTCTGATTGGCTTCAAATCAGTTTAATTAGGCAGATGTCATTTTGTTATGGGCAGATGACCTGTAGCTACTGAAATGCCCATGAGTTGGGATGTATCATGGAAATGGAGGTAATCACAAAAAACAGGTAAATGCAACATGCGCTGGGGAAGTGCTCAGACTAATTTCTTCCTAAAAACAGTACCAGCTTGCTGCAGTCTGAGTATTCCTGTTCCATCAGTATTTTTGTGTCAGATATAATTCAAATGGCTCATTTATTACCCACTTTGACAAAGAAGCCTTTGCAGATTAAGACAGTTATCTTAATGAGCAAGATTTTTATTCACTCTTAATCTCATACAAGGAAGAAGAAAGGAAAAAAGAACAAGAAGAACAGAAGAGAAGGGAGAATGAGATGGTATTTCGAGCCTGGTTACAGAAGAAGAAAGAACAAGTGCAAGAAGAAAAACGAATTCGTCGTGCAAAGGAGCTGGAAAACTTGAACAGCAAAGTAAGATCATCATAATGTGAGACTGGGAGTTATACTGCTCTGGTTAGATAGGAAAACTGAATTCTAAGCCCCTGTTCTTAGCAAAGTTTATGAACATTCATAGTGATAGGAAATGTTTTTGTCATATTGTTTCAATGAAGAGCTAGATTGACTTGCATGTTCAGGATGGTTCTGCCTGCCAGGCTGGCTTATGCCGTACAAGCTCCACGCGTGACCTAATAGCTATAAAATCACAGGAGGTACAGCAATGCCCTTTTTTAGCAGGTGAATGACTTTACTGAGCCCAGCAGTGAACAAGCCAGAAACCCCTTTGAAGTATATTCATTACCATCAGAACTTGCTGGCCAGCAGTTAATGCATGTGACGTGACCAACCATGATGATTCAGATACTCTGAAGTTCCTCTGTCTTGCAGCAACGGGCTTGAAAAACTAAATTTAGTATTTTTTTTTAAACATACTGCTTTGTATGCTTGTTCGTTTGTGTATTCAATGACAGATTAGCATATGGTTGTTTGCCTATAAAATACATTTCCCTAATGTGGATGGAAATGCCAGTGGAGTTGAAAAATTATAATAAAATGATTAATATAAAGGTCATTTGATGATAAGTCTCATGTATGTATGTCTTTTATTTAAATAGGACAGGAGTAGGAATCCAGAAGAAGCCTTCAAGTTATGGCTTAAAAAGAAGCACCAAGAACACATGAAGGAAAAACAGATAGAAATTTTGAGACGGCAGGCAGAGGGAATTGCCTTTTTCCCAAGAACAGAGGAATGCAACAGAGCTTTCAAAGAGTGAGTAGAAACATTCCTTGGGAAGCCATTTTGAAATTTTTGTAGTGTATCAACTTAGGCTGTCATTTTATAGTACATCTTGAATGCTGAAGTCTTTTTGAGCGAATATGCCCTCATTAGTTTATACTGTAGAAAAAACACATCAGTTCTTTGATGTTTGTTCATTGCTGTGAAATTAGTTGTCACAGCCTGAGCTGAACTAGGGCATTGCTTCTGCTGAAAAAGAGAGATCCTTTTCCCCTAGCCCTTTATGCCTGTTTTAAAGCAGTCATGTGCCAATTTAGTCTATTAAACGGGCACAAAGTTTATCTGGTAAAGTGATTTTTTTTTTCTCGAGTCTGCAAGTTGAATCAGCTCAACAAAAGGGGGTAGGGAATGTGGATGCAGAACCAGGAGTGCTGGGATAGAAAAGTAGTACCTCTCGTGTTTGGGAATGATGGGCTTTTAGTTGGCCCTAACATCTGTATCCTGAAGCACCAGGTGACTCTAGTTACTCGCGGTCCAGCCTCCTTTGAATGGATGAAATAAAGATTTCAGTTGTTACCTGTCAGTCCTGTTTCTCTCTCCACAGATGGCTAAAAAGAAAGAGAGAAGAAAAACGAGCAGAAGAACTGGCTGCTAAAGAGCGAGCGAGGCAGCTTAGATTAGAAGCCAGAAGAGCAAAACAGATGCAGAACATCCACTGCATTAGTTCAGAGCCTAAATCCTTTCGCTTCAGAGACCATTACTGTTGAAAATTTAGAGGTAACTACAGAGTTCTTGGGGGCAACCCTCTTAATTTTTATGGCTCTTTACAGCTACTGACTTTGTGGTGTTTTTAAAGCTTTCAAGTGAGTTTAACAATTCCCTTCATTGACAATGGTTTTGCTATTTATTCGTAATGAATTTTGTTGAAAAGCCTGCTTTTATGTACAACTCAGGGATCTTCTTGGTTTGACCAAATCTAAATGAGAGCGAGATCTGTTTGCGAGGGTGGCAAATACATACTCCCCTTTCAAAGGCACTTTATTACTGAACTCCACCATGAATTCCCAGATGCAGGCTATTATGTAAAATGGTGAATTTTTGCTGGATTAATATTGCTGTTTTCTGCTTGTGATGATGCCTGTACAACTTGTTGTGTTGTTGGAAAATGCTATTTCTTGAATCTTTGAGTTACTGCTTTCTACTGGCTTGTGGACCAGCTGTCCTGGCTAGGCCAGAGGACACTTATTTCAGAGGAAGTGGTGACTGAAGGCTAACACGTATGTGAACTCGCATCGTTTTTTCAGAAACTTATTTATTTGAGCCAGACCGATGCACACATATTCAGTAGTTTTATACTTCATGAAATTAAAGATAATGTGAATTATGATCTTTACCACTATTAAGGAAGCTGGATTCCTTGTCTACATGTCCATGTTTGCTAAACTTATTGAAATAAACTATGTCACCCTTGATGCTGTGTACTCTTGATACAAGAGAATATGCTGAGGTGACTGATGAAATCAAAGGAAGGCAGGGTCAAAGATACAGCTGTATTAAATCCAAAACTGTAACGTTAAAGTAAGCAAAGAAAGTTTATTGTAGTTTTCTTCATGCAACCCAAAGCATGGCCAGAAACAGCAGGAATTTGTAACTTATATACTCTGAGCATGGTATGAGATTTAAAGAAAAACTGGGGGAAGGCAGCCATTGTAGAAACCCTTTCTCCTAACTAGACAACTACATATGATAAATATGGGAGAGAAAACAGATCAAAATGTGTATTTGCGTCCTCCTAAATTTCCTCTACATGTGCAACTTAAATTTGAATAGGCTTCTTTGGATTCAGCAGATCATCTGCTGGACTATCTCTTTGAACCAACATCAAGAAAATAAAATCATAAAAGTAAAAATACTTTTTTTTATTAGTACTTGTGCAAACTTAGTGCTTACTATCAGCCTCCTGTAACATCCAGGAAGACTTTGGGCAAGGACTGAGTTCTTAATGCTAGGTCAGGTTTCAGCACTGTGTACTAAAGGAGCTACATCAGACTTTCTTTGCTGAGGTTCAGCTACCTAACAGCTTGGCTCTGGAAGCTGAAATAGATGGAAAAGGCATCATTGTATCACCCCTCTCCCTTCCCCCATTTTCTAGAATCCATTTAAAGCCAGGTCCTTTTATATATTATAGATAGAGCTCATCCAAGCTCTTTTTCCCTTCTCCATATGAGGAGGGCAGCAATACTGCATATGCTCTTTCAGAGCTTACAGCTGTAAAGCCTCATTGCACACACTCCTTTATATTACTAAATTTAAAAGGCTGAACATAGACTTGAGGACAGTTCCTCACTTTGAATAATATTAAAAAACCATGGAGCTGACTGTATTCCATTGTCTTTTGATTTTTATATTATTATTTTACCATATAATACTTCATTTACTTTGGTATAGCTTATGCTTTTGTCTCCCTCTAACGAGAGATTCATTAAGATTTGTTAATGAGACTGTAAACCTCAACTAATCAAGGGGATCTCTATGTTCTACAACTTGGACCAGCATAACATTTTGGTCTTGCCTTTGTAGAAGGAAATAAGTAGCTTTTCAGACTGAAAAACAGTAGAAGTATTTCACAGGCTAAGGAAGTCCTGTCAGTCCCTGACTTCAAGTGGCAGAGAAGCAGAAAGTGCAGGATTTCCAATTTTAAATGCGCCCCTATGGAAAGAAACAGGAAAAAGGAAGCCTGCTGAACATCAACTAGTGTTATTCTTCAGAAAGAGTGCATGTGCAGTTGCGTTTGCTGTGTTTTTAAAGGGCTATCAGCTCCCCTTGACAGTGATTGCAACAATTGAAAGTTATATCTTCGTATCTTGTGTAAGGATGAAACCTTCCAATATTCTTCTTTGTGGAAAGGAAGGAAGATGGAGAAGTCTCAGAAAAGGAAGCTTCTGCTGATGTTTCTGTACAGGCAGCTGGATCCAGTACACGTAAAACCTAAAGATGGAAAAGCTGAGAATGAAAATGTATCTATTAAGGTTAATAAGAGTTATCGTTCTGTGACAGCTAGGAAGGATTTCTGCTCAAAAGCAGAGTTTTTCAGCTTTATTTTAAATTTAAAACTAAAAAATGGCCATCTATCCAGACTCTCAATATAAAAGCATTAAGTACTGTTTATGAATTAGTAATATCAATCAAAATTCAAGGTATGATTTTGAGAATAACAGAACTCTTGAGCTTAGTTGAGCAAAAATAAGTGAGGCCAATATACATACATAAAAAAACTAGGTACTGTGAGCCTTCTGCTGCTAAATTTCAACTACTTCCAGACTAGACTGTTAGTCTAGTTTGTTATTTAAACATCAAGCTTTTTTGTAGTGGAACCCTATCTTGGAAGAGATACAGCTTCTCTCTGTGTTTCCTCCCACCTTCAACAATACTGTTTTTAGGGCAACAGAAACTACTCCTGAAGTAGTATGATTTATTCCTACCTGAGTTAGATCTCTTCTCCCTATCATTTTTTAAACTTAAATATTTTCAGTTGGCTTTCTCCTGACACACTAAGTCTAAACAAATTTTGACACAATCATTTGTGGTGCTATGGACAGTAAAAGAAAACAGTACTATTATGTTGTCCTGCTTATTCTTCCAGATTTGTTTTTTAAATATCAAACAAAAAGCTCCATTGCATGTTTCCCTTGGGTGTAGCTTTTAAATAAGATATTAAGTAGTTTGCAGAAAGAAAAGTCTTGCTTTATGGCAACACAACCCAGTGCTGTGATGACAGATGGAGATACATGAAGGGTTCTTACCCTTTCAGCCATTTTCTCAGCAGGGGTATTGCAAAACTCCACAGCTGTTGAAGTCTTTTTTGGACTGCTAGTTCCAACATTTCCAAGAAGATGTGAGCTTACAGCTTTGGCTAGCTTACAGTTCACAGTTGCTAGCTCTGTTGTAGTGTATGGTTGGGCACTGGGGTAGTATGTCTGCTGTCTCCCCCACTGAAGAGAAACCATCAGCTCCTCCAGCAACCTGCACAGAAAGGAAAAAATTTGTGTTTTTTTTTTTTTTTTTTAAAAAAGCATACTGTCAGCAAACAGCACGCTTCAGAGGAATTGTCTCTTCCCAAAACTTACTGCACAAGTCAAAATGTCCACCAAAGAAGGTTTACTATTTAAACAAGGAAGCAAAGAGGCTATTCTCAACGGCCATGCATCACCAATACAGAATTTTAATACCAGTGAAACTTATTTGATATCTGTCTGGATAAGCATTAAGAAGTCAATACAGGTAGAAGAATCTGTATGCTTTGGAAGGAGACAGAGGAGACTTGAAGTCAAGACAGTAAGCGATTAAATATAGGAGGTCAGTATCTGAGAGGTATCAGTTCCCCAGTATACGACCCCTGAGAACTCACACCTCCAGGGAATGCTGCAGTAAGAATTAATGCTACTCTGGATATTTCAGTTCCAAGATTAAAAAGCAACTACACTATCCATCAGCATGTTGTTGTTGTTAAATATCACAGGAACAGAGGAAATCTATTTGATTCTTCTCCAGCCCATAATAAACTGAAAGAAATGAAAGCTTGCAGAGAGGTAATCTGGATTAGAAAGATCATACTTTTGTGTCTCAATCATTTCTTGACGGAACTGATCGCGTTCATTCAGCAGATCCTGGATTGCGCTCTGTGCATCCCGCGTTTGACGCTGAAGAATTGCTCTGGTATTGGTTAGCTCATCGGCCATAACCCTGCAGAAGAAATTTCCAATCAGTAATTTAAGTGAGCAGTTTCAAAGTCACCTTAACTCTACGACAGACAGTATTTAATCAGCTCAAACTACGGATTAAGCTGCTGTTCCTCTCCCTTCCCTGCCACTCAGGGCCTGTATCAACATAATTACTAAGGACATGTAAGATGGCTACGGCTACTTACCATTCACTCTATGACAAAACTGCTAAATACCAGCAACTTAAATGGAGGAGACTATTCTATTACAGTCTCTTTGAAGCAGTAAGGCTTTTCCACAATATGCATTAAACATCACTAATTAAAATTTAGCGAGTTATACATGGCTACAGTAGAAGATTAAAATCATATGATGCCATTTGCCGATCTGGTAAATCAACTACACCTAGCAAGTTAAAAGTCCAAGGAGATTTTGACATTCAGACCAGTTTAAGATTTGCTCCTGACTCTTGCTACCCATTAGCATACGGTTAGAGAAGTATCAGTAGGGTTCTTAGTAACACGAGTATTTAAAGAAGAGATCTTCCTCCTTTTCCACTTTCTGCTGTTCCCAGTAGATCCCTGAATTGCTGTAAAAGTTTATCAAATCAACTTCTCCACAAATTTATTATTTTATGGGGATTATTTGGGGAAAAAAATAGATGAGTCAAGACAGCTGTCCTGGAAGATATTTTTAAACCCTATACTGGACATGTCTTACTACATTGACAAGAAGTGGAGTTAAGATTTTAGGAGTGTTAGGACCCACTCTACTACCTTTGAAAGGCAGAATTATTTAGACTTACAAGGAGTTTACTTTCTTTATATCTTCGAAGAGACTGAAACTTCATAGTAAGTGTCTTATAGCTGTTGCGGCTCTGCATATATAAATAAGAACACCCGCAGGCGTTGCAGTGGGTGTGTGAATTAAAAGACTAAAGCAAAATGCTGCTGTAACAGTTCTGTGAGAAGGAATACCTGCTCGCTAGGAATTTGCTTCGCCACACATCGCACTGTATAGACATGCGCTCCAGTTGTTCAGACAACTGAGACATATTCCGGCCCAAGACTTCGTTTTCTAGGATAAGCTGATTTTTCTCACGTGCCATCCGTTCAAAGTGATACTGCAGGTCATCCCCAACAGAAGCAACAAGCAATTTCTTCAGCTCCCGATTCACCTAGAATTAGACCAAACTATCTTATTATTACCAAAAGAAGGTTGAAACACCTTCTGCTTTCTGAATGCAGCACAACTTACTGCAAATACCAAACTGTAAGTTGCCTTCCTCCTTCCAGCATGGGATCTACCCAAAGCAGAGTATATTAAGCCTCACAATACACTTCAGTAAGCCATATATTTTTAAGACTAATACATGTTAACACTTTCTTGCTTAAATTTTAACAGTGTTCAAAGAGGAAGAATGAAAATCTGCTACAAGAAACAAAGAAAGTTTCCGCAGCGTTCAAGTCCTGACTCAGTTAAGATAGCAAAGGAGGAAACAAGACATCCATTTATTACTTTTGAAAGTTACAATCCCCCTTTCTACGGTAACATTTTTTACTTAGCAGTTGGGTTGAGGAGTAAAGACTTTTCTCATGAAAGATACATTTCCCTGCAGCTCTCTAGTGTGTTTCTCCCAGCTTTGCGCCTTTGATACTTTTATCTGCTGACAGAGAAGCCATACTGGAGTCCTCAGTTGCACTTTTACTCCATATCTTAGCTGATAAGTTCAAAAAGAAAACTTTTTGTTTCAAGGCTACAGTGTCACAGCAGTTAGCTTTGATTTTATTCACAAACTGTCTAAATAAACCAGAGCTGCTCATCTGTGTGTGAGGAAAAAAACACACAAACCTTTCATTTCTTACCTCTGTCTGTATACGAAGCTGATTAGAGAGACCTTCTTTATCCTGTAACAACCGCTTTTCTGAATTCTTTAGCTTTTCAAGTGCATTTTTCAACTCTGTCTGTTCTTTCTTGGGATCTACAGTGCCATCCGACTGATGGAACGGATCTCCTTTATGTCCCACTGATTTAGCTACTTTAGCATTTTTAGTTGGAACAACATGGGTGATAGCTGCTTTGGGGACTAGTATACGCATAGCTTCGATCTCTACTGATTTATCAGCGTGTATTTTCCCTAGCTGCAGAACTCCGGGACTCAGCGAAGAGACTGTCTTTTTCTGTGGGCTGTGGTGGATGACATGGTTCGTAGTGTTGGCTCCAGTGCTTGCTTCCACCGATTCAGCCGTCTGCTCTGTTTCCATGCCATCTCCAGGTCCTCGGATGGGTGACGAGGCATAGTCAACTAAAATTCAGAAAGAGTGGAAGGAGAAGTTTACCACCTTTCATTTCGTTATGGTTTCATTGCAACTCTTCCCTTTATTTACTCTAAAGGTGGAGATTTTCATTTTACACTGCACGTTTAAAATAGTCCTATACAGCACAAGTTAGGATCTAGGAAGTCATTACTTAAGTGTGTATTGCTCATTAAGACAAAATCATTGATCTGAATTGTATTAATTCTGGGCTGCCATACAAGATTGGGTAGATGCAGACATGATAAAGAACTAGTAAGGAAAAAAAATCGTGACAACGTTACCTATAGGCTGACAGCAAACTTCACATTTTGGGAGCTTGACAGAATGAGAGCAGGCCTATTTTAAAAGCAACAATAAAAAGCAGCTACTAGCTACATAGCTACTAATGCCATAAGAAGTTTAAGAGGTTTAAAGTACTATCTGCTGTACGTTTTAATTGTGAACGAGTCAGTTTCACTTCATTTCTAATCAATGGCCTCCAGTACTCCCAGCGAGGCTGCAATCTGGTCTAGATTGCCAAGTAAACATAACAGTCACTGACATTCATTTTACTGAAGTTCACCAAGTTTTCAGTTGAGTTAAATATTAAAGTTTCCTCACAATGGGTAAAGGCAGGAAAGTGTCTTACAACACAGCTACACATGCTGCTGTTACTTCTCAAACTGTGGGCGGTAACACGTGTCTGCATCCTCTATCCAAAATTTCAAAAATACCGCAGTGGTGCCGTTACACTGCCCAATTTTCAAGTTGGTTGAATCAGTACCACCAGGTTGTAAAGACCACAGTAGGACTGACAGACAACCGTAAAAACAAGTGACAGATTTGGTTTTCCATACAAAACTAGATTACGAAAACCCATTGCATTAACTGCCCCATCCGGGCAGCTCTTTGTTTTTCACTGCAGCAATGAGGCCACACAACTGTTTCCTAACAGCTAAATAAAGGGAATAAGCCTTTAGAATTCAGGTTAAAGTACTTGTAACCCAGTCTGCTTAGACATCACGTGAACCACCTACCTTTTTCTAGGGATGTCATTTTCTCTTTAGCACTCAGTTCTTCTTAACTACATGAATCTGAGGAGAGGAAAAGAAGGAAAAAAAAAAAATCTTTAGCGAGATAGCACCGATGGTTAACGTTGGGTTACCCTATTTTCTAGTACAACCTTGAAAGTTCAGTTCAGGCACGCTGATAACGCTCTTTGCCATGAGCTGGAAGTTGTAACTTATAAGGGGAAAAAAACACAACAAAACAAATTAAAAATAAGTGAGCAGAAAAAAACACTGCAGGACCCAGAAGAGCTAAAGGAAGGCCACGCAGCTTCCAGCATTTGCTTCTTTCACTGAACTTGACCTCCCAGCTCTTGCTGCTCGACCTCCACCCCTCAAACTCCCGTGACAGTACCACAGCCCCGCAGCACAGCCTGAGGGGCACGCACAGACAGCCTGAAATCAACAGGGAAAAAAGCCAAATCCGCGCTGTGCTCGGGGCGGACAAGAGGGGAGGGACTGACGGCTCCGACACGGCGCTGGTGGCAGGGAGCAGGCCCCTGCCAGCTTCCCAGGCCCCGGGATGCGTTGGGAGGGGTAAAAAAAAGGTAAAGAAACACAGAAAATGACGGAAAACGAGGAAAGCAGAAGCGCAGCCTCCCCTCCCCTCCCGGGGCTCCCGCCGCCCCCAGCTAAGCCAGGGCACGAAGCCGTCACGGCGAGACGGTGACGGGCCCGGGTCCCGATCCGGATCCGAATCCAGCTTCGAATTCGAATTCGAACCCGACCCCAACGGCCGCCGTTTCTCCCCCCCCCCCACCGCGGCCGTTACCGTCGGCGGCAGCCCCGCGCCCGGCTCCGCCAGCGCCCGCCTCAGCTTCCGCTTCCGGCCGCGGGGCAGGGCCGCGGTTGCTAGGGAACGGCGGGGGCAGGCGGCAGCGCCATGGTGAGCGCCCGGCTGGGGATGGGATTGGGATGGGATTGGGATTGGGACTGGGATTAGGACTGGGATTGGGGTTAGGGGACGCAGCGGAAGGCCGGCAGCGGGTTTTAGGCGGAAACACGTCTCCCCGCTGGGCGTTGCGGTTCCTCAGGGGGGCGGTGGGGCTGTAGGGTCGCGGTGGGCGCGGTTGGAGGGACCCCAAAGGCCTAACCCCAGCCCCGGCCGTGGCAGGGACACCCCCCCCACCGGACCGGGCTGCCCAGAGCCCCATCCGGCCCTCACGCAGCTGGGGTCTGTCCCTGCTGCTCCAGCACCCACGCTCGGCATCAGCGCCTGCTGCTTCATCAGGGGCACCGCAGCTCGCTTCCACACACAGGGCTTCTGCTGAATCCAGGCTAAATTACGCAAAAAGGCCCTTTTTGGATTTACCCGTGTCAGCAGAAGTCCCGCTTTCTGAGTTTATGCAGATGCCACCTAGGTACAGAGTGCATATCATAGCTGTTTCACGTTAAATATGATGTGTTTCTAACCTTTGCAGCTGAGGTGACACCAGTTAACCGATCCATTAAAGTGGTGTTGAATCCTACAACTATCTCTAACGATACTTTCCATAGTGATTTTGTTTAACTTGTTTGGAAAAGCCTTCAATGACAGGGACTTCCTGATGTCCTGACATAGCTCCATTACTTAATGATTTTTATAGTTACTGTTTGTATTTTTTTCCTTATACATTCCTTATTGCAGCTGATGCCAGTGGTTACTAGTTCTATACATGGCAGGCATAAATATAACCCATTCTTATCTGTTACATGCAAAAGAACTTGAAGATTATTACTTCACTATTCTGTCTTTTCACGTTACTCTACACTAAACAGACTTTGTTCTCTTAGTATTTTCCTATTGATCACATGTGTTTAAACTTTGGATTTTTTCTACTGCCTGCAATTTTCTCTAAATGTGGTGTTTAATCTGCATACTGTACGCCAACTGAGGTTTCACTGCCGCTGACCAGCATAAAATTCTTGTTTCTTATGTCTTAGATATTCAGTGGCAAATAAGCCACATTTTTTTATTCTTTCCTGGCTGCATTCTCCTGTTGAACTGCAATCTTCTGTAACTTTCAGATTTTTCCTGTCTTTTTGCTGTCTGGCTAGTTTTTCCCCAGGTATTTGAATTTATTTTCTTGATCATCATTGCAGTAATTGGCCTCTATGGAATTTCAGACCATTTCTCAGCTAATCACTTTGAATTCTGCTTCTATTTACCAGGCTGCAGTCTCTCCCAGCCTATTGTGAGCCCAGATTCTGAACGTGCACCTCCTCTGTTTCATTGTCAGTGTAACACTGAAATAAAATATGAAATAAAACTAGATGTGGGACAGGCCATTTCGGGACTCCACCTGAAATCATCTCCCAGTTTGTAAGTGAAGTATTCCTAATTGCTTTTGCATCCAGCAGTCAGAACTGCTCTTTAATTCAGGCTGTGATTTCCTACTCTGCTTGTCAGAATGTGGGATGTCTTGGATTAAAAGGCCTATCAAAGCCAAGTGTGTCACGTCAGTGACTTCTTTACTCAATTAGGTCAGTTACTGTGCAACTAGAAACTGGATGTGATAGGATTTGTTGTTGACACGTTAACATTTTCTGCTTTTTATTATCATAATTGTCTTAGATGCTCAACAGTTTTCTGTTTAATAACTCATTCCGTTATCTTCCAAAGGCAGCAGTGAGGCAGCTGTCCCAGCCTCATCCTCCTGCAGGGCCTGGTGGCCTTGCTCTAGGTGTGCTCAGAAATAAGAGTGTTTTGGGGTTTCTTTGGCTGGTCCTGGTGGTACATCAAGGACCATTTTACATGCTAACATGGGTATGTCTAACTTCTTCAAGCTGTTCTTTCTCTCCCCGTTTGGCAGCTCTGTCCCCTGATTAAAACCAAATGTATTACTTCTTTGGTCATAAACTGCTTAATTGCTTTGGTAAGTGCTGAAATAAGAAGTGTATTTCAGTTTCCTCTTCATTATATATTGTCTGTTCTCTTTCCCTGTAGTGTAATGGGCTGCTCTTTTGATTTTCTCTGACATTTCATGTGTTACAGAAAGAGATAAGTTACCAAACTTTTGGGCAGTGACTTTATACACCTGATCCATCTCAAACATTTTCAAAACATCTTTTCTTAGACACCATGAATTAAAAAATGAACGACTCCTTCCAAGGAATTCAAGTGTTGTTCTACAAGCCAGGTTTTAACCTCAGGAACCTAATTATGTTCTGAAAGCAAGGACTATTCTGGTGGAAAGCTTGGTAGGCCCATAGTACTGTGTTACTTACAACTAATGTAATCATAATTCATAATTTATTCTACTGACTGTAACACGTATATCTACTCAGAAAAAAAAAATAAAAAAGTTTTAAGTCATATAATGGCCACAGAAAGAAAAGTATAGTAACTTTTAGTTGTTTCAGGTCAGTGTACTAGTGTTAGACCTTACACTTGGCTTGCACAGAGCCAGTGCGCTGGAGACTTGGTTGGGTGCGTTGTAAAACCAGGCACATAACTGGGGGGGAAGCTAAGGTAAAAGAGAAATGTTTTGAAACATCGTGCAGTTGTCTGCTAGCTGTTGGAAAGCAGTTTTCGTTGACATCAGTGGACAGGATTTCAAATCAGCTCTGATGCATCTTGAGTGTGCATGTGTGACATATGGCTGCTGTGGACTGTCGGCAGTAAATGCCCTGAGAGAATCTCACTTGTTTCCCTCTCCAGAGGTGGTGTTTCACCTGGCTGCTGGAAGCAGTTACTCTTTTGGGGTGCCTTGGATGTAATCACACGCAGAGACATACCGGAACATCATCTTGAAAATGTTTGTTTCTTTTTATTAATGAGTTTGTTGCACTCTGACACCTGAAAGAGTTCCAGATGTAGAAATCCACCATTTGCCAGAGAAGAATGGACTCTACGTGCAAGCAGTGGTCATACAGATACAGAGCCTTATCGCACTTAGGCTGTCTGGAGGTGCAGTTACATGCTTTTGTTTCCCTCTGTTCTTTAAAACCATTATTCTTGCCCCCACAGCTCTCACAGCTGCAGAGTACATCACCAAGACTCTTTTCATAGCAGAGCAGACAAGTAATACTTCCGTCTTGCATGTGTGGCTTTGTCTAATAGGACGTCATCTGGATGTCATCCGGCTTTGGTTTTGTGCATGTGCAGGCACACAGTTAGTGGAATTTGAGCTTCCAACTACCTTTGATTGAAAAACATCTTTGATTCATCTCTGGAAAAGACTCTGTGTTTTGGAAATGAATCTTAGAAAATAGGAAGCAAATCAGCCATTTCTAGAACTTGACCACAGTGAGCTTGCTCATGGTCCAGCGTTATCGTGTTGTGATCAAGTTTTCGGCTGAAGGCATTATAAGGCAATACAGCTCCTGAGGCAGTTGTGGAGTATACCTTGGTTTACTGGAATTTCATTTGGGAACCAGTAATCTCAACCATACTGGACTAGCTTGTAAGATGGGATGATTTGGTGAAGAGTGGTCATTCAGAGATGAACATATAGACAGACAAAACTCTTTCCCATTTAATAGAGTTTCCTGAACAAGGGCACATTTATAGAGTAACTTTTCTTTTAGTCATTTGCAAATTATGTACTTTTGCTTGCAAAACAGTTGCCCTTAAAAAAAATATCATTTTCTTTTTTTAAACTTTTGTGGAAGAGATGAAAACCTCTCCCAGAAACTTCCTTAATGCTTGAGAAGATTTACTTCTTTGGTCTTCAAACAAGGGACAGTTTCACTGGAGTGCCAGCTGGTGATTACCCTGGTTTTTCATCTGCAGAGTAAGTGGCCTGAGTCTTTTTGTTGTAAACTGGCATGACAGAAACAACCGCAAAGACCGGTTTCCTTAATGGCTGTCACTTGCTGCATTTAATTGCAGGGAAAATAAAACATTGTATTGCATGGTGAGTCTTATACAAGCATGAGAAGTACGATAGCGTTTCTTTTTGAACCAATGTTTCTTAGTATTGCTGATTTCCTTCTTGGGCAGGCAGCCTATGCACGTGGCAGAAGATGTAGCTGATAAAATAACAGGATTTTGGGCCTGTGCAAGCCAAATGAAAACTGCTAAAAGAATGCAGCTATATTTGACTGAGCAATGTGAAACATTGTTCCAGGAATTGTTTTGGGTTTGATGCTGCCATCTTTGTGGCATTACTTGCTATACAAAATACCACCCTGCATATATAAAGTTGACAGGTTCAGAATCCATGGGATAAATTGCCTCCTACTCCAGCCAACTCTCGGCCGTGGCTTGCAGGAGTTGCCATCTCTCTAACAGTAATTTTAGATGCAGTGAGAGCTCTTCTGACTGATGTGTCTGAAGTAGCTGACAGCATGAAAGGCAAAGTGATCTAGTTATCTAATGAATGTATCATTACATAATGATACATTCCATATTAATCTCCCAGAATTGTCTCTCAGGATCCTTCAGATTATAGGTGCAGTTGTTAATAACTTTGGCACATCCATTCTAATTACATGGGTTTGTTTGTTTTATTTTATTTTGCCAGAAACCAAAGAAATTCAGGGACAACTCAGTAAGCCACTGTCAGGAGTGAAAAGAAAAGTTGCCAACTGAAAGTTTGTAATAAAGGAATAATGGGATTTGATGATAGAGACAGTGGTTATTTAGAAAATTGTTCCAGGCAGATTTCATGTGGATAAAATTTATACTGAAGGATGTTGTATCAGAGGTTTTAATTTTGTTGAAAGCACATCTGGACTTGGGTTATTATAAGAACCCAACAGGTCTGTGTAGGACGTGGAGGAGTGCAGGAGGATGGGTGTTACCTGTGGGCAAGAAGCATCCAAACTGACAATAAAAATCATGGAATGGGCATTTGGGTTGGAAGGGATCTCTTGGGGTTATCCAGTCTGGCCCCTTGCTCAAAACAGGTCTAATTGGAGCAGGTACAGGAGTCCTGAACATCTCAAATCCTCTCCTCCCGGCAGCCTGTTCCAGTGTCTTGGTTAAAAAAACCAACCAACTGACCGACCAAAAATGCCATGGGATTAAAAATCCTACTGTGTAACTGGAACTTCCCGTGTTTCAGCTTGTGTCCTTTGCCTGTTTTGCTGTCAGCATGCGTCCTGTGCAGTCTGGCCCCTGCTGGCCCTATGGGCTGTAGTTGGGCCACCCTCACCCTCTCCTTTCTCTGGCTGGCTGAGCAAGAAGGCACCAGTGTCTCAGCTCCGTCTTGTGTGTTGTGTTTGCCATCCCCTGACTTTTCTTCCTCTTTTCAGTCAGTAGAGTCCATTTTATTTAAGCCGAGGGAATAGGGAGTCTCTGAAAAGTGGTTTGGGGCTGTTCAGTTGAGCAGCTTGACTGAGTTCCTAAAGATTAGCAGTGCTCTGTATATCCAGGTGGGGGGCTCTGCTAATCATTGACAGGTGAAAAACAGATGATGAGGAATACCTGTTGCTGTGAGCCTGGAGCCGTGAGGCTTTTTCCATCAGCATCGACCTTTAACTACAGCTGTGGCCACCAAGAGTAATCACTAAAGGTCCTACCTCATGAATGTGCTTGGCCTAATCCTCCAAAACTGTTTTGTGTCCACCTGTGGCCTTACACAGGTGGAAACCAGGTGCACTGGTGCCTAAGCAACCTGCCAAGGTCACCGAGTACCCTTTGGTGAGTGGAACCCAGAAGTTTTCTCCCAGTTGACAAAATGGAAAGAAAAAACAGCATAAGGATTGATGAGTAAATGTACCTGTAGTCTCCGGAACACAGTGCCACAGCTTATTACTGAGAGCTTAGCAAGTATTTGTATGTGTAACGAAAATATCCCCTGATAAAGTGAGCACATACAAAAGGTAGACGTTCGGTTTTTTCATGCTAATACCTATAGGTAAATACATTTCCTCTGTGAGGTTGCCCTTGCAAGCTGTCGTGAACAGTTCTGTTACTCCTCCAAAACACACGGCACTGGCATTTTTTGGAAGCTGGGTATTGAAGAAGGCTGTGTGACCCCGTTTCAGCCACTTTCCTGTATTAAAAGGACTTTATCTCTCAGGCTGTGGGAGTCTGTGCTTTGTAATTTAGTCTTTTTATCTCGTTTTGCCATTTAGCTAATTTTGAGGCATAGTGTACTTGGAAGTGGTTGAAAGGAGGTGTCCAACCTCCCTTTGAGCACTAGGTGGTGCTCCGATATTTGCAAAGAAGCGGCTCTTGGCGATGCAGTCCCGAGAGCCTTGTTGCATCTATTTGCATGGGATTCTTCATTAATTTTAACCACCTTTTTCATTAAATAAGTCATGCTTTCGCTGCAGAATATTCTAACGTGCTTGGAAAGAGCAGCCACACACCAGAGATGTATACACATGGGAAGGGGAGGATGTGTGCGTGCATACTTGAGGCTGTGTACCTGTTCTTCCACATGAATGCCATGCATATTTAGGTACGATCTTTCACTAAACCTAGTACCCCTTCTATTTTTATCTTTTCTCTGTGTTCATTCTCTTCCTGTAGTATCTGGGAATGGCAGTTGTGGAGCAGGACTGCATTATGCCACCTGTTTTCTAGTTACCTAATAGCAATGCTGTCCTTGCCTTGCCTGATGTGCTCTCTTATGGCACACTGTAATGACCGAGTTACGGCTTCGAAGCCTGAACATCCCCAGTTCACTGGGGAGAAGGGATGAGCAGCGGTGTGGATCCAGTCCTTGCAGCTGCCGGACCAGCAGAGGTTGCTCGTGGCAGCTGCAGAGCCAGCAGGCTGGGCAGGGACAGCAGCCCTGTTCTGGCTCCTTCTGCAGGTTTCTGCACTGCAACAGAGTCTGCAGAAGTGGGAAAGGTGAGTGAACCACATGAGCTGCCTTTGCCTTGTTTTTGGGAAAAACAAGGTGGGGGGTTATACTTAAGTAGCCTGGATATTTAATCCATTAAATCTTGCTGTCCTTCTGTGGTTGATGGTTGTTCCTATTGGTGTAATAGACTTTGATGATGGTTATTCCCATTTTACAAAAGGATGAAGTGGGAAATACAACCACCTTTTTGTAAAAGTGCCGAGCATCGAATGCACTAATGCAGGGGATAATCTGTCAAGGTGAAACCAAGCTATTTGACCAAAACCATGTGCAGGTTTATTATTCTTCAGTCACTGCCTGCATCGAGCAGAGACCTTCACATCTCTGGGGACTAATGCAGGCTGCTCAGAACTGTGATGACAAAAGTCCTCTGCTCTGGAAGAGAAGTAATTTTTGTTAGCTCATCAAAGAAATCTTCATAAAATTGACCTGTAAAAGGCCAGTAGGAATGGCAGAGTTTAAGAACAGGATTCAAACTATCCACTCTGCTTCCACTGCCGCAAAGGATTTTACTTTCTGACAACTTTACTCCTGGGAAGCTGCTGAACAGCTTTTGCCATGAGAACTGTTCACAGCTAACTTGTCATTAGCCTGACAGCAGATTAAAGGGTATATGACCACAACATCTGTGCTAGCTGAGGTCTGGATTTAGTCCACCTACGTTAGAATTAATATTTGACACAATCTAGGAAAAAATCTAGGAAGTGTGTTAACTTCAGCATTTGGTTAAACAGTAGTGCAGGCAAAGTACTTGCTTTACGTGCCCATAGTAGTGAATAAGAAACCTGTCAGCAGGGTTGTTTGCGTACTTCAGGGCATCGTAAATCTTTACTGCACCGTTACATGCTCTGACTGTTCAAGCTGGATGCAGCACGTTTGGTCTTTGGATCGTTCACACACTCCTGGGTGTTAACGCTCACTGGTGTCAGCGGGCCGAGGGACACCCTTAGCTGTGATTCCAAGGCAAACAATTGGTTCTTGCTAAGAGCAATTTTCAGAACCTTATTATAAGCTGAGATAATTTCAAGATGCTGAAGGCATTAGGTTAACCTGAAGTGCTCGTGAGAGCTTTCGTTCAGGATTTGTAGGTGTTTTCCTTTTGAACCTCTACTTCCAGCTGCCCATAATGATCTGAGACTTGAACCATTCTGCTGGAAATTTTCCAAACAGCTTCTACTGGGAGTTGAAAGTTGAATGGAAGACTTGAATAAGAATGTGTGGAAAACAAGTTGAAATATTTTCTCAGTCCTAATAAATAAGAAAACAGACAAATAATAAGCAAACAAACAAAATTAATAAAAATTCAGTGTTCCTCCAAAGAGCTTTTGTTTTGAAAGGCTTGGAAATTGAAAGCTGGAGTTTTGACAGAGGAAAGGTGTATGAAAGGAGACTACCTTTGAGTGTGACTATCAATGTTAATGTTTGGATGAGTTTTGAGCCTTTCAAAACTGTTTTTCCTGTATGTACAATACAGGAAGGGTTGTGTAATGGGATGTGCACAGGTATCTGAGTGTATGTGCAGCCCTGTTGTCCTTTCTGGGGTCACATGCAGACGCTAACCTCCTATTTCAAAGTCAGAGACCCAGCATCCAGCAGCTGACCATGGCAGTGTGAGTTCTGCCACTACTGATGGATTCTGCAAAGCACCTAAGCTGTATCCTGAAATGCAATTATGCAAGTGCCCCAAGTCTGTGAGATGAGGAGTGTTACAGATGCTTTTCTGAGTCAGGGAATGGCTCTGCTTTCGCTATAATCACTGTCACACTCTTCCTGAGTTGGTGGAGGCAGGTAGGAAAATGCTGAGCACTACTGACTACTACTAGAGAAATTATATGGGGCCATGTAATTAAGGAGTACAATAATATAACTTGTGATCTTCAGCTTTATAAAGTACATCATGTAGCATGCATTAAATGGAGAGATACTCCCTTCAAGATGAGGTTTAGCTGGTCTTCTAAAGCTACACCTGTCTTCATGGAGCAGGAGCAGCAGTGTGGGGTCCTTCATGTGTTTTAGAGAAATTGCATTCCAACATCATTAGAAAAATACCATGAATCCTATAACTAAGTACTTAATTATGACATGTAATTGCAGAGGGTTGGAGTTAAGGGTTGAGGATTTCAGTTCTTGACTCTCTTACATGAGAGACTGGAGGGGGAAAGAATAGGTCACACTAATCACGCCTACATACTACATAGAAAGCCTGCAGAATTTGCATAATCTAGTAAAAGCTGATTTCTTCCTTAGCAAATTGGCAGAACAGCCAGATAACGTTGTTGTTGTGAGGTGGGAATGCAGATTTCTAAATCTGGGAAGAAAGTTTTGGGTCTTCAGCCTTCAAGGGCTGTGCTCATCGAGAGCCCTGCACATATGGAGTGGATTTATTGAAATCCCAGTCAAAGGTGATGATTAACTTGGTCAGTGCTACAGAGACAGAAATATCCCCACATTACTTGGCAGCAGAAGGTCTGGGCAGCAATGGCCATGTGCCAAAAGCATGTACATAAGCCAAAAGGCATCTGAGAAGCTGGGTACCAGTAGTAGTGGGAGTCAGGTAACTGGATCTGGAGGAAGTGGCACCTGTTTATGGCAGGGGAAGCGTTCTAAATGCAGCAGTGTTTCACCTGTTTAAAAGATTTCCAGTGTTAAGATTTTTGAAATTTTAACCAATCTTAATTAGTTTCTAATAGTTGGCTAGGACTTCTGTGAAATTTTCATTAGGTAGGATTTGCTTTATACAAGGAGAGGGGGGAAAAAGAGACTTCCAGAATTCACCAGTGAACTTCTGAATGCGAGGTTTAGTTTGAGAATTGTCTGTAGTCGAGACATTGCCATAGAAATTGCAGTTGCCAGATGTTTCTCAATTTGAAAGTGATCTTTCTGACTCTCTGAAGAAAAGCCTGTCGAGAAAGTGGTGGGAGGACCAACAGCAGCAAAGGGGCTGTGGAATTGGAGCTACAAAACTTGTACCAGTGCCTGTGGCAGAAACATGGACAGGGGAGGAGGAGGAAAATGAGATTTGAGAGACAGCTAATTGAGAGCTCTATCTGCACAGTGCTGTGGATTTATGTTGTGCCTGGAAAATATCCTGTATTAAAGGAACTGTGAAGGGTAGAAGATGGGTTGAATTGCACAACATAATAAGTGTGCATTGCTGAGGATTCATTTTGGGTCTTAAGGTGCATTACAATGCTGAAAATGAGAGCACTTTCTGCCACTTAAAATGCTGTTCGTTAAATGCCACCAGTATGTTTGAAGTCTTGTTTCTTGCAAAATTGTCACCAACATTTAATGGCTTAGCTGTTTCTGCACCTTTTTTTCCCTTTCCCTTTTCTCTCCTAAATGGATATTTTTCTTTTAAAGAATTATTGGTGATAGGAAATTACTCATAATGTACAAATGGAATTTTTTGTACAGCTGCTTTCAGCCTACTTGCCTCAGAAAAACAAAATTTATGTGATTTTAGTCTGCATGTTATGTGTATCTGACCACTGTCTTGTGTCCTCCCTTTTCTCCCCAGTAAGTCTGAAATTACTGGCAGATTTCAGGCAGAGGGATAATGATGTTCCTCCAGGTTTCACAGTAAAGCAAAGAGGGAAGAAACCTTCTAAGGCATCTTTAAAGAAAGACTTCATTGTGAGCTCAACCCTAGTTACACATCAGAGAGTCCAGGTGGGTTTCAGCCTTTATTAAATGCTTGAGCTGAAGAGAAGTTACAGGTAAAACAGTTGGGGAAGGGAAACAGGAGTAGAAAGAACCAGGGCTCATTACTTCTTGTGTTTGCTTGTCATTTAGTAAGGACAAGTAGTCCTAATGGAAGGCAGAGTGTAGTGGTACAGAAGTGTATTTGCCTAGTACTGTTGCCGTCTGAAGTTGTGCATACAGGCCCTCTTGTTCAATCAAACTGAAGGGCATACAGTGCCTGGAAACTAAGAAGACAGACATGTTTGATGAAGCAGCAAGTGCTTTGCTCTGTGATAAAGTGACAGTCACTATTTTGCTCACCGTCCCTTTGCTCTCTGAAAGGCATCTCGCTGTAGCAGTCCCGTCACTGACTGTATGAAAGGGAGTGATGCTGTTTGGTTTGTCTAAGCTAGAATTGCTTGACAGCTTTTAGAGTACAAGTATCCCATTTATTCATAGAATCACAGAACGGTTTGGATTGGAAATGACCTCAAAGCCCACCCAGTTCCAACGCCCCTGCCACGATCAGGGACAACTCCCACTAGCCCAGGTTGCCCAAAGCTCCATCCAGCCTGGCCTTGAGCACCTCCAGGGATGGGGCAGCCACAGCTTCTCTGGGCAGCCTGTGCCAGGGCCTCACCACCCTCATAGGGAAGAATTTCTTCCTTATGCTAAATCTCCCCTCTTTTTGTTTCAAGCCATTCCCCCCTGTCTTATCCCTACACTCCCTGACCAAGAGTCCCTCCCCAGCTTTCCTGCAGGCCCCCTTTAGGTACTGGAAGGCCGCTGTAAGGTCTCATTTTCTAACTTCCATCACCCTTTATTTAGCATGTCAGAAGACTGGTCATGTTTTTTTTTTTTTCCCCTCTCCTGGGTGAAAACTGTTTGCACAAATGGAGTTGGCCAGCTCATTAAGTATTTTGGCATCTATTAATGTAATTTAGCTTGACGTGTCTTGTTTGATGTTTCAACTTCATCATTTTACATAACATTTTTGTAGAGACTCCAATTGTTTTAAATGGTTTTGATTTTGCTCTTTCAGCTTCATGGTTTTATCCGCAGGGGAGTGTCACATCTGAGATGTCCTTACCCGAAAGAAAAGCACTCCTAGCCCACTGGTTGAGCCCATTTTTAAAGCTCACTGAAGTGACAGCTTTTGTCTGGTGTTCTGAATACATGAGAACACAGCGCTACTTGAAAAGCTAGGTGTCCTGTTCCCTGGGGAGGTAACACCTAAAAGCATTCAGCTGAAAATAAAGCGAAGCTGTCTGAATGTTAGAATGGGAGAACACTAAAGCTAATAACAGCGAACAGTTTAAAGCAATAGAAGTAGTATTTCTGGGGCTCTTCAGCAAGCAGGTGTTGCAGTGACAGTGCTTCTACCTGTGGCCTGCTGGGGGAGCATGAGTCTGCGAATGGCTGCTTTGGAGGAAGGTGGAGGTGGATCTGGCTGCAAGCCCTGATTCCAGCTCCACAGATTAGGATTTTATCGCCGTCTTTCTTTTCAGTTTCTATGAAGTCCTTTTGTGGTAAAGGTAAATCTGAAGTGGTGATTAGTCCAGAAGATTTAATGAGCTGTGAGCTCTGAGGAGCTGTTTCAAATAACTCATAACAGGACTTAGATACCCACTGTTAAGAGATTCAGCATACATCTACAACAATAACTTCTGGATCCGATTCTGAGACTCTGAGGAAGGCAGCTGGTCAGGTCCCACACTTCAGCCTGTTGTCTGAAGAGCATGAGGCCAACATCTACTAAAGGAAGGCACCAACACATACTGCAATAGTTCTTTGTAGGTTCTACAGAAAAAAATAGGAAAGATGAGAAGAAAGATACCTGTGGGCTGGCCATTTCAACAAAGTCTAATTTTTGCCAAAGAGAGTGCTCAGCAAACTTGTATGCACTTGTAATTTATTTATTTATTTCTAAAAAATGTAAGTACATGTTAGTGCATGTTATAAATTCTGACAGTGCATAACAGTGCATAAGCAGATTACCTTATATAGGAGTCAGATTCATATCTTCACCCGAAAAGTTGTAAATTTTGTGTTTTTGTCCTTTAATACCATCTAATTTTTAATAAAAATATTCTTGCTCTCCCAGAACATTTCAAACAGTGCCTACAGCCTGGCATAGGAAGCAGCAAGGTTGTTAAATAAATGTTTCTCCTAAAACTGTTGCCAGAATTTTGGGAAGTTTCAGGGCTCTCTTTCCAGAAAGTTTTCTTTCTGTATGAGGAGAAATACTCATTCAGTATGAGGATTGTTCTTGCCTGCTGGCCCAACCTGTTCCCAGTAATTTTCATACAAACAGCTTGATCGCTCAGACCAGTGTTTGAGCACAGCTTTTTCCTGGGACGGCACAGAGTTTTACAAAATACGGAATCAGGAGATCAAGACGGGTCTTTTTGACTCTGATCCAGCTTCTGCTGAGGTTTTATGCAGTCTTTGTATTGTTTCAGTGGGAGTTGATTCAGGTCCTTTTGATTTGATTTCCCTCAGATCGGATTTCGGAGTCACTGAGTCACCGGGAAAATCGAAGGAGCAGCAGACACGAAGCTACCCACTTAAAACAGCGACGTGCTTTGTGACTCCTAAACTTCCAGATACGTGGGCAATGGGCCCTGAGCCTGTGTCAAAATTTCATGCATGCTGCCGCTCCTGATTGCATATATAACCCTCAGTAGAGGCAGGATTACTAATAGCATGTAAAGGTGCACTTTCCAGATACCTCAGAGCTTTTGTAATTCCAAGAAATATTTGGATAGTTTCATGTGAAATTTCTTGAGTAATAAGCTGAAGGAGTCACGGTGCATTGCAGGCTGGGAACTGTTTTAAGCACAGGTGGTTGCTCCTAGTCAGCCAGAGATCGTAGAGATTACAGCTAAGAGCACGGATTGGCAAACAGGTAGAAAAATATTAACTTCAGGCTCACTGATGGGACAGAATTATCTGTATAGTGAAAAAGAATAAAGCCATATGAAAGGCGAGATCCTAGTAAAAATTAATTGCCTGTATGTTAACATGGGGAATCATCTCAACTGCCCTTCTCTTAGACTGTGATGAGGCAGAAATTGCACATGACCAGTAGAAACAAATGGCCTGAAACCCCGATTTCCTGTTTACTCCATCGTAAGAGATGGATTTCATCTCTAGGATGAAATTTCTAGTCAAAACTAGAGGGAGAGGACAGAGATGCTCATCCTGGAACAGTAGAATAGTGCGGTACTCAGGAAGGACCCTGAAGTTGGGATAACTGTATGTTACCAGCTGCATGTTCTGCCTAGCTCAGAGCAGGGTGATAAAATTGTTCTTCCACCTTCCCGTGCAACCTCTTTACTCCCTGAGCTGCTGTTCCACCACTCTGTTGTTTCTTATGAGAAGCTTTGGAAGATCTGCTTTTGTTTTACTGCAGAACAGAAGCCCTTTGGAAATCTGTGAGCTTTCCAGGACAAGAGATCATTTCCTGCCCAGCTTACCAAGTGCTCTGCTTTCTGGTTATGAGCTTCCTTGGCAGCCACCTTCCAGACAAACTGTTTCTCCCTGCTGCAGAGTTTTTTATGAGCACAGTTCTGTCAGAAATGCTTAGGTTTAGCTTCCAGAACTTAGCTCCATGCTAACAGAGTGCCTGCTACTCCCATCAGTTTCAGAACTAAGTACAATATATATATTTTTTTTTTATTCAGCTGTACTTCAATAAATGTTTCTCCTGTGCACAGAGCCATAGAATACATACTCCTACTGCATATTCACACATAGAAGGATAAACAAAAAGCCTAAGCTAGCAAAACCTACACATATATCCAAATGCTTTTCCCTGCAGCTCGCGAAAGAAGGAATAAAGAGAAAGATTATTCTTTTTGTCTTCGCAGTAGGTGAACTGAGATCGCTGATTTCAGTGGCCCTGGATTTTACCATAGAAAGGGGCTGCGAAAACTGAACTAAAGACAGCAACCCTGAAACTATCAGTATGTGAATATAAAGCAGACAGTCACTGCTGGTTTTTCTAATGCTGGTAATTTTTCCACTGATGTGAAAAGCGTAAGGAAAATTATTTCTGTCTCAGTAGGTATTGCTTGGTTAATAGTGTGGTCGTGATCGAAGAGGCTGTGTGTAATTGTGATGAGGGTGCAGATACAGAAAGGAATGGAAATAATGTTTTAAGGGGATTTTTTTTGGAGTTACAAGGTATTCATAAGTTGACTTGATTTGTTGCTATTTGAGCTGTTCATGGTGACATGATTTCACTGGTCCCTAACCACGTCAGCCGTTTCCCTTCTGGTGCACTGAGCAGGATACCACCTGGCAGATCCCCTCTGGTCTCTGATCACCCTGTTCTGGACATGTGTTTTCTCTGCAAGTTGCCTTTCTTAGGAGGAGGAGCAGAAGGCAAGGAGCAGCCCCAGCACATTTCCCATAGTACCTGCCTGTCTCTGAGACTCCTTTCCATGTGGCAGCCTGGGACACACTCATGGAAGAGTACATAGGAAAGTTGTCTGCCATAGCAGTTATGGGGATTGTGCACTTGAATGGAAGGTGAAAGTAAATATTTGTAAAAGATAATTTCAGGGTTGTGAAGGCTTTATATTCTATTGCAGTCCTTACAGTATGCGATGGGAAGTGGACAGATGTTTGTGTTTGGTATTTGCCTTTGAAATCCTGTGGCATTACGTAACTAAACAAAAGGCTCACTTCTCATTTAAAAGGATTTATTATGAGTCTAGTATGTAGTCAATTTTTAAAGCATACGATATGAAATCGGTTGATGTTTTTGATGAGTTGAAGTGGCAGTTTTACTGCGATGCCTGGGAAGGGCTCATCTGAATGTGTTTGCATTATTCCATTTCGTGATTGCATTCTGGACTGCCTTCTGTCAGTTCTAAGGCTATCCGTATGAATCTCGAATAGTAAAATTGCAGTCCTGTCATGTTTTACATTGTACTTGCTTGGCAGAGTCCACAGGTTGCTTTTAATACTGAATTTCTTCACGTTGCAGTATGGAACAATTTACCTGTTCACAAATGTAATCTGTTTCAGTTATTTTTCTAATGTTTTCCTGAAGCTTGTAAGCTTTCTTCTGATACGGTTCTCTGCACTTAAAAATGACTTATTGTGATATTTTTATGTCTGTAAAGCAGAGAAAATTCTAGTTATGGCCCAGCTTTACAGATTTAAATTTGATCGTTTTAGAAAGCTGTTAGCTCTGTGTGTTTTCCAGATAGAAAATAATAACCAATTCCTATTTACCTGCTAACTGATTCCATTACTGGGCATTTGGGGGTTAGCTCAGCAGTGCTTTCCGAGTCTAAGCAGCCTTTATTACCTTGGGCTTGCTTGCCATCCTAAAAGAAGGTAATACAGAGTGGTCATTTCTGCCATTCGGCTAAATAAAAAGCAGTGGCCAGAAGGGCTTGCTAAATAGCAAATGTGAATAGCTCAGACGTTGGGTAAGATCTCAGAAAATGAATTTTGAATGCATCTTAAAACCAAGGATATGTTAAAAGAAAGAAAGAAAAAGCAGGCCAATTCCTCAACAGACAAGACACCATGCAGTTCCTCACTGTAAATGCGAAGATATTGGTGACTAAATGAAAAATCTAAACACTTGTTCATTGCTTGTTCATCTAAACGTGTTACTTGCCTGAGACAAGTAAACATTTGGATATTTCCAAATTTTTACATAAATGAAAATTAGTAGCTTCTCTGTCAATTGCTACCTAGCAAACATGTTTGAAAGTGATGCTATAATATAAAATTGGTAACGTAAATACAATTGTATCGGTCTTGGTGTTTGAGGAGTGCATCTTCATTTATTTCATATGTCAGTAGTGTGTTTTTTTTTCAGAAAACCTCTGTGGTAGACAGCTGCCTCAAAGTGATTGTGTGTACCATGCATCCTTGATCAGATGGTGGTCAAATTCATCAGTCAAATGATTGTCTTGTCTTCCAGCAGTAGGAGTGTATTTAAGATCAAGGGCGAAATTTGTCATTTATTATAATCTGTCAGCCCTCCGTGTTGTTTATTGCCAGTGACATGCCTATATGGAAGAACTAAGGTGTGAGTTTTCACCTAGGAAGGTGTTTGTTCTGGCTTACATGTGTCTAGAACGATGGTGATAGCAATGAAGACACGAGCAGGACTAGTGTGAATAAGGGCCTGAAACTAGGCTAAGTCCTCAGGGAGTTTTTGTGCAGGATGCTGCACCTAAAACATATGTTTAAGTAATGTCCAAGGCTGTAGCGCAGAGATAAGGCTGTGCTGCCCCCACCGTGCAAGTCTCCCTGTGTTACAGTCATGTCTTTGTTTTGCAGTGGAGGGCACCGTACGGGCTGACAGTAGGGTGGGGAACTCGCCTCAATGCCTTTAACTGACCAGACATACGTGTTCGTCACACTGTGAAATCCTGAAATTGTTCTTTTTTATCTCATTCTTACCCATCGCTGCTTCTGTTAAGTCTTTAACCTGCAAAAGCTCTTATGTCAGTTTTAAGCTGAAGATGTTGGAAGAAAAGCTGCACTGACAACAAAAGCAAGATCGCGGATTTGTTTGGCTTAATGTCTGTAGGCTTCCACTCACCACAGAAGTGATTATGATTCTTTACCTTCTGATGTTCCGGAGTAGGCATTGAAGCCCATGGGAACTCCTTCTGTCTGGTTGCTTAGTGGGCTGTCTTTGAAACAACTGAAATACTGCTGTTTTCTAAAATCTGAAGGACAAAAAAAGCCTACTTGGCTGCAACTTCAACTCCCAGTTGTACCTAAATGTTTAAGATAAGAGAGTGCAGGTACCTCTAAAGAGTGGAAGCCTGTGATGAGACCATTCTTGCCCTCAGGAGTAGCAATCAGATTTAGCAAGGATATGGAAAATAAAAACGTAGAGCTCCATCTAGCAGTTCTCAAACAATTGGTATTTGTAGGACCAATAGCTACCAAACACACACCACTAAGAGGTGCTGGAGCTGCACGTCCACGTGCACTGCATCGCCTTTGTGCTTGCTTCCCCAAAGGATGAGTGGAGACAAGCTAAGCATGTAGCTACAGTTTCATAATTATTGCAGTCTACCTTTCAGGTCACACTCCGTAATGGCAGAAAATGAGGTGTAAATGAGATCAGGTTGCTTGTGCTTTATGTAAATTTCAGGCATTTAAGTAGTGAATTGAACTAATGTCTTTAGCTTGAATATGTTTATCTCAGCATTAACAGAAGTTCAGGTATCACTGGTCAGGAAGAGGAAAGTGTTTTCCTGAAAGTTGTGTGGGAAGCACGTTAAAATTCAGTATTTTCATTGTGAGCAAACACACTTTTTTAACATACCAAAGCACATCAGATACCTGCCTCAATTTCACAAAATTAAGAAGTCTAACAAGAACTGCTACAATAATTCAGATTTAATGGGTGATGAAATCAGAATAAGATTTTAGATTGCCTGGAAAACTGCCATATTGTTTTTATCATACTTAGAAGATGAGAGCTGACAAGCGAAAAGATGTCACCAGCTGTGTTAAGCAGATGAAGATGTGCAGGCTATGCATTTACTAATGAATTTTTTGACTTTTCTGATAGCAAATGCAAGGAAGTTTATTATTTATTATTATTATTACTACTACTATTACTGTTATTGCTATTTGTATATTTAAAACCATGTATGGTTGCTCTGATAGCCCTCCCATTTTTGTTTCAGAGTCAAGATGATAGATATGCTTTCACTGCTGAATGGTATGACCCAAATGCTTCACTCTTTCGACGTTATGAGCTTCTCTATTATCCAAAGGATGGATCAGTTGAAATGGTAAGAATAAAAGAAAAATAACAGTTATTATAAGCACAATATGCAATTAAACAGTCTGTAAAATGGAAGGCCACTAGCTATGCCAATGAATTTTCCAGGTAATGAAAATGTAATTTAAGATGTACCTTGCTCTGTTTCTAAAACTAAACAAAAAGCAAAAACACTAGGTCACAGTGGAGCACATGGAAGACCTTCCATATTAATGATTTTTACCTTAAATCTTATTTTGGCGTGGAGAGATTAATTTTCACAAATCTGTTTTCATTCAATCTCTACTTGGGTTTTAGTATTGGAACTAATCTGTGCTAACCTACTGCATGAGAAACACAAATTGAAGCTAATTCCAAGCAGGGAAATAAGCTTCAGCTGAAATTCCAGAAGTCTCTGAAGAGTAAAATGTTAAAAAAAAAAAAAAAAAAGTTATCAAAATAGAAGAAATGGTAAACTACTCTTAATTTGGTTTTAAAGCAAAGAAGGATATTTCAGACAGTGGGATCCAAATATTTCCATCAGTGGTGCTTGCTTTTTGACTTATGGTTGATACAACTAATCCCCTCTGTTTATTAATAGGTTAAAACAAGGATGTTGCAGAAGCAGGCACATATATAAAGATGAAGTATGGATAGTACAGATTAACCTACTAAAACAGCCAATTCTTTGTGCTCCCCTTTAGGAATGGGGGAATGGTTTTGACTAGTCTTTTCTGATTTTTAATGGCGATCTAAAGGTCTGAGAGTAGACTAGGTTTGGAAATTCACGCTTCTAAATTTCGTTATGAAATTTTCTTTTTCCTGCTGTAAGCATCAAATGCAGAAATCAGAAATAAGAAAACTAGCAAAATGTGCCTTTTCTTACCCAAACAATTGCGTACTGAAACTGTGGTACCCATCAGTATGAGGAGATGCACTTTGCACTTTTTACTGATAGTCTCTTCAAACAAACTCTACCATGATGTTGTCCCTTTTAAGTTAGTTATTTGTATGATGTCTGTGTGCACAGCTGTCAAAATGTGAAGATTTTTTTTCCCAGAGACAGTTTAGCTAATCAGTCAGGAGCCGTAATAATCTTCCTACACAACCATGTGTAGGCTGACAAAATTGTTGTTCATTTCACCTAGATGTCTCAAAACCAAGAGCTTTCAAGGTGTTCTTGAGCTGTCTTAACACTTTCTGCATCAAACGTTTTTGACTTGGTAGAGCAGCATTTTGCTATTGTGCTCTCATGTTAAGAGAGTACTGTGTGTTCACAGTCATGAGTACACAGACTTCGTATGATCAAGACAACCATTAAAAAAGCAAAAATGCTTGTAACACCTCTATAGAAAGAATTTTTGGGTGAGTTTGTGGACAATTATTAAATTTAGGATTGCCTTCTTCCCTCCTGGGTCTTTTTTTTATTTCCTTTTTTTTTTTCTTTTCATTTTCTCTGAAATTTGATGAGTCTTTCTTCATTACTGTCAAATTCTTCTGTATCTTTTGGTGTCTTTCCAAGAGATGATGACTGCCCACCCTTACCTCTAACATGCTTTAGGAGAAGGGAGGTAATGGATGTGAGCCTGCTTCTCCCTGCTTAAGAGAGATACTGATAGAGAGATCACTTTTCCTACTGTTGCAGTGATAGCTCTTCTTTATCACACACCTCAGCTGAGGGTGGAATGGAGCATTTGAGGGCTTATGTTATGTCAAATCCTCAGCTTTTATTTTCTTTTTTAGTTCTTCATATCTTGGTTGATCCTGGAAAGGAAAATTGCAGTGGGAATAATGTGACAAGTTTCCAGCTTGCCTTGCAGCCATTAGAAGACAACACAGGTTTTTGTCCAAGAACAGCAAGCAACTGTTGTGATCAGACTGGATGCCTTGACAGAGATGTGCCCAACTGTCCCAAGTTTTCTGTAGTTAATAACTCTCACAGGAAATTCCTGAGGCCTGAACAACTTTTCTTTCTACAGAAGATTTTCGAAAAAGAGAGAAGTCTTTAAAATGAACATGTACTTAGCAGAGAACTATTTTATTTTGGATAATTAACCTGTGCATGTACATGAGAGAAGGGTGAAAAAACAATCACATTTGTCTCACATCTCTTCTGTTGCAGTTTATCATTTGCATTATAAAAAGGTATTTTAAACAGATCCAAAATTCCATTCTAAAGAATTGTTTAACACAGATAGATATCTCTCTTGTTTCTTCTGCTTGAGAAGAGAGAAAAAGCTGGGGAGGGTGCCTTTCTAGAAACTGTTAGTGAAATAACCAAGGAAATGTTCAGATTTTTAGTCAAGATGTTGAAGAATTTTAATGTTCGATTCAGTTAATAGGATTCCTGGCCAAGTCTAGGAAAAAACAAGTAGCTGAATTCAAGTGATTTTTTTTTTCCCAGTATGTTATTGTTTCATTTACCCCTATGCTTATAACTGAAGGGCACGTAGTAGGATTGGAGAGGGTTGAAGATATTTCAGCAGGGAAGGGTTCTTCCTTGTAATTCTGCTTCAGCAGAAGGAAGCATCCAAATAACTTATATTCTCTGATCTCTAAAGTTTTAGCTGTTCTGGAAAAGCTCACAATTCATCTAGCTCAAGCCTAAAACAGGAGATGAATTCAAACATTTCAGAACATGGAGTATGTAATTTTACTGATTTATTTTTTAATCTGAGGCTTACAGGAATGAAGTTTTCTTTTAATGCTGTTCTAGTTTGTATACCGTTGCAATGGAGGACAGTACACATAAATGAAGAACAGAAGAGGAGAAGTTTAGCCTGAAGAGGGCAAAAATTTTCCTTTCATAGGATTCCATTTCTCCAGGAAACTGAAGGGATCTGTAATATTGACATGGAGCAGAGAAGAGTGTGTTCATCAGGTTCTCTTTTGTGCTTTGCCAGCCCATCCAGAAAACTGCACATTACCGTCTTTCTACGTGCTGAGAAAGATGATACAAAGCTGAATTATCTTGACAGGCATTTGAGCTTGCAGCTCTAGGCAGTGAGAACTTCTCAACCTAGTGCTGCAGCCATCCATCCATCCCTAATTCAGAGTCTTATGCAGTCAAATAAAGCGTAATATCACTGGAACAATGCCCTGAAGAGGAGACTTGCCACAGACAGTGTGCATCATGGTCTTTACTGGTGTGAGCCGTTGGCCTGTGAAACGGCACAGATCTGCTAGGGGGAAATTCTCAGTGAGACTGGGCAGAGATATCCATAGGCACATGAACCATTTATCACAGTTTGAATTAGCACGAGCAAATGGTAAAATAAAAACTGCAAAGACAGCTGTCACCCTGAGACTATTTAAATGGAACCAATTTTTAATCGGGTTTTAATCTTCTAGGCATTCCCAGTACGCCTGCAAGTTCAAATAGTTAGGAATTAAATCAATTTAGTGATCAGATTCAATCTCACTGTACCATGGAAATTTCTGAAAGTTGAGTAAAAATTATGTTGAGTTTGCCTACAGCTTAGATCTCTTGCTAAGGTAAATCTTAACCTTCTTTTCTCTGCAGTATGATGTGAAGAACCATCGCACCTTTCTGAAGCGCACCAAGTATGAGAGCTTACACCTTGAGGATTTATTTGTGGGCAACAAAATTACAGTTTTTTCTCGTCATCTTTCCTTAGTGGACTATGGAGATCAATATACAGCACGCAAGCTGGGGAGCCGCAAAGAGAAGTAAGAATACCTGGTTTTTGAAATCTTACTTTGTGGTTGGGGATTCAAAGTAGTTGTTGTTCTTTGCTGGAAATGAGATAAGATTTCTTTATTGTGGTGAGAAGATGAATTACTCACAGGTTTTCATGCAGTTGGAAGGGATCTGGCATACTGATGGCTGGAGGAAAGCAAAGTGTTCCCTGCTTGTGGGAAAACCCATGATTGTCCCTCCCACGTGATAAATCTTCAAGGCCAGCTTATCCATGGTGTCAAGTGCTGCCTCCTCCAGGTCTCTCAAAAGAGGAGAGGCTGAGAAGAAAAGCATGGGCTCCAGTTCAGCTTTGTTACTCCCCTCAGAGCAGGCAGCAACGGTATTGTGATTTCTGTATTCCCTTGGGGCTGTATTGCTGTGGTAACCATGATGCGTGCTGCGCTTCGAAGTCCTGAATCTTGCAAAACTATCACCCATCTCTCTGGAGTCTGTGCACAAACCTAGCACCTTACCAAACAGATCTACTCTGTGTTAGTAGTAGTAACTGAAAACAGTAGGAACAGGAATGAGAGTCCCGTTCTCCATTGCTTCTCCAAGCATGAATATGGTTTGTTTGTTTGTTTGTTTTTTCCTGAGAATGTTTTCAGCATTTCCTGAAATGCATCATGAGGATGGGAAGAGTAGAGTGGGAGTGTCAATAAAATCGTCAAGCTTGTTTGTTAGGACAAATTTCATTTATTATGGGTAAAGGTAAGACTCATTGTCTCTTTTCATTTGAAAGACTTGCTTTGGGAAGGACATTAAGAGCCCATCCAAGAATAAAAATATCATGAGAGACTTAATAAAATGACAAGAAGATTACTTTACAAGGAATTTAAATCTGATTTGATTGCACTGCAGGTAATTTCTGAATTTGCAAATGAGAAATTTTCTATAATTTATGTAATTTGCTCCAGCTTTTTTTTGAAAAGAATACAGGATATTTTCTTAGGTATGATGTTCCAGGGAGCCCTATTCAGCTCGTTGCTTGTTCCCTCCAACTATGTGGGCTTATTTTGAGCTCTTGAAGAGGTGTAAATAACTGGGCACACAGGAAGAGCTGCAAGTTTTAACACTCTTCTTAGTCTTAACCTCACAAAAACATTGACTTGGAAATAACTGCGGTAAGTTTCCAGAGGGAGTTCTTCAGGTACTTTTTCTTCAAAGTGGAGTTGGGAATGGTGGAAGAGTAGCAAAGCAGGTAGAGAATAGCAAAGGAGGGCTTCTGTATGTGTTACTGCTCTCGGTGTGCCTTGTTGGAGCCTTGGGTAGATGACATCTGTCTTGTTTAGGGTTTTTATATCAATGTAACTTTTTATAGCTGCGTATTTTCTGCTCTGCCTAAACTAGCATAAGCCCTGGTGCTGATGCAGTTAAACCAAGAAAAAGTAGCTTGTGATAAAATGGCATGTTCTTCTCATCAGGGAAGCTATATGTGTCTACAGCAATGCTGCAGTCAGCAACACCAGAGTTGTGTCAGTGAGGTGGTCCTGGGAGAGTGGGTGAGGTTTTACACTGCTCTACAAAAGGAAGGAGGGAATTTATGACATGTCAGCTGTTTGGAAAACATTTTAGGAATGTCGACTGAAAGATAACATAGATATGCAAGTGGTGTTACATATTCAGAATGGCCTAGGGGAACACAGTGAAAGGCGTCTTAAACAGGCAAGGGATACTCAAAATCGGCTTTCTTCACAGAAGCTAGCTTTCACCGGGTAAACAGGGTCATAGTGAAGGAGCCCTTGGGCAAAATGGTTGCATATGGGGTGGTTGTCCCTTTGGCCTGGGCCTAGCAGCCTTTACAGCAGCTATTAGAGCTATTAATTAAATAGATACAGTAAGATTAACGCAGTACATAATAATTCCTAAAGATAATTTGTAGTTGGAATTCTACTAATGATTTTGTGGATGTCGTATGAAGAGAAACATTTCCCTGTCTTTTCTTCCCTGTGTGCTGTACAAGACTACTTGTAGTTTATTTTGACTTCGGAGGTACAGTCGTTGGTGACTGAATATGCACGGAGACAGGGCCAGAAAAGACCTATAAAGAAGACTGAGAAATGTACACTAAAAAAAAAAAAAAAAAAGATTTTTCAATTATGGGCCTTTGTTTTTTTCAGAAAAGCAAGTGTGACTCTAGGTACATGAGGCACAAAACAGATGTATTAAGAGACCAGTTTTTACACAGGCCCTTTCTTGATTTAGGCTAATGACAATTCAATGACAGTTCAATGACAATTCAATGTAGCTTCAGATTGTGACACTTATTTTTCTTCTGTCGTGGGTCAATTTTTAAAAACAGCCATATTTGATTGTTTTTCTTTCCACTCCCATCCCAGTGCATTGTAAGGAAAGGATCACAAACCATGCCCAAGATGGGTAAGTAAGCACATGCTTGCCTACCCAATACTTACCCATAAAAGGGATTACTGTTTCTCTGGTCCTGCAGTTGTGATCCCAGGTGGTTGTAACCTGACATAAAAAATTGTCTGACTAGTGTGTCCTTTCTAAACAGACTATACTCAGAGTCAGTTAATACCTTCGTTTTTGAAAATTGTATGAGAAAGCTTGTGTCTCAACCAGAAATACTCAAATTCTTTTATGATTGGATATGCTATTAATATGCTTCCAGTCATCGACATAATTAATGGTTCATCCCCTACCAGACATAAGCTACTGTAGATGTATAAGTCCTATGATTAGGAATAAGTAGATCTCACAGGCATAGCCACATCATGGGTTGTGCACCATTCCTTTGATCACTTCCCATCTTCTGTTTTTTCAGTACTCACTGGAGTACTGTCATCCAGTCCTTCTGAAAATGTAAGTAAACATGCTTAATTCTTTCTTCTTTGTTCCTAGACATAAAACTGTTTCAAAAAGTACTTTGCAGACTGCATCACGTCAAACCACAAAAACATATTGCTAATTAAAACTAAAAATAGGGCACATGAATCAAAATTCAATCTCAGAAACAGTCTTCAGCATCCTGAATTATGTTTTTTCTTACCCCATGTGTCTCTGAAAAGCTCATACTGAAATGTTACAGCTTATACAGCAATGCTCGAGAAAAGATAATAAAGGAATTGCTCAATGCAGTATTTATTAATGTCTTCTAGGGAAATTACTTGATAATGTAATGCTTCATTACATATTGCTAGGAATTACAGTTTTACTGGAAAGCTTGAAATTAGAAAAATAAGGGTCAGTTTATTTCTAGTATTAGCAGTCTGTGCTGAACAGCCTGTGTAGTAACATAGATTTAAAAAAAGTTCCTCAAGGAAATGCAAAGTGCACTGGAGATCTTATTCCAGTGATTTGATCCTTGGTGTTCATGGTAAACGAGAAAGTTGAGAGCCTCTTAGGCCAGGGTGCACATCATGCCTCGTGTGACTGTGTGTGCACATCAGTCTAGCACACAGCTGCTCCCCCTCATGTGCCTTGATTCACATGGTACATCCTGTCATATGATAAAGTGTCCCAAAACGAAGTAGAGCTGTGATATCCTTGGGAAAGGTGTTGAGCAGTCTGTGGGCCATATGAGTTATGCTGGTACACTTTCCTGTACAGTGGCCAGAGGTCAGCTTTCCTGGTCTGAAGACAAGGCTAAACCAGTTTTGTTTTACACTGTGATGGACGGAAGCATAGGCTCAGCTGACTACTCTACTGCAATTTCTGATAACTGCCTGCACCCTTAGTCCACAAGCCTTCTGGGTTATTTTTCCCAACAGATCTGGGCCTATGCTGAACTGTGTAAATTAGTTTTCTGATGCTTGAGGAAATCTATGCTTGTTTCTGAGCCATGAAGGTCATCTATGCCTCTCGCTTGCTTTCAGATGAAACATTACATGCATTCAAATTTCCCTCTTTCCATTTCTTGGCCCTGACATCTCCCTTCCTTTACACTTGCTGTAGAATAGATAGTCTGTCTATTCCCAAAGCATCTGACAATCTCGTGTCACTTGAGGTTCAAAGTAAATGTAGTGAAAGTTCATCCGTTTTCTGTAGCCTCAGCGTATTTGTTCTCACTAGAATATGTTGCTGCAAACCTAGAGGTTGCTTTCTGTGCAATGCTGGTAAATAAAATGAGAAATTTGCAGTTATTTACCTTGCGTTTATGGAAGTACTGCAATAAAAAAACCTATCTTGGGTAGCCTTCGTTATTGGAAACAGTGTAAAAGATGGAAAGAGCTCTTTAGGATTGTTGGAGACGTGGAGTCTCAGAGATACGGGGCTGAATAAATCATCTGTTGATTTGTAAGCTGAGCACATTTGAAGCTGACTCACCACAAGATGAATGCAAATAGAAAATGCCATTTTACAGACCTTCTTTTTGTGCGTGTTACTTTTGATTAATAATACGTTTAGTGCTGATGGTGTACTTGGTCCAATGCAAAGCACACTAATAAAACCGTCCTAGCCTTGGGGATGTACAGTATAAAAAGATAATTATTGAGAAGACAGGATGTACTTGGAAACAAAGATGTGGGGGAGAGTGTAGAGATTTGGGGATTGGTCTCCCTTAGAATATAGCTGTCAGTCAGTAAAAGAGATGTAAAACCTCCCTTCGTAACCTTTTATTGTGCCTGTTAACAGTGTCAGCCAGTTGACAATCCAACTGCATAATATCATGAAGTGTATGTACCGTGCTAAGCACAATTTGATCCTCTTCTCACTGGGACATCCAAATATTTAAAAAGTAGTAATAAAATAATCATTTCACTTTGAGTTTTATGGAAGAGGCATATGTTTAAGTAATATTTTTAGAGAAAGAAGTTTAACAGCTTTTTATGTATGTAATGATTTACATAGGGAGCTGAGCAAGGTTAAGGAGAAGGAAACAAATGAGTTATGTTCTAACGAAGAGCAGGGAGTGGGGAGCATAGGGAAACTACCTGTCCTTACAGCAGGAGAGAGATGTGCTTCAGCAATTTGATAAATGTATCATACTTCCTTCTGACGGAATATTCCTCATACCTTTTGTGCACCAGGAAACAGTTCTTTTCTATCTGTTGTTAAAGACCCAATTGTGAGACTGTGAAGTTACCAACTTTAGATGTTTCCTTGGATCCTTGCGACTGAAATCCCTGAATAAAATCTCTCAGACAAATTGCACTTAAAAAGCAATTTAGGTGTTAAATTATGTGGATTCTGTGGGAAGAATGTCAAAAAAAACAGACAAGTTTTCAGTATGCAAGGAATTCCTCAAGTCTGAAAGAGAAGCAGCAAACTTCGAGTGTTGATTGTGAAACAGTTGCTCCGAGCTCGGGGTAGGAAAGGTAGCTGTTACTGCGGAACAGAGGTACACACCACTTCAGGAAGCAGCCAGATTGTTTGCTCTCAGAGTGAGGGGAGAAGCCAGCAAGTAGTGATCCCTGGTGGAACACTGTGGGCTGACTTGGCTTAGGAGCCATGGAAATTGGACTGTGCAAAGCTCATTCTTATCAGAATAATGTCTTGCACAGGCATTCAAGAACAGCGTGGAAATTGATGAGACACTGGGGCTGGGATGCTTAACTGTGGCAGAATTTCTCTCTTTGATGTGATGTTTTTCTGTCTGAATATAAACTCGACATGCACACTAAAAGCTTTAAGGAAAGAAGTGTTGGCAGTCTCTCTTCTATTTTTTTTTTTTCTTTTCCAGAACACTGGCTTTGATTAAACCTGACGCAACACCCAAGATTGGCGAGTTAGTAGATATCATTATTAATGCAGGATTTACAATAACTAAGGCCAAAATGATGATGCTTTCAAGGTAAGGAATTTTTAAGGTCAGCTCTATTGTATCTAAATATTCTTTGTGCAGTTAAGGCCATTCTTTCTAGCTATCCCATGTTGTTCCACACATTAAATCCATTCCAGTGAGTAATAAAGGGAAGACTCATCTGTTTCATAATCATGTGTAGGTTTCTGAAAGCATGTAGAGAATTAAGCTAAGTATTACAAAGTTCTGTGCAAATGAGTATGGGTGATTAAATATAGAATGTCTCTGGATGAATCCAAGGTGACTAGCATTACTTTAGCAATTCAGTAGTGTTTATTACCCACACGTCTGTATGTGCTCACCTCATGGATTCCTGATACAAACCGTGCTGCTGATTATAATGCAGTTGTCTTAAAAGGAGTGAGTTTCTTCACTCTTAGTCAATCCATCATCTTAATTTCTGCTCCCACAACCTTGCTTGCTTTTTAATGACTAAAAGTCCCAGGCAAAGCAAGTGATCTTCTGATCTCAATGCAGGGTTGAACAGAGTTTACTCATGCATCTTTCTACTCCTCCCCACCCTTTGCTGCTGTCCACCTGCCTCACTCAGCCACAGGAATATAAGAAAGCATTTTGCAGAGGAAAGAACACAGATGGTTAATTTATCCTAGAAGAATTCCTCAAGGGTACCATAAAGTTTCTCAGTTGCTGCTTTGCCAAGCCTGTTGATATAGAACATCTTTATCAAAAGAAAAGCTATCCATATTAAATAATATCATTTTAATGGATTCTTGTGGTTTCTGTGTGAGGTCAGGAGCAATTTTGCCCCAGCTCAAAACCTTTTTGGCTTTTTGAAATCCTGATAAAACAACTATGTGACTCCCTCCTCCTGACTCTGTGTTCATCTGCTGCAGTGTTTGATACTGGTCCCAGATCCTCCCTCAAACAACTCCCATTCATGAGTTCAGGTTTGTAACACCAATTTACAATTCACAATGTCTTTCAAGCTAGAATTTTTTGGCTTGCTCTCCTGCAGTCTGAGATATTTGATCCTGAAGTGTTGGGTGGTTCTTTATTTCAGTTTCTGAGAACTTGAAGAACTGTTGAGCCAAGTCGTGTGACTTGAAGGAAATGGAAACTTGGAGATTTAAACTTTTATTGCCTATTACTATTTAAAACATCCCTGCTCGTCTTATAAAATTGAAATTAATGATTAATAAGCACAAGATTGAGCTGCAATACTGGATATATTTAAATACTATATGAGAGTTTGTGGTTTCTCTGCATAATATACTCTGTTTCTTGTGACTATGCCATTTTAAAATGATAAAACCATGGCTTTGCCAAAGTCTTCTCCCCCTGAGAAGATCCGTCATGCTTGTTCAAACCGTCATCATCTATTGCTTTCTGTAAAGAAATTATTACTGACATTTATCTGGCAATCTCTGTTAACTTGATTCACACCTTCTGTAAAAATTGTAGCCAAGATATAAAAGTGAGGGCAGGCGCCTGATTTGATAGGTCAGCTCTCTAGTCACCTAAGTTAATCATATCTCAGTTGAGTCTGCTGAGTCTATTATTCCCACATGAACACTGTTTTCTTTATAAGCAGAGAAATAACGAGTGAGATTAAATGAAAAAGGAGCTAAGCTATACAGCACAATTGCAGTTTTGTATTTCTTGAAATAGGAATACTTAACTGAGTAGTAGAGCTCAATTTGTTTCAGAAAAACATCCCTCAAATATTTCTTCATATTCAGAAATAATAATGCGGAGTACTGCATACTTTTTCCCATTTGCTTTCCAAAGTTATTCGATGAATTAGTTTCAGAAGAGGATATTCTGATGAAGTAGTGAATTGGAAGCAAAAAAAATCTAGACTAATTTTCAGAGTATATGTTTGAAGCTTCAGATCGCAAGAATTCCAGTGACTAGCGTCATTTTTGAACAATGTCACTGCCAGAGTTACGACATGGAAGGAAAGCATGTTATCTGTGTAGTCAGTGAAAATCTTTTGAATTTTGAACGGCCCATACTTACATGGAACTGAAACTATTCACTTTCAATGTGTAGGCACTCATTTAGTTAAAAAAAAAAAAAAAGTAAAAAAAGAAAAAAAAAGTTGAGGCTGTTCAAATCTTTGTCAAGGTTAAGAAAATTGAAATATTTTTAGATTCTTCTTTAGGTTATTTCTTTCGTCTGGTAATATCAGGCTTAAGTCTGGACTGCAAATGGAGAAAGATATGAAAAGTTGCACAGCAGATGATGGTATTTTGACTTTGTTCAGACTTTGAGTCTGTTATTTGGAATACATGCCGGTCATTTATTTCAGTTGAGGGGGCTGCTCAAAGTGAGCAAGATCATGGAGACCTGAAAATTTCAGAAGACTGTTTCTGTAGGTAAAAAAAAAAATCAAGATGGGACTCTTTCAGTCTCTCTGCATCTCTGCTTTGATAGTGAGATTTGTACCCAGACTAGGGGTGGGCAGTATTGCTTGCTTTCAGCTGCCAGTCCACCTGCAGAGCTTGTCCATCTCCACAAATTCCCACTTCAGAACATGGTACACACCAGGACTTTACACACCTGGAGCAAGCCAAGACCAAGCCTGCACTTCCAAACTGGAATTTTGAAGTTGCAGTTGCAAAATAACAGGGCTAGACTTGAAAATCCTTGTGGATTCTTCTAGCTGTTGCCATGCGGAGAAAGCAGTGGATGTAGCAAGAGTTAAACACGGGAAGCAGCTAAGGAAAAAGCAGGAGGAGAGTAGGCTGGCTAGCTGCAGCAGGTGTAAGGTGGAAAGCCAAAGAATGGTGTGCCCACAGGTGGATGGAAAGTGGGTCTGCACCATGGTCCCTGAAACGTGCATAGTCCTGCTAGCTGAGCGCAACACTGCTAGCAGCATGGCTATGACAATGCAGAGCTTAGAGAGGGCCACCACCCCATTCGAGTGATAAATATTCTGGCATTTAGCCTGCAGCAGCATGTGCTGTGCTAGCTGGGTGCTTAGGTACTGAGACTAGGTAGCAGCTGGAGCCCAGACATACCGTGTATGCTTGCTGGCCTTTATTTACCTGACACCATGAGGAGCCCTCCTCATTACGGAAACCCCTTGCTATGGGAGACTGCAGTGTGTAGTAACTGGTGTTTTCCCCAAGGAGAAGTGCAAGACCAAATTCACTGTTCAAGTAGAAAAGTATAGGAGAAATAATTTTTAGTATGGAGGACATTGTGCTGCCCATGTTATTTGTAATTTTTGTGGCTACTGAGTAGAAACAAGGTTATGCAATATTCTGTTGTGCTCCAGTGTAATCAAACACCAGCCTCAATAAGGAAATAAATTCCAGTGAAGCAGATAAATTGTTTATTTATGTTTTAAAGCCAGACCTCATTAACTAGCTTACACACTGAAAAAGAGCTGAAAGATGAAAGCCATGTAACTGTAAATGGCTTATCAAGAGGGTGTCTGTGTTTGTTTTCCAACCTGCGAATGTGGGGACCAGCAGTGACCCTGAAAATCCGTGTTTACGGGCTTCAGCGATTACTTCCTTTCCAGAACAGGCTTGTAAGGGGAAGTCAACTACACCTCTAGCCATGCTAAATATGACAAAGTTAAATGTAATTTCTGTTACTGGACGTGAACACCCCACAAGCTGTCCATCTTGTGAAGACATTACCTGTAGAAACATATTGATGAATGGTAGTTTGTGGCTTTCAGGGGTTTTTATATGTACATACATGCATATATGTATATGGATCTTTTTATTCTTCCAGAAAAGAAGCAGTGGATTTCTACGTAGACCATCAATCAAAACCATTTTATAAGTAGGTATATCATTTTCAGCTTGACATACATATTTATTGAATGCACATGATTCCTTTGCTGTATTTGTCACTGCAAGACCATGGGAACATCAGGGCTTGTCTTTAGTTGAGTGCAGCTCTTTGAGAAGTATGCACACTGCTAATCTTCCTCCAGGGACAGATCCTTATTCCAGCTATCCAGGGTTTTAACTCTCACTTTTACAGCCTGATGATATCAGGGGACTGTCTTTGGTCTCTCTGAAAAGAAAATGTTCCAAGCACAGCAAAACTTCAAAGCCAAAAGAAGGAGCATCTTCAGGATCAGAGTAGAACTTGCAGGTAATGAGAACTGTGAGGAAATACTTACCTGTGAGAACTGATTTGTAGCAAGTATCCCAAAACACAGGTAACTGAAAGGATGGTGCATGAGGCAATTGTTTACCATACTGCTACTCTTGGGCAAAATGTCAAACTTTGGTGATGCTGGACTGCTTTTCCTAACATGGAAAACCTTAGTCTTTCTGTAACTGATCAGGCTGACACTTATGTCCCAGACATTTTCAACAACCACCTTTCTTTTCCCTCTCTGCGTTTTATAGTCTACTTCTTTCAGGAAGAGAGTGTCACTCTGCCTTGTGTTTTTTGTGGAACATGGTTTTGCACTGTCGAAAGATCTGATTTCAGTGCTGTTATGAAGTGCCTGGGTATAAGGATCCGCCAACTTTTTTGCAACAGCAACTGATCTATTTTGGATCCAAACCCAAGCCCTTCACTGAGACATGTGACTCTAGGCTATGCCTGACCACTTTGGAGATCAGAGGAAGATTTAGAATTGCCTTTTCTTCACAGACTAAGTTTATTTGAATATGTTGATAAATAAGCAAGAGTTTTGCCTGTGGTGTTGTTTCACAGATACCTATCTACACTAACAGTAGCTATCTGAGGAACCACGAGCTTTTGTCCTCTGTGATGTACCTGGTCTCCCATCCTGCAGTCCTATCAGCTACATATTCTGTACAGGACTTTTCTCTAATTTACAAACAAATAGTTATAAATAATTACAAACCAAATAGAGCAAAAATCTTCAAGCAGGTGAAACGTAAATTCTGCGACCCATTTATATTTAGCATTTTATTGCTTGTCTGTAAAGACTACTTTCAGATTTAATTTGCAAGTTCACTAGTCAATGCAAGTTTGGTGAATAGTAAAAAAACCAACAACCCTACTTTGGAAAATAATGTTTTTCATATTAAAGAATTAAAATTATAAAATGAATGTATTTAATATTCAGAATTAGACTGCACAGTAAAGAGTGTTGTGGAAATCAGTTTCCTTCTTGGGTATGTATATGCATAAACCATTTAACTATCCTAAAGAAGCAGTCTCTCAAGAAGAGAACGTGAGTTCTAGTAGTATCCAGTAGCTTTTCCCACTGTAGATACTTTACGTTTATGTAATTCTTTATAGTTTTAGTATTTTTCCTTTAGCAAAGAGCTAGTAGTCTTCTGTCATGCCCACTGATCTGCACAAATGATCATTAGGAAAACGATGGATGGAGAAGCATTCATGTCCACAAGTAGAATTGTGTAAAGCCTTTAAAAAAAAAGTAGTGCAAAAAGCATTGAATAAACTTTCTCTTTTGTTGGTTCTGTCCAGACTACACAGTGAAAAGACAGGATTGTCATTATGCATGCTCTGTAAAGATACAGAATTATAGCTGTGAGGTTTTTTTTTTTCTTTCTCTTTTGAATAGAACATCTGGGTTTCGAATTTTGGGTGGTTGCTTTTCTTGTGAGATGGTCAGGATAGGAGGCAAGCTGCTCCTGACAATCTCTTCTCCTTTCTCATATTCATCCCACCAAAATGAGATAATTTCTGCTTATGCCAGAATGTGATAACTTATTTGTGTTTAAGTTCTGCCTTCCTCCCAAACTTTCAAAATCTTACTTCTCCCTCCTCTCCTGCTTTGGATTTTGGCTGTACAAGCATTGACTTGGCATGCACAGAGGCCAGGCAAGCGAAGCACTCCATCCTAACAGCAGCACTGAAGTTGTGTCAGTGAGGACCATGCACAGGGCAAATGTAAGGATCCTGAAAGTCACTTGTGCAGAAGAGATATGCTTAGGAATCATTTCTGTCAGAAAAATCACTAGCAGGGGGCTTTTTCACCATCACCAGTACTGATCTTGTAAAATTTATTTTGAAATCTAACATACTACACAGTAGCTTGAGCTAGTTTGTGTTATCTGATTCTTTCTCTACAATCATAGTAAAAAGAGAGACTTTGCACATGACCCAGTCTAACCTCCTCCCCGAAGCAGGACAACTTCAAAGTCAGATGAGGTTGCTCAAAGCCTTGCTGAGTTGACTTCTGAGCATCTCCACTGGATAGTATGTTTTTGTTGGCTTTAATTTGTAGCCTGTATCACCATATGCTGTTTCTGTTTTGCAGTGAGCTTCTCCATTTTATAACAAGTGGTCCCGTTGTTGCTATGGAAATCTTGGGAGATGATGCAGTTTGTAAGTGGAAAGCGTTACTGGGGCCTGCAAACTCTGCAGTGGCTAAAACTGATGAACCAGACAGCATCAGAGCAAACTTCGGACATGATGGCATTAGAAATGCAGCTCATGGCCCAGATTCAGTTGCTTCAGCTGCACAAGTAAGTTTTTGACTGGGTGTATTAATTAGCTTTCTTACTAACATAATTTGGTAACATAGCTGGGTCAGGAATTCCTCTTTTTTTTGTTTTCCCATTTGAGTTCAGAATTAGTTTAGGTATTCTTCATGGATCCTTCTTAGCATGGAAAAATAAACTGTCTGTAAAGATAAATCGTGTTTATGTCTGTCACAAAGGGAAATCTTGGGCACTTTGATCAGGAGAGCATGCCTGGTCATTTTTACCATCTTCTACGTTTCACTTACTTGTTCTCCTCCACAGTCCTCACTAGTCTTCTGCTTGCAGCCCACTTTTCTCTGCTGTTATTGTTCATAATGTATATTTATGAAGACAGGACATTTTGTATTGTTTTGTGTTTTGAAAGGTAATACAGTGGGCCGGGCATTGATGAGTTTGGTTCTCTTTTGCTTTGTTTGCAGTCTGTGTCTTTTGTTAGAGTTAAGAAAAAACCCTGGGGCTGGGTGATAGATATTACCAGCATTTCTATAAGACTTATGCGCCTATTCATGTGCATCGATGTGGGGTAGATACGCTGATAAGCAATGGCTAGGACAAAGTTTACCTAACAGTTATTTGGTATTGCACCATGGTACCTTAGCTCTAGGCCAGCCTGGCCTGCCGGGCCTCTTTGCATGTCCCTGGTTTTGACAAGAAATCACGTTCAGGACCTGAAGCATTTTTTCTGATGGCAAGTTTGGTGGAGATGGTATGCATTTGGAAAGAGTTTGGATGAAATTGGTCTCTGGTGAAGTGACTTTTTTAATCACAAAAGTCTTTGTAGTTCAGATTAAACAGCCAGATGCCTTCAAGTACAAAGGGAAACGTTTCTCTTTGTTCCTGTGTACTGCCACGACAGCTATGCCAGCTTTTGAACTGAGAGTGTAGGGGAGAGAGCATCTTTTAGCACACGACTTTGATTATAAATTTAATTAAGTGTTTTGTCTTAAGCTTGTTGTCCTTCTTGCATTTCATTATTTTTAAAAGGCAGTTTGAAAGCCTCACTCATCAGCGGTATTTCTTTGACAGGAGCTATTATATTGCTGAACTTCTGCAGACGTGTGCATCTTTGTGGTGTTACTGATACCAATCTCTGATAAGTCCACTGAAATTTTGAATTTAGCAGCCCTGTGCCTATTTTAATCTAGTAGGTCCAGTATTACATGGTTGTATTGCAGCTGCCATGGAAACTAGCTGGCTGCAGCTTGCAGAAGCTTTCCTGAAAAGAAAGAAATATAAGATAGAAGGGCCTAAACAAACTCTTCTGAAAGAAAACCAAAGTCCCAGCCACCTGTAATTAATGTATTGTGAACTAAACAGTTAAAGAAGAAGACTGCATTATTCTTTTTTGGGGCTAAATGATAAGTGAAAGTAGCCCTCTAGTGCAAGGTGGTGTCTCTCTTTCTGCAGGCCAAATTTGGGAATTTGTTTATATTAGGCATAAATTAAATATATTTTATTTTTAAGGCACCATTGGGTTTTTGTTTGGCATTTCATTATCCCAGTCCATCAGCATTATATATTTGCTTTACTCTTCTGGCTTTTAAGAGGCAAAAGAAAGTGTTAAATGTTTTATATATTTTGCTGCCTTTTCCTGGCTGCTGCTTTTAGAGCAAACATTGGTTAACGGAGTGGGACAAGGTCTTCGAATCATGCAGCATGTCATCAGAAGACAGATGTAAGAAACTAACCCTTTTGCCTCAGATATGCAAAGTTAAATTGTAGATCATTTTCTAGGAGAAAAACAAAACACACTTTCCCTTCCATTGGAAGATCCATTAGTTAAAATTGTATAATTGTTCAAGTCAGGATTACAGGAATTGTCAGAATGCCATGAGGTGAAGACTGCGAGATAGTTAAGTCTATTCCATCTGAATTCAGCTAGTAAATTAAATGAGACAATTCCAGGAAATGGCCTTTAGCGTTGTTACTGTAACACACAAAAAATCAGATAAATTTGGTAGTAATATCTCCAGGATATTATTATTTCCTTTAAATAGAAATTCATCAATTCTCTTACTTAATTTGACCAATAGGTCTTAAATGGAATCTGTGTCTCGAGCGTTTGGCTAATGTTTATTGGCAGATTGTGTAAGCTATGTGAATAAATGATATGGAAAGAAGCGTGAAGCTGGTAGTGAACAGTAAAAAAAACATCACTGAGGAAAAAAGTTTGGATGTCAGGCTTACCCCAGTATGGTCTAAGACCCAGGCTTCATGATACTTGAATAGCAATGGCAGGAAGAAAGGAAGTAATTGGAGGCAAAGAAGTTCTTTTGATCCATCCCAGAAATCAGAGCAATTGAGTTCATCAGCTTTCATTCACTAAGACCAAAAAAAAAAAACAGAGGGGAGGGTCAGTAAGTCATAAGAAGGGAGTCAACAATTTTAGATGAAGTTCAGTTGTTTAAAACAAAAGGAAAAAATAGTTTTAAGCAGGTGGGATGGAGGTCAGTTTTGTATATAGAAGAACTGGATGCTCATTGCATTTTTGCTCATGTGGAAGAAAAAATGGTGTGAGAAAAGGGAAGCAATGATGTGTCTATTTGGGAGTTGATTTGGGAAAGATGCTGAGGAAAAAGAGAATTCAGAAAACTGGGAACACCTCTGCCAACTGATTGTGGCAGCAGCATTTTGAGTGCTCTGAATGGAAATAGATTGCATTGTAGAAGTGGAAGGGAAAAAATTGCAAGAAATATTCAAACTGTGATTTTATGATTGTAGTAATGTTGCCAGAGAGGGAAAGATATGTTTGAGAGAATATTGTAGGGGAAAAGTGTTTAGCACAAAAATCCATAATTAAGGTTTATTTTCTGTGACTATGGATACTTATGGTAAAAGTTGATGTTTGATGTATGTAGCTAGATAAAACTAAAATGTGTTAAATTACTGTTGTTTTCAGGAGCTGGAGTTGTTCTTTCCCTCCAGTGGAGGTCGTGGACCAGTCAACAGTGCAAAATTCACAAACTGTACTTGTTGCATTATTAAGCCTCATGCAGTTAATGAAGGTAAGCTATGCAGATAGTGGAGGTGAAACCAGCGTGTGCTTTGCTGTATCCCATGATCGTTCCTGTGCTACTTCTTTTTGCAAAAAGTGAAATTGCAAGAACACAGAATGTATTTCATAGTATGTGCAAAAGTATGCAAGTACTTCATCTTTCATGCATGTTTTTTATTTCTGCAGTTTACTTCCATGGGTTGAATGCTGTTTGGGTGCTTTTTAATTTCAGAATAAGCAGTGAGAGGTGAAAATAAGTAAGAACAATCAAATTATAAATGAGATTCAATGAATCTGGCTGTGACAGCTTACCATATCTTTTCTCCTGTCTGTCCACCAGACTCATCTATGGGAGGTTAGCATCCCCCCAGCAAAATAAAAGCAAAACGTCTGTCTATATTGCAGGGCTTTCCGTTCACACAGTAACATGTTACATTAAAACTGCTCACAAAGGGGTATTTGTTCTGATACCAATCTTGTTCTGCTGACTGCAGTGAGGATGGAAAGTAGCGAAGTCTTATTTACTCTGTGAAAGGGAGCCAGAATCTTGAAACATTTGTTGGACTCCATGATGCTTTCTGTCCCAACTGTTGCCATGCAGAAATAATCTCACTTTTGTGTGCTCTACTTAGATAGAAGAACATGTGTAAGAGCAGTGACTGCAGTAAAATATTTTGGTTCTGGCACTTCAAAAATATTTCTGAATGCAGGATAAATATTGCCACGTCAGAACATTGAGGTTTTTCATGGTAAGATGTGGACCACACCACAACATTTTAATTACTTCTCTCTGGTTAGCTGAAATAGAAACAGTGGAAGTGGCCAGAGCAGTTTCCAGGCCTTTCACACCTCAAGTCTGAAGGGCTTGGTGAAAGAAATGACTTTTACAAGAAAGAGTCTTGCATTTACTGTTGGTAAAAGGCCTGTTATCTCTTTGAGGCCTTGCACTGTACTTGCTACTGATAAAGTCAGCAAAGAAAGAATGATGTTCCTCTTACCTGGACAGCAGGTGAAACTATGATATTAGCTGAACACTTGCAAGAGGCAAACTTTACTGTGGCAGGATTGTTAAGGTCCTTAATTTTTCAAAATGGCAAAGTGGATGGCTTGAGCTGTGTATTCTCATACTTGAGATGTAATTTCTATTGCATATGGGGGGTCAGACTCTTACTTAGTGAGCCCAGGCCTTCTTCATTTTAATCCTCTTCGTTTCTGTAGATTTCATAGTGCCCTGTCTGACACTTTTCTTTTGTCTTGAACTACTCAGATTTTTTTCTAAATCAAGGGACAAATTCTTGCTCCATTTGCACTCCCCTCTGTATGTTGGCTTAAGGGAGGGAAGAGTCACTGTGGCTGGGCAGCGATCTCCCCTTTTGGTGGAGAACATTGGTGTGGCTTTGCATTGAGTCTGGACTGTTCCCAGTGGGCAGCTTGAGGTGAGATGAATCCTTCACAAAGGCTGCAGGAACTCTCCGGCATCATCATCCCGATGGGCCAGGAACGTCCCAAGGAAGAGGATTTGGCTTTTTTAGCTTGTCTTCAGTCTTCCTTAGTCTTTCTTGTCCTCTTTAGCCTATCACAGAGTGGTATCTCTTTTGGAAGTCTTGGTTCTCGCAGGAAGCACTTTTGCACCATCACCAGTTGGAAGAGCTGTGCACAGCAGAGTAGAGAGCTACGTACTCACTTTACAGCAGTTTTTGGAAGACTTAATTCTGAAATAACTCTCTTGCAATTAAACTGTCTGGTTTAAAGCTGAAGGAACATAGCCTTTTTCATCTATTGATTCCAGAGCTTTTATTTTTTTTTGCATGCTATGTATCCAGTGACAGGCTGTCCCAGCAGAAGTGCCACCATTCCTCTTTCCCCTTAGAGACTGCTTTGGAGTCAAAAGAATTTGGGGAACCTGTTCAGACTCAGTGGTCTGTAACAGAGGAGTGAGGCCCTGCTCATCTCATCTCCCTTTTAACAGCTATTAGTAACTGTTTGATGATACCTGAGACATTCTGGTAGTTCCAGCAGCATCTCCTGTATCTCAATTAAAGTAGGTGCTATAGCAACTAATGAGCTTCCCTCTAGGCAAAATAGCATGTAGGAGACCGTGTGGTCTTAAAGAAAAGTAACTTGCCTCCCCCTCAGGAAACAACACCTCTCACTGTGGCTGTCCACTTCTGCCATTTCTAGCAGGAAGAATGCAAGGTGAAATGTGGCAGCTGGAGAGGGGACGAAATCCCACGTAGCCATCAGTGTCAGGCAGCAGTGCGACTGAGGCACAGAGAGGAAAGTTATGTGGGTCAGAGCAGCAGAGCCTCTTATGCATTGCAGATTTGATTTGTGCTCTACAAATTTTCAGTATTGAGTATCTAAAAATAAACCTTTTTGTAATTTCCTATGCACTGCTGAGGCTTTGAACTTATCTAATTACCATGAATATAATCTGCTCATTACACGTGTACAATTATGTGAAGTTTCACTTACACGCTTGAGTTTATACAGAGCCATAGTCTTCTGCAGGAACATTTGACTGAATTCATGATTTGAATTCTACTTTCCTGTCCTTTTCCCATTTTTTTTTTCTTTTTTGAGCTGAGTAAATTGCATAACAAGTTCTTAGAAGGAAATAGCAGATATTTTTCAGTTCCAGAAAATGGTTTCCTCAAGCCATAGGTAAACAAAGAAGCTTTTCGGTGAGCTTCCCTTGCTGTCGAAAGGCTGGATCAAACCTCCAGTTTGCATCTGTTAATTCAAGGACAGAGCTACTTCTTAGTAGCTGAATTTGGTTACTGTAGAGGTTTACAGGATCCCGCCCAGTGCTGAAGCGGTGGAAACTCAGTGTGTTTTATCTCCTGCCTTGCCGGCCTGCTCCCAGCCAGCACACAGCAATGCCAGTCGCTAAGCAGGCTGCCATGTGGTGCCAGGCCCTGCCACCTGCAGCCTGTCACCGGAGGGTGACAGGTAATGTAAGCGAGAGTACCCAGAGTACCTGGCAGGCTTCAGAGAAACCCTGGGGCCTGAGGAGGGGTGTTGGGGAGGTTAGGTGATGCTCACACGGCTGGTGGTGCAGGGGCAGGGAGGGGTGGTACCACCAGCCCTCAGAGAACATGCATCATGTGTGCCCCTCAGAGCAGGAAAGCAATAGCTATTTTGTCCATGTAGTGTCCACATAATTTCTGTTGAGGGTCAGCAGCTGGGAAATTGAAGAATTATCTGGGAAGGCCATTGAAATCTGTGCCCTGGACTAGGCAGCTTTAGCTTGCTCTCTAGCAGCTCCTCCCAGTGGACTTGAAGCACTTCCCTGGCTGGCTGGGAAGCTGGCAGCAGCCAACTGGCTGGATTTGAACTTTGAAGAGGGCTTGCAAGAGCACTCCAGTTCCTCTTTGCTGGGGATGTGAAAGAGTGAAAAAGCAACGTGACACAGCTCCATGCAGACTCAGTCTGACCGGGGCTGTGTCTGAGGGATGCGGCCTGGTTTGACCTCTCTGGAATCTGCCACACTTTTAGGTGTCTTTTAGCTTCCTCCTTCTCTTGTCTTGGGACCAATTTTCAGCCAAGGAAGATGGTAACTAGCAAGCACAGCTCTTTAGCACTTTAAATGTAACATTAGTTACAGCACTACACTATCTGTTTTGTCAGCAGAAACAGTGTTTTGTAGGTCACTGAGTGGGATTAACTTTAATTTATTATGTGTAACAGGTTAGTCATGTTTGCTGTAGGAATTAGAATTTGATATTTCATGACTTTCTTGGCCTAAAGTTTCTTTAATGTGACTTTTTCTTGGTTCCCTTGTGAAACAAACAGAAAAAAAATGATGAAAATAATGATGATCAGGCTATAAAGGCTGAGATCAGAAGTGTGTTATATTTCACTTTTTCGTGTATGTAGGTTACAGCACAGAGCTTGAAAGTTGAAGCCCTGTCTTCCATTTCTGCACTCCCAAGCTAAGACAGGGGTTCTAAAGACAGAGTCTTGCCAAAAACAGATTTGGGGCTAGAACTGTGCCATGAACTTGAAAAACAAAACTTCTAGTTGGGAATTCATTAGACCTGATGCAAACTGAAAGGCCTGCCTAAAGACAAAGGAGCTTCTGTGGTCTCATAGAATCACAGAATGATGGACTCAAGGGCTTCTGGGTGTGTGGCTGCCTACACAGTTACATTTGTTCTCCTAGGATGTGCTAAGCTTGAGATTTTGTTCTAATGTTACTGGTAAATTGTACCCCTGTACCTTATTTGTACTTAAAAGAAAAAGTTAATGGTGCTGTCTACCACATTATTCTTCAATTAAGTCTCATAGAAAACAAAAGGAGCAGGACTGTTTTGTTTGTTTGTTTGTTTGTTTTTCCAAATGGAAAAGATATTCAATGGAAATATGATTTTAGACCTGCTCTGAGTGGATGATAAATGTTAAGAGAGCTATCGCCAGCTTTCCTATCTTAATACTTTTTGGACTGCATTAGCAAGTCACAGAGCTTTATATTGATCAGCAAAATGCTGCATGACAGGTGACAATAAGAATCATATTTCCTTATTTATGTAAAGACTTAGTCAGAAAAAATGTAATTGAGAGTAGTTCTTTGCTCTAAAGACAAATCTAACTTTGTCAAAACGAATACCAAGGACAGCAATTCAGTCTGCAGCAGGTGCAGAAACACGGTTTACTTATGTAGGACCTCAAATGCAGTTACTTTACAAGAGATGGTGGAGAGAGGAAGACTAAAATCCAGCATTGCAGTAGATTATGTGTATGACTGAAAACAACCAGAGAGCTGTTCCTGACATGCAACAGACCTGTTGCTCTTTGAAAGAGAGAAGACGTCAATGTGAACCTGTTCAATTCACCTCTGTAGTGTGCTAAATTTAATTACGTGCATGGGGTTAGGAAAGGAAATAAGCTGGAAAAGAAAAAGAGGATGTAATAGGAGAGGTGCGAATCTGTCATCATTCTCAGGTCAAGATATTTATCTCATTGTGTTTTAGCAAGCTAATTAGTGTACATTAGATACAACTTTTAAAAATCATAAACAAGCTCTGGAAATTATTTATTCTCACCCTGGGTTTTTAAATAGACTTAAGTTTGCATAACTCATTATTTTAATTTCCAGGAAACTTCAGAAGTAGAACAAGCTTTTCAGAAAGCTGTTTTCTCATACTTTAGAAAAAAATAGCAATACAATTTTTTCATAAGTAATCCAAAAGTATATATTCTGTCTATAAGTATACATTATAGAAAGGTAGAAGGCAGACATTGTGGACTTCACCTCATTGTAGGCAGAAACTTGTACCTTTTCTTTGTGTCTTGTCTACAAGGTTGAGTGCAGAGAGGCATCAGTGATGAGAGAGATGAACACAAATCTTTGCATGAACTTCAGAGAAGTACAGTGGATCATTTGCAGTGTGACCTCTGGATATTCTCACATGCAGTATGGCAATTTCAGTGCTACAGTTGACTGAAACTACTTAGTAAAGCACTGCACTTTCAGATGCAGACCTTTTTGCAGATAGGTTTGCACAGAGAGAAAATGCATTTGTATAAATTAAATGCACTCTGTCTCTTACATTTTCCTTGAATATATTATAGACAGGGTGTTGCAGTGTTCTGAAGTGTTTGGTGGTCTGGTGACAATTATTTTTTATTTTTAAGGAAGTGAGAAAAAAATAATTAAAATAAAAACAACTTAGTTTTCAACTTCTGAATTAAGAAAAAAAAATTACCCTCCGTGAGAACAATAGTCCATCCACTTACGTCTGTTTTTTACATTCTTTGCTGTAGTTGTAATGATGGATATTCTATTCTTGAGGTGTTTGGTTTTTGAAACCAAGCCTATGTTGTTTCTTGATTATTTCCTGCATGACGTTTTAGCAACTTGGCATTGACTTCCCAGCTTAGACTGACTTTGAATTTCAGTGGCTAGTGGGGAAGCGGCATTTATTTTTCCAAGTATGAAAAATATTTTTTACCTTTGAATCAATTAAGGTAGAGGAGAAAGTGGACTGAATCTGGAATTCGTTTCTGACATTTTGATGCAGGAGGGAAGAGAAGGAGCTATACTTCATTGGAAGAAAAAATAATCAAATGGCACAGCCAATCTTTGAGAAAGATCATAAATATCTCATACTACTGGAAAGTTTTCCAGTAGTGTTCAGTAGACTTATGTAAGTGTTGAACATCATCTTTGTGCAGAGCTTTTAATATTTTGGAAAAAAATATATGAAGAAGGAGTATTTATTACTGCATTTGGGGATTTCCATTCTTAATGAGTTAGAGAAAAGGTCATACTATAGTTACACTTAATCATTTCTAAGAGTGGTGCTGCAGGAAATTTCAGGTTAATGAAACTACTTTCATTCCAAGAAAACTGATAAATCAAGACTCTATACATTCATTTAATTCACTTACATAATGATGATACAATGGACATTTACCAGCATGTCTGCTGTGAAGGAAAAACATGCTTTACTGATCTTTGAGTTCTCTAAGTATGTTTTACAGAAAGGAAGGTAAATCAGAGCCAGATAGTCTAATTCGCTTGAACATCAGTGCTTTCATCAGAGGCCCTTGGTGTTAGGAAACCAAGATTTTCCTTCAGTGAAGTAATTTGCATGTTTGGATCTGTGCAGCATAAGCATCTGCTTAGCTTTAATTTTTTTTCATGAACGCTGGACTGGAGACATAAGCATGTCAAATTAAAAGAGTTTTATAAGTCTTGGCATCTATCCTTGGGCCAGTTCTTGTCAATATTGTAATTGGTGACTGGAATGGGGAAGGACAGAGCATGCCCACTACCAAGCACCTACTGCAGTTTTGGAGGATATGATCAGAATTCAAAACTGCAGAAATGAAGCAATGTGAAGAAGAGGAAACTGAATATAAACAACTGCACAGCATGTCATGGAAAAGGGAAGACAAACGCACAAATATGAAATAGTGGAGGGCAGGATGTCAATGACAAGTGTGTAGAGAAGAGTTCAGAATAGTGATGTATCATAAGTACAATCAGCATCATTAACGTTGGACACACTTTGTTTAGTTTAGGTTTATTTACAGTAACTTGTTCTGCTCAGTGCTGCAGAGATCCCAACTCGTGTATAGCATCCAGTTTCTGGGCGCTCTGTTTCATGAATAATGTAATCGGCTGACAGCAAAAAGAATAGGAGTTTCAAACAAATTGATTTTTGCTGAAAAATTGAAAGGTTTAATTTACTGAACCTTAGATGGAGAAGACATAGATACACAGCTTTCCATATATAAAATAGAAAATATGTGCATATTTATTCCTTCAGACGAAAGAAGATTTAATCTAATCATTATGGAAAACTCAGAAGTATATTGCTGGCTTGATAAATGGGGATGTAATGGAACCATTGTTACCAGAAGTTTTTGAGAACATTTTAGAAAAATTAAAAAAATACAGCCATACGTAGTCTAACTTCACCGTGCCTGTGAGCAAAAGATAAACTACCTAATATCTTGAAGTCCTATCTTACTGCCTTTTTCAAATCTGTGCATGAGGAGAAATGCAAGGTATTGAGCCTTAAAAAGAGTTGAGAGACAGAATGCAGGAGTATGTGAGTCTTTTGCCAAGGCAAAAATAAATGGTAGAGCATACGGTGTGTTTACTATTGATCTAGGGCAGTGATTTGGCAAACTTTCCATAGGAAGGGAAATACAAAATTAGTAAAGGCTGGAGCAGATACTAGGGGATCTCTTGAGGATTTTAACCTCCAGAGTTGAGTTAATTGACAGTGCAATAGTAGATTCAAAATATTGTTTATAATTATGGGCAAATGCATAGTGCAAGGAATGATTTTAACCACTTCCTCTTTGTAATTGGAACCATTCATGAACAGTCCCATGCACAATGTTTAGTTAGGGATTAAAAAAAAAATCTATAAGCATATGAATGGTTTGGATGATAATACTATATGCTATCATACAAAACAGTGGTACAATCTCAATTAAAATATTATGTTTCATTTTGTTTATGCTCAGGAAATAAGCAAAAGTAAATTAAAATCATGATATAAACATTCTCCTAGCCAGAGTGATTGAGTATAGTCTTTTCAAGTGAAAAAAAAATCACAGTTGATGTGAGAATGGAGTAAAAAACAATTAACAGCCCTAAAAAAGAAAAGAAGAAAAAAGAACAACAAGACGAATATTTCCTTTTAAGTCTTCTAACACAAGAACAATGAAAAACAGAAACCTAAGCATTTCTGTTTTGTTGTTGTTGTTTTGTAAACATCAATATGAGTTCATCATACGTGTTGCAGAGGTATTGATCTTTCCTTCTTAATCTTTCCTTTTTCTGCAGATTCTTTTCTCTAACATCATCCACTGCACAGTCAACTTGCTGGGCATTTTATGTAGCCTGACAGTGATTTTGACTTGACTTTTTGTATAGGCCTTTGTATTTGAATTTTAAGTGTGATTCTTCTCATCTGTTCCCATACAATAACTCCCAGAATTATGATGATTATTATTATTTTCCTACAGGTTTTCATCATTTTGTGTCTCAATGCCTTGTCTGGAACTCACAAGTGTGGTTTTCCCTTGTTTGTACTGGTTCAGAAAGTTGAGTCAGGGATTAAAACTTTGAGCCGTTCACTCCCTTTGAATCTTTCCGTTGGCTCCTTTTCTCAGTCACATCACAACCTTGGCCATTTGGGTTTCAGGGCCCCTAAGATTTACTCTCTCTATGTGTAATATTTCTTGTACCATCTTCTATTCTCCAGTCAAGAAGTGGCAATATCTTCTGTCTTCATCCTTTCATTATTTTCAAATGAATAGTTTGTGAAGATTTTCACCAAATGTGCCCTTGTGTGTTGATAGAGTTCTCCATAAATATCTGTAAAGCTTCCCTTTAAACTACTTTTACATCTCCTTTAATGCAATGCCTAGAAAGAAATCAGGAGCGATGGAATATCTTGGATTCAATCAGGTGAACAACATTCTCTATCATTTGCTTGTATATTCCTTTTTATCTTTTGTCAGTTACCCCTTTTTGTTAATCTGTGTAGCTTTTGAACTTCCCGTTTCTTCTCCGTTTGCCCAGCATAAGGCTAGGAGATCAATAGCTGCAGATTATCACTATGGTTTTGCGGTGTCTAGAGAATGCGTGTTTATGTTGTTTAATAAGAATGCCCAGAGTTGCATGGTTCTAAAGTGGAAAAGCAAAAGAGAAGGGATAGATAAACTTTGCTCTTCAGAGGATAGGTTGGCCAACTGATAGGAAGAAATGCAGAAATGAAGAAAGATGGCTGTCAGCTTCCTCCTTTTGCACTGTTGGCTGATCAAGTGAGAACTTCAGCTGAAACACATTGAGGAGGGCCAGCTCTGAGTCCCACTTTTTCTTCTTTTGGAATTAAAAAAAGACTTTGTTCAGAGTCAAGCCTGAGCCTCTGGGACAGGACCTTAAAGCTTGGCAACAAAGAATCAGATAACCTTTTTCATTTCATTATAATGCAAAGGAAAAGTGCATTTCAAAATGTCAAAAACCAGACATGAAATGAAATAGCTACTTATACTTAGTGGTATTTAAAGTATCCAGTACCGGTTACTTTTGAAAATATGTTATTGGATTAGGTAGATCATTGATATGATCGGTCATGGCAGTTTATATATTCCCGTGAAAAATCGTTTGTTGTTCCTGAGAAATTATTTGTAGTTATTGGAAAGGTATTAAATAAATGACACATAGAGATTGAAATGAAGAAGCCAGTTCTTGACTTGCCTTCAAGGCAGTCTGTCTTACTTAATAAGCTTTTAACAGTGGAATGGTTAAATTGGGAAACAGGCCAAGAACCAAGGGAAGAGAATGTAACGTCCTTAGTCATAGGGCTGGTGGTTGGTAGTGCCCTGGGACTGGCAGATCTCGGGAACACAGCTGTGACATCCCAATAATTAAAATGCTGTTAGGTCAAAAGTGACTTTTGTGAACTGTTTTATTTTTATTTTATTCCAATCCACAATTCTGCAAAAAGTTGTAACATTTTTCAGTCTGATGTCTCCCCTGCTATTTTCTGCTCCTTAATGAAGTACAATTTTCAAATATTGTGTTGTGAAGAAACAAATTGTTGAAGATCAATGTAACTGATGAGATCTTGGTGCCTTACCATTTTATCTGATTAAACTGTGTTGGGAGATTATCTGTCCAGTATGAGGTGCATAAATAACATAATGCTGAGAGATAAAGTGCTCTCTCTTTCTCTCTCTTTCTGTCATTTGTTAGGATTAGTATTAAATTCCCCAGTTGTATTTAGTAATGCTTGTGATTCTTTTGTGTGTTGTGATAGAAAATTCATCATAATTAGTGCCTAATCTACAGCTTTGATTTGGGTTCTTACTGTAATCGCATTTTAAACATGCACTGGCCCTGCTTGAAGGGTCCTTAAAAAGTTGACAAAGTTGTTTCTTTCACTGCAGATCTGTATTTTAAAGTTGAAAACAAATTGTGGAAAGCTGCTGAAACGACGCTTTATCTAATTAGTTCTTCTTTCCCTCAGCCTTATCTGCCCACAAAGGAGAGTACATGTCCCAGTTCAGTCATGCAATTGGCTGAAAGCCCAAAACAGATCCCAGGCTGAACCTTGAGCTTGTGCTCTTCAGCTCTCTGGGGATTGCCTCTATGTTTTTTGTTCCTATTTCAGCCCAGGTAGAATTGGAAAGGAAAGCATCCCAAGGAGAAGTGGTGCTTGCATTGCCTGAGCTGGGACAGTGGAGGCCAAGTCACTGGATTTGTAGATCTGCACTGCCACTGACAGCTCACCCATCCTCTTGTGCCTCGATTCCCACATTTGGGAAGTGGAATTAACGTCTCATTTTGCAGACATAAACGAGATCTCATGCCTCTTCCTCAAATCACTTTGATTTTTTTTTTTTTTTTTAGCAAGACATCTGTCTGCATGCAATGGGGACAGTAATTCTCGTGGTTAAATCGTTTAGTGCTGCAGTCCTGGGCAATCAAGGCACTCTGTTGCTCTGATGAGTGATAGTGAAGTAGGAATACAATGTAGAGGACAGTCTTGATAGGTTTCCTCTCTATAGGGAAGACAATTCTTAAAAACTTCAGTGGAGAATCAGCCTAGAAAGCAAAATGCTTCAGTCCCCTTTCGCTTCTCTAAAACATGGATTTTGCTTATAGCTCATAAAACTGCTGAGGATAAAATTCTGTAAAAAGCAGGCTTTCCTAGTACCTCAAAACCTGATAGTTGATTAGTGTTTTAATCACAGTTCTTGCCAGCTGTGAAGGCCTATCCAAGCAGGCCATTCTTTACTGACACAGCCTAAAATGGAGATTTGCAGCTGTCAGACAGAGCATCTTTCTCATGCCAAGGTAACTTTGTCCCTGCAAGTGGTGATTGCCATTTGCCTGCCACCGTCCTTTCCTCCATCTCTAGTGGCTTCGTGTAAAGCAGTAGCTGTTAACTGGAGCAGTGCGTCTGAAGAATGAGAATGAGGAAACGTTCATGCTCTGTCACAGATTACTTTTTTTATATGTTTATGTCGTGGATGATGCCCAGCCTCACCATTCATCCCTGAAGTCAAGAATTTTAGGCTTGCTGCCTCCCTGAAACCGACGTGTGGAAGTGCTGAGCTGCACAGCCTTTTCTGCAGTGCAGACCAAGAGAAACTAGAGGTCTGGTTTCTCTCTGACATGGTTTTGCATTTCCTCTGAAAACTTGTTCGAGTCCCTTCATTTCACTGCTGCAGGTTTTTTGAATTGATTTTTTTCCCTTGAAAAGAAGGAGAAATATATTTTCCTGGTTTTACAGGAGGGTTACAACGAAACTTTTGTCAGTGTGAGTGAGCCGTGTTGGAACAGAATACTGAGACAAGAGGAACCATGCCTGCCTATGTTATGTGTTCTGTAGACCCAAAATGCTGCCTGGACTGAGCACATATACAAATCTCAGGCTTGCCTCTTACCAGTGTGATGATTTTTTGGAACAAGTATGCATTGTTTTATATGGGAAAGGTTTTGGTTTTCCTTTTTTTTTTTTAATTATTACTATTATTATTATTATTATTTTTTTTTTTTTTTTACTTAATCCTTAATGTGAAAGTACTGTGGCAAATACTGCAGGTACAGCTTTTTTCATTTTCATTTGTAAATAAAATTTTTAGATCTCCAGCTATCTATTGTATTTGCCCAGAGCTTCCACTGCCCTTTCAGTGTGTAGGAAGCTCACCAATCTTATGCTACAGATATTAGCAGACTGTGTACAATTCAGGTCTTGAGCATGCCAGAACCTAGATATTGTTCTAACCTTTGTATTATACTAATTTACTAAATTTTTATGCAGTGCTACAAAAAAAAAAAAAAAAGTTCAAGTTATAGTCTAGTTAACAAAAGGAATTAATGACTAAGAGTCAAATCTTGTTGTTGTCATTCATTACAGAATATTCTTCTATCGTTAACTCTGCTCTGAATAAATGTCTAGAATTTATAGTTGCTCACAATTTTTACTAGAGGACAGACATTTATGCTCTATAAAAACACTGATGCTATAAAATTCTTTCACATGGAGTACTGTGCTTGGCTGACATGATCTAAAATACACATTCAGTGGAAAATCAGTGGTTCTTGTTCTCCTAAGTTTAGTGTTTTGCTTTTTACAATGCCATTCAGCCTTGGAGGATGCATTCTGGATTGTATGAAATAAACAGTATAAGCAGCAGTAACATCTTTGTGAGTTACAACCTTAGAAACAGCAGGTTATTTTTCACTAATGTGCTTTTCCCACAGAAGACATGAATTTCTGTGATGTTTTATTGACAATGTTTATCATTGTCCTGCATTGTTTTTAGTTCAAAATTGGACCCTCTGTTGAATGCTGTACAAAAACAGCAAAATAGGTAGCCTGTGCCTGGAACTGATTGCTTTCTAAGCTGCAATGTTGGCATTGGAACATTAAATATATAAATCTTGACCTTGAAGCTCCTGGGTGTTTTGCAATTGATCTTAGAAAAGCAAAGACTACACAAACTACCATTTTTGGTAGAACATAATGAATCACGTCATTTCAACACCAATATGGAATTTAGTTGTTTGAAGTCATCACTGCATCACTTTAGATAGGAAATGCAGATATTATTATAAATTTATAAATGTAAATTTAGACAGAATATTTAGGTAGAGAGCTCTGCTTTTTGCTTCCCTTCACAGCATTATACAAACACTGTTTTTTGTTCGAAAATAGTTAGTATGGTGGCATAAATACCTTCCAATTGGAATTTTTTATTTTTTTTTAATTGAGTACTGTTTCTTGTGTTTTTCTTCAGGGCTGGCTGGGAAGATTATAAAAGCCATCACTGACGAAGGATTTCAGATCTCAGCTTTACAGATGGTAGGTTTTCTTTCGTATATATTTCTCCGATAAACAGAGACTGGAGAAGTGCTGTGTACACTTTACAGCAATGCACAGGTGTCTGCCTGCAATACAAAACCCTTGTGCAGACTGTGTAGCACTGTTTTGGGATCAGCACTGTCCTTGTGATATTTGTATTTTATTGTTTGACTGATCAGCTGACCTGTTTCGCCTTGCTGGTTGACCTTGAGCCAAGACACTTTACCTCTCTGTGTCTCAGTTTCCTATGGTTATTTCCAAGGGAAATAATGATGCTGGTCTTTTCTGGAGCAACTGGGGATATCTTTACAGAATGCATTAGTTAAGATTAGGGAAATAATTGTTAATATAATTCCTCGTTTTTAAAAATATATAGCTAGCATGAATTTATGGGAGAGTTTTCAAAGATACTTAAAGGATTGGCACCCTCATCACTATCACAATTTAAAGGATGTTGACAGAGATTGTTCCTGTGAGTATCCGTTTAAGTTCTGCTCTTTGTATTTTGTGGTAGTCCTTAGATCTGAAATCCCCTCATGACTCAAATCCCCACTGCAAATGAAGAACAGCCCCTTCCCTTTACTATGCAACAACCAGCTCCTCTTGTACATCTTAGTGGCATTAGTTGGCACTGCAAATTAAATACAATTTCAACTTACGCTTAGGGTAGAAAATGATACTGTATGCTCTTTTGTATGTAGCAACATTGGCTAAATGTTGATGCTAATAAACATATTGCAGTTGTAAAGCCATTCCTTTTATCTAGTGAAACTTAAATGAGTACTGTAAGTTCTGGTTTGTTAAGAAGGGGTGTCTGTCTAATTTTGTTTTTTTATTTAAAGCAAATGGCTAATGTTTTTGTTTTCTTAGTTCAACATGGAGCGTGCAAATGTGGAGGAATTTTATGAGATTTACAAAGGTGTTGTTGCTGAATATATGGTAAGCATAAGTTTGAGAAGAATCTATTAAAAAATAGAGGATGATTAAACAAGGAAGTGGTCACATCTGTCCATTTTTGTGACTGTGATTGGGTTTTCTTTAGAAACTTGTCTTTGTCCAATTCTAGCTTGTTCTGAAATAACCTAACTCATCTCGGAAAGTATGCTACATGTGTTGTAGGAAAGGAGTCTCCTGTGTGAAAATTGTTGAGCCAAGGAATTTGTAAAATACAACAGAGTAAAAAAAAAAAAAAAAATCAGATAAATTATTTTATTGTGGTAGAGCTATGAGAATGATGAGAATATATCACATATATATCTTTGGCCAGTTTGATATTGCAATAGTGGCTTGGACCAGAATAAGTATTTATTATTTTGTTTACAGAGGGGATGCTGTATTTGAATGCTTTCATAATGACATTTTGAGCCATTCTTAAATTTATTGATCTGACTTCTGTGGATCTTCAGAAAATTTAAGAAGCTAAAGATATAGTGTAATCCTAGTGGACATCGAAGTATAAAGATATATATATATAAGGCCCTGAATATATTTATGAGACCCTGTTTGTGTGTGTGTATATATATATATATATATATATATATATATATACATAAGACCCCGTATATTATTATGATTTGTTGTACTGCAACATAAAACTTCCGATGGCAGATAGAACAACAGGAATGCAGGAAGTCAACTTTTTCTGTATCACCTTCTGTCAGAGAATTGTCATTAATTTTGCAGATCATAACAAGTTTAGTTTCACTCTCATGCTATGTACTATGCAAGTTATCTCTAATTTATAAATAGTTAAATTATTAAAAGTTTTCTCTGCAGTTACAAATATTGCTCCAAGCAATTACTAATATTACTGGGACAATGTGACTTTTTTTTTCCTTTATGACTGTTGAGTCCAATTTACTTCAGCAGAGTTTGTAGATTCCTCTTTGGATAGTTTATGAACTCTAAGTTAACTGTCAGATTAGGAAATGCTTATAAAGTTTCCTCTGCTTAACATCCTTTGAACTGAGAATTCAAGGAAGTTTGGACAGAGAGACTTGTAGGTAAGTAGCAGAACTCAAATGTGGTGGCATTGGACCAGTATTTCAAGACACAAAGAATCCTCTGGTGCTGCAAAAGTCTATGCTTTGAAGCAAATTGAAAATTCTCAACCATTTTCTGCATTTTTATACAAACTCCAACCCTCAAATAAGTTGCAAATTTATATAATTTGATTGGAGACTTACTCAGAAGGGAAATGACATTTAAACAGGGTAAGTCAATAAAGACGCTATGTTTCAGATGAGATTTGAAGAAAAGTAAGAATCTGGGGCTCTGTCCTGCACGCCATATGTGCTTGACGCACTCAGTTGAAATTAATGGGATATCTTCATGCACTCAGGGTATCTGTGAAACAGGAAAACGTGGGAAAGCTAATCATGATGGTAAAGGGATCCAGAGAAGGCGCATATGGGAACAGCAATAGATACTGTCAGTGCAGGCCAAATAGGAAGATGTGCAATAGGGTATTGAAGAAAGAACATGACCTCTTGTGTCTGTGACTCAGAACCGTCTGTTTTGATCTGAATTTTATTTATAACTTTCAAATAACCCAGTGCAGAAACAGAAGATGCATATAATCCTGAAACCCTTTTCAGGAAATATACTCCTATTTCTTCTGGTTACTCCTTGTAGGTGAGGTAAAGGCTTGCTGTGTGGCATATAAAGCGGTTCTCCAGGAAAAGAGAATGCTGAACAGTTGCTAAAATGAAAAACAAAACAAAAACAAAAACAGCTTTCTTAGTTTCTTCTCTAATCAATAGGTCCTACGTAGGATTACATAGGTAACAGATATTTACATAACAGAATTCAGAGAAAACATACAGAGTAATGACTTTATAGCAACTTACTGCTTCTTAACAGGAGCAAATATATTGCTCTTTGCCTGTTGTTTTTATAAAAATGTCCATTAGTGATGAGGCCATGTTTTTAAGTGAAATATTTATTCTTTTTTTTTTTTTTTTTTTTTGTAAAATGTGAAACTAGTCTGCTCTCTATTCACATCACAGAAAGTATCACAGGAATATGTCTACCTACATTTCCTAGGATCAAGCTGATGATAGAGGCACTTAGCTAAAATTCTTTCCCATTGATTTCAGAGTAGTGAGATTAAACATGTGCATTCAGTGTGATATTCATTACAAAAATACCAATTCTTTGGAACCATTTTGCTCAGATTTGTTTCATTCATTTTTCTTTTCCAGGAAATGGTTACAGAGTTGTGTTCAGGCCCTTGCATAGCAATGGAGATTATACAGCCTGAACCTCCAAAAACGTTCAGAGAGTTCTGTGGTCCTTCTGATCCTGTAAGTACTCGCTTGAGTGATAAAGAATGCTAAAAAAAATAAAAAAATAAAAAATAACTGATGCACTGCCTATGTGAATTAAAATATCACAGCATGGTATGGCTGCCATGTACTTGCTGCATTTCCTCGAAGCATGTGAGCATTACCTTATGGACGTGAAATGCTAGATTCTGGATCAGTTTGCGAATCCTCTAACAGATCCTCTGATCTTACCTAAGCCAGATGATAAAATACCATGATGATTTTTTTTATGATTATTTATGTGAAAAGAAAGCCATTTAGGCAAAAATCTTGCTTAATGATTCATAAATACTCTAACAGAAGGCTTCAGAACCCTAGAACAAATAGTTATTGCTTTTGCATGCCAGCGTAAACCAAATGTTAGCCACTGCAGTCAGTGGCACTGTCCTAGGACAGAAGCGTAAAAGGAGAATCAGTTTCAGTGGTATTGGAAGGGACCAAACAAACAATGATGTAAAACTTAGTGTAGCTGTTTGCCATGCTAATGCTTCTAGCTTTTATTTTTCATTTGGTGAGGTAAGTAATTGGATATGCATGATACTGCAAGCAATCTGGAGACAAACGTAAATGCTGTCTCAAAGGGTTTGCCATTTTTTGTTAAATAATCAAGGCCACACAGGAACCATGAAGCGAAGTATCAAGATGGAGGCAATGAAGTCACATCGGATGCTATGATTTGATGTTTTAGTTGCAGACAGGGTTTACCAGTTTCAATGGGGAAAAAAATAATCACGTGGCTTTGTATTAGAAAGGCAGAGTAAGTTGTTTGGGATGTATTTCTCTTCAGACCTGCAGTTTTCATTACAGAAAGAATGAGTTAAAGGCATCGTCCGAGCCTGTTTTTCCTCTTCTGTTTGGTCCCATTAAGTTTTTCAAATGTTCCTCTGCTGGGTTAGCATCTTGTAAACAGAGCATGTAACATATTTTATCTCACTTAGTTTTAGCTGCAGAATGATATATCAGTAGTAACGTGTCTGGTATGTTTATTTCGGATTTACTTCAAATTCCATGTTTTAAAGTTTCCAGTATTTAAAACTTTCAAAGATGCAGTTGCTTTATTTGCACCTATTATATCTTTTTCACGTTTCTTCTAGTTTAATGCCTGATATGTTAAAATTGGAATGTATACACAAATGTGACAGCTGCTTTAAGTTACTAAAGACAAGTGCACCTATACAAGGGGAATTTATTTTCACTTGCTATATCCCATGAAAAGTTCCATCATAGCCATACATGTGTGGCAGAAGGAATTGTTGACGAGTTGAGGAGCTGAGGGGTGTATAGACTGATGGTTTCTGTGGGTAGCATAGGAAAACAGTAAAGGATGAAACTAAATTCCTGTTTCCCAGGTTTCTTGCTAGTGATCTACCTATGCTGTTTGCCTTTCTCTCTTAATGTTTAACTGTGTGACCTGTGAAGTAAAAATGAGTACCCTCCTGCTTCCAGGGGAAGCAGATGTCTGTAAGTTTTGGACACTGACATCATAGCAGTTGTGCTAATGTATGTTTGGAAGACAGGCAGCTGTTACACATTTCTCTCTACTGTTTTCTATAAGAATTGCAGAGAAGGGCGACGAAGCTGGTGAGGGGCCTGGAGAACAAGTCCTACGAGGAGCGGCTGAGGGAGCTGGGCTTGTTCAGCCTGGAGAAGAGGAGGCTCAGGGGCGACCTTATCGCTCTCTATAGGTACCTCAAGGGAGGCTGTAGCGAGGTGGGGGTTGGTTTGTTCTCCCACGTGCCTGGTGACAGGACGAGGGGGAATGGGTTTAAGTTGAGCCAGGGGAGTTTTAGGTTAGATGTTAGGAAGAACTTCTTTACTGAAAGGGTTGTGAGGCATTGGAACAGGCTGCCCAGGGAAGTGGTGGAGTCACCATCCCTGGAAGTCTTCAAAAGACGTTTAGATGTAGAGCTTAGGGATATGGTTTAGTGGGGACTGTTAGCGTTAGGTCAGAGGTTGGACTCGATGATCTTGAGGTCTCTTCCAACCTAGAAATTCTGTGATTCTGTGAATTCCAAGCTAATTGATTCCTTAGGCACTTAAAGTGCATATATAGTGACTACGCCTGTTTTCAAGAGGGGTCTTTGCCTGAAATTTATGTATCTCTTCGGATAGTGTATGTGGCTTGTCCTTGAGGAAGAGGTGGCTAAGATATCTCCATGGGCTTTTGTCATTCTCAACTTGTATTGTCAGAGAAGCTCCTGACTGAATTCAGTGGTCAAAATATCTGTCTCAAACAGAGGTAGCAGGAACCATAACAGCAGTTATGTTATGTGGCAAAGTTATATACAGACTATTAAGATACCAGGAATTAGATGGTCTAGTGGTTAAGTAAATGTACGTATCACGCAAATAGTGTGTTAGCTTCGAGAGATCTGGATCTGTCTGTAACTTTGTTGATTTAGATATGCTGGATCCTGATGCGTATACAGGCTGTTTATAAATGCAGGTGAAGACCAGTTTGTACCCGTGGTACAGAATGTATCAGGTTGGGTCACTTTGGCTGCTGTTGGGTAGTGCCCTATTTGGCAAGTAGTGCCATTGAAATCACCGTGATTGCTCTCAAAGCAGGGTCCTATTTGAAGTGAGTAAAGGTGTTGGAATTTGGCTTATATAATGAATCTCAGTCACATGTGCTGTTAATTATATCTCAGATACATTGCAAATGTAATAAGCACTTTGTGGCAAGTCAGGTATCGTAACTGGGTCAGAGTAGTCAGCCCTCTCAGTCTGTCCTTCGTTTTGCAGGGAAATAGTTGGGAAACACCTCAATAAAAGGCATCCAAATCAAAGCAAGATGTCAATAGAAATAGGTCTGGTTTTGTCCAAGCCCCTGGTATTTAAGGCTGAAAAAAGAATCAGATTTGTTCCATTTTGAGCATTATATTTTAATACACTAGCAATTTATACCAAGCGTAAAATGCTAAAAATGAAAGGGGGCTTTGTGCTATTTTCTTGAACTGGGTAATATTTTGTTAGTACCGCAGGTCAGTAAAGCTCTCTGCCAAAAATATCCTGCATTATAAAACAGCTTATAAATACTTTATTAAAACCTCTCATGGGGTAGTGGGGAAGACTGCTAACCAAAAAGCTGTTTTGAGCTTTTTTGTAGTAGTGTATGAACAGTCCATGAAATCTGGAAAGTGGGATAAAGATATTTGTCTGTAAGGAGCTGTGCTAGACGTGTTCACTCTCAAAATTACTGTCCCTAACTTGACGGAAGGGATCAGTGCCCCAGGTTCCACACCCATGGGTGTGTGTGTCCCTGCTGGGTAGCGGATGGACTAGGAGTAATGTTTTTCTGCAGGTCTTGCTGCTTCTTGCATTCTCATACACTGACACATTTCCGATGAGTGGCTGGCTGGATCATTGCACTTTTGGTGAACTGTCAGCATCTTTATACTTGGCTTAACCTTCTGGAGTGCAGCCAGATTTTTTCTGGTTTTGGTGGTCTCATCTGAGGCTTTTCTGTACTCTCACATCAGCTGTGCTGCTTGTTGATTTCTCCTCTGGTTGCAGGCCTTTAGCTTAGCTGTTCTTCACAGGCAGATCCCAGACAGCTTGTGTAGCTTGAGCTTGAATTCTCTTTGCACCTGGTTTTCTCTGTCCTGGAAGGCCTCTGTACCTACTCCGTACCCTACTCTGTAGGGCATAGAAATGGAGGGCTCTCCACATCTACTGTAATAAACAAGTATTCATAACTTGTATGTTGTTGCAGCAACCCCATAAAGGCCGGTAGGCTATTCTGATCCCTATCTTGAAAATACTGTTTCTTTACGACATTAATATGTAATGTTTAAAAAAAAAAGGTCTCTGAATTCCATGCCAGACTCTAACTTTTTGAGGAGGGAAAGCTCCCAAAGCAAAGAGGTATGACGTATCAATATCCTATGAGCAGCTGAGCACTTTTATTTAGATATTTGAATTTCAAGTGGAAATGGGATTTCTGAAATGGCGTTGAGTTCCACAGATTTTCCATGGTGTCTGAATCAATCAAGCCCTTTTTCAAAATATACTATCAAATCTTGTTATGCAGATTATTAAACTATGTGTGTTTTTTTGTCGGTTGCTTTTATCTCACTCTGTTTCTGCTGGTGTGGTTCTCAAGTTAAGAGAAAAAAATACACCTATGGCAAAGCGGTAACTGCTCTAGAAAGCTAGGAAGAGGAGTTGAAAAGTTAATTAAATCAGATTAATAGAGCACACAAGCCTTTTGAACTTTCACTGCACGCTATCACTGAGAAATAAAAGAGTTGCTAACTGCAACCAAAGTTAAACAGAAAAGCAGCTTCTTGAGAAATGACAGTGCTTGGAGGAGTACGGGTAAACGCAACACAGTGTGCTTTATCAAGAATGCTCATTGTTGAAATACAGTAGGAAAAAAAACAGGAAACTATTTTAAAGTGAATTGAGAATAGAGAAGAGAATGTGGAGGGCTGCTGGGAAGAGTAAAAGGGCATGGGTATCTGTTGTTTCACACGGATCAGGAAGCACAAGCTAGCACAGAAAACCTCAACCTCTGAGCAGGGGGATGGTAACCAGGGAATTCTGTCCCTGCGTAAGCTCAGTGGCACCAATCAATGTTTTAACTGGTTGGTGGTTGTGTATTTTTGGTCCCTAGAGCACTCTGAGGCCTTTTGTTAATACCTAGATCTGAAGCTACAGCTTCAATTTCACATCATCTTCATTTAGTTTATGCTGAAATAGCTGCTGGTAGCATATTATCATGGAATTGTTGAGAAGATTAGTTAATATTCATAAAACACTTGTAAAATACATTAGAAATGGAAATAGTGCTTTTATTTTTTGTTCTTATTATTTTTTTTTTTTGAACTTTCCTCATACACAATGAAAAGGGGGGTTATAACACGTGATTCAAGGAGTCATAAGCTACATGCTCCTGGCAGGTTACATAATTTTTAGTAATCTTAAGAGCTTTTAGTTAGGACTGGCAGTACACTAAAAGTGACTCAAGTACCTTCTGCTGTGAAATATTGTTAAAGTGATGGGACATGGTGCAATATGTCTGCATGCAGTGGGCTGAAAAAGGATTTTCATATACTTGCACTGGATCCTAACCTGCATTCTTTTTGCGTTGGGGATTTGCAATTTTAAGTGAAATAGTGCATTAATAGTCTTTTGTACTTTTGCATCAGTGACAAAAGCTGAAAGGGAGAATAGATGGTTTAAAACAAAGCAGTGAACTGAAAGAGCTGAAGTCTGCTTTAGCTCCATTCCTGACCTCACTGTGTGACCTTGGACAAAAGGTTCAATATGTTTCTGCCTCAGTTATCACATCAGTTAAATAGGATAACGGTATGAGCCAAACAGCACTGTTGCTGTAAGAGTCTCATTTTGTGTAGTCCTTCTGTGAATGTCTAGCGCTGAAAAAGATCTGCATAAGAAGCCAGGAAATGTTCATGTTCAGCCATTTATTAGGAGCACAACATTTTTATATTACATCACATAAAAACTAGTTCAGAGGAAAATGTAAAGAAATACAAAGACTGATTTTGAGATGTCAGGTATGCCTTTTCTGGTAATACCTTTGTAGCTGTTTCAGTGTGGGTTCTGATTCTCCCTGTAGCCTGGCGAATCTTGATCAGAGTGTTGACAGTGAAGCGCATAATGCATTTCAAGAGAAGTAAGATTTATTAACCTCATTTCTGATGAAGACTTTCATATCATCAATTACCTGCTCAGATAGCCTGAGTCATGTAATAATAATAAAAATTTTCATTCAATGCCAGACCATTATCAGCTAGAGTAGCAAACAGATCAATACCAGTTAGGATACCCTGCTGTCTAGGCCTGCAATGGGAAAGACATGATTGAATTGCTGAGATGTTATTCAGGGTCAGTCATCTGACTCTGTCCTTTCAGTTTATATTCTCCACGTCAGCTTTTGCAGGTCTAATGAAAATGTGACATAGACAGGGCTGAGGCCTGTTAGATAGGGGACGTGATGATTTTTGACTGAGAGAGAGTCTGTAGAGGGAGATTTTTCCCTCTGGTGCTTTTGCTGAGCTGACACTGCTGATTCATAAAGCCCAAAGTCTCAGTGAACTCAGGACTTGTCCTTTATTCTGTCTCACCCCTCTGTGTGTTGGGGGCTTGTTAACGCACGATCCAGAAGAAAGGAAGTGTTAAGACTGCTGTGTGCTAATGATCCATTAATGAGCTGTAATGGGACTATGACCATGAGCTGCCACCACTGTTTTAGGCTATGCCAGATGTAGTGGTGTATGGTGTGAAATTTACCTCCAAAAGTGTCGCAACTTGTCAGTCAGGCCCATATCTTTGTGGATGCCAAACCCCAGGCCTGTAGCAGTGATTTGCTTTCCCTGGTTTAAAACAGACGGAGTCTGTACCAGAAACCAGGCTGATACATAAATGTCATGTTTGTTCTTCCTTTCAAAGCTGGATGTAGCCCTGTGAACAGCTGAGAATTACGAATCCCCCCAAAATATTTTTCAGGCATGAAGGCAGTGTTCAGAGTAAGTTTTCCTGATGTATTCCTCTTGCTTCTGGGTGGGTATTGCAAAGGTCTGTCAGCAACCTGGCACCCTCCCGCCCTGAATATTTGGTTTTATCATGCATGTGTGTGCTTTGTAGTGGCAGGGATGCACAATCTGGTTACAGTTTTGAGGAGACTGAGCTCTGCTTCTGATGTACTGACTTCTCAAAGTCACTTTTTGCAGGTGACAGGAAGTCCTCTCATGAGGAGAGGGACGTCAGGCTCACTGAAATATGCCTTTGTGAGGAGATCAGAACGAAAATCAGAAGGCTAGTGGTGGAGAAGCCTTTTGCTTGCAGATACTGCTTTAAATGTGGCTTGTTACTGCCCAGGGGTTGCTGTCATATGATAGCTGTTCGGTGTCATGTGGAAATGGAGTTTGTAGGCTCATGTTGATTCTTAATGCATGCATGTTGAAAACTGCTGTTATTAGTGGTGATTGGCAATCACCATCAGGATACTGAACGCTGACAGAGCCCTGCAGACTGAGCTCTGACTTAAATTCGGTGTGACTGAGGCATGTTGGCAAGGTTATGGTTTGAACAAAACTATCTGCCACTCCTTGTCTGAGGCTCCAGAGCTACCAGACCTGACAGTGTCAACACTGCGACATTTTCTGCCTAAATAAATTCTAGATGGGAGGTCACCGCACTTAGATTCAGTGGTCACAAATTGCAATCATTTGGTAAAATAGATGATAAGAAGTATTGCATGGTCTGGTATCAAGCCCACTACCATCACAGAGGCATGATGCTGCTGATTTCATTCTCTGGAGAGAAGATTCTGAGGGCTTCTGGAAGACTGCAACTAGAATACATTTGCATCTTGTTTGTGACTGCTGCTTTAATTTTTTTCCCTCAGTTGTCAACAAAGTCCATTTAGCCCATGTAAGTTCTTTTTGCATAGTTTCCTTTGCTATCTAGCACTATGGTATTTTAGTGTCCCCTGATGACAAGGGCCCCTTCTTAACTACAATTTCTGGACATCTTCAATGAGTTACCAACATTTGTCAGTGGTTCTGTGTGTCCTCCTGGAAAGCAGCATCAACTTCAGAAGCCTCAGGGTTCCCATCTGCATTCCCATCCTTTCCTTATGTCAGGTTGTCTCTGGCTTTGAACAGGACTCCTCATGCCTGGTCCCAGGCTGGAATAAATAGCTTGCCTTATTTTAGCAAGAGGAGGGAAGCTGAACATGAGCCCAGAGACTGAAGGAAAACAGGGTTGTACCACAAGGCATTAGCAGCACTGGTTGCTGATCTTCATTGACTTGCTGCCATAGAGACCTCCTACCTAGTCCCAGAATGCATAACGTGCCAACGTATCCTGAAGCCAGGTTGATAAACTTTTCCCTTCGAAGCATCTTATTAAAGCTAGCCATTTTTATAAAGAATTAAGCCACATTTAGAATATTTACTAAGAAAACTTTATTTCTTGGTTAAGAGCTTTGTTCCTTTCAGCTCTGCAGGTGCTTCACAGATAAATGTGCAGACATTCAGGCTCATCTGCAATCACAAAGATTTAACTGTATCTATAGGTAGGTGTGAAAGAAATCTTTAAGGATGTTTCAAGGATCATAAAGGCTCCCTTTGCACTCAGACTGAATGCATCTCAATGTAGTAGGTGGGTGTTATTAAAAATGTGATTTTTTTAGGCTTCTTTGGTGAACACAGGATTTTTATAAATGCTGTGAGTTATATAAATTTGTCTATTCAGCCTTTAGGAGGTGGATTTTTTTTGATTGTGAGGAGTTTTGATTCTAACTCTCCCTCTGCAAGTCTGATTTTACAAAATTAATGTTTCCATATCCTGTTTTTGCTTTACCTTTCTGTTTAGGTTCTCATTGAGCTTTCAGTATATGCAGTGGTTTAGAGAGTGTGATGTATGTGATTTAGTATATAATATAGATGGATCACATTTTATTTATTTTTTAGATGCTTGTCTTGCCTAGCTTCTTTATGATTTGCTGTTGTTTTGTTTTGTTTTGTTTTGTTTTGTTGTTGCTGTTTTGTTTTTTTAATAATGGTAGCTAATACCTTTCAAAATACCATATGTTTATTGTTTCTCGTCTTGCATATCTTAGCTGGATTAAGGAGAGAGGTTTTGTTTCTCACTACTGTAGAGAAAGAGGTAGGCTTTTAACTACCAGGTGGTCATGTGACACCAGCCTGATATAGACAAATACACGATGTACTTTTACCACTGGTAGGCTGATCAAAGGTAGCCTGCAGGGTTCTCTCCAAGGCTTGTTTCTCCCAGCTACACTGGGTTAAAAGGTGTCTTTTCCTATGGTAGGGTTTTAACACTCTATTCTAAACAGAAATATATTCTTCCCTTGGGAAAAAACAGTCTTTGCCAGTAAAACACAGAGGTGGTCATCAGAATTCCCTTCCCTTCCCTTCCCTTCCCTTCCCTTCCCTTCCCTTCCCTTCCCTTCCCTTCCCTTCCCTTCCCTTCCCTTCCCTTCCCTTCCCTTCCCTTCCCTTCCCTTCCCTTCCCTTCCCTTCCCTTCCCTTCCCTTCCCTTCCCTTCCCTTCCCTTCCCTTCCCTTCCCTTCCCTTCCCTTCCCTTCCCTTCCCTTCCCTTCCCTTCCCTTCCCATTTCTGAGAACAGATTCATTGAAATGCTCAGTCCATAAAAGCACGAGTTAAGAGACTTCTTGAGAACATGCTTGGATCAGGATTAGTTTCAGTCTAAGCTGTTGGTTTCTTTGTTTCCCTTTTATTCCATTTGATTCCAGCAGGCAGCAAATCACTCTTTTACATTGAACAGTAATGTTTTTGAATATAGGAAAGTTACTCCCTGAAAAGAGGCATTTAAGCAAAAACTAAAATTCCATATGACCTCAGTCCTTTCTTGGAAAAAGGGAGCAGTGTTTTCAGAAGATATGGGAAATGCTGATGTCACTCTGGGAAAGAAAGTGATACTGCTACTGTACTATACTCTTTTTTCCTTCTCCAGTTTCTTAGTAAAGAACAGATATACATCCTGGTCACAGTGACCTTGTGTTTTTGCAAATTCTTTGATTTGAATAGATTAAAAGCATTTGCCTACATGCCCGATTCAGGCTTTTGTTGACTGTAGATAGGCTTGTCCTTCGCTCAGATTCTTTCTAACTAAAGGTCGGAGCACATTTTGGTAGTGCTGTTAGGTATACTTCAATTTGTGAAGTAACATGAATTGTATCTCCTGTAAAAAAACAATGCAAGAAAATAAATATGCCAGGCTGGAACTTTGCCAGGCTGCAAGGGTTTTTTTTCCAGAGGTCTGTACAAGGCTGTTAGAAAGAGGCAGCGCACGGAGGTGCTTGTTGATAATGTACAATAGAGGAAGTTATAAAAACACAGGGGAAGGGCAGTGGTGCACTAACTTTTCCATATAACCATGATGATGGGGTGAGCTTGTGTATCCTCAAGTTGGCTGCAGCTGTCCTAAAAGATTTCCTTTCAGTTGGCAGCTTATCAGTAGGTAATTCTTGGATGTACATGACTTTTTGTTTTTTTCTTTTTTAAGATCCTTTGGGCTAAACAGATGGAGAGGATGATCAAACTTATGAAACTCTTATCCCAGAGGGCTGCTTATTCAACCACTGCTTGGTTAATAAATGGGTGGTAGTGCTAATCATAACCAAACAGTAAAGAAGCTGCAGATCATAGTATATTTTATGTACTCTTGGCGATAAATTTGTCTTTGAGTACACAAAAGAGATTGATCTGTGGGTAACATATCGTTGCTAGAAGATCTGTCAGTTTCTCAAGTGGGTTTCCCCTAAAAGGGATCAGTTGGCTTTCTAAGTGGCATAGGTGGTTTCCTTGCCACTATACATTGCAGCAGGGTGTGTGTGGACTGAAATCCCCTAGGTGCTTTACATGCCATTATAGTAATTCAAGAAGTACATGCTATAATCAGAGCATATCTGAACTTTCTTTCTGCTTCAGCTACGTTATTGAAGGCTTAAAAGTGGGCAAAAGCAAAGCTGTGGCCTCAGACTTCCTTTCTGTAAGAGACAGAAATAATCTGGTTTTGCTTTTGTTGTGATGATACCTATTTTAGTTATTTAATTTTCATTACTGTTTTTTAAATCCTGCTCTCTGCAATTGCTGATGGCCTTGAAAATAGCTGTGATAAGAGTTTTCAGTCCTTAGCACTGGTCTTACTTTTTCTAGATGCTATTAACTAAACAAAAGTGTAGTTTAGTTTAAGAACACTGGATTTAAAATGAGTAATCCAAATGCTGAGAATCCAAATAATTGAAGGTGCTGCTTGCTGGTGTGCCTGGTTTAGGCTGACACTTTCTGTTCTACTGCAGGGCCACCTGATCAGAATTTTTAGCAGCTTCTTTCGTTTACAGTATGATGGACTGCATCCGATATGCGCATGAGACTTCTCCTGAATACTCCTGCTGAGGAGTTTTCCCTTTCTGTGCAACCTTTCTGCTGGTCCGTGATATAGAACGAGTTTGGGGTGGAAGAAGGGTGAGCAGCAGTTCTTCACATTTACGGGATAGCCATGAGGCTCTGGATAGTGGTAGACAAGGGATGTGAAAAGATGGAAGAAGAATTTGTGCAGGTTCTCCCACCAAGGTCGGATCAAGCAACCCCTTGTAGCAAGTGCAGCATCAAGGCCTTTGCTATGAAGAAACAACAGTGAATGACAGCTGTAGGTGACTCCCTGCTGAAGGGAACAGAGGTTCCTGTCTGCAGGTCAGGCCCTGTTTTAAGAGAAGATTGCTGTCTCCCCAGGGTCTGGCTCAGGAATGCTACCAATAAGCTGACAAGCTTAGTACAGCCTTTAGATTGTTGCCCACTCCTTCTCTTTCATGTGGATACCAGTGGTGTTGCAACAAGAGTTCTGTGGTCAATCAAAAGAGATTTCAGGGCACTGGGAAGATGGCTAAAGGACTCAGGAGCACAGGTAGCGTTTTCTTTGATCCTCCCAGTAATGAGTGACATTGAAAGAAACACGAGCCCAGGACATCAATGCCTGTTTCTGAGACCAGTGCCTCTGCCAGAATTTGGGGTTTTATAATTGTGGAAGAGTCTTTGAAACACAAGGTCTTCTGGGGCCTGACAGGATCCACTTGTCTTGGTAGGGGACGTGTTTCTTGGCTTGTAACCTGACAGTACTGATTGAGACTGCTTTAAACTAGGATTGATGGAGGAAGGAGGTATCATTAGGAACACCGAAGTTAAGTCAAGGGGTGGTATGGCACCACTTGAGGGTGGCAAGGATAATGGGAGGATCTATGCCACTCCAGGGAGCGCTGAAGGTTCAGGAGCACACCTGAAATGTTTGTTTACCAATGCACACAGCATGAGGAACCAATGGCACGAACTGAAAGCTTGGGTCCTTTCCCAAAGCTCTGATATCATTGGTATTAGTGAGACCGGGTGGAATGAGTCCCATGAGTTGTGCTGGAGGGCTGCTGGCTGTTCAGGATGGGTAGGCAGGGCAGGCAAGGTGGAGGTGTTGCTCTGTATGTCAGGGAGAGATTGTGCTGTACAGCCCTTGCCATTAGGGATGATGTTGTAGAGAACCTCTGGGTGACAGTGAAGGGGATGGATAGCAAAGCAGATGTCTACTGCTGGTCATCCAGCCAGGATAATAGCACCGAGGAGTTATTTAATAGGCAAGTGTGAGAAATCTCTGGATTGGTAACCCTAATCCTTGTGGGATGTTTCAGCTTCCCAGAAAAACTGGGAATATCATACTACTGTGACAAGAAAGTCTGGGAAATTCCTAAAGTATGTTGAAGATAATTCATTGTCACAAGTACTTAGCCAACTAGGAAGGGTGCCCTGCTAGATCTGTTGTTGGAGAATAGAGGAAGGCTCATGGGAGATGTGGCAGTAGGTCGCTGTCTTGGCCATGGTTATGATGAGTAAGTTGAGTTAAAAATGTTTGGTGTAATGAGAGAAAAGGACAGCAGAGTTGCCACCCTGGATATTAAGAGAGCAAATTTTAAACTACTCAGGGAGCTATTTAACAGTGTCCCATGGGAATCTGCTTTAAGGGTTTAGGGCAGCTGTAAGAGCTGCTCACTTTTTAAGCACCACTTTTAAAAGGCCAGGAGCAGGCAGTCCCGCTGTGCCACAAGTCAAGCAAGCAGGGCAGAAGACTGGGCTGGCTAAAGATGGAACTCCTCGTGGAGCTAGGGCAGAAGGAGAAAATGTATGGCCTCTGGAAGCAAGGTCAGGCTTCACAGGGAGAGTACAGAGCTGCAGTTCACATTTGTAGGAAAAAACACAAAAAGCCAAAGCTTAACTTGAGTTGACTCTGGCCAGTGTGGTGTCAGACAACAAAAAAGGCTTTTTGAGTATGTCAACAGCAAGAGGAAGTCTAAAGAAAGCACTGGGCTGGTACTTGATGAAGATGGTCACCTAAGAAATAGGGGTGAGGGAACATCCTTTTTTTGCCTCAATTTTTAATACTAATGATAGATCTTGAGCTGCCCAGTCCTCTGAGATGGAGGATGGAGGATCCTGACTGGGGAGTGCTGGCTTTCCGTTTGTGGTCACTGAAATTGTAAGGGACCAGTTGCAACAGTTGAATATTTGTAAGTACATGGGGCCTGACAGGATTTATTCCAGAGTACTGAAGGAGTTACTGGATGTTACAGCTGGATCCCTCTCAACAATTTCCCAAAGGTCTTGGAAGTCTGGGGAAGTCCCTGCTGACTGGAAACTAACCAGGGTACAAGAAGGGCATGAGAGAAGACCCAGGGAACTACTGATCTGTTAGTTTAACCTCAGTGCCTGGAAAAGTTACAGAGAAGGTTGTCCTGGGTGCTATTGAAAGGCATTTAAAGAACAACGCTGTTATCAGGCATAGTCAACATGGGTTCATGAAGGGAAAGTCCTGCCTTAGTAACTTGATCTCCTCCTATGACAAGGTCACCTGCTTAGCAGATGGAGGGAATGCAGTGGTTGTGATGTAATCATGCTGGATTTTAGTAAGGTTTTTGGTACCATCCCTCTCAGCATCCTTCTGGACAAACTGTCCAACTGTGAGATGAACGGGTGCGTGCTGTGCTAGGTGATGAACTGGCTCAACAGCAGGGCTGAAAGAGTGGCAGTGAATGGCTGGTGAACAGTCACTGGTCTTGTTCCCCAGGGCTCAGTTCTAGGCCTGCTTCAGTTCAAGGTTTTTATCAACGATCTGGATGCAGGAGCGGAGTGCATCCTTAGCAGCTCCGATGATGATAATGAACTCGGAAGAGCTGTTGATTCTCTGGAGGGATGAGAGGCTGTGCAGAGGGATCTGGACAGATTGGAGCACTGGGCGATCAGCAGCAGCAGCAGTGTGAAGTTCAGCCAAGGAAGATAGTGAGTTCTGCTCCTGGGACAGAGTAATGCCAGACACGGGTACAGAGAATATAAAAAGGACGTTAAGGTGCTTGAGTGAATGCAGAGAAGGGGAACAAAGATGGTGAAGGGGCTGGACGCATATCCTGTGAGGAGAGGCTGAGCACACCTGGGTTGTCCAGCCTGGAGCAAAGGAGGCCGAGAGGTGACCCCAGGGCTCTGTGCAACTCCCTGAGGAGGGGAAGTGCAGGGGAGGTGCCGGCCTCTGCCCCTGGTCACCAACGTCAGGGTTCATGGGAATGGCACAAAGCTGCCAACTGGTGAGACTGGATGGTAGGAAAAATGTCTTTATCACGAGGGTGGTCAAACGCTGGAACAGGCTTCAGAGGGAGGTGGTTGATGCCCTGTGGTTGTCAGTGTTCAAGAGGCATTTGGATCATGCCCTCAATAACATGCTTTAACTTTTGGTTAGCCCTGAAGTGGTCAGGCAGTTGGACTTGGTCTTTGTAGGCCCTTTCCAACTAAACTATTCTGTGTTCCCATGGCAGCTCTCCAGTTCCCCTCAGTGACCACGCATGGCCTGGGTTTTGCAGGCTGTGACTTATCATCAGAGCACTATGCTGGAATTAAAGCACCGATAAATCAGGGAGAGAGAATAGTTGAGTATCTGAGCTAAGATCTAGACATTGAGCTTATGATGCGTGTGAAATGCATATTTCTTTGTGTTCCTGGGAAATCAATGTCTCCCTTTCTTGCTTTCCCATGCTGAAAAATGAGCTCCATTTTACTCCTATTTTATTTTCTTCCTTGTGTCTGTTCGTACGGTAAGGTTTTCAGGCCAGAAGCCATCTCTTCGTAACGCTGACTAGTACAACTGGTCCTGGACACAGGAGGGGCTTTTAAGAAACAGTTACAACACAAATACTGACCGATTCCTTCCCTCACAACAGAGCTACTAACTGTGTGGGAGGAGATGGCAGCATTACTGCCTCCAAGGAAAAGCTTGCTGTTGGACAGGAGAGGCTTCAGGGCACGGAGCTGAAGGGAAAGCATTCTCTCATGGTAGAATTTTAGAAGCCATTTTCTCCGATTTGCAAAGTGTGAAGTTCAGCTACCCGTACAGCCTTTACAAATGTACAATTCTGCCTCTAAGATTTCTGAGGAAAAGATAATTTATAATTATCTTGTTCTTAGAGGGGAGAACTCAGCCAAAATATCTGCAGACTAAAAATAATGTCTTGCAACTTCATAGTGGCTTTCACTGGAGACTCTCCATATATTTTGCTAACAGGAATTAATGAAATCCCAAAATATCCCCTGCAGCTTAGTATTTTTTTTAATCCTTATTTTACACGTGAATTAATAAATGGATAAAATTCTGGATGCATTGAAGGCAGTGGAAAAGCATCAGTAGGACCAATATTTCACCCTTAAAGCTTAAAGTAAAGCAACTCATAATCAAATTCAGTTATACTATATTTTCTGACGTTCTATAGGGTTAGTTGTTTTGGGTTGTTGTTAAATGCTTTCTTTTTCCATCCTGTCAAGTAAAGTAAATATCTGTTATTCCACCCAGGTAATACACTAAGATAGCTAGATATTTTGTCTTTACCCTTATTTTGTGACCAACTCATATTTGGTGTGTCAGTTATCCTCAAAACTTCACCATCAAATATAGTTTACACTTAACTCTGAAATGTGCCCCGCTTACTCTTATCTAAATTCAGCCCATTGACTGTGCCAGATATGCACACGAATGCAACAGTAAATAAATTTCGTAGCAGGGCGGTTATCATTAGAATTGCTCAGGCATCCACGGGAAGTGCCAAGACCTTTAAAAAAGCTATCTCAGGCTGGCAAATGTGCCACGGTTGCTGCCCACAGAAAAGTCTGTGGAGAGCTGGTGCAGCACCTTTGGGCCGCCAGTGAGAAGGCTCGGTAGGGAACGTGTGGGAGTGAAGCGGAGAGGATGAAAGTGCCTCAGGGGATGGAGGGTGAGAAGCAGACAGTATAACAACTTCTACAGACTTGTGAGCTTCAGGAAAGCCTGCCAACACTGGAGCATCCGTTAGCCAAAATTCCAGAAGATACAGGGCTTCAGACTGGTAGTTCAGGGGTAGGCTGACTTTAAAGTAAACAGAAGAGCAGATAATTTATTTTATTTTTTTTCTCAAGCTAGAGCGGGCTTTTGTAACACAATAAACTATGGTTTGATTACTTGCTGCTACTGTTGCAAAACTATTTGATTTCAGAAGGAGATGAGTCTCTGACGCACTTTCTACAGCTTTGCAATTGAAAATTTGGTTGCTGTTGCCTGGATCAGATGATTTAATTTGCTGAACAAACCTTTGCAGCCACAGTATTTCAAGTACGTAACTGTAGGCACACAGGCTTGGCTCCGTTAAAGCTAAAAGAAACTTGTCAGAACAGCCAGTGATTGAGGGCATAAATATTTTATCATCAATCAGGAGAAGATAACCTGAATATCTAGGTCAAATGTGCAGTGCTCAGAGGATACAAGATCATGCTAAATTTTATAGAGAAATTTAGTATAATCCGTGTAACCTTCCCAGATTCTTGGGGATCTGTATATCAGTTCGTTTTGTGATAACAATTAAAAGGTGAGGGCTGTGTGTGTGTTTGGAGGGGATTGTTTTGGTGTGACTTTTTTTGTATGATTTACAGAACGTACAAAAGCCTTTCTGATAACATTGGCTCCCTTGGAAGTGTGCATAAGGCCTTCGATATTCAGTCCATATATGTACATGACGTTGCTGCAGCCGATGTGGACACAGAGAAAAGAAAATGTGTCACTCTGTCAACAGGAGACTTCTGTTCTGGATTGCTTTGTAAAATGAAAGCTGAAGGAAACCTATTGCATTCTCTTGAACATTGACCTGGTTTTGTATTTAGAATCTTTCTGAAACACTTGTCAACAGAAGGGCCCCAGCTTTCAGGGCAGAACGGTTTCTTACCCAGTTAAAGACTGTACAGCAATGACAGATCCATCTTACGTAGGTTTTTCTCTCAGTGATAGAGACAGAAGGCTTAGGACTGCATTTGGTGAATTAAATAGGCCTCAGATGTCATGTTCTTCTGCTGCAGTCGATGTTGAGTGTAAGGTGGCTCATTGCATGAAACAGGAACATAAACCAGGTCAGCACCGAGGTAGTTGCAGGGGAAGCATCCATATAAAACTTCGTTGCTTAGATTTTGAGAGAAGTATGGACTTGCAGAGAAAGCACACAAAGCAAAGGGAGGCAAGCGAGCCTTTGTGATATATTGTGTGCAAAAGATCATCTGTGACCACAGATTTGATTTGGAGTTCAGCCTTTGTCTTTAGATGGGAGGATCTTCTGTGAAGGACGTATCAGGCTGATCAAGCAAAGTTGTCCCCACTGTAACAGTAGCATTCAGGTGTTTCTTTAGCTTAAATGATCATTACAAGAGACTTGTCTAGTATTGTGTTCTGCATAACAGAATCTGTGCTGCTTTTATCATTTTACTTCTTGCTGATGGCTTCTGTCAGAGCGACTATTCTGTGCAGCGCCCTGCTGCAACCAGCAGTATGTCACTGGTGCTAAAATTCCTGAAAATAAAAGTCAACTGAAGAGCTGTGATGATGGGAAGAGAAAAGAGAGGTGCTTATCCTACCTGCCTTACATAGCTGTTGTGCTCCACTCATTTCAGAGGAAACTCAGGTGCCATCAGCTTTCAGATGGCTAAGGTTTGGCCAGACAAATTCCACTGAAAGTGCTGGAATTTTTATTTGTTCCCAGTAATCGTGGGTTCTGTTCTCTTGAAAAGGGCGTAGCTGCTCCTTGAAAGGAGAAAGCACTTGCTTTGTTTGCCTGGGTCTGGCTACTGCCTTCTAAATCGTTTAGCACCCTTGCAAGGAGGGACTGTCTCTTTTATGACAGCAGCTCACCAGGGTGAGCCAGAGGAGGAAGAAGCTTCCTGAGCACAGGGTGGGAGACCAAGTCAACATAAAGCTTTCAGAAGGGGTGGTGATTGAGGATGCTGAGAAGAGCAAGGAGCAGATGCACAGTCAGAGCTCAGGTGGAGAAGGAAAACAAAATGTTTTGCTGTGGCTTTGAGGTGACTGCAGAGTTTCTTGCAGCTCAGGAAGTCCTGTAAATGCTGGTGGTCTTTAAGCAAACCTAAAATAATGAATCTGTGCTGGTAGCACACCATGGGTAGGAGAGGGATGGATTGTGAACTCTGTTATTTTTATTCTGTTTTGCTCAGGAGAAGTGGCAAAAAAAAAAATATAAATTCAAGGTTCCTTTTCTAGTTCGTGTTTTAGTGGAACATAGTTCTAGGCTGTAAAAGTTCCTCTGTGTGTTTTTGGTGATGAAGGCACCAAAGAGTTTGATTTTTCCCACTGAGGAAGGAGGGAATGGTTGCTACACAGAGTCAGTGTTTGCTTCTTTGCTTTTAGCTTGAATGCCATTTAAACAACAACCAAGCAGACAGAAGTGTTTAAGAGCACTTATTTTTCTGCCTTTCTAGGTTCCCAAGTAAACATTCAGGACAGATGCTTTAAAATACCTGGTTGTATTTACTTGAAATCTGCAGTTTTGGCTGGAATATATGCTACTGGTCTATACAACTTTGTGTCTAGTCCATCAAAAAGCAGCTGTTTGAAGGAAAAGTGGTTCATGAGCTTTGCTTATCAAGTATGTTTATGATTTTTCAGTCTGATTTTGACGTAGTATTTTACGGATGTTATTGGTGAATTTTTTGTTTCCTTTTGCTCATGTAGAAAGATTTTAGAATGTGCTAAGCAGTTCATACAAGCAATGTTGCACAGGGCACAATTATATGATATAAACAAGAAATATATGCGTCCGTAACTTATGTAGGAGGACAAGGGTCTTCAAAGGGCTGGATGTAGATCAATGCCCAGCCTATTATGTGTGATCAAATAGCCAGCTGCACAAGACCAGAGAGGATGAAGCTTTTTGGTACAGCACCCCCTGTTTGATTTGTTGCAGACACAGAGTACTCTTCATGTGAGATGCAAGTTTGTGGCATCCTCATTTGCACATGTGCATGAAGTTCCTGCACACACATGTTCCTCCCCTCTTATGCATATGGTAGAGCAGCTGGAGCTGCTCTTAACTGCTCCCTTATCACATCCTCATAGACTCATTTAGGTTGGAAAATACTTTCAAGATCGTCAAGTCCAACCATCCACCTAATACTGCAAGTTGACTGATAAACCATGTCCCTACAAGCTGCATCTGCACATCCATTAAATACCTACAGGGATGGCGACCCTGCGACTTTCCTGGGCAGCCTGTCCCAGTGTCTATCCACCCCTTCTGTGAAGAAATTCTTCCTGATACAAATCTAAACCTCCCCTGGTGCAGCTTGGAGGCGTTGCCTTGATTCTTTTGAAAAAGTTTTTGAAAACCACTATGTGAAACATATTCTGAGGCTCAAGCAGCAAGCTTATGAAAAAAAAAATAAATAAAAGGAAAAAAAAATACACCCCCAAGCCAAGTATTATATTTGTATCTATTTGCTGTTGCAGTTGAGGAACTATAAATAAAATGCTTGGCAAGCATCATGTCATAGAGCAGAAGAGCATATATTAAGACGTGCTATAAGGACCAAGTTTTGTAAGGAAATCTCTTCCCCCTCCCTGAAACATTCCCAAGATTTTCAATTGTACATACACAACAATGCCTATATCTGTTCACATATCTCTTTGTATCCTCATCCTTTACTGATACCTTATTCCCTGGGGGGTTCTCAGTGGTGTTATGGGATGGACTAGTGACACTTTGGAACTGATGGTTATTGCTCTTTTTTTTGGCTATGTAAATGTAAGCAGAGAATGCCTTACCTCTCATCCTGTTTATTAACTGATGGCAAGAAAGGTTAATTTAGATTCTTGTTAATCTCGTGCTAACAATGTAAAGAGCTGCAGGCCCAACTTCTGTGTGCTTCTGATTTACTCCAATGCCAGGCAGAACAGAATCAGTCCCTTTTGTGCAAGAAATTTCAGGTTTTGTGCAAGATAAGTTTTAGGAGGGCAGGAGAATGTGTCACAACCCGTGTAGAAAAACTGAGGGAAGAACAGGAGATCATCGGTGAGAGTGAGTGAGTCCAAGTGAAGAACAAAAATGAAGTCTTCTGTTGTGAAGTTGTGAAGCAGAAATGAGAACGCAGGACAAATGATAAATCAGGAGGCCATAAGTGTTTTTAAAGGAGAAAAAAAAAAAAAAGAACAAAAGAAAAAAAAAAAAGAAACATGGGCTTGGTGAGGAAGGAGAGAGAACTTGGGAAAGTTTCAAAAGAAGCGTCATTTTTGGACCTGTGGGAGGAGGGAACAGTTTGATGCATAAGAGATAAAGTTTGGTGTTTCATCTTCTGTTTAATTTTTGAGATCGGAGCTATTTCTTACTAAAGTATTTCTAGAGATTCCATAGCCACAAGCATTTTTTCTAATATGCCCAAACTTTACTTAAAAGAATTGATATCCTAATGCTGTTGCCAGTTTCCTGACGAGGTAGTTATTACTGGAATCAACAGTTGTTTCAAGGAAGGCTTGATTTAAGTGTTGTGTAGCTATAGTTGACTGGTATGCGACTTTTGTTTTTCCAGCGAATTTTCTTATCACAGGGCTTTAGTGAGGAGAATAAGGTGGCTTTTTTCTACTGTAGTCTTTTTTTTTTTTTTTTAATATGAGACTCTTGACCTTTCCTCTGAAACAAAATTTGCCTGATGTCAAGATTATCTTATTCAGACATCCCTGGCAGGCATCCATCTTCAAAGATCCTGTATAACCTGCAATACACACATGGTAGCAATGGGGAACTGAAACATCTTGTAGTACATTTTGGGTTATACACATTTCAAACATTAAAGCAATTTGCCTTTCAGGTGGGTAGCAGATCATCACAGGAAATGGATCTAGGTTTATTAGGTCACCATGATTGTTAATTGTTATTACAGGAAAACATCTAGGGCTTGCTGGGCTAAGAGGAGGTCTTGCCCAGAAAGTCCAGTTGCCTTAGTTTATGAATGAGACGTGACAAGTGGGTGAAGTTGGAAAGCAGCTGAAGGTTGCTGGCAGATATATTCTTCTGAGGTCTTCTGGGACTAGCTTAAAACATTCACTGCCTTCTCAGATGAAAGTGTGCATCTTGCAAGTGGTCCTCATCTGTACCCGTGCAAAGTTTTCCAGGTCAGACAGGAGCCACAACTGAAGTTGTTTTGAACCCACTTGACACCGAAAGTTAAGAAACGCTCAGACAATCCAGTCTGGTGACTCGGCTGTGGGGGCAGTAACCTCTGGCTGTGACACTGAAACAAACATCTGGGAGGGGCACAGCAAAACTGCACTGGCCACTTCCAAAGTGATTACACCCTAATAAACCTGGTGTCTTGTCAGAAAGTGGCTGATGTGTGCTATGTTGGCAAGGAAGAATATTTTGTTGTTGTTGTTCAGTAGCTATAACCTCAGCTTGTCATCAGCCTTGTCCCCTTGCTGGCAGCAGTGCTCCCTAGAAACTTATGGAAGAATGTCAAAAGGGTTTTAAGGAGGGGTAGTTGGGCTAATGCCATCAACACTTAGTTTTTAAAGGAGGCATATTGTCCATGAGGGAGGTTTGGAAAAAACCTCCATTGCGTTGGGAGGAGGGACCAACAAGGCTTAGCATGGTTGGCGTAGGATAAAGGTCCAAAGGTAAGTCTGCAAAGAGGTAGTGCAAAAAAGTGCAGCATGGCTGCTGCACTTGAAAGAAAGAGCACAGTGGAGGTAAGAGCTAATGAAAGCAGTTCTCTGAGGTAGAAGATGGGGAGATTCACCCTGCTGAAGAGATGGGAGAAGAGTGTTGTCTCAAGATCTGAGTGGTATCTGCTATAATAAAAAAAAATATAGTCAGGGAGGCAAAGGAGAAGTTTGGTATCATGGAGAAAGAAAAGAGGGTTGAAATGTCAACTACAAAGACCAGGGCATGTTGTAAAGAGTCTGGAATCATACTGCATGGAAGCACAGCAGCAATGAAGGCTGAAAGCCTGGCTGCTCAGTAGTTCAGTCTCACAAATGTCAAGTACTGAGGCAGAGAGTACAGTGGTAGCGGAGGCAGTCTGCAAGGTGGCATGCTAGTGTCTGCTCACTCAGGACAGGAACATTCTGTGCTTGAGAGCTGCAAAGTTGTCAACACGAACTAACTACATTAATACAAATGCCAGAAGGGTGGATCTGTAATATGGAATGTCCTGCATCCCACCCAACGTGACTTATTTAGCCCAGTTTCAAGCAGTTTTCACAGGTTTGGCCATGGCTTTCCAGCAGTTGTGCCTGTGTAGTGCAAGCTGGAATTTCCCTCCTCATTTTCTTTTATAGTGTACCACACATGCTTGCATATAATAATAATGTTTTGCTTTATAAGATTCTACTGCATCAAGTCATTCACCAGGTCTTTTGATTTTCTTGTGTTCAACAGGAAATAGCCCGTCATCTCCGACCTGGAACTCTGCGTGCTGTCTTTGGGAAGAACAAGATTCAGAATGCTGTCCACTGCACAGACCTCCCTGAAGATGGACTTCTGGAGGTAAGAGCTGCTACATAAACATATGCTTTTATATTGTAGGAAATTTTAAGTGAAAAGGTGAGCTTGACACTATTTTAAGCTGTTCAAGTGTTTTATATGTGGAATAGCCTTGCTGGAGACCGGTGAACAATGAGAAACAAAAGCAAAGAGCTTATTAAGGGCAATTAACTCATTTAATTAGGATACTGTAAAAACGTATCCAGGCACTTTTCTTGAGCAAATATAGTACAATAAAATACTTGCTGAAATGAAAGTTAAGTCTTCTGTGTGGCTGAATGTATACTTGCAACTGGATACCAACGCCTAACAGTGTTTCTGTAAGGACATCTTCTTGGATAACCACCGTCACTCCCAGTCTGGATTGTCTCTACAGAGAGCTTGTGTTGAGCCAGGGATATCACAGGCTCTAGGGATTCAAGTTCTCCACATAGGCAATGGTTTTCTTGGTAGATGGTGATAATTATGCACATCAGTTGGAACTTCCTGTGTTTTATGGTAACTTACTAATTATTACTTGATGTTGGTGTTGTATGCTTATATTAAAGTTCAATAAAATGAGAAAAAATAAATTAAGGGAGTTCATAAAGACATAAGTACTCACTGTGAAACCCAGAACAAGCTGACTCACCTAGTGCCATACCCCAAAGATGAGGTCTGAACAAGGGGGGCTGAAGTGTTGTGTCAGCATATCTTGGATGGGTCTCTTCATCACTGCGGATGTTTCTCCAGTGCTTGCATAGCTTCTGTTGTACTTCCTACGTGTATTTGCGAGTGGTTTGCTGTCAGAGTGTATCACTATGATGGAGCAGCAAGAGTTTTCCTAGCTTGGATAATTTTATGCTGCCAAAAGTGTTTTTTCATTGAGGGAAGAGGAAGAGCTAACTGCGTCATGATCTCCCTTCATGAAGTAAAATTAGATGTGTGGGTTAAAGTGCTGTTTGCCAGGAAATTGCATCTAGCTTAAAGAGTAGCATAGTGTTAACTGAGAATTGCAGCCAACATCGACAAAGTTAAAGCTTTTTAAACCGTTTCCAAGCTGTCATTAAAAGTTGACAACTTTTCATTTCTGCCCAAGGTGTCTGGATTTAAACAAGCAAACAGGTATTTATCACCATGTGCCTAAAATCTATCCGTCATGGCTTTTAGATGGCAGCAGTAAAAAGGCGTAACCTGCAAGGGAAAAATAAGTCTCATCAACACTGACAAGGCATTTTAGTACTTCAGCAGAATTCTCTCTCGTGTTCAGTCTGTCTCCTTTATGCTGCCTACTGGTGCAAAGCAGCTAAAACCCCATTTTGCTGGTGGTTTAAAATGAGTATATAGCTACTGTGAGCAAGGTGTGTGGGACAAAGCATTTGAATTGCTTCTCCAAAACAAAAATTAAGGCTGGAGTTCCTTCTCAAGTGGAAGTTCTCCACTACGTGTGTTTGTCCTTTGAATCCCACAGCCTATTCAAAACTTCTTGATCTAGTATTGCTCTTGACTGCACACTTCGCAGTTCCCATGGCAGACTGGTCATTTTAACAGTTTGTTGTTTTTCCATCTAAATCTAAATCTTTCTCTCTCTATTTTTTAAATTATTTATTTTTTAACTTAGGCATAATTGTACATGGAGTGTGGTTCTTCATCTGTCTGTAGTTTCTTATATACAGTCCATGTTAAACCAGCAATTTTAAAGGACATCAGTTAGCGTTCTTTAATGAATGTGACAGAGCAGCAAATGTTTTATTGTCAATGTTTAGCAAATTAATGTTGTCATGTAAAATATGGAGACCTTTTTACTGCTGGAACTGTACGTTTTGGAGTTTCCTTAAATCTGTGTTTTGTAGGAAATTTAACTTCCTGAAAATGTTGTAGGTAAGCAAAATTAAAAAACAAAACAAAACAAAAAAAACCTTCTGGATTTGTTTAAGTGGAAGAGCTTGTCACAGCTGATGAAGAAGAAATGATACAGTATGTGCAGAGATAATCCTTGTGAGAGACTTCCTTCAGAAGCTTTTCTGTGGGAGGACCTCAAAACCAGTCACAGATACCTGATTTGCTTGTCAAGCAGAAATCAGACCTTCCACACTCTGAGCCCCAGTAGCTGTAACAGTGCCACATGCGCTGGGCTAGAGCAGAGCGACTCTGTGGCGTGCAAGACAACCATAGAAAGAAACTTCAGCCAAAGGCACTGGGACAAACTGATGTTTTTAAGAAATATGCCATTCAGTGAATGATAGTGAGTGTTTTAATTCTTTAATGGATAACTGAATATTTTAATGTATTGAGTTTAACGGAGCAATTATCCCCAGCCTCAGAGGAGGTGAACTCAGATAAGGAGCTTGTTGTAGAGGAGAAGGACCTCGGCAGTCTTGTGTTGGCTTGGTGTCCACATGTAGCAGTGGAACTTGATTCTTTCAGCAGTGTTAGTGTGCACTCATCATGTCCATGTTCTGGTAGCAGATGTTGTTATTGCTGAGATGTTAAGTCTGCTGCTCCAATAAAAACTTTACAATATAATTGCTGGATAACAGATTAGTAGAGAGGGAGTCTGGAGTAAGTGTACCCCTGCTATATCTTTATAGACTGAAATTTCAGAGAGAAATCTAGGCTACTGGGTTTGTACTACAAAGATGAACGATCCTTTTTAAAACCCCGATGAAAATGATTTAATCATTAGCAATCTCTTTCATTTCTTCAGGTGGCATTGTTTGTACAGTGTTACTGCTCTGTTTCAGATATGACTCAGTATAGCTTGAAACCCCAGACTCTATGCAAATTATTGCATTCCTTTTTGCTGATGGAAAAGGTAAGTTTGGGATCTGAATTCAGGCCAAAGAACCTCAGTTTCATTTTTATCTCTGGTGCTGATTTTATGTGAGCTTGGCCAAGCCACTTTTCAAATTTTGGCATGGAAGTGTTTGGCTCTGAAATTCTGTATGAAGATGCTCTGACTTATATTTATCTTCTCCAAAACGAAATACTAAATGCAACTAGTTTTAGAACAGAAATTGCAGAAGCTTTAGTACAAATAATGGCATGAAATTGTTAACACTGTTTTTTTGTTGTTGTTGTTTTTTTTTCCTACTTACTAACACATTGAACTTTTCTATTTATTTTTTTAATATTTTTATTTTTTCTTTGCAGAATAGGAAATAGCTTAATTACTCTTCTGAATCCTTCCATGTTCTGCACCTCCCCTAAGACCAATAATTTTTATTTTATTTTATTTTTTTTGAGAGAGAGAGGATGCTGTGTTGTAAGCTTTCTGAAACTCTTGGTCAACCAGAGAGCTAGGCCTTAGCCAACTGCTACAGGCCCAAAAGCAGGCAGAGCCAGTCTGATAGACAGTGAATAATGCTGTTTACTGCCTTTGATTCAGAGCTCCTGTACAACCTTTAACATATCTATGGCTGAATCATCCCTTTCCAGATGTTCCCATTTCCAATGCAGCCTCTTCTTACAGGCTGAAGAGCTGCAGAGTAGATCCTCCAGTATCTCGGAGCTTGAAATGAGCCCAGCGGGTTTGTACAAAGACAGCCTTAGCTGCATCTGTCAGCCAGCGTGCAGACTACTTACACTACTAATGCTAAAACAGCTTATTAGGGGTCCCTGCCACAGCCCCAGCTCTGTTGTGGCCTCATGTTGTGTGTGCACATCTGCAGGGTAAGCAGTGCCCCGAGGAGATGAGTTGGATAACTGAGGATCAGGTGCTTGCTGAAGTTAATAGTCAAACTCTAGGTAACTTCAGTGGTTCATACTTAGTTGATGGTCACTAGAAAGGGAAGGTAGTGAACTTTCTCCCCAAAATCATGACCAAGGAAGGAGTACTTGGGGGAAGGAGAGAGAGCAACTCTCAACTCTTTTCTCAGGAACAAGGGCTAATTAACCAGGGATCAGCTTACACACCTAGTTTTAGAACAATGTGTGTTTAATTAATGCAGTGCAGTAGTTTTCCAGTGTTTTCTGTTGGACTCCTTTTCCATGTACCTGGAAAAAGGAAAGTTCACTTTTTAATCTAAAAAACAAGCAAACAAACAAGCCAAACCCCGAAAACCAAACAGCAGCACTCGCTCCCACCAGTTTGACCCTTAACTCCTGTCTTTGTTCTACAAACTACTTCATGTTTTGGGCAGTGACTGAAGCATATCAGAGTTAATGAATAACTCACTTTGGCGCAGGAGATGAGGGGAGATGCAGTTGAGTCTAAAATGCAACTGGCCATGTGGAAAAATCTGTGTATTTTCAGTTGTAAAGCTGTAACTACTTTTTTTTTCTTGGTATGCAGATACAAGAGGAAGGAGAATATTGCCCTGAATGCTCTTGGATGAGCACTTTGACTTACTGGGCCAGGCGCTTATTTATTGATTTCATATACTTGTGTGTCTTCTGTCAGTACAAAATGTATTTTCACAAGTGACAATGGACAGACACAAATAGCTCAGAACAGTCTGTTTTCTCAGCTTTGCTGTAAGTTTTCCATTGTAATGGGGAGAGGAGAGGAAGGAGGAAGTAGAGAAAGGATTCTGTTAGACATGGATTGTTTACGAGATGGTGGGGTTTCACAGGTAACAGCTAAAGCCACACATTCTTTATTTTTCATATCCTGATGTTGTTGCCTAGGATATTTGTTCAGAGCAGGGGTTTGCATTTGTTTCCCAAATACAGAGCAGGTACCACTCTACGTCTTGTCAGGTTTTTTCTATTTTATGTAAAGCAAGTACTATTTCAACCAAGCAAACAATTACAGTATTCACCTGGATTCATATTCCATCTGAATAGAGCAAGGACTGGAACATGCATGTTTTCTATGCCAAATACATTCTCTTTTTAACAGACCAGGAACAGTTTTGCATCTACGCACTGACTCAACTCACCGTCTTGGACCTGAGGAACATTTCTGATAAGTGTCTTGTTGAAATAAGCGTTTGCAAACTATCAGATCTAATGAATCAGCATTCCCTAGTCAAACAAGTTTTCTTGAAATTAGTCATTTCTAGGCTAGTTTTAATTGAAGTACTTGATATAAAGTGCTGTGGCTAATAGGCTTTATGATTTATATGTCCTCTTAAAGAAGTGAAAGAAAATTAAAAATCAGTCAGTGAAGGTCTCACATCACTGGAGGTAAAATGAATGAACTCTCCACAGGAGGTGGTGCTGTACGCACACCTTAGCTCCTTGTTATCTTAAATGGCAGAACACTTTCCAGATTATGCAGGAATCCATGTAATCTGAAGACATTAAAAAACTGCTACCCTAGACCCTCAGTTACTACAAAACCAGTATTTGGGGATTTTGTCATGCTCGGCCTGCAAATTGTTGCTCGAACTGTGCAGTTCAAGGTATTTTTGTTCCTGAAGGGCATTTGTACTGCAGCCAGACACTTGGGGGGCGATAGACTGCATGCCTCTGGGGTAACCTGAAAGGTCTCCTCATTGAGATGCAGCCTGAGTGTCCGAGCTGTCCACGTGAGCTTTATCTTCCTGTGCCATCCTGTATGGGGCAGAGTCGGTCTCCTGGGGCTTCTTTGCATTGCTGAAAAATGCTGTCATACCTGTATATACATGTGTGTGTGTACATAAATACATATAGGGAGAGGATGCTGCCATTGGTGCAACAACATGGTCGAAATGTGAATTTTGGGTGGGATAACCTCCCCATTGCTGAGGGAGATAACGTTATTAGGTGACTAATTCTTCCAGTGGCCGATAACATGGCAAGCGCTGTGGGAGTGTGCTTACCTGTGCCTTTGTGTGTCTGGTAGGCCATGTATGAAACAGCAGAGGAGGGTGAGCTGCTCAGCCAGTTTTTATGGGAGTGGAGGATGTGCCAGCTTTCTTCTGGGTCTTGTGTCTCCGTCAGTGCTCTTTCCACTGACTCCTCAGAGCTCCACACGGCTGCCGGGTGCTGTTGGGGGCAGAACTACTGCTGGAAGCTCTTCTTTCCCCTGCACAGCCTCACACCGGTGAGATGGGCTTACTGTTTCTGAGCAAACAAGTAGTATCATCCACCTGCACAGGCTACCTGTGGTGGTCTGACAGGCAGAGACTCGGACAAGTTCTGGCAGTAGGAAGTTCAGCTGGTTGAATCCAGCCTCGGGGAGATGGGAGGCAATGTCATACGATAAGCAGTGACAGGATGGGCCAGTTCACCAGATGCATTTTGTCCAGACAAGTGCTGTGGGCGATGCAAAACAGCACTGTTTTTCTTGGACTCTGTATTACCTAAGTGCTCTGATGAGTGTTAAGAGCTGTGCTGCTCCTGGGCTTTTAGCGCAGCTGCCTTCCACCTGCCAGAAGCCAGCTGTACCTTGCTCTGGTTTTCCAAACAGTGCCGTGAGAAGCACACCTTGTACCTCCTTTCCCTTTGCGTTTATTTGAGGAGGCTGGGAGGAGGGGGTTGTTCTAGCAAGCTGTTCAGAGTGGCCGGGGAGGCACTCACCTTGCGGCGGGGGAACACGACAGATGCATCCCATAACCATTTCCCTAAGCACGGAGTCCTGTTACAGAAGCACTCTGCTCCCTGCCAACTCGCCTTTCTCTGCTCGCTGCTTTCTTTCCTGCCCGCTGCCATTGTCTCGACATGTGGGTGTGCTGCAAGGTGGTGGCTATCATCCACCCTGGAAATGCTGTTGTGCCAGCAGGGAGCTGGTCGCTGGGTTTAGGTTGTAACAGTTTAGGACGGAAGGCATCAGAGGGATGCGGCTCTGTTACACTAATCTTGTTGGTGCATCAAGGTATAGTCCAAGCAATTTAATAAAGCATGTCAATGAGTAACTCTCAGAAGCGTCAATGTGCTTACTGTGGAATTTGTGTATGTCACATTCTGAACAAAGGTCTCCTGCATTGCTTGTTACCGATTAACTTGTCTGGTATTATGCAAGCTGCCTCTACCAGCTGAGAACTAACTCTCCCCATTCACAGGGCAGCGCAGCTTGTAAAACATTACACAGCAGAAGTGCATAGCATGGCAATGAACCTTTCACTGAGGGCATTTCAGCCGTACAGCATTTCCCTCAGGAGTCTTTAAAATATTAATAAAGAAGCCATTGTTTCACTCAGTCATACGGCAATTTTGCAATGAAGTCTTCTATTAGGGGCCCATACTGAGCTGCATAATCCAGGGTAAGATGCTTTTAATAATTTCCAGTGAAAAAAAAATACAAAATTGGAAGGTTTGAGTTGTTGGTTTTGTTTTGTTTTGTTTTGTTTTTCAAGTTTTCATCAAAACACTATTTTTGGCTGTCATTTGGAAATTTCAGTCTCTCCTGGTACAAAATGATTTCTAGAGAGACCTGTCAGATAATGGTTATTATGATTCAAGTGCGTCTCCATTTTAACTTTTTGACACTTTTTACCCAACAGCTGTGAGAACAGGTTGGAAAGAATCTGGAGTGTAGGAAAACTTCATCTCATTTGGTGATGTTTTTGCATATCAGCAAATGTTAGCCAGCACTGGAATTCTGTCTCAAAACGTTTCCTGAGGCTGTATATACACTTATAGAGAGAATTAAGTAATCTTTTTGTGTAGGCCCATCTGAAAAGAAATTAAAATTAAAAATAGCAATAATAGAGAGATGGATTTTGAACACATGTTGGTGATTTATCCTTTTTTAAAATTAAATTATGATATTATTGGGTCACTTGCAGCCTAATTTTGAACATCAGTTGTATAATTATTATACTTGTGGGCCTGACAGGCAAACTAAACTAGAACCTTGTTTAAACAGAGTTGTGAAATAGTTGAGCTCTTGTGCTTCCTCTTCTGGGTAAGATCCGAGGTCCAGCTGCCCCTCGCTCTGCCAAGTCGGAGGTTTATAAGTGCCAGAGAGGAGAAGTTAACGAGTGTGAACCAAGCAGCTCCCAAAGCTCTTTAAGTTTCACCTTACCCCAGAGGTAACCTATGTGATAAACAGGGCTTGGCTTTTGGCATGTGTCCATGTTGCACTGAGCAAGGTAATTTTGCAGAGGGGAGGTCAAGGCAGAGGGACAGCTTTGCACTTCTTTATAATTCATCTGAGGCCCAGTTTGTGTCTTTGAGAGCACTGCTGTCTTCTTTCGCTTGACATATTCTCATTTTGAACCAAAAACCTCAGGTCCTATTTCCTCTACCCCTGTGCTGAAGTACAACAGCAATTTATGTGCAACTCAGCTGCTCTGTGGGCAGACTAAAGGAAAGAGGAGAGAGAAAAGCCTGCGGTAATACCTCATACAGCAAAACCAATAAGCAGTGCTGTCAGTTGTGCAGAAGCATGGTATCTCCTTTTGTTTCTTAAGCAAGGAGTTCTGCACCTTTTCTCATGGTAAGAGAAGCACTGTTTTCATGTAGTGCACACTGCTGGGTGATGCAAATATATTTTTACATGAATTCCTGTTACCGACCTCAGCCAGCTGCGCCTCCCACCTCTCTCTCAGAGGTCAGGTAGGTAAATAATTAGCTATATTTGTACTTCCTGTATAGCGTTTGCACCTTCTCTCATCAATGCAACTCTCTTGACTGGATACTCTAAACTAGCAGTAATTATTAAGTCAGCCATCTGCATATATGTGTTGAAATGTACATGGAGCGTGAGGGTTGAGGGGGGGAACAAATCCAAACTTGTGTTAATATGGATACAAGACTGCACACATGCTTTCCTGTCCAGCATACATGTAGATCCTAATGATGAGGGTTATCTTGAGTTAGGAGTTTATCAAGCTCCAGAAACCACTTTGTCTTTCATTATTAATAATAAGCAATTAATCAAAGTGTGGTATCATTATCATTGTCGGTTTTGTGTTGTGTTGTGATAACACTGCAGGCTCAGGCCCTGTGCATAATGACCGTGTGCTAGCAGCTGTGCCAGTCAGAATGGTGATGGTCACCTGAAAGGATGTTGGCCATAGTCTAGGGCTCTTTGAAGTCACCAGCATCTTCTGGCTTCAGTAAGAGCAGGATTGTCCCTCTCCCTCCTTAACCCTGAAGTGCATTGGTGTAGAGATGGGGAATGATAAATCTGTAAGTATATCATGTTACCATGTGGGCAAGTTTCCCTCTGTGTTGATCTCAGTAGTAGTTATTGCTGTTGTGTTGGAGAGGGACAGTGTGCCGAGAGTAGCTAGCCACAATCTGGGAACTGTGGCCTGCCTGGTTTACTCAGTCCAGCTATTGAACGGGGACGTGGTCAGCCAGGTGCCAGGAGTCTGGTCCTGTCATGACAGTTTGGGGTTCAGACCACAGCAGGAGTGTTGTAATCGCAGAGGATCTCTGAGACTTGAAACAAGCTCTTGGCCTCCCCATACTGACCTGTCCCAGAGGGGTATGGAGCTTTCTAGGCTCAGTGGCCTCATCCAGAAGGCACTTTGAACACGACTCTGTGGGAGGGTTGCCACTGCCTGGGCAGGATGATTCCTGTCAGCACAGAGAGCCATGGTCTGCACAGGGGCTTGTGATGGTGCATGCAAGGCCACTGCTTGTGGATGGGGTGGTGTTCTTGTTTTGTTGGGCTTTTGTAGGGTGTTACAGAGTCACAGAATGATGGAATGTCCCAAATTGGAAGGGACCCACGAGGATCATTGGGTCCAACTCCTGGCTCCACACAGGACCATCCAGAAATCAGACCCTATGCCTGAGAGCGTTGTCCAAATGCTTTTTGAACTCCGTCAGGCTCCATGCCATGACCACTGCTCTGGGGAGCCTGTCCCAGTGCCCGACCACCTCTGGGTGCAGACCCTTTCCCTAACCCCCATCCTGACCCTCCCCTGTCCCAGCTCCATGCCGTTCCCTCGGGTCCTGTCGCTGTCCCCAGAGAGCAGAGCTCAGCGCCTGCCCCTCCGCTCCCCTCCTGAGGGAGCTGCAGGCCGCCATGAGGCCTCCCCTCAGCCTGCTCTGCCCTGGGCTCAACAAACCAAGGGACCTCAGCTGCTCCTCACACATCGTGCCCTCCAGACCCTTCACCATCTTGGTAGCCCTCCTTTGGACACTCCTTAAAAGTTGTATGTCCTTTTTATGCTGTGGTGCCCTGAACTGCACACAGGTGAGGCCGCACTAGCACAGAGCAGAGCAGGACAACCCCTTCCCTCCACTGGCTGGCTGTTAGTCTGGTCTGTCATGACTCTCACCTTGTTGCCAGGTGTAGCCTGTTGGGTCTCATGGCCAAATGCTTCCTTGCAGAACATCTTGGTTGCCCAGGAAGAGCTGTAAATGATGGCTGCCTTCTGCTTCATTTATTTGCTTGTTGCTTCCTCACCTGAGTACATGGCGTGGGTGAAAACAAGTTCTTGTTCTCACTTTGTGACCGCTTCCTCCTGTATTTGCATTAATCTGTCAGCTCAGGACCGCGACTTTCCATGCTCTCAGAGTAGGTTGGAGAGCCTTAAGTCGCTACTGGCAAGAAGCCCTCATGGTGTCTGTGGCATTGGAGAGCTTTACCAAGATACTTCAGGTGCTGGCAGCAGGGGCCTCTTTCAGAGTTTTTATCCAGCATTCAGGACATGGTTGCAACTTGTGCCCTTTTATCAACACCCGTGTTGTTGCACCTAGCATCTTGTCTGTACCGAAGGTGACTGGTTCAAGGGTGTCACAAGCATGTTTGTAAGAGCTCCTCAGCTTTGAGGCAGGCAAGATATATGTCCCTCAAGATATAGGTGAAACACAGAGGCAGTGATCCTGGTGGCTCAGTGAGTTACTTGGGAACCTTGTGAAAGCCGTACTTGCTGCCATGTTGTAGTTTTTTCATGTGAGGTGGGTGCCAGAACCTTCCACTTTGTTTTTTTCGAGTGGCTCTTCCAGGCCAGTGAGCTTTCCTGATGGTGACCAAAGAGCAGGGCTTCTGGTGAGAGAGCCCTGGGATAATATGTTCCACCTCAGCTACCGAGCAGTTAGCTTATGCCATGGAGTAGCAAGATTTACTGAAACTGTACCTTCTTAGCGGGCCTGCGGATATCTGTGCTTCAGAAATCAGTGGCTTGAGTCAGCACATTAGTTATGCGCTGTGTATAAGCAATGTTTCTTTGTTATGTTAAATAAGCTTTTGGTTTCACTTGTTTTTCTTGTACTGTTACAGAGTCAATAGCATAAATCTTGCTTTCTTGGCGTTTTGTTTGTTGTGTCATAGTGGTGATTGTCACGTCCTCTCATTTATACCCGGCTTGAAGTTCAGATTTCTCTAATGTACTGTTCAATTTCCAAACAGCTTCCATTGCTCTTCTCTTACCATATTTTCTGAGTTGATCGTAACCATACACAGTATTTGAGATGACTCTGTTATCAGCATGTAGTATAAAGGCAGGATATCTACTGTTATTCTCTAGTGTTTCTTTAATGAAACCTTCTGTTACAAAGTTTTTTTTTGTTTGTTTGTTTGGTTGTTTTTGTTTGTTGTTTTTTTTGTTTGTTTGTTTGTAGGGTTTTGTTTTTGTCCCAGCTGTACTTAAATTAATCTGGACACATGAAGAGTGTGTGTGTGCTTCAGAAATAGTTCTGTCTTGGGCAGCCTGAACAGCTGTATTTCTTACAGTGTGTGATGCTTTAGAGAGGGGCAGGAGTGACTGACTTCTGATTTTTTTTTTGAACAAACTTTCTGGGACTAAACTCTCTTTGGGTACATGTGGGAAAATAATTCATTATGAGCAACGAATTAGATCCTCTTATTTGACAACAGTTTTCATTCCTATACTGCTTTTGCCTGGAAGGATGGTAGGTTTGGGATGTGTTAGTCTAATTATTTCGTGAAGTGCTGAGTGAAGTGTAGCTGAAATTCATTTTAGGCATTAGCAAATGCACTAGAGACTTCATGTTCATATTGATGTTCAAAACAAAATTAATGAGTGAAGAGATTTTTGGCTCCTAGTAGTGACCTCAAAATGAGATAACCTGTGAAAATTATAAGACCGAAGTGTTTTGGGAGAGTGGTATTTTTGGTATTTTGTACGGATGCTGAAAATTGAGGTCAGCAAAGATTCTCTGTGTCATGTGCATGGATGCCTACACTGAGTCAAGACAATAACGTTTCACGGTGATTTCAGGGAGAGGGGTCTGTCCGGCTGCTTGAAAGGTGCTGAGATGACTGACAGCTCTAAATTAACACAGGGATCAAAAAGCTTTCCATCTCCCAGCTGCCAATTTCGGTTCAGCAGATACGAGGAAGGACCGGAACTGCCATTATCTTCTGGATGATGGATGTGAAGTGAATCGGTGATCTCAGCATGCGTTTTTACCAGTGTGTCTCTTCATCAGCCCCCTCACTTCTGACACAGGCGGTATTAACAGGATCTCTTGTCCAAAACTGCCACCCCAAAGGTCAAGGCGATTGGACCCTGAGTGCTGAGGTACCTCTCAGTGCCAAGATTTTCTCTGGAGCACTGCCTGTGTCATGTGCTGCTCACGGTGTGCCTTGCTCTGTCCCTATGGAGAATCACAGGATGTCCTGAGTTGGGAGGGAGGATGAGGATGAGGTAAGAGAACTGATGGCATCTAGCTGCACTGGTGCAAAGCATTTGACACTGTCCCACACAGCATCCTTTTCTCTAAATTGGAGAGACGTGGATTTGACAGATGGACCACTTGGTGGGTAAGGAATTGGCTGTCTGGTCTCACTGAAGGAGCTGCAGGCAAGGTCTCAACGTCTGAGATTGGTGATGAGCAGTGTTCCTCGGGGGCTGGTACTGGGACTGGTGCTGTTTAACGTTTTTGTCAGTGACATGCACAGTGGGATGGAGTGCACCCTCAAGCAGGTTTGTGGACAACACCAAGCTGCGTGGAAGGAGGAGAGGGGCCTGGACAGGCTTGAGAGCTGGGCCTGTGTGACACTCATCAAGTGCAAGAAGACCAAGTGCAATCCCAAGCAGAAATACAGGCTGGGCAGAGAATGGACTGAGAGCAGCCCTGAGGAGAAGGACCTGGGGGTGGTGGTGGATGAGAAGCTCAACACGAGCTTGGGACTGGATGGGCTTTGAGGTCCTTTCCAACCCAAACCAGTCTGTGATCATCAAATCAAGCTGTGTTTGGCTGACACCTCTCATCAACCTTTTTGCTTTGTTTTCTGGGTAGAAGGACAATTAAATTGTAGATGTCTGTAACTTCTAGGCTTGAAATCCTCAGGACACTTTGTGCCTGCACTGTGTCCTGAGTTATTAATGAGAGCTTTTGCTCTCCCTTGAAAAACTGGCTGCCTCACTTGATTTGCTTCCTTTTCTTTTTTCTTTTTTCTTTTTTCTTTTTTCTTTTTTCTTTTTTTTTTTAATTTTTCCTGGTTCTCCATGCTCTGAGAGCACACATTGTTCAGATGATAATTGTTTGTGCTCTGCCAGGGCATTAGACTGGATTTTGCTGTTGCCTGCTGCATTTACTCCTGACAGTTTGCAGGGACGTTTGGAAGCTTCTGGAGGGAGTGGCTGACTTCATTGATGTGAGCTCTGCAGCGTGCATGCGACTGAAGCAAAGCTTCATGGAGCTGGAGCAGCTCTCAGCCTCTCCTGGCTGAAGCAGTTTGTGGGGTCAGAGCCAGAAGGTCACAGTTCTTCATCCCTGTCACTACTTCCTGAACATGACTGGTGTTAGTCCCCGAACAGGAACTAGAGCAGGCATAGCTGCAGACTGCAAGGCAGGTGGGTGGCTCCAGGGATTTGTAAGGAGAGTGCTGATTTTAAATTTAATCCTGTTTCATCCCTGGCAAGGAGCAGACACACCTGAATGTTCAGCATCCTTTGAAGGTCATTGGGTGGCTTCTGTGAAATGCATTGGGTAGGCTTCAGGCCAGTTCCTGGTGTGAGCTTGTCCTCTACCACCTGTAGAGGTCCTGTAGAGAAACCAGAGGAGTGTTTGGATGACAGAGACCTTGCCCTTGGTCCTCGGGGTGTGTTGAGGGGCTTTATGCAGGCACAGCTGCTTTTTTGGTGATTTATACTGTACCTGGAGCCTGGGAAAGAGAGTGACTGTTTCCTGAAATAGGGGGTGTTTCAGCATGCCTAACCCCAGCTGGGATGCCCCGGTTGCCTTGGCACTTTTAGATCTGGGTTCTTAGAGCTGTCTCCAGCTGGGTCTTCTAAAGATGGGGGCACCCCAAATCTCTTGGTATTGCTGAAGTCCTTGCTGTTGGTTCTTGCCTTCTGCAAAGCCCCGCATGTGTTGGCACTGAGTGGGATAACTTGTGGCTGCTGGCGCCTGCTGGCTGGCGGCTCTCGTCTGAGCTGCTGAGGGCGAGGTTCTTGGAGAGCCGCAGCCTCCCGGCGCAGCTGTTAGCAGGTTTTACTGGAGCCGGGCGGCACTGACCCACCTCAGAGTTACATGCGAGGAGGATCTGTCCTCGGCACCCAGCTCCACACTTCATACAGCACGCACTGTGCCTGTCCTCGTGGGTGAGCCTCTGCAGAGCAGGCCATGTGGCTCTGAAACAAGCCAATGGAAGCTGGTTGAGGAGGACGTTTCCTGTAGGTTGTCAGCAAGCTGAGGTTGTTGGGCTGCTCAGCCCGGGGCAGCGTCCTGCAGCACCTGCCAGGGCAGGTGGGGGCCTGGCCGCGGGGTGCAGGATGTGGTGGGAGGTGGCGGAGCGCCGCTCAACCTGCCCACGTTCGGTGCTGTGAAAACTGGTTCCTGGCCTTTATTTGTATGCCTGTGCCGGCACGGGCTTAAAGGGGCTTGGTGTTAAATGCGTTGTTCTGCTTCTTATTTTATAAGGATTTTAATGCCTCGCTCTACCCCTGAAATCCAGCGGCCCTGTATCAACAAGCCAGGAGATAAAATTTGCATTAATGGTTACAGTTGTACTGAACTACAGTGAGCCAAGCTGGCAGCAAGAACAAGGTGCTCAAACTGGCAGCTCATAATGCGGTGTCCTGCTGGGCGGCGAGGAACAAGGCGCCTGCCTGGAGAGAGGGGCTGTTACACGGGCAATACAGCGCAGGCCCCACCCCCAGGAAAATAAAAATCAGCCTGCAGGTGCTGTTAATTTTAGCTGGATGTGCTCGTTTACGTCTTTACCATCCCCAGCTTTTCACTGTGTGCATAGCAGCACACAGCGGCTCTGGCAGTAGGACTGTGAAGGTAAAGTCTGCTGTGTAACCATCATTGCTGGCTCCAGTGCGTGAGCTGCCTGTCCAGAAGTCCACGCGTGGTTTTCTGGTGTGGTTGTGGGTTGGTTTAATCCCTGCAGCCGTGTGGTGCTGAGCCTCCACTGGGGCTGACGAATGAGTTGCATTTTGGGGCAGCCTGGTGGTAGCCGAGCTGTCAGGAAGCCCAGTCTCATCAGTGGGCGGCTGGCAAGCGTGAGGACAGGGCAGCCACTGCAGTTAGTGCCTGGTTAATTAGTGAGCCGAGCTGGCCAGCCTGCTTTCACTGAGTCCGTGCTAGTGATTTGTGGATAAACGCTTGTTTTTTTGCATTATTTTATAATGTATTACTCAGGGTACATGCTGCCTGTGCCACCTGCTCCCTGAAGGAAACGCAGGTGCCATAAGCTTTCCGTGGTGTTTGGCCAGCCCCCTAGAATAGGACACTATCTTTATTATTGGTTTACACTTGGACTTTGCTCTTATATAGTAAATTAGCCTGCAATAAATTATCTAACTATGAGTTGGCTTTTCTTAAACTAAAGCTTTTTTTTTTTTTTTAAAGTATCACCTGCCAAGCACATAAGGTTTGACCTGTAGGGGCGAGGCTGTGCCTAAGAAACCTTGACCTGTGCAACCCCCATCTCCACCCCATCTGGGTTGTAAAACAACCACCTGCTGGGCGCCCACACGGCCAAGTGTTCCCGTAACACGTGTGACTTCAGCGTGCCTTTCAGGGAGTACTTTGGTGCTTCACTCACAGCGGCTTTGTTTTGTTGAGCCCTTGCCTATATGCATACAGCAGCAAATTAACCAGCCGAAGGTGAGGTTTCAGCTAGCTCATGCTCGTTGTTAAAAACGATGAAACACTTGTGCTGACTGCTGTGGTGTACAATAGCTATGTTTGGCCTTCGAGCAGATGGCTAAAAGTTCAGCAAATTGCTTTTCCAGTATATTGCATTCTAATTATGAGGGCTTTTTCAAGCAGCTTGCTCTAGGATATTCATGTTTTGCCACTTTACCCAGAGAAATTCTGCCTGGGATCTGCTCCATACAGCATAAAGGGATCCTGACTCCGGCAGGAAGCTGGCTGCCAACCCGTCACATCTCTGAGCAGCCCTCTCAGGCGCAGCCTGTGCTCAGAGCAGGGCAGCTGGCCCAGCAGCAGCCAAGGACAAATCCCAGCCCTGCAGCTCCCTTTCTTCTGCTTTTGTGACGCCAGCTCTCTCCCCGCCTGGCCCTGCAGCACTTACCTCTGGCAGGCGGTTAACAAACGGCTCTTACCTGACCTTACCACGGGAACACTCAGCTGGTGCCGCTAGGCCTGGAGCACATGCAGTGACAGTGAACACCGCAAGCCTTCACTGAGGATGTTTTAATGAGCAATGCAATCAGGGCACACATGCCTCTGCAGCCTCTAAGGCATCAGCTCAGGGCGAGGGGAGAACAAATACTTAACCCCAAACCGCTCTGTTATGGAGCAGAAGCATCGTGTATTTGCTCAAAGGTGGCAGCAGCGCTTGACAGCAATCCCAGTGCGCGTTCCAACCACCTCAAGCTCGGATGCTCTGGAAATGATAAAAATGTATTTTGTTTTTGACTAGGTGCAGTACTTCTTCAAGATCCTGGACAACTGAGAGCCTCTATCCCCACGCAAAGCAAAAGCCGTGGACACCAAGCAGTGTGTTCATTCATTTATTTGTCCAATGTTTCAACCTGACTGAAATACAAGATCAACAAGAGCACTGTACTCCTGGCTATTATTACATGTTAGAACATAGAGTTTTGCACTTCAGACAACATTTAACACCATTCTATGGGGTACTGCATTGCTTTTATAAAGTTTAAAATAAAGATTTATTTTCAAACATGTGACTTTGGTTTATTTCATACATTACACTTTCTTGCAGAAAAAATAAAATTGTACAACTGCATAAATATAAAATTCGTCCACCATGAAAATGGTTAAAACATTCAATAAAGACATTAGCACCACAGTGTGCGATGCCTCCAGCAGGAAAAGAAAAAAAAAAAAAGAAAAAAGAAAATATACAAAGCAAAGAGTTATGCCTATCACCGAGGGGAGTGATAGTCTGACCCAGGTCTCTCACACAACATACTGGAGGATGAGGGAAAAGGTGGAGAGAGAGAGAAAGAGAGAGAGAGAGAGAGAGACAGCATTCGCTACAAGCACAGTACACAATCATTTATTCTCTTTAACTTCACTTAAGTTAGTTTCCCCTGCCACCCCTCCAAATAAAATACCCTAACACCACAGAAAAGTCAGAAGCCTTATGGAGTGCTGTTAAATATAGTCTCACAGGTGGGCCTTTCTTTTAAAAGGAACAAAATAATTAGAAGTATCATGCCAGTTCTAGTCCCATTGAGTATTTACACCTTGGACAGCAAAAGTCTTTGCTCACGAGAAGTAGAAAACAGATACAATACATGGCTTGAAAAATGACCAGAGTATGCACCTATAGTACTGTACACTAAATAAAATACACAAGGCAGCAATACTTAGGGGCCAGAAACACTGCTTACTACAAGTCAGTTATGGAATCATAATTTACAGTAAAAATGGGCATGTCCCAAGGCTCAATTTTGTTTTCTTTTGTCATTTACAGTAGAATAAATATTTGTCGCTATTGCTACACTTTGTTTACATTCTAACCTAGTAAATGCAGAAAGCTAGTGTAAAGCATATAGATTACGTGTAGGTCCCATACGTATGACAGTTTGTTCAAGACTAGTAGGTTTTCTTTTTTGTTCTTTTTTTTTTTTTTAAACCTTTTTAAATGGCTAGGAGGAGGAGAGGGGGGAAAGAGAGTTGTGCTTACAATCAGCTGCTTCTTATGTCAAATTTAATATCAAAGCGTCCCTGGAAGCGGTCTTTGTCGCTGTACTGGATGTTCTGCCCGTAGGCCCTGCACTCCACGCGCACTTCCACGTCGTAGGTCAGGTTGGTGAACTGCACTGCCACCAGCGGCTGCAGGTACCGCGGCTGCAGGAGCTTGCCGTAGTAGGGGTAGTACTGCAGGGCAAAGCCGGAGTAGCCTCCCATCCCGTAGTACTCCACTGTGCCTATTTTGTCTGCATCTTCTTCTCTCTGAGAGATGGGCAAGAACAAGAGATGCTCGTTATCCCAGCGCTGCATTTTGCAGCTGTTTTCCCACCATCTGCTTTTCACCAATGCTGCGCGCTCTCTTTGGTCACCACCCATCCTCAGCCTGACAGCACAAGGACCGTCCCCATAGTGGAAAGGACAGTCATGAGCTGTCCTACCAGCAGCTGCAAAGGAAGCGCCTCCAAGCGTGTATCATCCAGGAAAAGAGCTTTTTTTTAAAAAAAAAACTCAGCCACTTCTTTGTACATAGAGAGGACACCACAGCTGCTTGTCATACCAATGCACCATCTGTGGTTAAAAAACTAATGGAACAAGAAGCCTCTGCTGTTCCTCAGCAGTTCTAATATTCAAGGTAAAGCATCTCCGCCAGAGCCATTTTTCAACCATCCTTGCTAAGAACTCCAGCGTATCACTTGGAAGCTATTCTGAGGATCCCTTTTACTCCTTGGCCCTGCTGTTGCCCCTCTCTGTGAGGAGGAACAACACTGCTGTTGTTCCTTCCTCAGCAATGACATTTTGGGAAGAGCTCCCAAGTGAAAACCACCCCAACTGCCTGCAGGAAGGCAGAGCGAGGAAGCTCCGGCTGGACAAAAACTCGGGGAGTCCCTGCCTGCAGTATGCTGATTTTGCCTTCGTTGCATCTCACTTACCTTGGGAGCACAGTGCACGGGGATGAGGTACGGGTTGTATTTTGCCATGACCTCTGCAGGAAGGCTTTCGTTTACCGGAGCCTAGAAGAAACCCAAACCAAGGCAACATTACACGCTGAACGCCTCTTGGCAGCAGCAAAGCTCAGTGGTACCAAACTAACAGCTAACGGGGATCCCTTCCAGCTCAAGTTCAGAGGCAGCAGCAACTGGTGCCTGTTCCTGGGAGGACACGCAGCGTAACACAACTACATGAAGCACAAGTTAACCCACGTAAAGCTGCTCTGGCTGCCAAAGCAAGCACTTCAGGGTATTTTTCATTTCACTGAGGAAAGCGTCTCATGGTAGAGCACCAGCTGCCAGCAGGGTTTGTGCAAATGTCACGCAGTGGCAGAATGAGACGCTCTGCTGGAAGCTTTGCTACCTCTGCGCCAGGTGAGTGCAGTTAGGACTGGAAAGCGCAGCGCGGAACAATAGAGGCAGGCACACCCTGACGTTCCCCAGCTTTGACATCACCGGCACGGAAGGACAAAGGCTCCAAGTGTCTGAGGGAAAGCTGGGAGCGTCAGCTCCGACGTTGGTCTCTTACTAAGAGGAGTTTGGCTTCACTTGTGTTTGGCAACACCAGAGCTGTAGGGTCCCTGATGAAGCGTGGAATGGGGGAGACGAGGACTGCCTTGGACACGTGCGCCATTCCTGAGGGAAGCGTGTGAAGTCATACCTCCACCAGACCCTGCTCTCTAACGCAGCCCGGAGCTCTGCAGAGCCCTGTGGCAAGGAATGGAGGCAGGCACTGACCCCTTCTCTTCCCCGATCATCAAACATGCGCCATCCTACATCCTACAAACATTCCTGCCATCCTACAACCGCCAGGTACCAAGCACAGCATGTGCCTGTTCTAATGCACCTGCTGTTGCCACCCAGGATCAGATGATTCAAAATTCAACTGGATTTTAGCACAGCGCAGTCCCCTTTATAAAACATGCCTCAAAACACGTCAGCTGGCCAGTCAGTACCCTTCCCCCTGCTCTCAGAGACACTGATGGTGGTGATGAAGGCTGCTTGCCGCACCATTTGCACTGCTTTCCCCCCAGAAGACGGAGAGGCGTGTTTTGCACAGTGCCTCGTTCAGGAACACGCGCTCTGCTGTCGAGTCCTTACAGAACGTTTTAGCATTTAAACGTGCTGGGGAAAAACCTGCAAGTAAAAGCGGTTCCTGTGCAGCTGAACTTCCTTCAGCGTCAGTGCACACCTGCTATCCAGCCCAGCCCGAGCCAAGGGTGACAGCAGACATAAACCAGCATTTCTGAAGCTGCATTAGATCACCTAAAGATCTCCTCACCTTTCCTGCAGTAAGAGCTTTGCCAAACTCTCCGATGTAGTTTACGCTTTACAGACATGTATCAGCCTAATGCCTAATGTAGCACTACTCCATTTAATTAAGTGGTTTTAGCAAGCCAGGCAACTCCGCACTGCCTGAGGAAAGAACGGAGAAGATGGAGGCGTGACACAATTTGCTGAGCTCATTACAGACATGGTAGGTCTGCAACGGTCACGCAGAAGCGCAGGGTTAAAGTGGGTTTTACCAGCTGAAGAGAACACTTCCTCAGAGCAGGCCATTAGCAGGCTCTGCGAGTCACCAGGCAGTTCACCAGCAGCTCGTGCTGTCAGAGCTCACTGCTGCTCGCCATAAGCTTGCAGTGTGCAGTTTGCTTTTTAAAGAAACGTACTTTTAAAGCCAGTCATTCAAACGGCCTCACAGTCCCCCCACTGCAGAACGGGTTTCATGCTTATCTCCCTCCAGAGACAGAAGCGCAGGCACAAATTCAGTAACTGCTCCAGAGCCACAGCAAATCTGCAGCCAACTCCCCATCCTTATCAGTAGCTCCTGTTACAAAGGGAAGGGATACTTGCCTTAGGTTTGAAGCCAATAATTCTGTTGAGCTTGACGAGGATGCATGGTTTGCCATCCTTGTACCCAAAGGTGGGATCCTGTATTCCAGAACAGTTTTCCAGCCATTCACGTTTGAATTTGCAGACCTTCTTCTGGCCTTGGGTATCGCTGTATGGTCCTCTGTCTTTGTAATCCATAGGCATATCTGCCATGGTGGAGGAACGGAAAAACAAACGTATGAAACTCAACCTTCTGCTCGTCAGGAACAGCTATATTTGTGCTTCACCATGCCGTCGGGATTTCCCACTTGCCCAGGCAGGTGACGCCACCTTCTAGAGGCTGACAGCACAGACCTGCACCCAGCCACTCCCCCACACGCAGGCTGATCGCAGACCAGCAAGTCTGTGGGGGCTTTGTTTTCTATCTGAGGCTTCCTACAGGCTACCAGAGAGCAAACACATTTGCAATTCGCTGGCGCAGAGATTTTTTTTTATCTGCTTTTACGAGCGGGTCTCCCTCAGATTTCACATGCACGTCTCACATGAGGCGACAGTCTGATTCCCCATCATTGCATATAATCTGTTAAAGATTAACATCTTCCTGATGCTTTGCTGCATTGCATCAGGAGGACCGACACTGGCTTCAGCAAAGTCACCTGCAAAATTCCCCTGTGGCTTGCAGGGAGGATATAAGGTCAGTGCCAGGCGCTTTTGAGAGTCAGCTGCACCTTTGGCCAAGTGAAATCTGCAAGTCCCTGGCCACATACCCATTGCAGTAAGCTTCTTAGGTACGTCCCTGGCCAAATGTGGTCTGTCTCAACTAATTGTTTAATGAGCAGTGATGCGACTGAAACCAAAGTCTACCAGTTAAAGTTTACCAGCGTGGCTCTGGTAACAATGCAAGGAACAGCTGAAGACAGAACACCGCTGCTAACCCTCCTTTTTTGATGGGCCTGACACAGAGGCACTGGTCAGAGACCTCAACCGTAGGAAACCACCCAGACTTACCCCCGCAGTCCTGAAATATGATGTTTTCAGTTTGCTGATCAGCGCTGTAGTCCTTCAAGAACTTCTCAAGATTCTTCACGTACGGCTCGTAACTTTTAGAGTCGGAGGCAGTGAAGGAAATTTCTGTCTTTTGTACCTGGGGGACTTGGGTCAGTCCTAAAGAAAGCAAAATCAGAAAGAAAACATTAGGAGCTGCACAGCCTCCGGGCAATGCTACACACACCGAGAGCATAAAGCGTTCTTACTAATCTGCATTTTTCAGACCTCAGGACTTGCACAAAACAAGCTCACTAGAGGGGAGGTTCTGAAGGGCTCTTATCTCCTCTTTCCAACAACAGTCTGGAATATTCGTCACGGTGTTTGCATCACTAAGCAGATAAAAATCACAGAGGCAGAAGGGAGGCTACAAGTCAAGGATTTTCTCCAGAAAAACAGCCAGCCGCAGGCCCCCTGCCCACTGCTGCCTCCTCCCTGAGGGCAGAAGGGAAACTGTGTGAGAGAACATCACACAACCAAACTCCCCTGGAACGCTTCTCCAACACGTGTCCCTAACAGGGTGCAATGCTACACGTTTAGGGTGCATCGGGGATGCCCATTCATCAACCCCTGCAACAGCAGACGAGGGGGGCTCCCTAAGTTAGGTATGGCCTCTCCACATTTCCCTTGTGGGATGCAGGGCAGGAGACATTTTCTCAGTGAGTTCATCAGCCTGATCATTTTGACTCGTCTTTTCACTCCTTAAACATCATTTCTGGCTGTAGAAATAGCATCCTGAGCTCTATAATCAGAAACACACCACCGAGCAAGAAACACCTCCACACAGGAGAGACGTTCAAAAGACTGCCCTACATTCTGGGCTGAGTAACCAGCTCCAATTTCGACTTTCGGAGGATGAGTAGAAAAAGAATGCATGGGCAGAAGGCACTGGATACAAGTAATGGCTGCGGATGATGAAAAATGCCAAGCCCTTTGCTTGTCATTATGGGACTTGGAAATAGCTGCTCTTGCGTGAAGCTTGGGTCACGTTTTAATTGAATGCATTGATGCACGGCTAACGCTTAAGCTTAAAGTAATGGGAACTGGAGCTCACGCTGCCTTTGCGGCTGCCACTGTAATTATTGAGGTCTCGACTTGTGTTCAGTTTGTCATCTCCACTTTAGCGAGAACAAAAAAAGGAGCAGGGGAGCAGCATTTGCTTTGACAGCAGGTCTGTTGCCAACAAGTTCCTCCAGCACAGAACTCGGGCAGCTTAGCTGGCTGGCCCCAGCCCACAGGAGCTTGTGACTCCTGCCGTTTTTCCAAAGCCACTTGAGTGCTTCTGCTTAGTCCCTCCTCGGGCCAGCTCACCACTCCCCTGCCCACTGAGGTGGAATTTGTAACCCGGGACAAAGATTAGCTTTGTTCCCCTAAACGCAGCTCTGAGTAGCCAAAGATAGCGAGACGTCCAGCGAGCAGCTTGCGGTTTCGAGTTTTATTCCAGGAAGCAGCGCTGCCCTCTCCAATCTCCCGGTGGTACGAACAGGCTGGGGCGAGCGTTACAAGTTTAGAAGCAGCTCGGTGCTCCACCAGCAGAGTTAGGGCTCACCCTACGAAATCAGTTGAGTTTTCAATCCCTTTTCAATTAATTATTTGCTTTCTTGCTTCACAAATGGTTATAAACATATAAACTGTGTTCAGTCTGTGCTGCCAGCCTCTCCTTGCATTTATAGCCCGCTAGGAAGCAACAGGCTGAGAGTCGCTTCAAGTGGCTATCTGGGTCTGCCTCCTCCAGAGTTCAGGTTACAGTTATCATCTGCGTGTGTAAATATAACATTCAAGAAAGCTCAGCCAGGCCTTAATAAGCTTTGGCCAGGCAGCTGAACTATCGGCTGCGCTGAGGACCCCTGGCAGCAAGTCCCCACCCCTGCTTTTTATCTTATCCAAGGCAGTGCAGTGCGTAAAGGCACCCGCGCAGGCGAGGCAGAGGTGAGGGGAAGGGCAGCACGAGCACCTGCGGAGGCCCCGGCAGCCTGGCCACCAACATGCCCAGCCCAAAGCCAGTCTTCTGGCCAGTGACCTGGAGAACAGGCTCCCGACACAAAGGGTCTGCCTTTGGGACAGGTCCACACCCGGGTGCCGATGTGCAGAGCAGCACTCATCAGGCAAACAGGACAATCCATGTGAAGATGAAAGGTGCTTTATCCTGATTCAAAAAGATCCATCACTGGTTTTCACCACCACTTCCATACTCACATGCCTGTGACTGACTGCACGGAGCCCTACGCACAGACTTATCACTTATTTCCTTCCTTGCCATCCCTGCTGTGCCATCTCTATGTTCATATCCAAAATAAAAGCTTCACTACCAGTGAACCCTTCCTCTCTGAAACACTTCTGCAGCCCTTCTGAAACCTTCTCTCACCCCTACTGCGAGAACTGAAACAAGTAAGGAAAAAAAATAAGGAAAAAATTTACCAAGTTGAGCCATGCCAGAGCTACCTACCAGGGGCCAATAGGCACGTAAGGAAATATGCAGCACTAATGAAGTACAGGGATGATTAAGCTTCTTAGGGACTTGAGCACACGAGGAAGCCATTCATGAGCAAGCTCTAGGGGGAAAGAAATGAAGTCTCAAGTGTTCCCATAGCCAGGAGTCCAAGCAACGCTCCCTCACTGTGCAGTGATGTCCTGCTGGCCGCGGTTCGTCTCATGCTATCACCGGAGAAGCACCAGTCATGTGTAGTGATGCTGCTGCCCACAACATGGAACAATCAAGTCACTGATTGCTAGGAAAACGGTGACAGAGCTGCTTTTGAAATACTATTTCCGCAGTTGCCTTAGAGGACACTGCTAGGAAGTCAGACTGCTGTTCGCACTGGACTGACACCAGCCACTAAGCAACGAACGATGCCTTGACTTAACAACACGACGCCTCTTTTTGTTGGCTAACTCCGTGACTGCATCAGGATATCTAAAATGAAGCAAGTGTGAGGCCATTATTTTTTCCAGCTCCATTCTACTTCCATAACGCTGTTGCAGACTAAAGTCACATTTATCCCATTTCATTTAAAACTCAATCCCTACACAGACCTCGTCGCTCTACGCTGCAGGAGCAAGACTTCAGAAAAACGCGTCTGGAGGGTGAAGGGGAAGAAGCCAGGAGCTGTAGGTCAAGCTCGTTATTAGGAATGGTTGTGCAAGCCTGTAGTGACAACAGCTGCTTCATCACGCTGTGCTCACTTCCCAGCACCACGTTCTCCTGGTTCACGCTGTGTCTGAGCACCACTCGGGTGACACAGATCACCAATTTAGCAACCACTACACCATCCCTACCCAACGCACCCCCGCCAGCCTCGCTCAGTGAGGACGGACTTTGAGAGCCCCCACACTCATGGATGTCCTTCCCAGCTCCTAACCACTGCCTGCCTCACCACAGAAGTGCAGAAAGCAGGTGCAAGTTCTCTACAAATGCAAGGTCTGCTCAGCTGGAGGCAGGTTGTGTCTCTGGAGCTCGAGATCCAGGTATTTCTCGTACTCTGGTGCTGCGACAAGAGGCAGCAGCAAAGCGTGACTCGACAGGAGGTGGCACTTGCTCCTTGGGGCTTTCCTGTCACTCTCATTTCCACCTCCCAGATACTATCTGAGCTAAGTAAGCCAGCTGGGGAATACACACCACACCAGCACTGCCCAAGCACATCGTGGCAAGATGGTGTTTAAACCAGCAGGGACACGAGGACATGAGATCTCCTGACCCTTTGCAGCCACTCCTGAACAGCCTCAGGCAGCTGTGGGCTCCCCCCCCACACCAGCTGTAGGGCAGGTGGACTGTGTTCCGCAGGGCAAGCACCACAAGATGGCAGGATACACAGCCCGATTTAGATTGGGTCAGGAAAGAAAATGGATTCAGGGAAACACTTGGCACTCTGTGTTTCAAAGGCAATTCCCCCCCCTTCCCCCTTAGCAGGGTAAGGGCTGTGGCAAAGCAGAGCCCGAGGCACGGCACAGGTGGAAATGTACCAGGAGCAGGGGCTGTCCCCGTGGCAAGGGCTGGACAAGGTGAACTGCGCTGCCCCTTCCCCCAGGAGGGAAGTTATCCTGGAAATGCACAGCCAAGTGGTGCAGGAACCAATTAGCATGTTAATGATATTTAAAAATAGCACTTTATGGCTTTCAGTGCTGTGCCCCTATCAATAACTCAATGAAACATCCTGTAGCTTCTGCCACTGTTAGTGAATTTGTGTACTGCAGAACAGGAATGAGATTGCAGCAGCCCCTACAGCGTTTTTTTTCCTGCAAACCTTGAAGGAGAGGTTCATGTGAGCCCAAGACGGTTAGGGAAGGTGCAAACTGAAGGGACTTGCCCTCTAGTTTTCAAGCTGCCAATATACTTGGCTTGCAACTCTCCCCACAAGAACCAGGAACTAGAATTGCACCACATTTTATTTTTAAGTAGTTCACAGTCCGCACAGCTCCCAGTTCATGGGAAGTTCGATGCTCACTGTGTACATGAGCAAGCGTGCTAATCGTCAGAAATGCAGTTCTGCTTGCAGTGCAGGAGACCGCAAGCAGCATGGGAACACGGGGACTGCTGACCTCCCGCAGGCAGCGGTGCACAACTCAGCACAGCCTCGATAAAGCCCTTGTTAAAAGTTTATTTGGGCACATTGTGGTCTAATGGGTGCCGTGCTGCAGGGCTAGAAACAAACTTGACATTGACAGCACACCTCACGCAGGCTCATCCACACTGGTAGTAAGTCAGATGATGGCTTGCCAAGGGCCCTGTGCTGTTAGCAGGTAAGTGTCCCCTTTAAATGGTATTCATGTGCCATTACAGTGGGTTTGAAACCCTTTCCAAGCAGGCTGCCATTTGTTCAGGAGTTAGATTTTTTTTTTTTTCTGGTTGATTTAAGTCCTGAAAGCCCATTTCAAACTCAAAAGATCCCCCAAAGCCTTTTCAGCCGTCCTCCATTTTGCTTCCTATGGCACCCACTACAACAGCATCTTGAAATTCTTTTTTTTTTTGTTGCTGTTGTTGTTAAAAAAAAGGACAAAGCTCAGAGAAGTGGTGCAGTATTTAATTAAGAGACAAAACCCTCTGCAGGCTGAGATCTTGCACAGAGATTTTACTACCAAGTTGCTTTGAAATTAGCTTTGGGTAATGGGGGTTTGCAATAATTCTAAGTTACCTAGAATGAGTAATTATGTGACATCAGGCTAAACAGCATGTCTGTCTGGATGTGACCCAAGATCCAGCTTCTTTGCTAATTATTTCATGTCTGGTAAGACCACTGGGCTTCAGCGGAGGAAAAACACATTAAAAAAAAATAACTCTTCCACCATTACCCATGTTAGTCTTCCAAATGCAGCTAACAGCTCTGGTCAGCACCAGTGACAGTTTAGTCCTTCCTGCAAGCATCAGAAGCCTGATGCAGAGCTGGATACAGTGCTCCAGACAGCACTTAACCCAGCCATGCTGGTACCTTAAATGCCATATACTAAGACAGCAATTTCAGTCTGTTTTGTTTAAAAAATGCTGGTGGAAAAGCAGTTATCTGAAAAAGATGATTCTCTGCGGAGATTAGCACCATCTGGTGAAGGCAACGCTCCCCGTGCTGTCAGAGCAGGGAACAGTTGCAGCATAGCAGCACTGCAGACAGTGGGGCTGTAAAACACCGTGTGACACTAGAGCCAGCTTCTGCAGCTACAAGCCGTCAGCCTCACAATTGTCACTTAAATACCACCGTTATTAAAAGCTTCTGAACTGTTTTACAGAGCAACTGGAGGCAGATCATTACCATAGCCAGTGCCAAGCAGCCTCAAGGTCATTTGCAATGTGGGCAAGCAGCAGTTGCGCAGCTCCCTGCCACGCTCCGCGCGGCCGCTGGCTGCGGCAGGAACCAGCGCAGCAGAGCCTGACCTGCGGCAGTGGCTGCTCACCCCGTCTGCAGCAACAAGAGGGGGGCTCTCAGCACATTTGCACCTCGAGCAGGGGCTCCTGTTTTGTCTAACAGAGAAAGGCCGTCCATCAGGAGCTGCCTCTAACCCTCCCCACTCGACATCAAGGGAAACAGCCCTCTGCAGATGCCGTTACCTCCTCCGGCTCACACAGCAGAGCTCAGCATTAACCAGCACAATTCAGCAAGCACATCCACAATTGGTACTGCCCCCTCTCTCCCTGTGCACCCCAGTTTCAAGGATGAAGCCAGCATTTTCCCTTTGTCCCTTCATTTTCCCATAGGAGCGCAGTGGCTATGAAGAAAAACTGAACCCAGTTCTGTCACAGAGCTCATTCCTGAGCAAAACCTGAGCCTCACTGCATCATTTCTGTTTAGGGAAAGGGGAGAGCAACAATCCAGGTTCGAGTTCCTCTCCGAGAGGAGGCACACTCCATGTGATGCAACCTTTAATTCTGTCTGGATTGCCTTCGATTTCCCGTGCTGTTAACACAGAAGGCTTAGAACATACCCACCCCCTACAAATATGTGTTGCAGCAACGAGATGCTTATTTCATCCTCCTCCTGGAGGTGAGTAACCAAACCGCCTCCCCAGAACAGCTTGCACCCGGGCCAGCACGGGCCTCCTCGTTAGTTACCTGGAGGTGCCACTCGATCCTGGTATTTGGGTTCAAATTCACTGACGGTGAGCAACATCACTTGGATGGTCCCAATGAAAATACCTGCCAGGCAACCGTAGAAGATGACATAGAAGAGGAGGATCTTAACTGCAAGAGAAAACAAACGGAAAGATGAATCGAATCAAGCCCCAATTAATTTGGGATCATAAAGGGTGAGGATTACAATGCGTTCTCCCATATTTTAATGGATCCTTTGGCTGACCAAGGCTACCACAAGGTGCCAGGCTTTCAGCAAAGCACCAGCCCAACGCAAGTCAACGTGCTATAGGCAGTGCTACACACTCCACACCACTCTGGGCGTCAGAGCTATTTCCACAGAGCCCAGAGAAGCTGTTAGATTCAGGTTTACAAGCATTGGTCAAGTGTGACCTCCCTAATAATTCAGACTCTGGCCTCCACCAGAGACAACAGAGGCAGATTTTAGGCCCAAATCAGCACCAAGGCTCAATCTCAAATGCAGGCAAGCACTTCAGCATGTCACAGCACTCCGCATTTACCAACCTTGCGCATCTACAAAGGCACGCCAGCACCGCTCATACCAATTAAAAACTGAATTATGTAATAATGAAGGACTAAATTTAGTTTGGGTCTGAAAGGAGATGCCTAGAATAATCCTAGCGGGGGGGAAGAGCCTGAGAGGCAGCGCAGCTCAGACTCTGGGTATCGGTTACCAGTTTACAGGGATTATCTCAACTGATTAACTGCACAGTAACACGCCGTACTAGGCATCACCAGGCCGCCTACAGGAAGGATAAGCCAGCCCATGCCAAGCAACTAGGGGCTAATCAGGCTGCGGGAACAAGCACTGCAGCGAGGAACACTTCAAAGAGCCTGCTCGATCCCGGCGTCCTAGCCTAATCGCGAACGCGGACGAGGTTTACATGGAGGACTCAAGGTGAACAGATACAAGGGCAGGGGAGGAAGCAGTAGTGAAGGTATTCCTCCTCTCCTGAGCCCCATCACAAAAAAGCTCCATCAGTGGAGAAGCCTCCTCATTAAAGCAGCCATTTCTGGTGGATTTCGTTTTCCATTTGTGAAAGAAAGGATCAGGAGGGCCAGGCTCAGAAAGACACTCCATCCTCTCGTCTGCCGGAGAGCGGGGCGGCAGCCATGGCTGGTGAGCAGAGCTCGGTGCGGATCGCGGTGCTCCAGGAGTTAAAGCACTCTTTGGTATCCAGGCAGCGTAAAGCAAATGGTCGTGACGTCAAAGACATTTGGAAATTTTTTCCAGAGCACGGTCATAGGAGGTGCTGTTGTAACAAACCAAACACTAATGCTGTTGTCCGCAGCGTAACGCCTTTGAGTTTTTGTAACATCAAAAGGCCGGCGCTGGGAGGTAGCTTATTGAACCGGTCTCCCAGCCGGGATGCTCCTAGCCCCAGAGACACCTTAAAGGTCACGGTTTCAGAACAAACACACGGCAACCCAGCGCGAGGGGGTTGCGCCACACAGCTTCCCACACCAGGTAGGCTTATGACGGAGGAACGGGACGGCCAGCCTGCAGGTTGACATCGCTCCTAGGCGGCTGGGCACGAGGAGGGCTCGCTCTGCCTCCGTGCTGCGAGCATTGCGGAGCCTCGGGCGCAGCGGGCACCCATGGGTGCGCACCCACAGCCCCATTCAGCTCACGTAGGGGCAGGGCAGGAGCCCGCTGCGGTCCAGCAGAGCCAGGGCTGGCACCTGGGGCTGCTCCCTCACGCCAGGGCCAGGCTCAGCATCGCGGGGCACCCCAGCACCCGCGGGGGGCTCCGGCAGGGCCCCGCTGCCCTCCCTGCGGGGCGAGGCAGCGCCAAGGACGAGGCGCCCTCACAAGGTCGCCCCGCCGCCGGCTCCCCCCCCTTCATGCCCCCGTCCCACACTCACACCAGCTGCCCCCGGTGCGGCCCAGCAGCTCCTTCTTCTCCGAGTTCCAGATGAATTTCTTCCAGTTGCCGTCGCCGTCCTTGGCCTTCCCGCGGGCCATGGCGAGCGAGCGGGGGGCGGCCGAGGGGATGGGGAGAGGGAAGGGGGGGGTGAGCGCTGAGGGGCTCGGGCGGGCTCCGCGGCACCGGGACGGGCTGCGGGGAGGGGGCTTGCGGGGAGGGGAGGGGGCGCTGGAGGGGGTCCGGGGGCTGTCGGAGCACGGAGGAGCGGGGGGTGAAGCAGCGGAGCCCAGCGGGCACGGAGCGGCCGCGCTCGGCGCCCTCCGCAGCCCTTCATATAGGGCGCGGGCCCCGCCCGCACGGCGCCGCAGCCACTGGCAGGCGGCGGGGGGCGGGCAGGGGAGGGGACGGGACGGGACGGGAGGGGAGGGGAGGGGGCGCCGCGCGGCACCTGCCGGGATGGTGTGTGTGTGGTTTTTTTTTTTTTTTAATATTTATTTATTTATTTATTTATTTATTTATTTATTTATTTATTTATTTATTTATTTATTGAGGAGGGCGCAGCCGCCCTCGCAAGGTGACCTTCAGGGAGGGGCCGGCCCGATGATGGGGGGGGGGGGAAAGCTGCGGCACCCTGTGGGGGTCCCGGCCCCGCAGCTCGTTGTGAGGGGACCCCAGGAAGGGGCAAAGGGCTCTGGTGCAGCCTTGGGATCCCCATCCACGATGGAAGTTCACCAAGATGCCCAAGTCCCACAGTGTCATGACACAGCTGAGTCACACGTGCAGCCCGGCTGCCGTGCCCCACTGGGATGTATTTACCTCTGAACTTCCTCCTGGTCACGACATGGCGCCCCGGTGTCTTCCTGCTGTTAAGCTGCAGGCTTGCTCTGTCAGCCTTCCCTCCGCCCGTTCTGGTTGCTCAGGAGGCTAGGCAACCGCACGCCAGCCGCCCCACTGTCCCCAGAGGCCAGCCCCAACATGGGGCCCTTCTCCAGGCACCCCATGGCCACCACACACAGCCAGCCCCTGAAGCGATCTGCTCAGGCCTGATTTTTTGGGCTTTGGTCTGCTGGGAATGGGCACCTCGAGGTGATGGCACCCTGCAAGGCTGAGCATGGCCTCCCCATGCCTAGGCATGCAGCTGGGCTCCTCAAAGCCTCGTGGGGTTAGGAAGAGGAGTTTCACACGGGAATCAGTGCACCCAGGGGCAATGTATGCTGAAGGCTCTGTGGTATATCATGTGTGGTCAGAGGGAGCCAGCCAGGTGTGCCTCAGGGATTTCCAGCCTGGGTCCGGGGAATCGGCCCTCAACAACATTTGTGCGGTGGAAAATGGCCGATCAGATGGCTGAGGACAAATGGCGTCTCCCTTCTGCATGGTGGCTGGTCAGAGCTGGTCTTTAAAGAGACCTGCTGATGGTGGGCGATAACGAGAGCAAACAGACAGCAGTATCTGATACCCGAGTGAACATCATCTGCCGTGTAGGGAGGACGTATCATTTACAAGTTAAGAAGGCTGTGATTACAATCAGGCCAATAAATAGAGGAGCACCACAGGAGGAACAAGCGGTCACTTTTAGCACCCAGCGCCATTGCTGCTGTAGCCAAGGCCGTGTCTCAGCCGCTGGGCCACCAGGCCTGCCGGGTCACTTGGGAGCAGAACCTGCTCTCCTCCTGATGCCCTGGGTGCTGTTTTTGCTTTGGCCCCCTACCCTACAAAAACACCACACTGGGAATCGTGTGTAGGTTGCGGTGTGGTCACCCAAACACAAAGCCCGCTCCTTAGCCTACCTCATGGATGCTGTGTCCAGCTTTACCCTCGGGTCAGGACCCATCTCATCCAGTCTGCCGGGTACAACCCCTCACAAGCTGGTTCAGGGCAGGTGGAACAGCAGCAGCTAACGCAGCCCTCCCTGCCCTCTGCCCAGGCAATGGGGTCACCCAAAATGAAGCCAGCATCAGGTACTCAGGCAGGTTCATGGTGATATCCAAATCAGAGAAGAGAAAGGGACTGCGCACTCTCCCACAGTGTTAGTTCCTGAGGCCACAGAAAGTGAGTTTGGAGAAAGCAACTCGAATGAATGATCTGAAAAACCTGAGCAGTCGTATCACGGTTACAGACTAAATGGCTACCCAGAAACACGATCTTCCCCCGAGCGTGTTCTCACTCTCGCTACGGGAGCTGGTGGTGCCTGTGGGAGCCAAGATGCAGGAGCTCCTGGCTTCATCACTGTTTGTTTAAGGATCACCAGGAAACTTTCTCCTCTTCCCGCAAACGTCTCTATTACTGTACAAATACACAGAGAAGTGGGGTTGGCAGTGCCAGGGGTACCAGATCCCCGTAACTGCACAGGCTGGGGCATGCAGGATCTGGAATGGGCAAAAGGCACTTCATGAGGATTGCACAGCACTTCTGCAAACCCTTTTCCACATCCGCAGTCCCATGGATGCTTGGGACACGCACTTTGCTTAATGTTGGCAAATTATCCTCTCAGAATCAGCAGAACTAATAGGCAACAGGGTGCCATATTTTATTCAAATTTACCATTTGTTCAGCTGCTCCGATATCAATCAGGCCGTCTCTAAGGCCACCACTATATGATCTGATTTTTTAAGGTGATAAGAGCCTCAGGCAACTTTCGAAACTGCCAAGAACAAAATGTGCAAAGATATCCGTGTTCAGATTAACTGCAGGAGGAAGGACAGGGCCGGGGAAAGCTGTGCACCGGCACCAAGGAAAGAACAACACGCGAATGGACTTTGTTAGGGGGTTATCTCAGCGCCCTTAGGAGCTGGTGCATGAGGAGCTCTCTGGTTTTCTCCAGTGGGTTTGGGCACAGCCATCTAATGACGAGATCCCAGCTTCCTTTGGGTTTCCTGCTTTACAGGAGACCCAAAGAAAGCACCTCAGGCGGGCAGAGGTGTCTCACTGCAGTGCAGGAGGAGGGCAGACACAATTACTTTTGATGCAGCAGCAAGAGAGAAGAGCACAATGTAGAGCAAAGCCAAGCCATGATTTATCCAGCTTGGTGACTTGGGAAATGAGACTGTGCAGCTGATGGTGACCGGCAGAAAATTTGGGTAATGTGTGATCTAGAAACATCTCTGACGGTGGCTGCGGGCTGTGCTGCAACATGCAGCGGAGGAAGGGGAGAGGCTGGCTGTGGGGAGGGACTCTCACCGGCTGCGGGACCGAGTGCTAATTATAAGATGACAGAAGTGTGCAAAATGGCCTTAAGTAGTTACTATTCGTGGGCTGCCGCTGCAAACAAATGGGGCTGGGCCTCCTCGCGCTGGCATGCCCGGGAGCTGGAAAAGGGCAGCTGCTCAAGAGCTTGGCACCAAGCCTGCATCACACACAACAGGTGAGAGGGGGCGAGGAACGAAACGGGTGGCTAGGGCTGCTGCAGCCCTGCAGTGCATGGACTGTCCTCTCTCGCAGATGAAAAGCAAGAGGCTGCATGGCACACGGGCAATTTGCACCCCTCTGGGAGCTGCAGGAGGCCTTGAAGGGGACAGGAGCAACCCTCAGTGTCCCCGCAAGGGGAATACCAGCATGTGGTCCCCTCAGAGCTTCCCAGTCCCACAGGGCACTGCCTGAGGCCTGCCCTCTGATTTTCTGCTTTGGAGATTCAGGGGAAACCCAGGAGCTGCTGTACATTACCTCATCTCAAGTGGGGTCTGTAGTGTCCCAAAACACGGCGTGACAAAAATAGCTTTCCAGTCTTCTTCCTTCTCCTCCTTGTCCCCCACAGATATGGGGTCACAAGAGATTAGGCTTACAGACATATGTGTCTGGTCCTCTGAGCGTGACAACACATTTGAATTATCAGATGGAGCTATGCAAGCTGAGGTAACTAAGTTCAAAACATTGTGAACTGTAAGCCCTGAGAAAATAGATATATACAGAATATAAATATAAAAGTATATATATATATAAATAAATATATACGGAACTGACCTCCAAAATCCAGCCGTGTTCTTTTCTCTAATACAAGCTTGATGGTTGTGTAACATCACTTGTAGGGGTGTCTGCACAGCTCACCCTTGGCAAAATGACACGGACAACAGCTGCTAAGATTGAAAAGTCAGTGTAAACACCATGCGTGAATGGGAAACCCAAAACTGTCTGAGGAAGCATTTACCCCAAACTGATCTTGCTGCAGGGGGAAACAACCATCAGACCTCAGCTGATCATGCTGAAGAAGACACCCACCATCAGCTGGAGTAAGTGGTAACCAGGGAATGACAGAGAGAATTTTGAAACAAAGAAGGTGTCAATCTGAAAAGATGTACACAAGAAGCACCAAAATTTGTAAGGGAGTGGGGAGAGACCCAGTGAGCAGCAGTGAAAACCCAATCTAGCACCGACGGCGGTCACCCTGCTGGCATCACACCTCTGCCCAGACCCAGCGCAGCAGCCTCCTGTCTGTGGGACTGCTGGTGTCCTGCTGGGCTGCCTTCCCACCAGTGGGTGCATGGAGTAGTTGTAGGGAGCAGCATGGGCACCCCTAAAGCAGGAGTGGCCACAATCCCAGCAGGAGCAGGTTGTAAGCAGGGGAACCCACATTCCCAGAAGTGACCCCTTTTGCTGCAAAGAGAGGGGTGGGTGTCTGTGTGTCTGGGATGAATACTTTGGAGATTGGTTATAGAAACATGCTGAGGAGCTTGTAGGAATGTATTAGTGTGTAACACTGTGGTTTAACTGTTGTGACATTGGTCCTGAACATATAGTTCACTGATTGTCAGGTAATTACACATTTCTTAATCAATAAACCACTTCAGCCCCAATTTGGTTTAACCAAAAAAAAAAATATAAAAGTGGTTGTTTTTTTTTTTTTTAATAATTTTTTTTTAAAAAAAGATTTTCTTCAATCTTGGCAGGGGAAGGCCTGCATGCTCAGTCAGTGAGAAAGCATTCGCTTCATGGTGAACTAGTGGTGAAGCAGGGCACTGGATGGTTTCTAGGGTGGCCTGGCAGGCAGGAAGGTGGAGACAGAAAAGGGGGATGCGTGACAGACAGTGCGCTGTGTGCCTGGTGTTTGATAACCGGGGCAAATACCACTGGTGGACAGTATAGAGTTGCCCTGGCTGAGCACACCCACCGGTGGTGCAACTTGCCAGCTATCAGCATAGTTCTGATGGAAGCAACGGCGACCTGTTAAGGCAGCAGTAGCCAAACCATATTGTCAGACTTTCTCTTTTTGGCTGGTGAGGGGAAAATTACCCTAATCTCACTGAAGATAATATGAAAATAATTTCCTGCAGGAAATCCACCCTGTTTTCACACAGGGAAGAAGCATTACCCAGGAACTAGCTATGAAGTTGGCAAGAAGAGCACAGTTCTGTGCCAGTGGGCACCCGGAGCCCTTACTGGAGCAGCAGCCAGCTTTCTGGTACCCGGCCACCAGCCCTGGCAACGACACGAGCTCCTGATGCAGCCAGCATCTGCACGGCTGGGGGAGATAAGGAGCCTGCATCTGCACGGGACTGATTCAGCTTCACCCCTGCTGGTTGACACAAAATGGCTCCTATCGGAGACAGAAGCAATATGCGCCATTAAAACAGGTCATCATTAGTTTTCTGTCTTGGCAGCAAGACTGTAAGGTTTCAGTCTCTGCTTGCTCCTGACCATGGTTTGTAAGAGGTTTCCAGTGGTAGGTTGTGTTTGGGCACCAGCCTGCTCGGCTGCCCCAGTTAGACCTCTGCTGTCTCCAGGGCCAGCGTGTCTGGGACTTCCAGCACTAAACCTAGTCAAAGAATGAGAACTAAACAAACTCCAAAACTATTTTGAGGCCTGCTCTAATACTCTTTAAGAAGACAAACAAGATCAGAGTGGAAAACATTTCTATCTTTAGCCATCAGGAGCAAGACTTATCTGAACAGCTCCACACAGGAGTTGGCAATGGGAATGGGTAAGTTAGGGTTTGACTTGTTCCTAAACATCTTGTTTTAATTGTTCTGTCAGGGCCACAGTGGGATTTGCAGTGCCTGCCAAATGCCCTTCTCTTTCTTCTCACGGGAGGTCTTTTCCCTAAAACAACTCAAAAATGTCTATGATGATTTTAAAGGTTCCTCCAGTGCTGTCCACACTACAAGTCCTTACCGTATGAAGGTAGATCACCCTACAAACTGGGGAGCCTGTTGTCCTCTGTTGGCTCCTTGTTGGTCTTTGCTTTGGTTTGGGTTGTCTGGTAGGACTGCAGTGTCCTGAGATGACCAGCACTGCCGAATGGCTGCACCCTGACCTGAAACACAATAAAGAAATACAAGAAGACATTCTGAGTGGAGAATCTCTCACACAGATATGGCTTCATTCTGCTGGCATAAATTCAGTGTTGTGGTAGTCACACTGGAGTCTGAAATCATGTTTTCTCTTTTAACTGGTCGTGCATGGACCACAGCACCTCACACAGCCTCATTGCCAGTTGGGAAAGGCCCCACATGAGAGCCATTAGCATGCAGGCCAACAGAGGCAAACACACACCTAACAGGATTTTAAAACCTGCTTAAGTTTTTCTCATAATCAGTGGGAATTAAGGGCCTGACCTGTGCGGTGTATTCAAAAAGCCAGACGGGCCGCAGTTTATATATTTAGATGCTCGTGTACCTTGGAAAATCTGCTTGTAATTTCCATGGTTCAGCCTTTCTGCTCAAATAGGCAGGCTACCTTTGACGTGGATATTTGTGCCAGACCCATGACAAAGCTGCTATGGCACAACGGGAGTTGGGCCCTTGTGACACTGGTGTCTACAGATGCCTCACGTGTTCCTCAGGAACGATCAGTTCTTGCTGAATACGAAACCACAGGTTACGACAGGGAAGTGAACACCATGAGCAAACCACTCCATCACGTCTGGTCTAACAATGCGACAGGTAGAGGACAACAGCACATGTGATACCTCTGCTCTTATTCACACGAGGAAAACCTTTTTCTGTTATTTAAACACTACTTATCGATTGAATAACACAAACCCTTGCAGCATATAATTGTGACAAGACAAGGACCTCAAGACACAAAGTTTTGAGTTGCACTATTTTCTCACTGGAAACCCTCCCAGAATACCAACATGAAAATCTACTCTGCTCCGTACAGAGTATTCCCCAGGCTAGCAGGATTGGGGACTGAATAGAAATTCCCTTTTCTCCCCACCCGTATTTCCTTTTGAAAAAGGAGTTTCTACTGATAATCAAAGATTAGCTATTACCAGCTGATGTTCAAAGCACTTCACATACAATACTCAATACTCACTTCACACTCAATATGATAACAGCCCTGGCTAAACAGTTTTATTACAAGCTAGTTTTCTCAATTTCATACATAAGAACATCAGACTGGCCACACCTGGAGCACACCAAGGGGCCATTTAACCCAATGTGCCTTCTCAGCTGTGGCCAGTAGCAAATAACTCAGAAGAAAGCCTAAGAACAGGGGAAGTACAGAGTGACCGATGTGACCTCCCAGGTGCCAGCAGCCTGCTGCCTTGGGATTTCCCCAGCCAGGGAGTACACTGACAGCTAAGGGTGTAGTCCCAAACCTAATCTGTCTCTCGTTTAGGAGAAGCAGTTCGTATCCAGCACGTGGCACCTCGCCCAGCTCAGCAGTGGGACTGCAGCCTCTGCAAGTAAACCTTAGAGGCCAGTAATTGCGCAGAGGTGAGGACAGGTTTCATAGCTACACACTTGAGGAGCTATAACCTGCACTGGGCTTTGCGCTATTACTTGCCATCGTGGTTTCAGTCAGAGGGTTTAAAGGTGTCTCTGGTGTCACTACATAAACCACCATCAGCTTCAGGGGGCCCAGAGATCAGCCTTCCCATGGGGTGAGCAGCACGAAGTGCAACACAGACTTCAGTGCCCATGTGTTAGAGTGTGTGATGTGTGAGGTACCTAGCTATGTCTTCACCTTACTATCATTGTGGTGTTTCAGCCATCACCTGTATGGCAACGCCACCAAAGAGCATACTAGCTAAGAGTATAAGAGTATACAAAGAGCTCTGAATCTCCCACTTGGAGTTTTCTCCTCTGAACACAGTCACAAAGCACATACGAACTACTCCACTTTTTGTTTTTCAGCTGAGATGACCAACTGAGGTGGCCTGCTCGTCACTCATGGTGACCCAATGACCCACAGTCCTTCCTTGCTGCACCACGAGACGAGGCTAGCCACACGGAATGACGCACTCTGCTAGGCACATACTTAATTTACAAGTGCTAATTAATTGAATAACGGGTTGGTTAGCAAGGCCCCCGATCTATACTGTATTCAAAACACCATCTGGAAAACGGCTGGTGAGGTTAGCAAGATGGATGCTCTGTTAAATCGGATACCTTTGTAAGAGAAGCTGTCCCAGCATAACTGATGTGACGGTATTTAACGGTGAAGACGTGTATTTGCTCTCCAGGAGAACTTAGGTGAGATAGCAAACGTTTGGTCATTGGGATGGTGATCAGCGTGACAAACAGTGCAATGAATTTCCTGTTTTAAATGGAAAGTAAACAGTCTACTCAAAGCACTTTAAATGTCATCAGTCTCTTAGGAAGTGCACATCAGGAGGTCGTGACTCTGAAAGCCGTTTAGCTCTTCAGTGTAACTTTTGCCTCCACCTAGGCCCACTGGATGCACACAGCTGAGAGCAGCCACCTTTACACTGATTTCCTTGTTCCAGGACGGGGAGGTTCTGACTTGCCTCTGAATTGAAAGGCTGAAGCTCTGGACAGATTTTGCTGTTTCAGTTCTTCCACGTTTATCTCAGGGATCAAGTTTCCAGGAATCTGCTGCAGTTGAGTTCCCATAACAAAATACCATAGGAGAAGTCACCCACATCAGGTGTTCACAACAGGCCTGTCAATCCGTCTCTCCCCTCTTGGCTTCACATCACACTGAAGAGTAGATGCACAGTGCTATAGCCCCTGTTTTCTAACAAGTGGGTACATGGCGGCATGTGGGAAGCTGGTGGCAGAAGAAAGAGCAGAACTGGTGTTTTGTCGCCTCAGGTATGGCTCCAGGCAGGTGACGGCAGCATCCTTGGTAGGTGACAGGCACCAGAGAGGGGTCCATCTAGGAGCCTCGCACAGAGCCACGGGCAGCTGCCCAAAGCCAGCATCTGCTGGGCCCCTGAGAGAGAACGATGCATGTTTTGCCTCATGTATGGGTTTGACTGTATGGAGATGCTCTGGAAACCTAATTTCAATGAACTTTTGTAAGCTAACAAAACATTTAAAAACTTAATTAAATCACGTTAAAGCCCCAACTGGGCATTTATACTTAGATTTAAAGGTGTGTTTATTCTCTGCAGTATACTTCACCTCCAAAGCAAATTGAGGAACATTTAATGTAGTCCACCCTAATTCTTACTAAAGGTGTCCACTATAATGCAGTTGATTCACCTGTGTGAAATTCATGCTTTTAGTTCACTGAGATGACTTTTTCCTGAGATTTCTTTTGTAAAGAAGCCCTTCCAGAGAGAGAAGAAGGGACTTGTTTAGGATCATCCAAAAGAAGCTCCAGGAGCAGACGCTGGGGAGCCCAGACATACACAAGTACTCAGAGAAGCAGCTTTTCTCTCCACCACCCCTCTGTCACTGCTGGAAATGTTTTCAGTGGATCTAGCCCTGCTGTACTCTTTATCTACCCCTACCACAGTCATACCTTGCTGCAGACCTGAACAGCAGAGGCAAGGTAGGACGAGCAAGCTAGCAGGTGGCTCGTCTGGCTGCAAGCAACACTGTACAGAAAATTCATGGAAATGCCACTGTCCTTTCAGACTGCAGTCTGTGGATCATTTATTCTGCCCTTTCAGCATAACGCAGACAGTATAATTTCATTCCATTACTTCTTCAGTCAGCCTGATAGCTTATCTTTGACTGAAGCACAAAGTATTTGCTGCAGTCATATTGTTCCAGGCATTTTGCTGGATGCATGTTTTCCATTGAAACCAATTTTCCTTTTAGTAAACTACTTTTTTTATATTTTCCCCTCTGACAGATATGCTGTTCTCTGCAAATCCATAGTCACTGCATTCTTGGGATTGCGGCTTTGATGTGTAGCAGCTTAAAAAAAAAAAAAAAAAAAAAAAAAAAAAGAACAGAAACCCATTGCTTTCCAGGGATCCGAAATTATTAAATCAGAGTGAATGCAAATTTCTGCAAACTGTAAACACCTCTCTGATGACATCACTGCTATATCTAGGTTCTTAAGGATGTACAGTGGCTCCATTTGGCCACCTCCCATGTCAGCAATGCTGCTGGAACAGGAACACCAAAGTCTTGGAGCTTTATAGGCACCACAAAGCTCAGGCACTCTACAGGAGCCAAAAGGAGAGCCTGGCAGGCAGATTCAAAGCAGCTCTGAAACCCATGAATTTAGTTTCCTCCCTACCCCAATGGTGGTGTGAGGTTGGGCAGTGCAGAGAGACTCAAATACACAGAGGAATAAAGCATAAAAACGAGGAAGACAGAAATATACAGGATTGCCTCTGTAGAGTAGATAATTCACTCCTATAAATATTTTAATCTTACCAGACTAGACTTAACCACACAACATCAGCATCTTGGGACAGCATCTTGGGACCATCAGTAATACTCAGAATTTATGTATGAAGTTTACCAATGCTGAGTGTTAACATGATCAAGAAGCAAGAAGCACTATTGCTTACGTTTTCCTAAGGCAGAAGCTGAGAGATGGTAAAAAGTGACTTGACTTTGGTGTTTTCTAGGGAACTGGGGGCAATGCCCAGAAGTCAAATTATAATTACTGTGTTTGGTGCCATGATTCACACACCTGTCTGGCCAGAGCTCATGGGGTCCACAGCAGAGCTGAGTACAGTGGTTAGGTAGAGAACTGTGGACAAGATCCTCTCTAACAACAGTCCTAGATACCCACCCATCCCACCCTCTCTATTACCAGGAACCCTAGGGCCCAGACCTTTCCTCAAGCTTCCAGTCCTCACTGTGGAAAACTACAGAGCTCTGACAAAGCCCTGTTGAAACAATGTTGGAGTTGTCATTAACCTGTCAGGGACTTATGCCCAGACCTTTATTATAGTATCCTTACGTGAAGCTGAATAAAACATAGGATATTCAGCGGAGTCCTTGACAAATGTATTACATTTGCCTAATTTTCTCATTTGCCACAGAAGGGAGTTGGAATTATTCTTTCTGAGCAAATGAGTTTTAGCTTTTCTCATTACCTTTTAATACTCTCTAGTGCACAGAATGAGAGGAAGGGTCTTTCGGCAATTTTGGCTGAAAGTAAAATGACTAAAGGTTAGAACTGAGAGTATGAGGGAATTTGCCACCATTGTAGAGAAGTTTCCAGCCTTCTTCTGCTAGTCTTGACTGTATGAGGAGTTTAAAAGCAGAAAAGAAAAGAAAAGAAAAGAAAAGAAAAGAAAAGAAAAGAAAAGAAAAGAAAAGAAAAGAAAAGAAAAGAAAAGAAAAGAAAAGAAAAGAAAAGAAAAGAAAAGAAAAGAAAAGAAAAGAAAAAGACAAGAGACAGAGAAATCCTTATCCAGGTAGTAGAATGGGCTGTTCAGGTGATTCACATAGGGTGATCTAATGTAAATAACCAACTTAAAAATGGAGGGTTTATCCATACACAGCTGTCACTTTCAGCCTCTGTTCAGTCAGCACATATCACTCCAGTGAGTTAACTTTATGGCAACATTAGAGCTGTGAAGTCTTACACGTTTTAAGGTAAAGAGAGAGACGTATTATATTGAGTGGGGCATCCCACATGCATGAATCTGTCATCTGACCTAAAGGAGTATCCAGTCTCCTCCAAACCACTGCAGCTTCCACTGCACAGGGCCCTGCCTGTTGGAATTGAAAGAAGCTGATGTGAACAAACTCCAAGCACGCGGCTGCAGTATCTTGCTGATTAAAAATACTAAATCAGAGGCAGGTCAGAAGCCTCTTGCACACCCTCCTCAAGCCTAGACTTTGTAATAGGTGCATGCCATTCCTAGGAGTTCCACCAAGGTCATCGGACTACTACCTAGGTTGAGCAGCTGCCAGAACCATGCAGGCTGAGTCACCGCCCAGCTGGACTGTATACCTTGCCATCGTTGCACTGCATGATCCTTGAAGGTCTTTTCCAACCCAGAGGGATCTATGGGTCTCCGAGCTGCTCGAGGCGGGACTTGCCAGTACAGCAGTACAGGCCACAGCTGAGAGCAGCGACAGAATGCATCCCCCAAAAGGAAACCAGTTATCCAGACAAAAATGCTTTTTTTGCTGACATAACTGTGTCAACATCAGGGTTTTCACAAGCTTTGTTGTTGTTGTTGTTGTTTTTTCTTTTTTTTTTTTTTTCACACTCCTATCCAGCTCAGCTTCACCAGCAAAACTGTGAAATGTAGGCCAAATGCCCTGAGACAGCTAATCCTGCTTACTTATATAAGAGCAATCAAAGATGTATGGCTGATCACAGGTAGCAAACGTTGCAACACACAAGAGCTTGCAGGAGAAGGAAGCAGAACACACTCCATTTTGCAGTGTTTTCAGGGAAGCATTTCCCTGCGCACCTTGCAGAGCGTGGGCAGGGCTTCAGGAACCTGAAGGTCACCCCGGCACACCTCCACGCAGCATCGCCTGCCTCGCCCTGCTCTGCGGCTGCGGGACACCGGCCCAGAGGACACCGGCTGTGACAGAGGCACGTGTACGAGGTGCACAGAGAGTGGGAGGAAGGAGCAGACCCGCGGCAGGCTGTCAGCAAGGCAGCCCTTCTGCACGGGGGCACGCACCGGCCCCCAGACCGCTCGTTGTGGCGCCGTGGATGAAAGACAGACTTAAGGCAGGTGATGCCGCATGTAGTGCCTATCCTATGGCAGACGACCTGTAATTCTTTGTCTGTACGATGTTAGAAAGCGGGGGTGGTGTTTTTAAAGATATTTTCTATAGTGGAGCTAAGAATGGCAGGTTTCACAGTGAAGCTGTTGTTCAATTAAATGTGATTCAATGTGTTTGCAGATCTGACTGAGACAGGGAAGTAATAAAACAAAGATACTAAAACTTATCAGTAACTCTTGCCATTTCTTAATGACATTTCTACTCTATGCCTTTGACCCTCTGATAATTCTACTTTGTTCCCTGCTGCTGTAACATTTAGAAAATAACTGGAAAACTTTATGCCAGTTGCTAGCTTATCATGTTTGCTTTACGACAGCCCAAGACAAAGGCCAATATATCATAAAATAAAAGTCCAACTCCATATTTAGACTCCTAAGTAGATGCCTTGAATTTCAAATGAGCAGAGATTTGCTCTCTCACTGCTTTTAATAGAAACTCAAGAGTTCCTGAAAAATCAAGTCTTTTATCAAACTGTCAGATATGGACTAGGGAACAGAGCTTTTTAATGCAAATCAGAGGCACAGGCCTCAGCGAGTGCTGTGTCATTAGTACAGCCATTGGAGGGTGGGGACTCCTTAGGATAGGAAGGGACCTCAAGCAGATACCTGTGCTTCTGCTTTCAAATGACTTTAGGGACAGCTTTGCATGCTGCCGGGCTGGCTTAGCCGCAGGGGCTGTGCCTACCGCTGGAGATTGCTGGCCTACCTCCCAGGCAGAGCAGCAAGGGGCAGGTTGCCTTGCTGCCATCCCTCTTCCATGTGGGGTCTGCGGGGCAGGAACACCTCCTAGGTGGGAGCCACGAGTTCTGGGAATGTGCCTGCAACAAGGCTGCGGCTGAAGGACTCTTCTGGCTGCACCTGCTCGGTGAGTGAGCGTGGGCATGCTCCTACACCCCTGCTTTGCATGGGCAGCACTTCCACTTCTGAGGTGAGACGGGAGCTAAATCAATGGCAGACATATCCGGGCTATTATAATGGAACTGAAACTTGGAGTTATGTTGGTATGGCCTCAGTTAAGTGAAAAAAACTTCCCATTACATACAGGTAACCACAACAGTTGCGCAGGTATGCAACTGTAGCTCAGGCACTTAGCCTAAAATGTTTCTTGGTGACTGAAAGAAAGGTGGGAAAATAGGCAGTTCCTAAAAGCATATTGCAAACTTTTATAGATCAGCACTTTACCCCATGAAAGTTAACAACACACACCTTGCTTTGGCAATCTTCTTCTTTGTGGAGCAGGCCTCTCCACCCAGCACACTAAACATGCCTGGGAATCCTGCTGCAATGTTGGTTATTACCCGGAAGGCCAAGCTCTGTTTTACCATGGAATTTGTCCCAAGCTGTAACATGGACTGGACTTGCGTATACAGGCGAGGTAAAAACATGCAGTAACATGGTTAACAAAGAATTGCACTGTAACGTGACTCCTTGGCAGAGATCTGCCTGCGTAAATGCCATTTGGGGCTTGATAGATGGAGGGAAAGGTTTTAATGCTGCTGCATTGTGCTACTGCTATCAACCTTGACAGATCCCACCGTGACTCCTTAGTGTTTTGCCTGAACCACTGTGCCCTCTTACTAGGTGCTACCAGCCACAGTCCCGTCTATGGGGGCAGGAAACCCCACAGGTAACTCCCTGAGGAATACCAACGGGAACCCCAGGTCTAAGTCCTGTTTGTGCCTCAAGATTTTCTCACCATCGCTTAGGAAACCAAAAAGGTGACATCTCTGTGCCCCCATTTCTCTTCTGTGAAGCAGGCAGGGCTAACTGCAGTTTTTAAGTCCCAGAAACGTGAGGTGAATGCAAGGGAAGCCGTGAGGTGCTCAGGTGGGGTGGTACCAGAGACCACCGTGGCTCATGGGACTGTGAGCCCTGTGGATAGTGTCCATGGGGAGAACCTGGATGAGCTTCTCCCCGACGTGCAGGGCAGGCAGCCGCAACTGAAGCTCACTGACCCTGCCTGTGGAAGACCTCCTGTGTGAGGTGAGGAAAATGCAGATGATGTCTCTTCCAGACCGCTCAGGCTTTACCCTAGGAGGGGACTCTCCACCTCCCTCCATGCTGAAGCCTCTTTGCATCAGGATCACAAAACGCCTTGGCCCGGCACAGCTGCAGAGCCCAGCACCACATCTCCCGGCTCCCCTCCCTTGCTGGGAAGAAGCAGCTTCTCAAGACTTCCCGGAACAACCATACAGCGTGTTACTGAACAGCTTGTTCTACCTCGAGCCACACGGTTATTTCATCTTGTGGTGGGCCTTGGGGGAGCTCCTTTATCACCAGCTGCAGCAAGCTGAGCTGTTTCCTATTGTTGATTAAGGAAATAAAAGTCACCAGTCGGAGATTTTCCTGAAGACCTTGGGTGAAGCTCTTCCCCTTTGATTGCTCTTCACTGCCTTGCTTTGCCAAGCCTTGTTAAGGCTTCTCCATTGTTCTTCGCGTGCTGTCAGTCAATCACGATTGCCTGCACACCCTGGCAAGCTTTGCGAAGACGAATATGCAATTGAGATCCTTAATTAACGCCATGTAACATTCAGATATATTCACTGGGGAAGGGACATGTGAAAAGAATCAAGCAAGAAACATAGCAGAGTGGGGGAAGGGGGTGGACCCCTTCCAAGGATTTTATCTGCAGAAAGATCTAATTAAGCTAGAATAATATGCAAGCTCGCTTTAAAAGAAAATGAACATCAAGACAAGCTGAAGCTAACAACCAGCTGTCTCCTCTTTGAGAGTTAAACGCATTAGCTCCAGAGGCAGAAAAGAAAGAGAAAAACAGGCTTAGGATTTGTGTACCTTAAAACACGTGAAATCGACACCCGCTGGTGTAACACTGCAAATCTTCCACCTCCTTTGCATCACAGGGGAAGGTCTATTCACTGAAAGGGAATGTCCCTCGATTTTCCACGGAAAAACAGAGGCTTTGCTGCCTGCTGTTGACAAACCTAGTCCTGCCCTTCCAGGCACCAATGGCACTTTCTCCCCAGAACAGCACAGCCCAGCCCAGGCTTCCTCTCCTGGCTTTGCTGCCTGGGGGGTGGCTGAGAGCCCACGCTGAAGGCAGGGTGACCAAGAGGTGGGTTATCCTGGATCTGGGACTGAGGGGAGATAATGCCACGTTGGTGACAGAGACCTCACAGTGAAGAGAAATAGTGTAAACTATCAGATAAAAGAAATAAAACAGGCTTTACATAGCAGTGATTTCAAATGCGTCTGTGAGTTCAGCACCTAAGTGATCTTCCCATGGAGCTGGAAACTTCATTCCTCGAGGGTGTGTCTACACTAGAAGGGGTTTTTCAGCATATATATATATATATTGCTAGAGCCATGACAAAAATATTTCAGTAATAGAGATGCCATTCATACCACTGAAGGAGCTATTTTCTCAGCTACCTAAATAGACTAAGCTGTACATTTTTATTTTTGCAAGCATAAATGCAATGTTAGGGCCAGCACTGATATGAGTTGGATGTATATTCTCCCAACTAGTGCAGCCAGGCCGTACAGCAAAAATTTTCAACATGGACTAACTCACATGCACATTATCAGTACCACCATTACACTTCACCAAGTCACTAAGGGAAAAACAAACCTAGGAAAAAGCATTCACTCCAGTATAAGAAGTTGGACAGCTCTGCTTGAGAGCCAACAGTAGTAACTCAAATTCTCCCCCACTTTATTTTACTTTTCCATTCATTGGTCTGTCCTCAAATGTCAATACCCCGAGGATGTCAATGGTTCCTTTATGGCTGGAAAGATTCTACCTCTGTCTGAGCTTTACCAGAAAATACATTTCCACCCATGTACTAAAAACATCATGAAATCACAATCAAACCCACATACACTGCAAGACAACGGAGAATCTGAGCAGCCCTCAAAACACAAACCAATGCAAAGTGCTTGGATTACCCAGCAGTGGCTTATCAGGGATGCACAGATTTATTCGCAGGGAGATATAGGGCTGTTAGTCCAGATGAAGACACAGATCAAAGAGCTTCCCCTCATTCCTGTAGTTGTCTATTAAACAGACACGTAAAGCATTACATTATTATAGACAGACGTGCTCAAATGTTTGCTCTCCCCTCTTTCTTGGTTGAAAGGTGGAAGTTAAAGTGTTTCTATAGTCCAGGATTCAAGACTGTTTTTGCTGAAATGCAGCGCAAATCCAAGGATCGATCTAGTTTTTCAGCAGACCTACTGTCTTTTGAAGACAAAGCATGTAGTGCTATGATATGACCCAAACAATTTCCTTGCCCTTGGAAACTCCATTTGAACCCTCTCTGGTCAGGCTGAGATTTTTACCGCTCTTGACAACTTCCCAGCCCATTCACATGGTGATGCACTGAGAATTCAACAGCAAAGCAGGGAGTAAAAATTCCCAAATGCCCTTGTTCAGACCTGCTCTAATTCACAGCCTGATCTACCATAGATTCCTCTAGTGGAGAGCAGTGGGAGTGGACTGGTCAATACCCACCAGAATATATATAGATTAAAATGAGATTAAAAATACAGAGATGTGAGGTCTTGATTATACTGAGAAAAGGTGAGCACAACTACTAAAGCCAGCAGGTTTTGAATACAAGGATGAGCACTCCTAGTGCTGGGAGGTTATTAAATAGAAAATGAATTAAGGGACAAGCAGGATAACAATGTATTATTGTACACTTTATATGCACATGTATAAGGCCGGTGTTATTCTTTAAAAAAGGGCAAATAGCCTATGAAGAAAATAAACAGCTACACAGTGAGACCTAGACTCATAACTGACTCATCAAGACCTCCCCTCTCTCCAGTTATATTTGGGAGAAATTGTTTGAAATTTCTTAAGATTTTTATTGTGGTTTCCCAAGCTTTCCTAATGGGTCATGTTTTAGCTGCAATTTAGTGTTTCTAGCCTTCTATTTAAGTAATACTTTGTTTTGGTGAAGAGAACAAGCACGGCCTGAAAACAGACTGCAACCGCTTCCAGTCAAATTCACAAATGTAATTCTATGGCTTTTGTCTCCTGCTGCCGTCTGCTGCTGACAAAATACATTATTATATATGTGATTATTAAGGCAATCATAAAACATGACATATTGTTTGATTTTGTTTTGTAAACCAATAAAGATCCCCTCTCTGATTGGCAAATACCATCTTTGTCTACACTACATCTTTGTCAGCCCCGGCTGGGAAAACACGTCTTCCTCATCAGTGGCATACCAGGATACTTCATCCTGGGCTTCACCCTTACACTCAGGAATGTTTGACATGACTATAAATAATTCAGCCCTGACACGTAGTTTTTCAAAGGCTCGGTCTCAGTTATCATGCAAGATAAAGCAAAGTACCTGGTAGGAAGCAGGGAGCATGAGAACCATGCTCTAGCCATTCTCTTTACCTGAGTGACTTTACAATGAAGATGGCACTTCTGAGGCCACATCTTTGTGGGAAAATGCACCCAGCTGAGAAGCTGGAACAGGCAGAACCAGTGGAAAATCCCCGGTACAACACGCAGCCCCTGATGGGAGAGCCAGTGCCAAACAGTTAACACATTCCTAGCCTAAAGAAATTTCCTTTCCACAAGTCCTGGCTTGCTGACAGCAGGGTGATCTGAGACAACACGCTTACAGGCCACCTCTCCACTGGAATGCATTGAAAATAGGGGTTAAAAAACCTGTAGGAAGGGAGTGGGGAGATCGCTTTCTCCAGGAGTACAAGCAGCATGTGCAGAAATTCAGAGGGAACCAAGGAGAAGTGTTTTTTTGTTCTTGTCCACAGCATCAGGTCCTTGAGACAAAAGGAATTCAAAAAAAAAAAAAAAAAGAAAAGCAAATAACCCAGTTTGGCTTTGTCCTTCCAGTGTGATAGAAGTGAAGACGAAGTCCAAGTTCAAGGCTTAGGATTTGGTATTTCTGCTTGCTCCAATGAGGCTTCTGCGGTTTAATGGTGAACTCCAGAGCAGGAATCTCCTGCTGAAGCCTTGATTGGCAGAAGAAAGGGGCTACCCGTCCTTGCCTAATGCTCTTTGCATCATTTCGTGCCAGTCCTCAGAGCAGGAGGAGCAGAAAAAGCTGTTCAGGATAGGATCACACATCTCTGCCCCCCTGCACAGCTGGACTCTGCCCAGCCCTACTCACACATCGCCGCGACACAAAGTGTTCAGCCAACGTGCTCCGTGCTCGGCTGCGCTGTGCATTTAGCCCAATCCCTGTCAGCCAGGCAGAAATGCCCAGCGGCCAAGCGTGGCTGCTGCTGGAGACCACGGCCCTTTACAGCAACATCACCTTGCCTTCTGGAGTTCAAGGAGAAAATGCTGCAGAACAGGACTTCCCCCTTGGCTTTTTCCGCTGTCCCTCGGGGCAACAACTTGGGACAACAAAAGAGCGCAGTGAGAGTCATTTTCCTACAAGGAAGCCTTGTAGAAACCTTGCTCCCCTGCAAACCAGGATTGTGCACAGCTGGAGGCCGATGTCAACCGCTTCCAGCCTTCTGCTTGGCCTCGTGGAGGCACCTAAAGCCCCATGGCCATGCTGCTGCCATTGGCACATGCTCTCTCCCACTGGTGCCGATGCCCTGCTGGCTTTCCACTGCCCACGTGGTGGCACAGGGCCTGTGGTCGGTGGGAGCCTGCTCCCTCACCTGCATGGCCCTTCTCTGGCTGGGCAAGGAGCCCCAGAGGGCACACGGTGTCGGTACCCAGTGGCTGCTGTGCCCCGAGGAGGCCCAGGGGAGGAATCCGCTCCGGTGCAGGCAGCTGGAGTCGGTGCCGATCAAACCAGTTACACCAGCAACACTGTCCTCCCAGCCCCCATGCTGGGCTGGCAGGGACACGGGTAGGCCTCCAGGCAGATGAGAGGTGGGGATGGGACTTGTGGAGCTGCTACGGCCATCTCTTCATGCATGCTCACCACAGGGCCCCTTGACCCACGTGTTTGGGGCCAGCCATTCCAGCCGCTGGTTTATGCTTCAGGTTAAAGTTGTGGCATAAGCCACACTTTTTTCTCCCAGTTCCAGGGAAGGCAAAGCAGGGATTTCCACTCTGGAGTTGGTGGAGCTGGGACAAACATGCTTCTGGGTAGGGACAAGGTCACAAGAGAGGAAAGGAGACACAAAGACTGACAGGGCAGACATTTGTTTTCCAGGGCAGGCTCTTCTGAGGGCTGACACAGCAGGTGGGTGGAAAGCAAATGGCTTTCAGAGATAAGCAACCAGCGTTTCACCAAAGGTGAGAAGGAGCAAGCACAAGCAGGCCAGATGTGAGGCTCCAAGCCCTCCTTTGTGTCCCAGCCTTTCCTTCACTCCTGCCTGTGATTCTGCTGCTGCAAGCCCCGGACCGGCTCCTCGGGCTGCGAGACATCTGGCTTACACTAAGCAGTGGACTTTTCATGAAATGCCAACATACCTCACTCATCCTTACAACACGTGTGGCAACACCGCCTCGATGATGCGCCTGCCTCGGCCTGCAGCTCATATCTTATCAGCCCTTGTGCAAGCGCCTTCTGGAAATCCCAAAGCATTCTTCCTTGTGAAGCTGACAGGGGACCGAAACCGGGTCAGGTCGTGAACATGGATCACTGCTTCAGAGGGCAGTGCACCTTGGGCAGAAGGTCTTGGTGCAGCTGAGCTTACTCTTGATGTGATTCAGGTTACAGTGGGACAGGAGCAAAAGCCTCACCTGCTACCTGCGAGCTGCAGCCAGGCAGCCCGGGCTGTTCACGAGGCAGACTGTGCAAGCATGGCAGCCGAAACACGCTCCCAAGCCGTAACTTGTTGCAACACCGCCGGGGTTATAACCTAAATCCGTGGGCACGCGTTGTGAAAACCAGGCCATGGAAAATGGCGAGAAATCAAGCTGCGTGTGAGTGTCTGGGTGGCTCCTGTGTGCTGTAACAGCCTCTTCACCTCCCTGTGCTACTCCCGTTGACCTTGACTCCAGCAAGAAGGCCGCCAGCGTAAATCAAACACAGACTAGCAGTGCTTAGCTGTCAGATTCCAGCTGGTGACTGCTGGCACGCTGAGCAAAATGAGTCGTAGGCCTCAGGGGTTCGTATCTCGGTTGCAATGGACTCAAATCAGCTGCTCGGTTATGGGGCTAAGATCTGAACAGGCAACTGAGATTGCTCTAACCCAAGGAAAAGGACAAGGATCTGGGAGGCTTCGGCATGACTGTTCGCCTTGCCACAGCCTGACATGTAACCTCGTGTTTAGCCCCCTCACCTTGTTTCAATGAATTCAGGGCAAGAGCTGTGTCAGCAGGGTACTGGGGGCTGGTACTCTGAGGCCTGTGCAGTTTGGTGACATTACAGGTGACAGTAGCCCCAGAAGGGTCCACAAGAAAGAACCTGAGCCTTTCCTGCTCCTGCACTCCCATGGACCTGCACTGTCATGGCCACCTGGAGCAAAGGCAGAACAGGAATGTTTTGCTCCAGCCTTGCCTGTTCTCCACATCCCTGTGAGCGAGGCAAGGCTTGAAGAACCAGGGTTGTGAACAAGTTAACTCTCATCAATGCTGTATTTGCTTTAAAAGCAGCAGCATCTGTTTTTTTCTCACCTCCTCCATCCCCTGAAGTTCCTTTCAGGTAACAGGCCACAGCCAAGGATTCCTCATGATGTTAGCACAGGAAATCTTGGGTTAGAGACGGCTGCTGTTGTTAGGACAACATGTAGCATAAATGCTTTCGTTGCTGTGTACTCCCTGCCTGGTCCCAGCCACTCTCCTTCTGCTTCACGGCCTCTCTCCCACTTGACAGGCTGCAAACGAGGTCAAATGCTCTGGAAATGGTTTGCAGCACTTTTCCTATACGTGACAAAAAGCCCCAAATGAAAGCGTTTCTCGAGTCAGCACTATATCAGCAAAGATGCCTAAACTGCAGTGCTGAATTAAAGGCAGTGTTGATCAAACTGCTGCAGGTGACTGACTTTGCACAGACCAAGCAGTCCATCAGTCTGTGAGGTGGTCACTCACCGCTGTAAGGACTGACTGAGATGCCTGGGGTTTGGTTAACGATAATCCATGACTTGTATTTGCACAGTGCACCCACTCCATGCAATTAGAACTACTACCCAAAAAGTTTAGACCTCATGATTACACATCTCATGGAAAATGTGGCCAGTAGCATGGATTTTTCTAGTGCTGTCATGGGTCTTTCCTGCTTCAGATATAAGATTGCCACCTACTGACCAGTCCTCCCTCCTTTGGGCTATACCCCAAATCCCAAAGTCCCCTCCTAACACCCTCCATTCCCCTCCCATGATCAGCAAGACTCCACTTTATTTATCTCGCGATATCTGATCGGATTGCAACCAGAGGTCATGTAACTGTACAGACCATTAAACACCATTTCACCCGGGCAGATGCAAATGGCTCCATTATACTGAAGTGCCACTACTCACACAGCTCACCTTAAGCATAGGGCTATCATCCGAGCCAGGCAGTAAAGGCAATAAAAATGCAGCCTGCCCAAGACATGGTTCTTGCTGGGGAGATCTGGATGTGGGAAGTATTTCCAGATACTTCCAGATCTGTTCTGCTTAATGTACAATGGGAGCATATTGCCAGAGGCTAGATTTATATGTCTGGGACTAGAATATCGGGACACGTGGTGTTGGTTTGTGGTACCCTGTTCCTACCTAGGGAGCACGGGCTTTTAAATGACTTCTCATCCAAACGCATGTGAAAAAGAGTATCCCTGCTGGAAACTTCTCACTGTAGCACAGTTATGTTTGTGCTGGAAAACCCAGCTATCACCACCCAATATACCAGAGGAGTGATCTTGGAGGGATTCTTTTCAGCAAATGTCCAAAAACAGCAGATACCGCAAGAGGGTAGAAGGTCACGTAACACCCATGCTACAACACTCTTCTGAGTCTTGTTTGTTACCTTCAGCAAGCCAGACACTCTCTGCTATCCTATTTTGCTGCTTGCTAGGCAGTTTCTAATACCACAGTGTTTCTTTAGCTGAGTATCTCATACATTTTTGAGGCCTAGTTTTCTTTCAAGAGCTGGGGTAGCCGCATTGGTCTGAAATCTGTGCATTTCTGAGTTTTCTCTCTCATTTCAGTCACAGCCCCTGCCTCTGACTCAGAGTGGTGTTTCTGATAGGAACCCAGAGAGGGAGGAAACAAGAACAGATAGCAGCACGCCCTCCTCGTGTGGGTTGTGGTGCAGAGCTGAGACAGAAGATGAGGAAGAGCCTGTGTCGGCAGGGGAGAGGGCTGAGCTGAAACTAACCTGCATCTTGGTGATTCCTCTACCCTAATGGGGTGCTGGAGCAGGGGCATGACCAGCCTCTCCTTCTCTCATACCGGGATCCGAACTGGCTATTACTAGTTCCTAGCTATTGCAAGCATGAGCTGCCCGGCCTAACCTCCCAGAGCTGTGGACAAAGCCGCGCTAAGAGGCAATTAACGCTGTCGGGCAGGATGAGGGCAGGTTAGCATGGTAAAGGTCACGCACAGAGGGCACCCTGCCCTGACCGAGGGTGACGCTTTGTTTGCTTCCCTCTGGAAAGCGACGTTAAGGAGAAGTTGACTAAGTGGCACGGGCCACTTAGAGTAACTCTGAAACGGTGGTGGAAAGCTGAATAGCTGTACTGGCAAGGAAGGATAGAGAGCTTAAGGATTTTGACAATAAACAACTGATCTCTGACCTACTTCAAAACCTGGTCTGGTAGGAGTGGATGGTGACTCAGCCTCCGAGGACTGATTAGTACTCTGCATGCCCGGATGTGCTGGCCTCAATCTGGTTCTTCAGACATCCATGTGATGAAGAGCTCCTCGTATCTGGCACATATTGAGAGTTTTAGGAGGCCACTAGGCTGAAACGGAGTCAGCCACTTACTATTACAGCCAGAAAGGCCTGATGCTCTCCATACCAAGCTGTCCTTGGTATCCCAGCCTACACAAGCTGGGACAAGAAGCCCCATACTTAGAGGCATTATGCAGCTCTCCTTAGAAAGGTCCCACGTGCATATGGGTGTCCTCAAAATGTGTTCAAGTGCTTTTCTTAGGTGCCTGCAGCTTAGTTCCTTCACTCCTCATGGTGCTGCAGCTTCTACTAAAATATATTTCTTGCCTCACTGGTTGCACAGTTTCAAATCTCACTTTTTGTCACCACCAAACAAGGCGCAGCTACAGCTGTAATGCTGTAACTAGCAAAGTTCATCAATGCTTTTGTGGTTTATTTTCCCAGGTAGTAATAAAGAGCCACACCAGCAAAAAAGCTCACTATGTTTTTGCCTGTATCACTGCACTTACATTAAAGCTTTTGCTGATTGCAGTTGCCTGGGGCCTGGGGGTGTGGTGGGAGGTGGGGGGGAAAAGGTATTTTCAGCATTCTTAATAGCTCTATGATTTCCCAGTTTGAGATAAGGCTGGGTCATGCTGTTGATTGCTGTAACTCAGGACAGGCATCCCAGGGTAGATGGAAGGTAGACAGGAGTCAGGCTGCCCATTCTGTGCATGGGACAGAGCTTCACAGAAGAAACAGAGCCAAAGCCCACACAGGACTGAATCCACACCATGGTTTTCCTCTTTTCAGTAGAGCTATTATGGCGGAGATGAGCTCTAGTATGAGGCAGGAGCAGCTCTTTTTAATGCTGTGTGCTCATTAACATCTCTTTGATTAAAATGCCAAAATAAGCTGTTGGAAGAAAATAGTCTTGGCTACCTTCTGGTTAAGAATTCAAAGAGCTTCTGGTCAACATCTCAAGTCCACCAAGAAAGACCTCCAGCAACCAGACTCAGTGTTCATGACAGTTCTAAAGGTAGAACATCATTCTCAAAACCTATAAATTTTCGAACTTTGCCTATACACACTAATGCAACAAAACAAGAGAGAATGTCTCCTTGCTTCCAGATCAGAGTTCTCTGTCTCAAGAGGGGAAGCAGGAAGAGGAAAAATAAATATTTTTCTGATACACCCTAGCTCAACAAAACAAGAGGGAATTTCTCCTTGTTCCCAGATGAGAGTTCTGTCTCAATAGGGGAAGCAGGAAGAGGAAAAAGAAATACATTACATTAGGAAACACCCAATGCAATATTTACCTGTCTAGTTACATCTTTTTTCCTTTCAATATTCTTAGCCTCTTCTACTGCTGGCTGGCTTTCTGCATGAGCTCTTTCACAGGAGCACTTGACTCTTGATTTGGGAGATTGATTTGATTTGGTTGTAGTACTTTCTAGCTTTGCCAAGGCCCATCTGAGGAAAAAGAAAAGGAACAGCATGTGATTTTGCACCTTCTCCACATTCTTTTTGGACTTTTGCTATCTCAGCCTCTTGCACCTCACAGTTTGAATAACCCTGCTCAGCAGCCTGGTCATGGGCCAGGCATGTGATCCTGAAGGGATTTTCCCTCTGCTTGTGCTCTGAAGTCAGAGTATGTAGGCATCTGGGTGCCCCTGGGTTTATATAACTCTGAGAAACATCTGGGCTTTAAAAATCCTAATGCCTCAATTTGTTATGGAAGTAAAGCACATGCTTTGGTGGATAAGGATGCTGTTCTGCAGCTTACACCACTTGTTGAGTCAGAGGGAGGAGTAGAAGGAGGAGGAGGAGGAGGAGAGGTTGGGTTAATGTGTGCACTTCTCTGTCCCAATTCTTTTGATAATGGTTCTGGGCAGCTGACTGTGCCCTTCCTGAAGCACATGGGAAACATCAGGAGACTGCTTCTGCCAGCCCGGCCGAAGCTCTCTGCACCAGTGCGTGCAGAGGAGTGCACATTTCACAGAAGTATTTTTAGTGCTGGGGAGCTGACAGACCTGGAGAGGGAAGGCGCCTTTCCAGAAGCCACACTGGGCAAGCGTGGGGCACCCGTCCATCCAAAAGCACTGCCAGGCTGGAGGGAAGCTGCCTTTCGCAGAGGTGAGCACGCTGCTTGCCCAAGTGCCCGGGCTTCCCCTTTCCTGCCATCCCTCTGCACTGCTGGCAGATTTGGGGCCACACACACCTGCCTGGCAGGAGCCCAGCCCAGCCAAGAGGAGGTGCCCACAGGTCCTTGTCCAGCCCTGCGTAGGGCTTGCACCAGAAACCTGGCTTTGAGCCACCAAGAAGTGTCCACTCCTCCCAGGAAGGGAGCTGATTTTTTTTCAATACCGTTTCTATTGTTCAGGAGATTAAGGACGTGGTTGAGGCTTGTGGCGTTTTTCCTCTGGGATCTAATTAGGGAGGAAGAACAATGAATCCATATACTCATTAACTCTTCAGAATCCAAAATACATCAGAAATGCCAGAGTGGAGCAGGGCAGAGGTTTATCTCGCCCACTGTCCCTGCTCTGACAGCAGCTAACACCACACATCTTGGGAGATGGACACGGGAAAATATGCAGTGGGGCACTGGGTCATCCTCCAGTGCTACCATGCACCAGTGGCAGCGTGCCAGTAAGTGAAAAATGAGAAATGTTACAAATTACCTGCATATTTTTATAAAAGCAAGTTTTGCAATATTTGGTATTTCTCTTCAAGCTGCAGTTCCTGGTGTCAGGGGGTTTTGTTCGAAGGGAAGGGGGATTCAAGCTGTCATGACTACACCAAAAAGCCTGAAAATCTCTCTGTGCACCAAAAGCACCCATATAAAAAACTGTGTAAAGGTATAAAAAACTGTGTGGGGGCTCCATGTGTTTAATAATACTTAATTTCTAAATGTTGAGGGCCCACTCCTTGATGACTGAACACCTGAGATTAGCAGCAGTGCAAACAAATACCTTTTCTTTGCACAAAGATACGCATTTTTTCTTGACATTCGCAACACCTTGGCTCTTCGTTTCAGAGGGAGCAAGCACCTGGCACTCTCACGATCGCTGCTGAGCCCTCTGCCCATAGCATAAGCAGACATCTGAAAACATTCAGATATCCAAAAGCAGACCCACAAGTTAAACAAAAGAAACAATCAGCTTTGAGGCCACCTGCAGATATACATAAGCCTAACTAGAAGAAATACTGCTGAAATGCTGTGGAGTAGATGTCTCTTTTATGGCCACCAGTATATTTTAACCAGTCAAGTCGCTATTTAGCAAATACAGCTACATATAAAATGCAAAATCTGCAAAATTTTGCAAAATGCAAAAAAATTTCTCATGCAGATTTAATCATCTCATCTGCACTCTGTCCCAACTCCAGCAAGGGCTGCTAACCTTTAGTCCATATTAAGACAGATGAACATTCAGAAAGAACCATCTGGCTAGGGAAAAGTTTCCTTTGTGTCCCCCTTGCAAATGACACTGACATCTAGTATTTGATCTTCTACTAGCTGCTCTGGGATTTGTCCCATGAGAATAGGAAAAGAGCTTCTGCTCCCAGAACAGAGGCAGGCTTTCCAGCAGAACAGGCGATGCTTTTAAGATCGCATACTATGAAACCTCAAGGCATAGTCCAAGGTATTTTAAAGGACATTAGTACTACTAATTACTTTTGTTCTCTGCTAGACTTAGATTACTTGAGGTTTTTTGTTTTGTTTTGTTTTTGTATTGTCTTTTAAAAAGAGGGCGGAGTAAATCACAACATACATTTAGGAGTGCTTTACAGTGCACTTTGATAGAGAACACATCACATGCAAATGTACCAGTGTGATCTACCGATGTTCAGCTGCGAGCAGCCCAGGTAAGTTATTTCCCATTTTGCCATTTCTAAACCATGCAGGTATTCCCTGTCTGTTTTCAGATACCTGCATATACCAGCTTTCAGATAGCTGGGTATCATCACACAGCATTTTATTTAGGGTGGGCTTTGTCTGTCTTGCAATGCGTCCAGTCGCACTGGCATAGGCTGACAGGTGATCTGCTCTTCCAGCAGATTTCTTGCTGGGTGTCTTCCTCCATGACTCAGCTATGGAAAACCAAATTCTCCCTGGAAATCGGTAACAGCAGGGGACATGAAAGGGACACAGAATTTTCCAGTCTTAAAATTGTTACATTCAGGAGTCATTAATGACAGAGGCTTATACTGGCCTATATGTAAATCTTTGATCTGTAACTGTGACCTCTTCCAAAACATGGCCAAGGTGAATGAGATCCTCCCTTCAGCCCTGAAAAGACGTGACTTTAAATTTATTGTTACTTATTTAATCTGAATACCAAGTTTTTCCCTTTCTAATTACATTGTCCAACTCTGGTTATGCAAACTGTTGTTTATGTAAAGCAATCTATGTACATCTGCATGCAGTGCCCAGAACTATATACAAAATTACAATTCTTCTTTCATTAAACTCCATAAATGAGCTTTCACATATTTATTCCAAGCAATCTTTTAAAAAGAATGATCTTGCACTGAAGAAAAAGAAAAATGTTTTCAAATAAATCCAATTTTCATGAGAGAACAAGCTTTGGAAATTATTTTTGAGCATAAATACTCAAAAAAAATGTAAAAGTACTGTTTGTGCAAAAATGACAGAGGCAAACAAAAGAACTGTAATTTGTTATTATCTCACACAATCTTAATTTAGGCAACAGTTTCCTCAGCTGATACTACAGGAAGAAACTGGAAAGGATGAGGTTAAACTTTTAATTGGTTGTTTACTGTTTCAATTCCAGGCAGTATTTACCTATCTGCTCAAGGCTGGGATGGCTCAGGGATGATACTGGGTGTACTGACTGTACATGTAAATAGGCTGCAAGTTTCAAGCCTGTGAACCAGCCACGATCTGATGTAATAAATCACAAGTCAGATGCTCTTGTGGTTCCTGACATCATGGGCACTCGAAGCTCTATTTATAAGCTCTGCCGTGCCCTGTCAGAGTATTGCCAATTCAGAACTGCCTGCTAATTAAAATGTTTAGGATTCTTTTCTTACGCTCTTTCGTAGATAGGGTGGGCGACCTATTTTCAGCAAATTTAAACCAATACAAAGAGAGGATTGCGCAGGGCCACGGTTGACGTGGGGCCAGGCACTTGCATTCAAGGGGGGCCTGGTGGAGCTGAGTGTGCAGGAGCTGGGCCACCAAGCCGCCAGCTTTGCTCTTGCAAAAGCAGATTTCCCTCCTGCTCCACTAAGGTGATCTGAAGCACTGACAAAGAAATATTTGAAGAGTGCAATGAGGACAACAAAGAGAAGGTGAGTGAAGATAAGATGACAAGAAAGAGACTGAAAACGATCAGCATGGGCACAAGGCTAGAGGAGGCCCTCCTGTTAATGCTCTGCTGTCCCACTCATGCAGTTTAGAAATGTTCCCATCCATGCTACTATTTATTGGGGCTTTTAAGGGTCAAATTCTTCTACTATAGCACAGAGCAAAATGGGTTTGCCTATGTCTGCTCTGGATGTAGCACTTCAAGCTGCTCCAACAAGGCTGCAAAGGCAGCTGGAGCACCTCTGGGGGCTGGGAGAGGCACTGCTTGAACTGTGCCCGCCCTGGTGACCAGTCAGAAAATATAGCCCTCATCAGGGCAATGCTGAGCCTTACCTCCTATGCGTTAGGCTGCTCTGTGAGCAGCAAAGCATCAGCTGCTTCTACTGACCAGTTTATTCAGATCAGGATCAACTAATTTCCAGGATCAGCCCCTCACACAAAACCCAGAGGAGCAGCACAGGCACCAGGATGCTGTGAGGTGGCCAAGGAACTTCAGGAAAATTGCCCTGTGTGTGCAAGGCTTTGGAGAGGAAGGCACCACAAACACTCCTAATCTGATGGAGGAGAAACTGCAAAATCCTCAGGCATACTTACTGATTGATAAAGCAGACAACAGGAAAAGAGATTTAAGCGAGACAGGAAGAGGATATTAGCAAGCCTCTGAGGTTTATAACTATTTAATTCAATCAGAGAAAGGTAACAGCTGTTTAGTTAACACCAGTGTCCCCATATAATTAGTGCAATTACGCTGAAATATATTACTCTGTTTACATCAGTTTGGCTGTGCAATGTTCAACACATTTGCACTGCTAAGAAAGCACCAGCTAAACACATCTCCATCTGCTGTGCCAGCCCCCTTCCCAGGTCCCAGCTCTCCTGGGACTCTCATGATGGTCAACACACTGCTGTGGCTAGGAACTGGACAAAAAGTCCCATTTTAAAAATCATTAGGGAATGTAGGGCTCCTTCCTGGTGCTAAGCTGCACAAAGGGTTACTGCAGTTTTAATTTGCTGCATTGCTAAAGCCACAGCAGTCTCCTGTTATCAGCAAGGTGATCTTTGGAGACCTACCCGAACAGCTGGAGGAAAACGGGACATCCCCAGGCATGAAGTTTTTCCGTCTATCTGTCTGCGCTGGCAGACCAACCTATGCACAGTATGTACTTGCCTGATCTGTACAAGGACTGAGCTTGCAGGACTGCCACTGAGGCCAGTGGACACTGCTGTTAAGCTCTTCAGAAGAGGAAGCCCAGCTCTCTGATACAAAGGCATCGGTATTGCCAGCTGGAATTACAGGCAAAAGGACAATCAGCAAGTGCCAAAGAGCTAAAAAACAGATACTTAAGCAAATCCTGTATGAAATATGAATGATACAATTTCCTTCTGCTTTCAGGATCAACTGACTAATTGTATTTAATTGAATTGTTAGGGTAAGGCCCATTTCCTAGAGGAACTTGTAAAGGATTTCCTAAAATAGCCCGCTGAGACTTCCAGGCCTCTTTCATGTCCAGCCAAACAAAACTATAAAGCAGCCAAGTAGCCCTGAACTGAGAGAGTCCCCTCCCTTCCCCTGCTTCAGAAAGGTGGAGGTGGTGCTCTCCTGACCTGGCTGCTGCAGTTTTCCCCTTGAAACGATTCCTGTATTTCACTGGCATAATGCTGGAAGGAAGCAGGAGTGACTTGTGGCTGGCGTGATAAAGGATCTCTGTACGAGCATCGCTGCTGGGGAGAGGCCGTATCAAGGAAGAGCGTTGTGCTCTTGCACTTGAACTCGGTCCATCTTAGTTTCTGACAATTGCTTCCAGCCAGGACTGACGACTTGAAGCTAAAAATTGCCGGTACCCAGCGGTGCTTAGTTTGGCCCTGGCGTTTCCTAAATCCATTCATCCCCGTACAACAGACTCTGCTATCTCAAGGGCTCGAAAGGGAAAGCGAATGCCTGGGACCTGCACGGCGGGCGGGTCAGGAGCCTGGCTAGCAGGCTGCAGCTGAGCACCGATGGCTGGAGATAGCGACCAGAAGCTGTTCCCAGCTGGCAGCGGTTCAGCTTCCTGTGTGACATGAGGTAGTGGCTTGGGGCCAGGGACCAGTGAACAAAGTACCCTCAGTACAGCAAACAGAGATGCCAGGGACTGGGTGGCTTAGCAGAAGATGGGCTCTTCTCTGTTTTTTTAGACATAGCCTCCCGCTGCCGGGGCAGCAGCGCTGTTCAGGCTTTTTAACGACAGGGAACACGAGCAGAGGACAGTGGGTGTAAGGATATTTGGAAATATCCTTAAACTGAGGTGAGCATACAGAGGTGAGCATACAGAGAAGCAAAACTTTATTCCTGGCTTGTTGATACTGCTATCCCATCCTCTCCACGGGCCCACAAGGGATTTGTCATCCTGAACAGCAACCTTGGGAGGTGTCCGCCCCTCAGCTCAGCAGAGAACAGCAGGAGGTGCAGTTTGGGCACATGAACCGAGTGCAGTCCTACAGAGAGCACAGGAGCCGTGTATCCTGCCCAGCCCCTTGCACCCTCTTCTCCATTACGCGTGGACACAGTGTTCCAGGTCTGAACATGGGACTGGGGACGCCTTCATCTTTAAGCAGCTTTCCCATTTCTGTGAGGTCTAAAACGCCACACCTAGAAATTGCTGAGACAGGAGGAGTTAGCGATTCAAATAAGCAGCCTGGTATTCAAAGCAATTGTCTGTCAGCTTCCAAGTCTTTAAAACAAGGTTGTGCAGGGACATGAGAGAAGAGAAAACACTCGGATTAATGAGAGAAGTGAGTAACAATAGACTTAATTAATCAATAACCACACCGACACCCTTCGGAACCACTGCCAGCCAACTGGAAAGTTCCTCTCTTGCGTAACAAAGTCAAACTCTAAGTGCTTTATTGCTCAACGGAGAACTTTTTTTTTTTTTTTTTTAAGCCCTAGCTTTGCATTTCATTGGAATTACTGACCTTTCATAAACATTGACCCTTTCATGTGCACTCTTTTTTTTTTTTCCCTCTGGTGAAAGGACGAGGGAAAATGTCAATTGACATTGAACTGATAAATGAAGTGTAGTGCCTCAGAAATACCTGTGGATGATTTCTCCAGAATGAACAATGTGTCCTAGAACACATTTTGAAACACAGACTATCTCCCAAGGACATACCTGCTGCATGTGCTCATGAACACATGCTAGAAAACATCAAAAAATATTTTCTTCCTTTCTTTTTTTTTTTTTTTTTTTTTTTTAATGATAAGAGGCCTCTCTCTTCCAAGGACTATACCAAGAGGACTAGACACAGAGCAAGAAACAGAAAAACCATCAACCTGAAGAGACAAGATGGCCATAAAAAAGGAGAGAGAATGGTACTGAAGAGACTAGTCAAGATAACACCGAGCAGTGCCTACAATCTAGTGCAGAAGTGGCTTATCTTAAACCAGAAAAAGGCACTCCTTATCAGGGGTAACTACACCCGCAGGTAGAGTCAGACATGCCAAGGAAGGGAGCCCCCAAAAGAGAAGAAGAAAAACACTATTTTTACTTAAAACAGCTCTTTTAAGACTCCTTCCTGTGGCAAGGAGTTTTAAGACAGCCCCCCACAGCCCCAACCCACCTCAGTTGAACAAATCAGATACATACATACATAGGACAGAACTCCCTCCTTATCTGACCTAACGTATTATCCACAGTGGGATACTCCAACTTGTTGCCATGTAGGCAGACAAACTAGATGTGCAGACATGGATTCACTTGAAGAGCAGTTTCTTCGTTCCGCTTCATATCCTGGCTGCATGTGACAACACAAGTGATCCCTCGGACCCCTCCTCATCTCATCTAGGGAAAGAAAAGGGGGATACTGGTCCCTCAGCCTTCACTGGTGATCTGGTGTTTAGGAACCGAGACCTTGGTATTTCAGCCCCTTTTCCAGAGTTCTCAGCAAGTTCAGGAGGAATAATTCACAGTACCCTTGGGCTAGCTTTGATTCACAAATGCAATGAAAAGGCGCATCGTATCTCCTTACCAATATTTCTGAGTCTGCATGTTTCTCCTGCAAACTATTTTGCAGTTGGCAGTATTTTAAAGAATAAAGCTCCCTACTCTACAGAACAGGTTTGCCGCCCTTAAGTCATCTGATGAGGCTTTTAAGATCCAAACCTTCCCCCCACGCTCCTCCGTACACACTCATTCTCCCATGTCGTGATAAGTGTTGTGAATCAGCCAGATATTTAACAAATACAGAGAAAACCCCACTGGAAACAAGTACACATTTATAGAAGTTTTAAAGCTATGGTAACTGCTGAGATTCTAATCATTGCATCTAATAAAAAAATCCATCAGCCAAGCATCAAATTCCACAGTGACATCAACACTGTAAGTTATGCAATGTAAGCAAGAATATTTTACAGACTAGGAGACTACAGAAGGGGCAGGGAGCAGCAAGGAGAGCAAGCAGTGGAGGATTGGAGGTGTCTGTGAAAGAACAGTATTTTTCCTTCTTATTAACCTTTGTGTTACTTTTTTTTTTTTTTGTTCCCTGTCAACATACAAGAAGCACCCACAATTACACTTCTGAATGTGGCCCTGTAGCTCTGCATCAAGCTGGGTCTTTCTGGATTGATAATGGGAAAGAGGTGGTCGTTTGTGAGGATGGCTGACCAGCTTTCAGATCCAGCTTATGCAGCTTGCATAGGAAAGGGAGAAAAAAGAAAGAGTTCGTTTGCCTTACCCGGGAGCTCTATGTTTGTTGTCCTATGCTTTCATTAATCTTGTTCGGTGGTCCAAGCACTGCTACTCTGAAGCAAGAAAGGGATCAAAAATAGCTCTAAATGCATTTTAAACGCATTTTAAATGGATCTAAGTGTAGCAGCATATTATAGGAAACTTCTGTTCATCCAAGGAACTCGAGAGAAAGCAGAGGCCACATGACTCAAATAATCTTCTGCATTATTTATTTCTGGGCCACACTGAACAATAGGCAGAGAAGTGGTGACAAACATTTAGACCCTAGGATAGATTTGCACTCTGAAACAGGCTGGTCTGTGGATTTGCCATCAGGTCTTGGGCATCTCTAGACCATGCATGGGCAGTGCTGAGCTGAGCCAAGGCTTCCTTGCAGATCAGTGCAGCATGCTGCTATGCTGACGTACCCGGTTTGAATGCGGATGCAGTACGGCCACTTTTATGCACCTCTGGGCCACGACATACAACTTTCAGACCTGAGCTGGCTGGGGATGGAGAGAGCAGAAAAAATGGAAAACAGAGAGATCGGGTAGCAGGGAGCAACAATAACAGTATCTGATATATAAACAGAATAGTTTATAAACAACATAATTACAAATAACATAGTTTATCCTCAGAATATCACGTCTATGGTAATAGCATCTGTCAAAGGCCCTTATGAAGTACTTCACAGCTTCATGATGCCTTTACAGCTAAGAAGCCACATCAATCTGCTGTATCTCAGGAGAGCCTTAGAAAATAGGATCATCTGTCTAATCACATAACTCCGGATGCAGGGAAGCTGGAATTAAAGCTGCAATCCTTAGCAGGCTAGCAGCCTTAGGCACTGCCTCAGTTTTACATCTCCCTGCCTCAGAAGGTTTCCAGAATCACAGAATCACAGAATCACAGAATTTTCTAGGTTGGAAGAGACCTCAAGGTCATCGAGTCCAACCTCCAACCTAACGCTAACAGCCCTCCACTAAACCATATCCCTAAGCTCTACGTCTAAACGTCTTTTGAAGACTTCCAGGGATGGTGACTCCACCACTTCCCTGGGCAGCCTGTTCCAGTGCCTCACAACCCTTTCAGTGAAGAAGTTCTTCCTAACATCTAGCCTAAAACTCCCCTGGCTCAACTTAAGCCCATTCCCCCTCGTCCTGTCACCAGGCACGTGGGAGAACAGGCCAACCCCCACCTCGCTACAGCCTCCCTTGAGGTACCTATAGAGAGCGATAAGGTCGCCCCTGAGCCTCCTCTTCTCCAGGCTGAACAAGCCCAGCTCCCTCAGCCGCTCCTCGTAGGACTTGTTCTCCAGGCCCCTCACCAGCTTCATTGCCCTTCTCTGGACCCGCTCAAGCACCTCGATGTCCTTCTTGTAGCGAGGGGCCCAAAACTGAACACAGTACTTGAGGTGTGGCCTCACCAGAGCTGAGTACAGGGGGACGATCACCTCCCTAGCCCTGCTGGCCACGCTGTTCCTGATACAAGCCAGGATGCCGTTGGCCTTCTTGGCCACCTGAGCACACTGCTGGCTCATATTCAGCCGACTGTCCACCATCACTCCCAGGTCCTTCTCTGCCTGGCAGCTCTCCAACCATTCCTCTCCCAGCCTGTAGCTCTGCTTGGGGTTATTGCGCCCCAGGTGCAGGACCCGGCACTTGGCCTTGTTAAACTTCATGCAGTTGACCTCAGCCCATCGGTGCAGCCTATCCAGATCCTCCTGCAGAGCTTTCCTACCCTCAAGCAGATCGACACACGCACCTAACTTGGTGTCATCTGCGAACTTACTGAGGGTGCACTCGATGCCCTCGTCCAGATCATCGATGAAGATATTAAAGAGGACCGGCCCCAGCACCGAGCCCTGGGGGACGCCACTAGTGACTGGCCTCCAACTGGACTTGGCTCCATTCACCACGACTCTTTGGGCCCGGCTATCCAGCCAGTTTCTAACCCAACGAAGCGTGCGCCAGTCCAAGCCAAGAGCAGCCAGTTTCTTGAGGAGAATGCTGTGGGAGACGGTGTCAAAAGCCTTGCTGAAGTCAAGGTAGACCACATCCACAGCCTTTCCCTCATCCACCCAGCGCGTCACTCTGTCATAGAAGGAGATCAGGTTCGTCAGGCATGACCTGCCTTTCATAAAGCCATGCTGACTGGGCCTGATCGCCTGCTTCCCCTTCAAGTGCTGCATGATGACTCTCAGGAGGATCTGCTCCATGAGCTTTCCTGGCACTGAGGTCAAACTGACAGGCCTGTAGTTTCCTGGGTCTGCCCTCCGGCCCTTCTTGTAGATGGGCGTCACATTTGCTAGCCGCCAGTCGATTGGGACCTCCCCCGATAGCCAGGACTGTTGATAAATGATGGACAGTGGCTTGGCCAGCTCCTCTGCCAGTTCCCTCAGTACCCTTGGGTGGATCCCATCTGGCCCCATCAACTTGTGCACATCTAAGTGCCGTAGCAGGTCACCAACCAGTTCTTCATGGATAGTGAGGGCCACATCCTGCTCCCCATCCCCTTCCGCCAGCTCAGGGTACTGGGTATCCAGAGAACATCCGGTATTGCCGCTAAAGACTGAGGCAAAGAAGGCATTGAGCACCTCCGCCTTTTCCTCATCTCTTGTAACTAAGTTTCCCCCCGCATCCAGTAAAGGATGGAGATTCTCCTTAGTCCTCCTTTTTGTGTTGATGTATTTATAGAAACGTTTTTTGTTATCTTTAACGGTAGTAGCCAGATTGAGCTCCAGATGAGCTTTGGCCTTCAAGAAGGTTTCCTCACTCACCAAGCGTGTTCACCTGGACTAGCTGTGAGTTCAACAACAGGCTATAGGCTATTGTGAGATGGACTGGGGATTATCAATTCACACCAACCTGTCTAAACAGCTCATCCTTCCAAGCCATTAACAATGGGAGCATGACAGAGCCTACACCTTTCACCATGGTAGACTTTAGACAGGACTTTTAGATACTCCAAGCTTAATAACCTTCTTGGAGGAGGTGTGCTAATTAGGTTCTGTTAACTCACTGAATTTTTACAGAACGTGAACAACTTCTTACTGTCATAAACTAGTGATAAGTATCTATTATCTCAATTAACTGATGTCATTCCAGGTGAAACAGATCATGTTGTAGGCTGCAATCTCAAGTGAGTAAGGATCTTATGGACCCAGAACCACTTTCACTTACTCTCGCATACATTAGAGGAACTGCACTGAAGTCAATGTGGTGGCTGTTGCTATGATCAGTACTGGAGTGCTTCTCTTCATCCCAACAGGTCCTGATTTAATTGCTCTCCCTCCTAGCACACAACTAGTTCAACTGAGTCAGATTATGCTCAGGACAAATACAGCTTGTTGGACTGGACCCACAGTTCTTGTCTCCTTCCAGAGTTAAGTCCACAGTGTTTCAAGCCTTATGTATATGCTTGAGAGCTTAAGGTAGGGCCATGGGTTGTGATCTACCACTGTTTAGGAACTTAGGAACCTCCACACTTGACAAAAGAAAAAAAAAAAAAAAAAAGAAAAAACACTGAGACCACAGAAATATGAAATCAACGAATGACTTGGGATGAACAAAGAAACCTAATCAGTATTGGATCAACCAATCTCAAGGAAAACAAACTAGATTTTCACGTATACAGTGGCAATTCACATGTAGTGTTATTAAGTAAGAGATTATACACTTGAGTAAATCTAATGTTTTAACTCAAGCCCAGTGGATGCTGTTTAAAAACACTCAATCACCTTAAATGTAGTACTTATACCATAAGTTACTGATGATGCAATTTAAAATCCATCTGTTTTACCTGTGTGCCATTAAACTTTCCCCCCTGGCTTCAGAGAAGAAATAAAGGCAGCTTAATTTCACTAAATCTCTCTCCTATTCCAGCTCTGAAATAGTGAACCACTTTATCTATGTCAGGGTATTTCCATCAATAACATTTTGTTACTGTGGGTTTTGTTATTTGTACATTTCTAAGTGTAGTCAGTGTAGGTCTGGATCCTACTGGTAGCCCTGGATCCATCTATTTAATCACAGGACAAACCTATTTCCTCCAGTTTTTCCCTTGAGTTCAAGGAGTAGCAGTTTTTGCCCACTCAATCCAAGTTCCTCTTCATAGATGCTCCTGAAACTGAAGAGCCTCGTTACACCTATAAAGATATAAAAGTTCTTGTAGCCTTGGTTTTCCCAAACCTCCTGTTTCCCTTTCCTGAGTTAGTCATTGGGAACCCAATGAAGATTTCCATTTATCTTTACTTGTATAATAAGATCATAGCTTGCAGCCTTGCTGTTACAACAACAGACTTAGTAGAAATCATAGAAATACCAGGCTGTAAAGACTTCACTGATCCCTTCTTTACAACAAAGTGAATCTGCCTAGGCCATCGTTGACTAATACAGCTTTGTTTTTAAAAGACTCCATAAACAGGGACTTCACAAGCCTCCAGCGCTGCCTCACTGCTTCTTCTCTTCCTATTTTCAGAATAAATCTACTTCTGATACTTAACCAAAATCTTTGTTTATGCAAACAAAGCTGCCCACTATCTGTTGTATAACCCTTCTGCCACGGAAGCAGGGAACAACTAACTCCTGTTCTTTTTAGAACGCCATCAGAAATGGTTTTCCTTGTTCCCCCTCAGTCTTCTTTCTCCTAAACCCAGAAAAGCCATTTCTTTCAAGCAGTCCCATTTCCACCAGGTTTTCTGGACCTGTCACCCTCTTCATTGCTCACTTCTAAAGCCACCTCACTTTGTGTTTCATACAGAGATGTGCTATAGGTAGGCTGATACTTTCTTTTTTCTTTTTTTTTTTTTTCTCATATTAGCAGAGAGCTTCTTAAATACCTCAGATATGTCAGATGACACCACAAACTGGATGAGGTTTTCTCCAGCAAAGAGAGCAATTGCATATAGGTAATTCAGTAACTTAGAGATTTTCTGGTATTATCCCAAGAATTTCGCAGTACCCTGGGGTGTGCAGCATACCATCATTAAAATCATCAGGATGAAAATACCACAACTGAGCAACTGCGCATGTTATGTTACTTTTGTTACCTTAACTCTTGGTCCCATTACCTCGTTCTGTTTCATCCCCAGGTTGTATCTTGTCTCCAACACCTTGTGACCATCTTGTGGGAATGACTGTCCTTTAATAGATCTATAAACTGCCAATAAACTATTAGGATTTTAGCTTTGTGGGATTGTGGGCATTAAAATGTTTTCCCTACATAAGAATGTATCGCATGACAAATCACCTAACAACATAGACAGCAGAGAGAGTTAATCTGGTACTAGCAGGACTGACGGAGGAAATCCAGGCTGGAGAAGAGCAGAGCAGAAAGCAGGGGACAGCAGGTCCTTTGCCTTCCCTGGCACCAGCCCAGGGAAGAAGAGCACTCGGGGAGGTGCCAGCCCAAAGAGCTCCATGAAATCACTTGGTAAGCCGGAAGGGGAAGAGGTGAGGTTGTGTTCAGCACGCTGATGCCAGTCCCTTGGCAGAAATGGCTTTAGTCTTGGATTCTCATTGAACCTCTTTGTTCTCCTCTGTTTTTTTGAACAATGTGGTTCTGTTTCTCCCCATGAATGTAACTCCTTATGGCTAACTGCAGTTGTGTTTATTCTTTGCATAAACCTTAGGAAACGATGTTTTTTTTTTTTTCTTTCTTCGCAGCAGATGAACTTACCTAGTCTCCCACAATGGTTCTGGGGTTCTCTAGAACAGCAGAGCTAGTTGGGTCCTGTCTGGATCATTACCATAAAATACAGCCAGGAGGAGAGTTAAGGGAAGTCAAGTGGTGGCATATAGTGCCATATGATGTAGGACAGCTATTTAGGTACTTCCTTCTTCCACCACAGGGGTTCACGTTGTCATCAGCCTGTTCTCTAGCTTGACAGCACAAAACCACCAGGAGCCACAGAAATTGCAGGCAGGCCCAAGTTTAACAAGGGCTGTGCATCTCTGTGAGATGCAGGGAGGGGAGCGATCTGTTTAACAACAGAGGTGACAAGTCACTCCACAGTCAGCAGCATGGCACACTTTTTGCAGCAAGCCAGCTCTTTAGGCCTCCTGTTCATCGCTGTCGGAGGGGCTGGGAGAGAGTGTCAAAAATGCGTAACAGAAGAGTGAAGGTCTGGGGCGATGACTGGGCCATTTAGTGCAATGTGCTTAGCTACTTACATATTTTCCTTCCACTCAGCCCTTCTTTCTTACTTTTCCCTGAGATCCTGCGATTCTCCCCCTTCTGCCTGCAGACACAAAGCTCTAGCTGTTGCTTGATCTCATTTCTGTGACATTTCAGGCACTCTTCCTGCTGACTTGTTCCATCTGGTTATTACCCTTTGAGTGAGAAGTAGCTCTGCCTGCATCTCTGCTGAGTATCCCAGCCTGTGTGCTGAGCGTTTCGGCTCCTCCTCCCTGAGCAAGCAGGCTTGAGCAGGTTTATAAATAGGAGTTTTCAAATTAATAAGAGAGGGTGCGGGGGTGAGGAAGAGAGAAACTGCACTGAAGTCACTTTAGAGGCAGATACTAATACTCTTCAGAATGACGGCTTTGCAGGCACAGCGGCACAGGGACATTTGGAGACAGGATGGTTGAGCACCAAGAGGGGGAAGGGGGTTAAGGTTTGGCTCTGCCACAAGTTTTAATGTGACATAGGAAGTCGTAGCTCCTCTCGGTTCTCCGTGAGCTGGATCCTTCTCCTGCTTCTCTCCCAGCAAACGTGCTGTCATGGTAGTGGGGCAAGAATGGCATATTGCTATGCATTGGCTTGCAGATCAGTAAAACAAGGTTTGCCTCTTGCTGGGCTCTCCCAGGATCACTACAGTAACACACACTTCTATTTAGAGGCACTGCAGAGACATTCTCCCTTCTGGGCAGTGCCCAGGCTGCACCCTCTCGCTGGGGCAGAATAAACACCTTGCACTTTATGACCTTTTCCCCCCTTTGTTTTTATTATCTCCACTTAGGGCCAGTAAATCAAACACCACAAGCGCTGCGGGGAGTAAAATCCTTGTGGTGACTTCCAGCCCACTTTCCAGAAGGATAAGGCCCTTATCTGTACAGTGAAGACAAAACACAGCCAGTATGACCTAATTCATACAGCTGGCATGTGGGTCAGCAGCCTTCTATCAGGACAACACTCTGCACAGGTTACAGCGTTTTGTAAATGCCAAGTGTTACTGTATTTGGTCTCTGAACCAAAAAAGCAGGGACATACACCGAGGTGAAAGCTGAGGAGTAGCTACAAGGCAGCTTTCTAATGGTGTATTGGTTCACGTCATTAAAGGGAGGGGGGGCCAGACTCACTAAAGGCAGTATCGGACCTGAACAGCACATTCTGCTCCTGGAAAGCCTTCCAGGAGTAACAAGATTATTAGACAAGCACTCTGTACTTGCAGGTCCTAGGGCTCAGCGTGACATCTGCAGTGTTCAGCAGATACATGGAGGGGATGTGAGGTCAGATGGTAGATGTAAAATCTGCATACAGGCACAATGGGTCATGAGCAATTGTCTGGGATGGTCCCTGATTGACTCTGAACGTGAGGATTCAGCTCTAACACACAGCATGTTCTGTCTTTCTGGCTGCAGTGGAAACAACTTAGATTTATTCTGGTGCAGGACAGCCAGAACACAGAACATCATGCTTGAAATACTCAGTGTACCTACAAAAGAAGGGATGTTCCTGAACCTCTTATCTCTGGACCTCACACAGGCTAACCCCCAAGCATGCCATCCTCTTATTCCACCAAATTAGGACTGATTCCTTGCAGAGAACAGAGCACAGGCCTCTCCTCCTTGTATCTTCTTTTCTTTTGGAAGGTGCTTTCTGAAAAGGCTTGGAAGCTTTCATTTCCAACCATGGAAACTGTTTGACACCTTCCTGTACTGTCTCCCCTCCTGGGACAAATTCTCATTCAATCCATGATTAAAACTGATCACTAAAAACAAATCCTCTGGTTTCCAGACATCCAGCTGTAAAAGTCAGCCATTCAGAACAGCAACAAGTACTAGTTAAAACGTGCCAGTGTTGTGAGACATGAAGAATTAGCCACAGATTTGCTGGAACCTCCTCAGCATCTGGAAGCATATCCAAACAGCAAGAGTGCAGATCTCACTTACCCAGCTTAGAAAAAGAATATTGAGATGGATCCTATGTTTTTGCCCAGTAGGCTGATGGCATGTTTAGTAGGAAGACAAGACATTCTCCTATTCCTGGGTATTCAGCTTTCCACAAAACTCCTGCAAAAACTTTCCTGACCTCTCACAGATAGCGTCACCAACCCAGTAATTTCACAACGAAGGTAAGACATGGTAACGATGTCCTGCCAGCAGGTTGTGATCTGACAGCAATTCAGAGTGGGAATGGAAAATTTAGCCCTTGTATTTTATTAGTTGAATGTGGTGCTCTTCCAAAGCCTGTTGGCAAAGTTAAAAGGTTGAAGGCATTGTTAAAGAGCAGGCTGAATTGCAGCCAGCTCATGCAGTCTTAACTGGAGATGTGCTGAACTTCTGAATGAAGTATTGTGTTCCCACTGCCTCCTGCAATACAGAAGAAACAAGTCTTCTACACACTGAAGAGGAAATTCCTTCTGATGGCACCAGGACATGGACAGGCTCTCTCTGTCACACAAATGTTAAGCGCTTCTACCACTGTCATCACCCTAGGAAGCCAGCTTCTGGTAATGTCACAGAAAAAGGTCTCTCTGTAGTTACGCAGGACCTCAGGAAAAGTCTTTTTCAGAACTTGCCACAACAATAACCATGCCTGTCTACTTGTCCTTTTTGGAAGCTGGTTTTCTATTTAATATTGCTTCCATGGCTCCAAAATACTGAGCTAGGTACCTGTCCCATCTCTCCACAAGCATTAACCACGCTTTCTGCTTTGCAGAGCACGTTGCACAGCCACAGGTCCTGTTTGCTACCCAGTCTCCTGACTGCTACAGCAGGGCCTTATCCACACGAACACATTACCAAACAACAAATAAAGCAGGACCAACTCTGCACCCTCTTTCTGCACTGTTTGCATCTGGTATTAGACCTGTTCATTTCACCAGTGGATCTGGTTACTGATCTAGTACTGTAGTTTTCATCCCATAGTATGTGAGACCCCAAGGCTCCACAAATTATTTTTAAGAAGACTACGGATAAAAACCAAGAAAAGGAAACTAACTCGGCCCACAGGAGTCCACACCTCTGCTGGAATTTTTAGTGGCTGGCAAATTGGAAAAAGGTTAAAAAAGATTTGTCTGGTGAAATGAAACAGGATATGTTCCCTCAAGCATAAAATTTTGGGGCACTGCTGAGAAACTCTGCCAGGCTGTAATAGCTGCAGTGTCTAGTTAGCACCTGTCTCTGAAGAGCAGTATCTGTGAAATTGCTGGAGGTGCACTGAGTCCACAGGAGCTATTCCAGGGCTGGACGAGCCACCCCATCTCAACAGCAAGTGTTTCTTTGGGTCATAAATCACACCAAATCTTCACAGTGCAGGAAACTGCTCTTTACATAGGGAGCTATTGCAGGCTCCTCTCACCCTTCCAGCTCCCTGCAATGTAACCAAGCCTTTTTTAGGGGCTGTGTGAACCATTCCCAGAAAAAAAGACCAGAACACAATTCAGTAGCAGGTCTTCATCAGGAAAATACAAGGCAAAGTTGCACTGTCTCTGCAAGAGCACACATCGATGGCAATGACATGGCATCTAGCAGAACGGAAAGAAGAAATTTTCCATTTTTAAACTTTCTATGAAGCAAAAGGTCAACAACAAGAAGAGAAAGCACCCTGAGTCACTCCGACTGCTCCAGCTGAACCCAAATGATACATTTGAAAAATTATAACTTTGTAAAAGCATGATGGTTCTGTGTAAAAATCACACACAGAAATAGAAAGGTTACAGCATGAAATTCCTGCTCCTTTTGGTTTTCTCCCCCCAGCTTTAGTAACAAGTCACTACCCCAAAGTCTTTGCAGGATCAGCCCCTTCAGTTGGCTTATTTTTCTTCCCCTCACAAGCATGCTGCTCTGGGATGCTGCTGGATGCCCATCCAGCATCTTTACATGTGAATCTTCCTGCCATGCCTGGAAGTTCTCCCCCATACATACACAGCCTCTGCCACTTTTCAGCTTGGCCCTTTTGGTTTTGGTGCAACCAAGGAGTACTTAGGAAGCCACAGAGCTCTGCACAGGAGCAGCTTCTCTCTGGTTTGGCTAATGCTGCTATCAGCACACAGCTGTTCAAGTCACAGCCTTAAAAACGAGCTGATTATAGTTACCCATGCTCTGCACAGACCTACTGAATGGTTTTTATCGGCTGTTCAGACTATTCACTTCTAGTATTTTGCTGTTTGTGGCAATATTTGCCATTAAAAGTGTGTGTGTGTGTGTGTGTGTCTGGGGGGAAGCACTGATGAGGAATGCTTTTCCTTTTAAGTCCTGCCCATTTCTAGCTTTGTTCACAGTCTAAATGGTACCTGCTAACTGGAACACAGGAGAGCTGTTTTCTTTGTGACGAGGCACCCCTTGTAGCCATTTGCATCTGATGAAAAATGCACACAGTAAAATACCATGAGATGTTAAAAAGCAAGAGGATATTACTGGAGAGAATACTAGCTTCCAAGTTTATCACTGCGTTGTGGCATATTAAAGAAACACTAGAGAGGACCCATTCAGAGCAGCTGTTACATAAACACATAGTAGTGAGAGAACCAAGCCCAAGCTGCAACCTGGTTTATACAATACCCCAGCTTAAGAATTACTGCAAGTAAGGTATTTATTTTCCCTGCAGTGCTTGGCAGCATCTTAAAATCCTGTTAAATGCCTGTGTCTTTACTTTGTTGTATTGCTTGAAAAATACCTGGTCTTGCCTGTAAAGCTAGACCTATTTCAAGAGTGATATACCTCCAAACAAGAAATGCCTTAGTGGGGACAGTTGTGAGGCAGGCTGGCAGCTGCTTCTGCTGAATCAAACCACACTGGCTCTCACGTGGCCTTTGCTAGCCTCATTTAGAAATCATCTTTAAGTCAGGACTATATTCAGCTGGGTCATCTCTATAAGCTGGTGTGCATGTGGATCCATAGTGAGGCTTGGGTGAGGTGTGTGGGAGACCAGAGACTGCAGCTACTGTGAAAAATGTTGCTACTGCAGCCAAATTCTTGAATAATGCCTGCTTTTCTGTTTATCCTTACTCTCCCATCAGTGAAATTACCTGTCATAGCTTCTCAGGACTAATAAAAAGAAGTAAGCTTTACTAGATAGCACAGCTGAGGATTTCCTCAGCAGTGATTTCTCCAACAGGCATCCCCTCCTGCGTGTTCTCAGTTGCCTGCAAGAGTCTGACCAGAGGGCTTTGCTTCATTTTTTTTGGATGTATTTCCAAGGTCACAAGGATTTTCACACCTTTTACTGCTGGCTGCTCAATGGCAGGTAAATGATGTTGTAGCTAATGGGAACACAGATTGGAGCTAATTATAGAGTGATTGACTTGCCATGGACTTAATTGCTTATTAGAAGTCACACTGATCTCTGAAATGAAGTCTCTGAATCTTATATCATGCAAAGAAATATCCACCATCTGAAGGATAAACCCGCAAAGCTCATTCAGATACAAGACATGGGTATTTGCACACATCTTGCAGTATAAAATATGTAGTAATTCAGCACCACTGCTTGGAAGCCAAATGTAGCTGCTCAGGTGGGAATGTCAGTGCATGAATTTAAACCAGAGCAGCTCTGGAGCTCTACGGTCTTGCCAAGGACCAGCACCAAGTCACAGTGTGAGCCAGCTACTGCTAAGTACTCACATATGGGGCAAATAGATTCTGTGTTTTCATGAATCTCCCCTTGTGTTAAGCAACTCTGCAAGCTCTCCTTTCATTACAGGGCACCAGCTCAAACCACCTTCCCTTGCTGCCTTGCAGCACATGCTGCTTGCTGAGTGCTCTCCAAGGCAGCGACCGCACACTGGTGTCACCAGAAGCAGCTACAGAAGGCAACACGAAATCAGGATACTTGCTTTTTATAGAGCTTTTCATGCTAGGGCTTTGCCTAGTTTCAGGACCTTCAGTTTCCTTCCCCATTGTTCTTGCCCGCAGGCACCAGCTGTGTCCATTGCCTTTTCCACCTGCACCTCCTTTTTCTTGAAGTGGCTCTTTCAGGCCAGGCTCAGCACAGGCCAGAGCTACTCCAGCAAGCACTGATGGGACTTGTCCTGCCTGCCTTGCAGTCCTGCTTCAGGAAGGTGTGAAGTTTGCTGGGTACTGCTGTGGAGTTAAAAAAGCACCTTTGTTTTTCCTCTCCCAATCACCTCTGTTCATATCAGCCTCCTCACTGCTGACACGGCAACCTGCTTCTCCGATGGCCCCACTGTCCTGGACCTCCCATGGGAGCCCAGCACTGACACACTCAGAGACAGATTCTGCAGGGCTGCCTGGCAGTTAGGCTGCCCTCTCCCACCACACAGACGCAGGGGTACGTACTTGCTATTCCCCTGCTGCATTTCACAGCTGAACATCTGAGTGCACGTCTAAACTGAGAGCAGCTCGAGGCAGTGCTCTTGGGAACTGCAGCAGCTCAGGAGCAGAAATGTGGCAGCCCACCCCGAGGTGCAGACCCCACTCTCTGCTCCCACCTGCCTGTTCGATGTCTTGCACCAAGTCAGGACTGTGCTCCACGGGATCCCTCTGTGGCCTGTGGCTTTGGACATCAGCCCTCCTTGCTCTCGCTTCCCCTTCAGCAGGCTCCAGCTAGCTCCTCTGTCATTATTTCTCTGTTCCTCAATTCATACTCCGTCATAAGCAGCAGGAGACAAAGCCATGCAGAAGGGGACAGTCCTTGTACATCGCACAATACAAACCTGGAGCTGTGGATAACACGGTTTCCCCTTTAAAAAAATACTCCTGGGCCTGAATGGGAGCTCTTTCCACTCTGACGTGTTAGCGCAATGAATTCCCTGTACTGAGACGCTGCTCACAGCCTTGAGACAAGGCACAAAGGGAGTGCAAATAAATGAACAATACGGTGAAAGAAACAAAGGGCAGAATAAAAGCAAGCAATACATAAAAACAAAAAGGGAGAACCAATCTCCAAAAAAGGGAGAACCAAGCCTGCAGTGCTTAAAGCTGTGCCATATGAAAACCACCATGCAAAATGATGCAGAATTTCTGCAATAACCGGGCTGGCAGAAAGCCTATGGGGAGCCCAGTCAGAAGAGCATGCTGACTTCATGAGCAAGGACAGAGCTGGCAATTAAAGCACAAGTGCTGCATGATTTTCACATTGGCCTAGTGCATCCCATCCCATGGGATCCCTCAGGGTTTTACAAGGTCTTCCCCTGCTCCTGAAATACAGTCGTATTTGGGCTAACAGCTTAGCAGTGTACAGCAGCAGCATACAAGTGAAGAAAAAAGAGATTTTTGCTGTTGTAGGGGTCCTCACTTCTTTTGCTTCTGCAAAAGCTCCCCTCAAAACAAATATCCCTCACGCCAGCAACTACACAAGCCCAGCTCCTTTTACAGAGACAAAGAGACATAGGGAGTCTTTTACCCCAGGGTCTTCAGGCTTGTGGGGGAAAACAAACAAACAAACAAGCAAACAAACAAAAGGGTAAGACGTGTATCAAAGAGACAGGTGCACAGGTCGTTGTATTGGAGGCTGGCAGGAACAGATGCAGAACTGTGTTCCCTCCACAAACGATTCTCTCAACTTCTCTTTGGTGTCTTTTCAGAGCAGAGACACTCTACTGGGTTCTCACAGACAAAACATTTAATACACCAAAGCCTCAAATCTCAGGGCTCTATAAAACAGAGGTTTTGCTTGGTTGTAACTATCTGCCTAGCATAACACCTAGTGCATGACGTGGCCAACTATATCCACTGAACACTACCTTCTTGCTCCCACATGAGGTGTGCTATGGGATGGGGAACCAGAGGTCCCTGATCTGCCTCACAGCTGTTTCACAGTGTCTTAAACTTCTCAACCTGGGCTGCTGCATGTTTCAAGCCCTTCACTTGCACTAGATCTAGTGATTACTGACAGGCAAGTTTTTGGCCAGATCAGCAGGGTGATCCAGCTTACTGCGTGACCCAAAGTGCACAGCACAGGGTGTGTGAGTGCGATGGTGACTGCCCCCAGTACCGCAGTGCAGGGTACAGAAGCTCATGAGAGCTGTGAACTTACAGCCAAATTGAGGGACACACTTAAAGAGGGCTGCCTGTGGTGTTGTTGTTGTTTTTTTGTTTTGTTTTCTTTTTTCCTTTACAAACAGATTTCTGCGACACAAAATGCTTGTATAAGATCTTTCTGCCCAAGCTGTTTGCTTTTTCCCTTCCTCCTTTTTCTCTCCTGCCTGTAATTATCTGTCAAGTCTTGGTGCATATTTTCTTTATTATATTTTCTTTATTATATTTTCTTCTTGCTCATCTGTCTTTTAAAAATGCAGAAGTCAAGGCTTCTAGAAGATAGGCAGGAGCTCATTTCCCTCTTTTGCTCTGGTTAAACTGAGACATCAGTGATGCTAAACTTGATTTAAAGAGCCTTGATGCTCCTCACCTTTATCTATGCATTCACGCTCCTGCACCACGCTCTTCCTTGACCCTAGTGTTCACACAGCTGCCTGCTGAATTAGCTCAGGGTGAGAAATAACTTTCCCTTCAAAATGGTTATCTGGTTCACAGCATTACGACACAAACACTTGTGCCAGCACCACACACGGGGCAAGTGAGCTGGGGGAGAATGACAACAAACTATCACGGAGTGGGAGATTTATAACATTTACACTGGTAACTGCAAATTATAGCTTTATTGCTGTCAAAAGTCTCAGCCTGCTAGACTAAAATTGCTCAGCCCACCATACACTGAACGGGGTCAGAAGCTTAACCCATAGCTGTGAGTCTCGTTGCCGCCTTCTTGCAATTAGACCACCACCAAGTATCTGCAACTTCAAAACTCCCTCACCTCCCTCCGCCTGCTTCTCAAAATGTGCAGTTCTTACACAAAATTCTTACACAATCCAGGTCTCTCCTTCCCAAGCTGGAGCTGATGCTCTAAGTCTAACCATGACCTGCAATAGTCCTTGTTTATTACTTTCTGCCTAGCAAATCTTGCAGGGTAAGAACAGAGATTTCTGCTCCTCAAGGACATTTCTCTGCATTGTATCCGTAAGGATCTCAAAACACTTTACAAACATCTTTTAGTAATGACTCATGGCACCTCCTTTCATTGCTGTTTAGTGCTGAAATGGAGGCTGTGCTTTGTCAATGTGAAGAATGCGGTGGCAGCAAGGTCTGCAGTGCCTGCCACTTCTGCACCTTCCTCACTCATCCCCTGTGCCACCTTCACCTCCCAGAAGGCCGACCCTCAGTTGCGCACTGCTCCATGAACCAGATGGTGTAACTTCTCCAAACAAACCTCACAATGTCTTTTTTTTTTTTTTTTTTAATGTATATTTTATAGTCTCAGCAGCTAACAGACTGATAATACTGCTGGGCAAACACTGACTGATGAACGCGGCAGTGACACAGGAGCAGGAATGAGCTTTGGAGGGAGGAGAAAGGGAAGGAGAGAATGATGCTGGGAAGTGAAAGAGCAGCACCTGAAACCAGTGTTGCCAAAGAAGACTCTGTGCCATCAAGGCATCACCCCAGGCACATAGGAACTGAATGACTTGTCCACTGGAAAAGAGTAAGTTACTGGCAGAGAAAGCATTATTTTAAGAGATGCTGACACCTCCTTATCCCTTCTCTCAACTCCATGCATGCCTCTGCTCTGCTGTCACTGTATGAAATCGCAAGGAGAAGGTAACTAGTTCAACCTGAGACTGTCCCTCCCAGGTTTACTATCAATGGCTGGCAGCTGGTAAAGTTTCTGGACTTCTGCTTTTTAAGAGAAAAGAAAGAGCTATATCCAAATGCCAGAGCCAGGCCTTGCTCTTAAAGGCTGCATGCACATACACATCCAACTGGTTCATTTCTGCCATCCTCCCTTCCTTTCTTCTCTTTGTCCCTGCTATCACAACAAAAATGCACTGGTTTAATTTAAAACTGAATAAAAAAGAAACTTGTAAGTAAGTTTTAAAGATGAGTTTCAAACCAGAGCAAAGGACTGGTTAACCACCCCTTAGACTTCAGAAGGCTCTTTTGGTTTAGCTTGAGCTGTTCCTCAATTCCTAAACCTGAGCAAAGCCTCTCCTATGAGGGAAACTTGGTAGTGCATAGTGCTCCCTGCGTGCAAGGTCAGCAGCGTGCTTAGCGGCAGCAGGGGCACGGCTCTGACCCAGCCTGCTCACAGATTGCTGTGGGAAATGTCACCCCTCTGGCCTTTTATGAGATCCAGACAAACCTGCTGGTCACACTTTGTGCATCAGAAAACAGGAAGAGGTTAGGAAGCTGCATTTGTTTGATGCTTTGCAACATGTATGCAACAGCAAGGCCTAGCAAATTAGTAAGCAGTTCTGTGTAAATCTATGTAAGTATGGTAAACTATCTCTTGGGCTATATTCTGTGAGCTGACTTTTCTTCTGCTCTGCTGCCACTGTTGAAAGCACGGCTGCAGCTTCCACCTCTGGAGTATCAGGGGCACCAGCCTTCTGGCCACACGTCCATCTTTTCCTGCTCTGCCACCCCTCTCCCCCAACACTTCCAGCATGAAGTAGCAGGCTTGTGCCACACTGGAAGAAAACGGGTTTGGCTGCAACACGGGGAAAATGCTCCCCTCACTCTCCTGGATTCAAAGGGACATGGGCGGCCTCCCAGTTGGCGTGGCCTCAGCAGTCAGCAGGCGAGAACTATCCATGCTGTTGCAACACTGAAATGCTGGCAAGAAAAAGAGAGAAATGCCCACTAATAAAGCCACAACTTACCCTCACAGGCAGGTAGGGGGAATGCTCATCGTCCTTTCACACGCTTCAGCCATGTGAGACAATCCACCATGTTACTCCTAGACCTAGACTCCTAAAGCAGCCCACCCTGCAGACGTAGGCAGCAGGAGATGGAACCAAAGATGTTCAGTATGACCACACAGACTGCCACCAGTTGAATTAAATGCGCATCCTTATTATGAAGGAGTGCTACTAAGCTCTCCTGATGGACCATACACAAGAATGGGCAGGGATTTAGCAGTGAGTGGGGAAAAAGTGCACTTTGAAGACAAAGAGAGATAATCAAGGCCCTGTGTAGGCAGGTGCAGGGCTGGGGGTAGGACTCAAGACTGCAGTTACCTTCCTAGAGCAGGAAACCAAAGCAGGCAAACCAGCTACGACGCAGCTTCCTATTTTGTCTCTTCTAGAGCACCAGAGAGCCACAACACCTTCTGCAGCCAGCACCTCTGGTCAACTGTGTTCAGAGTGTGCAGACAGCTGCTATTTCCAGCATCAGGGCTAGCAGCATGATCCGTCCTCCCTGCTCTGATCTCTGTGCAGGGTCACCACCACTCCTCTCACCCCTTCCTTCCCTTTTCTGTCACTGGAGTAGAGCAGATAGCTTCACTTGCTTTGTCGCTGGAAAACCTGACACTGCTCTGGAGAGGTGCTGCATTTATTTAAAAGTGCATTCAATTCCCAGCATGAAGCTTTTTGATCTTACCGAGGGCAAGCTCCCATTTAAAAACCAGGTTAGCTGCTCTAGCTCCTAATGGGAAAACAGTTAGGGATGGAGGGAGCAGCCTCACGGCGAGGAAGGCTGCTCATCCCATGCTGGCAGAGGCATGAAAGCAGCTCCACATCCAAGAGCCCAGTAACAAACCAGCTCAGTGTTTGTCCCAGGTTGGCCCCAGCACCTTGCACCTGACACAGTACGTAACTGAATTGCCTTCTGGTGAAAGTCGTCCTCAAGTTCAGATGCAAAACTGGCTCCTAACACAGCTACGTTATTAATTTGTTGAATGACAAAAAGAACTGCTAAGGAAGCAGGTAATAAAGGAAGCAGTATGTTTCAAAACTTAACAAAAACACTGATATGAGATTTCAATAACTTCCAGTAGGCATCTGTCACAAAAGAAGCTCTGTTTGGAGCAGCTCGTCAATGCCAAAACATTTAGTCTCATTACTGTAGATGCTTAAGCAGGCATGGCTTAGGCTGCTTTGTCTCACTGCAGAATTGATCACTGAGGATTACAAATGGAGCAGTAGCAAAGGTTCTGCAAAGGAGGACACAAAAGCTCACTGTTAGAGAGCTACAGACAAAATACCCAAGTACTGGGTGGAAAACACTCAGAAGCGTAGACTTACGATCATATGACACACAAAAAGAACATCAAGGGCTCAAAAACACACACTCACAGGTAGGAAATGCCAGGATTAAAACTACCCATGAAACTCTTGTTCCTTGCTGGAGGTAGGGCACTGTGATATGATCTTCAGCTGCAGGATCACACGCTGTTTTGTCTGAGGAACCTGTACCACACTCCACATGGGGAACTTGAACAGCGACTCCGCAATTATTGATATGCGGCCTTGAGCTACCAGGTCACTGAGTGCTACAAATTTTATCTAGATCAGACGCAAGCACATTTTAGCAATCTTTCCAGTCAAATGGCATTTAAGATTCTTTATATTCATATAGGGGACTTACACCAGCTGTGGAAGGACAGACCATACTTGACTCATCGTGAAGTCAGTGCAGCACAGGCAGACTGCATGATATACAATCTGCCAGAACAGAGTGTCCCTTCACTTCTTTAAAAAGCATTTGACACAGCAGAGTAAGTATGTACTGATTCAGCACAGTGCATCCTGCAGCCATGTTACGGTTGCTCTGGCCCAAGAACTGGACTTACCATCTCATAGAGTCATGGATCACAGAAACAAACATGCTCATTCTTACTGTCCTCATTACACATCTATCACCGCACCTTGTATCCTGCACACAAGCTGAATCCTTCACCGAACACTCGGCTATTTTCCCTGTGCATATTTCTCCCCGGTACTCTCAGTACAGTACCACACTGCGCATCGCTACAGCACAACGAGCTGCTTAGCCAACTGATTGGGGCCAGCTCCCAACAATGCTTGTGTCCTGTGGCCCCATTACAGCCACCTAGGTAGCTTTACACCATACTGTGAAAACACACTTTTTCTCTGTTACAACTTTAATGGATATAAGAACAACTCCGAGAGCTGGTGGGGAAAAATATCAACCCTGTTTTACACATATAGGATTGAATCTCAGAAATCAAAGGCTCTAACTCTTTCTAGCCAGCCAGTCTAAGAACCAAAGAAAGCGTTTGTTCGTTCATTCTCTTTTCTCTTGTTTTGTATCCTTCTCCAACCAATGCAATTGTCATATGAATACAATTCGTAATCTTCCATAAGTGGAATTCCTTAAGAAAAAATCTATAGCCCATTACAGCTGCTCTTATACATTTCTCTGGCACAGAACTTCAATCAGCAGCACCTGTCCCTCTGACACAATTCTTTTCTCAGACTAGGATGTTTGAGGGGACGTCTCACAGCTGTGTCAACCTGTGGTCCCAGGAGCAGGTGAAACCATTTGGCACCATGTGGCTGATTGGATTTTCCTCCTCATTTCCCTTCTGCTTTCTATCTCTGCAGCTGAGAGCATTAAACTGATGAGGAGGTAAATGTTAGCTTTTGCTTCTTTTGATGTGATTTGTGGCATAGATTTTTCACAGCTTACTGTGGGTGAAGTCCCTGGCACTCACATCTCCATTAGATTGTCCAACTTTTCTTCTCCATGCCTTCCCGTGAACCTGCTGATGTGTAACTGCAAATAACAGAGGATACAGCTGCCATCAAAATTCAGCCCTGAGGCTCAGAGAGAAGTCCTGTCTGATGTCTGCAGAAGGAAAAGTAAACAAATCCAAGGGATGCTTAGAGAATTATTAAGTACCCGTGCTAGAAAGGGAATTTACTTAATGGAAACCACAGCTGGTCTCTCTTTTCCAGTTTTCATATCAAACTTAAAATGACTCCATAGCAAATAGATGTGAGGGCAGAACGTGGTTTACTTCACTCTGGAAGAGGCTGTCTTTTATCTCAACTTCAAGAGGGTACAGGTATCATCCAGTTTTTGCAAATGAGAAGCAGAAGTTTAATACAAGAGATTATCTGTCTCAGATGTAGACATGGACAAAATGCACCTTCTGACCTACAAATCTTCTGTATTTATCCTTCTGACACTTATCAAAAGAATTCAAGCTCCATTCGTTCTTTGAACTCTAACAGCCCTTAAAAATATCTTCTGTTATCTTTCAAATCTTCTTCTCAATCCTAAACTGAGATCAATTTAAAAACAAATCTGCCCTTTTTTTCTTGTCTTAGCCCAAGCGTCAATTAGAAAACCCTTCTGATCAACTTCTTTGCCAGGGAGAATCATCCCAGGATCCACACTTTCAATCCAAGAGTAGTTACTGTATTTCCATGCTCGTAAGACCTTTGTCTAGCACTGTGATAAATCCTCACACCTCCTGGACTCTCCTGTTCTCTGGACCTAGTTTTGACTTCCTTTCCTTCTCTCTCTTTTTGCATCATAGACTATCTCCTTTTCTCTGACTTTCCTCTTGGTGGCAAGAGAGGTAGTTCAGAAGACTGCACAGTCACCTTTTATTCTCCCACTTTCTGCAGGCTCTTCTGTGAAGGAAAGCCAAACCTGATCAGTCACCCAAACATTGCGATGTCCTTCCTACTGACTTCACGGCTTTACACAGATGGGGTGACATTACAGAGCAAGTAAAGATTCTGGTTCTGACATGTTTTTCCCATCTTTGACAGCAGTCTTACTCCTCCAACTCCTCTACCTTTTGATGGAGACTAATTCTTTTCTGAATCCCTATTGTCTCAAACAATAGAGTAGAAAAAACTCCAAGCTTTACATTTTCTTCTTTCACGTTGTTTGTGCAGGTATTTTTCCCTGGATTCCCAGCATGCTTTCCATTTTTGCTTTGCAATCCCAGATACAGTCTTTTGTGTGGCTTTGTTTAGTTTCTCTATGACTTCCCATAATTAGGGATCTTGCTGGGACCATTAGGAACCAGCAGAACTGGGTAGGTAGTTTCAATTTCTGATCCCTCTCACCCATTAGCTTTTTAGAAAAGGTTGATCCAGGCTACAAATAATCTCATGTCCTTTTTATAAGCTGTTCTGTGATTTCTTACAAAATTGCTGCATGCAGTAGAATTGCTACTGTACTCTGCTTCAGAACTGATTACACCTTTGTGTTATGTAAGCTCGGATATATAACCCAAAGCTTTTAGCAGTAAAGTGTGCCTATCTAAAGGCCACAATTAACCTTTGAAATTTAAAGAGTTAATGCATTTGTTCCAATGTCTGTTCTAACGCAAAGGGCCAATTTACTCTATGTACTTTTATTCTACAGATTTTTAGCAAGTGGTTGACAAGCTTCCTAGGAGAAATCAAGCATCCTCTGTTAAAGTCCTGTCTCCTTAAAGAAAGGCTGGAACTTGGGAGACGCAGGTCCAGCTCCCTGGGCAACTCAGGGAGTTGCCCAGGTTTTCAGAGTATCCTTGGATAAACCACTTAATATCCTTGTCATCCAGTTTCCCATGAGTCATATGGATGCAGTAACAACCTCTTTCCTCACAAGGCAGTTGGTGAAGGTATTTATAACAGTAAAGTGGTGAAGTGATGACGGTGCTAAAGGACTGGGAATGACTGGTGAAAGGGGAGCAAGGGAATGCTCCATGTCTCATCCTAAAATGACAGAAGTGAGGCAGAGCCCAAAGGACACATGACGTGTGCCTATGACTAATGTGTCTGTGCCCAATACACTAAAAACTAAACTAAAGGCCCCAGGAATGCTCGGCATTTTCTCATTCATTGTTATCTAGCTCTCTCTTATCCTCTTTAGTGTTTCCATGTCATTGCCTGAAAACTCAGAACACACAAACATTACCTCTTCATCCAAACCGAAAGTAAACAGACCCTTTCACCAGCTGGAGCTTGTGGCAGAGTTGTCTGTCCCTGGTGAACGATTTTCCTGAAACTGCTCCACGATGAATGGACAATTGTAGTGTTCTACTCCTCTTGCTTCTTTTCTCTTCTGTGTTTGTAAAGATCTCTACTGGAAAGACATTACTACTGTTATTATTAGTGAAGTATTCCCAGCAGTGTGCCAAGTATGTTAAGCATCTTTCAGACATAAATATTCATTCAGCAAGGTCCATTCTTACTTACAACTGAGCCAATGGCAGAGCAACCCCTCCTTCGAGGAGCTCACTGCCAATGAGCACATATACTCTCAGCAGGAGCGAGGAGTTGTGAGAGTAAGATGAGGCTGACCAAGGAACCCTTCAGCATAAGCAACGCTAAAAGGAAAAGCAGGGTTGCAACCCTCCTTTGTAGCTTGAGCTCCAGACAGCCTTTCAGCATTAGCAGTGGTAATGCAGAATATAATTACAATCAATTGGTGCTGCAAAAAGCTGCACTCTGCAGATGATGATAAGCAAAGCTAACATGTTCCATCACGCAGCTGCAGGGATTGTGCTCAGTGTCATCACCTTCGGGGCCCTCTGTGGTCTCCGTCTAGCCCAGGTCTTTGCTCTCTTTTCTCTTCTGCGTGCCCTTAAACTCTTCCTGATGCTTATGACAGTCGTTTATTTTTGCCTCTTACACAAATGCTTCCAGACAGACTGCTAGTCTGATGGGTCTTGAACTTCAGTCCTCGATCCAATCTTGTTTCATGGGAACAGCATGTTCCCTCCTCAAGGAGAAAGAAGAGGAGTTGGGTCCTTCTTATTACAGCAAACAAAATAGCTGTTGCAAACCTTCAAAACTTGGGATTGTCAACTGTGTTTCTTCAAACTGGAGTGGGCAATGCAAGCAGCTACTTTACCGAGCAGATGGTAAGTGCTGCACAAGAGCTAGGCATTATTCAATAATCTATTCCTAGGTGAAAATCCTAAGACAACAGTGAAAAATAAAAAGCAAGCAAATGCTGAATTTCTATGCCAAAGAGCACTGAAGTATTGTTTCAGAATTTCAGATGAACTCCTAGATCCAGTGTTAATATTTGGGAACATTCTTGCTATTGGAAATGCATGTCTGCCCTGAACCTCAGTGCTACAAAGCCTCTGCTTTCACATGTGGTATAGTCCTCCACTTAAAAGAAAAATCAGGAAAAAAGCCTAGAAATTAAAGTTTTCAAAATGTTGAACATTCACCAGAGTTGAACTGTATGAGCTGATGCCTCCTGACCATACATTACTTTAATCAGGGCCCGTCAACCCCATGAACCATGACTGGCACAACTATAAGCTAAACTGCTTAAATCAGTCTAAGCCTTTAGAGCAGTTTAAGATAACTAAGCCACTTAAACTCATTAGTACTAAGAGTTAAGCAACATCAATGGCATGTCAGAGATCTTGTTTTAAAGCTACTCTAGCACTGCAGGTTTCTCTAACATGAACATTTCCAACTTCATTAACTCATTGCAAATTTCTGAGTGCAGCTGTGATCTGCCTTGTGATCTTGCCTTGATGATCACAGAATATCCAAGAATATCCGAGTTGGAAGGGATCATTGAATCCAACTCCCGATGATCAATCCTGATGCAATCCACAACACAAGTGTGAAGTTGCTGGGCTTATCCATCTCTTAATGGATATATAACAAGAGCAAATTTGACCAGAGAATATAGAAAACTGTCTTACTGGTTTTGTTCATATACTTGAGAGAGGTTAGATTTATATTATTTCTTGACATCATTTGTTATATATCGTATTCTTTTGTGTGTCTGAATGTGTGGATATATCATATTTTTAATGTAAGTGTGTGGGGGAGAGAATTAAAGAGCATGTACAATGGTGAGATGAGATGGCTTGAGGCTGATAGGACTGTATTACTCACGAGTGGCAAAGCCTCAGTCAGATACATAGATCATTCCTGGAACTCAGTGTTCTGCATTTTAGAGGAAAAACTCATAAATATTTTTAAATAAATGAAGTCATGTTCAGGAGTCTTATTCTAGTACGTCAGTAACTCCACCTTCCCCTACAGAAGTTAACTGAGCATCACACGCAAAGTTATCTTTGCTGCTTGGAGGGGAGAGGCAGGTGTCAGGGCAGAAGGAGGGAAGGAAGAAATGCAATGGGTGCCAGATACACTGGGGACTTGCCCTCATGCACTGGGTCCTCCAGCAGCTGCCAGGGAAGGAAACCTGGTCCCTGCTGTGGCAGAAACAGCAGCTAAAGGTTTTTATTGTCCAAGCAGGCACTTGGCAATCATCACTTTGCTGCCCAAGACAAAGACCTGTGTTGCCTGTGTTTGCATTAAACTTGCCTCTTTAGACTTGTGTTTATATCGTATCTTCTTCTACAGCTTCTCTCAGAAGAGGAAAAATGTAAATATGCACCTTAAAAAAATAAAAATTGACTTTTCTTTCTGACACTTAGTTATCATGATGAATGGTCTGACACCTTGCCATAACCCTTGCTTTTAGCCACAGAGGTGTTCTTTATTCACAATGTACTTATGCTTTCATTAACATAAGCCAGAAGCAGAGGAGACAAGAAAAAGGAGCCCGATACAAAGAAAATGTCAATACTTTGAAGCTCTCAGGGAAGAGTCAGAAGTCCCAGAGGAGACAGTTTAATGAGCAGAGTCTAGAGGTGGATGTAGCTCTCAGGCCTGTCACCTTGACATCATCATTTCTTAAGTATTTCTCTGTATTCTCCATGCCATTCTCATGCCAGAAAGGGGAGCTGAATATTGCTGCAAGGACAATTTTGGGTTCTGAATGGCTGCAGCATTCACAGTATTGTGTGAATTAAATTCGATACAGCTTCCAAAGTATTAAAAGAAATAAGAAAAATAGACTGAGAGTGGGGACATTAGAATTTAACCACAGTCCTCACAAGGTTTATACATTGCTAGAACATCAGCTCTTCATCAACCTTTCACTATTTGAGATAAAAGAGAAACTACTCATGGTGGAAAACCATGATTTAGATAGATTTACCCCAGGAAGAAGCCCTGAGCACCTAGTTTCCCAGGGTATTTCAAAACCGTGTTCTGAACACAAATGGAATAGTTCAGTTGGAAGGGACCTTCAGTGACCCCCTAGTCCCGCTGCCTGACCACTTCAGGGCTAACCAGAAGTTAAAGCATGTTCCTGAGGGCATGATCCAAATGCCTCTTGAACGCTGACAGGCACGGGGTATCCACCACCTCAGTAGGAAGCTTTTGTGTTTGACCACCCTTGTGGTGAAGAAATTTTTCCTAACATCCAGTCTGACCCTCCCCTGGTGCAGCTTTGTGCTGGTCCTGTGCATCCCCATCACTGGTGACCCGGGGCAGAGGCTGGCACCTCCTGCACAGCTGCTCTCCTGCCACTCATCCCCCCGCCTGTACCTGTATCTGGCATTTCTCTGCCCCAGGGGCAGAACCCACTATTTTCCTTGATTGAACTGAATTCCCTTGATGATTGCACACTGCTCCAACATCTCTAGATGAAAAACAGACCCAGCCCGTAGGCTCTGGATCTGGAGAGGAAAAGCCTCTGCCGGTGGCTGACCTTCCTCTCCCTGGTGCCTGTGCTCTTTGCCTGAGCTGAAGCAGGCACTGCCACAGCTGTGACACTTCAGCTTACGCTGATTTCTACGTGAAAGGCTGGCAGATTTTTACAGAACAATTCCCAAACTCAAAGCCCTTTCTAACCAGGCACAGCCCAGTGCTCTAGTCCTACGCTTTTTTTCACACGTTAAGAGATACCGCAGCAATGACAAAAGGTACTTCTGAAAAGAAGAGGAACTTTGTGGCGACCTCCAACAAAGCCAAGGAGTGAATGCACCAGAGCTTTCCAAATGACAGTAAGATTTCTAACATGAGCACATACACACATTTTGCATCATCTTATTCTCAGAAGTGGGTGATATTTAAGTTGTTCTATCTTAAATTAAGCAAAAAAGGCCTGAGGAAGACACCTAACATGGAAAATTTCAGCACATTTCAGCACTAAATTCTGAACAACAGAATTCAGCGAAGTTGTAAGCAACATAGGGAAGAAAAAAAAAAAAAAAGAGACTCTAGCAATGGACAGACTTGTGCAACCTTACCTGTGAGTGAAGGTAGCTATCACTGCCTAGGATGAGCACACTCAGGAGGCTACCTTCCCATACAAGAGAGGCAGAGCTGTACCAGGGCGTTGTTTGGCACTGCATTCCTGCATAGCTCTAGCAAGCACCAAAGACCAAAGACTGGGAGAACCAAGGTAGATAAAAAATACAACAAAACAGAGGCCTACAGTAAGTTTGGGGAATATTTGTATTTTCTATGTATTTTTACAGGCTGTATGACTGCACTTTACAATTCCTGGAGGAGGGCAGGGCTATGTTTCTGGTTTTGGTGCAGAACAGATATAAAAAGTGGAGAGATTTAGTTTCTAGGTCACAATGCAAGCTGTCAGATATTCCTCTTTCTGCCTTTCGAAGTGTGGTGAGTCTCCAGTTTTGCTGAAGTTGTACTGAACTCCTTTTAACTCTGTGTGCATGCTCTTCAGCTGGATTAAGTAAATGCAACACTACTCAGGAGAGGTCAGGATCCAGTCGTACTGATCATCCTCTTCACTGGCAGTTTACAAATAAAATCTTATTAAACCACTTGATACAGACAGTCTTTATCACTTTCCATGTTGCCATAGCTGCATAATTAAACAGGACTGGAGTGTAAAATGCATTTGAATTAAAAGGTTTGGGCTCTTTGCTACAATTTTTTTCATTAAATGACTCATCTATTGATCAAGTCCTGCAATTACTGTAATATTTTTCGTTTCCCTAGCCATGAAAATGTGGCGGATAATTGGTCACCCCAAACACGAGTGCTGCACTCAAAATGTTTAAAATTATATCTCTTCTGTTTGTATGCAGTAGGGTTTGGATTTTTCTCTATTTTTTCCCAGTAGCTATACATATGTGATGGTTCTTTGTATTTCTTATTTCCCCACCACCACTCTCAAAAAGTATACGTTCCTCTTCAAGCTTCCCATTCTAACAGAAATCCCGACATGTTATAATGAATTAAGTAATGTTGTACTTTTGCACCAAGAAAATAAATTTTATATTTCTCCTTAGAGCACATCCACCTTTGGGAGTTAGATCTTACCCGAGGCTTTAATTTGCTAGTCTTAATTCTGCAAAACTGTTCAACCTCCCCAGCTAGGTTTACGGCCAGGTTATTTCACAGGAGCCACAAGTGAAGTGAAGGTCTATGCTAAGGAGGCAAAATTGTTTACTTTACAGTGGGCTGTGCTCCTGCGAGCACAAGCTGGAAGGGCTGGTTGTTGACCCAACCCTGAAGACCATGTAGCAAAGCAAAACAAAGTCCACGGTGGATCACAAACAGGGAGATTCAGCAGAGAGCAGCTCTCAGGTTTCACTGGCATCAAGACCAACCTCCTGGATACCAGAAGGGGGGCAAACAAACCCTCTTTCCCCAGTGCCTGCCCAGGGAAGGATTAATTTCTCATGCAGTGTTTTGCTGTACCTGAGCGTACACAGCTGGTCGGAAAGGCCTTCTACATGGAGTACAGAAGCAACAGCACAGGGAAGAAGGTGCTGCACCGGGATTTTGCTTGCGTAGCGTGCATGTCCTCAGCAATAAGCAGCAGTGAGCCTAAGAGGACAGCACAGTCAGCTTGAAGTGGCATGGCCTGTGAAGGCCACACAGCTCCTGGGGAACTCTTCATTGGTGGTGGGATTACTGATGGAAGCTGGGTTTGCCGACTCCTAAATCAAAGCTATACGTGTTGCAATTCAGTAGACCGCTGCAGCCATGTGTTAGAACTGACACATTCCCAGATCTCTCTAAGGGGGAAAGGTTTTTCAGGGAGATTGTATTTTCCTGACTCCTTGAAGGACTGTGAAGTATGTGCACTTGGTTGAGTGGCCTCTGAGGATTTCTGCAAGGACACAAAGTAACTGGAGGGCACAGCTCAGGCTGCTATTTCATTCCTCCTGTGCCCTGAGGTTCTTTAGGAAACCTGGGGCACTTCAGAGGCCTGTGGTAGATGCTCAGAGCCACCATTTTTCCCTGAATATTCATATGCCCTGGGACTCGTGCATCCCTCGGCTCTGCCTGGAGCTTCACTGGCACCACTGCCGTCAGTGAGCAGTGAGGTATCACCACACACGCTTCAGCGCACACTGCTGATCTCCATCCAGCACCATAGCACAACCCCTCTGCATGTCAGACAACCTAGGATTGCCTCTGGCTCTCCAACCATCCTCGCCAGGACTCTCCTTTCTGTACTGCTGCCCAGTTTGCCCATGGCTTCTGAAAACACACTGCTTTCTTTGTTCTAAGCAAGCTTTTGAACTTTGGTATGTTTATTCTAAAAAGACAAAGGATGATACAGGACCAGTTCCCTGAAGATATCAAAGCCCCAGCCTGTCACGGAGATCATTAAGAGTCCAGGTGCCTGTACTCCCTCTTGGACTTGGCCATTTGCCTGACAGCACCTACCACAGCACTCAGTTTTTCACTATGTCCTGCAGCTCACAGTTAAAGCAAACTTCCACAAGTGTTCTGCCAGTGTAAGGCCAGCCTTTTGCAGAGCAATCCTACAGCAATGGCAAGAAGAGACTGGGTAGAAAGCCTAGGCCAGGGATTTTTTTCCTTGAATAATTAAGTAATTTTCAATAGCATTCTCAGTGGTGTTATTAAAATGCCATGACTCAGATATAGCTGTGAGAATGTTAAAGACCTGATTTGTTTTTCTGTTAGGAGCACTGATTTGTGTGCTTGGGATTTGCTCTTTGCAGGGTCAGAACAATTTAGTGTCTTTATCTCCACCACTTGCCTCTAGCCAGGTTCACTTTTTGATTATGTTTTGCTCTCCTCTGCAGCAAAAGGTTTTAAATTAACACCTAATAAACTGAAATGGTGAAGGAAAGCATAATGGATTTTTGTCCTTTACAGAATCGTAGCTAAATTACAGTAAAGTTTTGACCTTGTGCTTAGGGTAGTACTGGAAAGAAATGGGTGGACACATGCATGATTTTTGCAGACAGCCCTTTTAAATATATTTTGAGTCTCAATGTGACATTGTGGGGGTGCTGACTAGCTTGTAAAATACTGGATTACTTGAATCAGCACTCATTTGCAAATTCAGAAGCAGAGACCTGATCCTTAAAGTCACTGTTTTGCTGATGAGAACGTGTTTTATTTTTTAAACTGACACAACTTTTCTTGTATCAAAGAATGCATTTTATCTCAGAAGATGTATTAGGTCAGTGATTTGGGCTCATGAGAGACTGAAATAGTAACGTGTTTAACTAAAATAATACAAACCTGAAAAAAGCTTGGTATGGAGGAAAAAACAACCAACCGGAACCCAGCCACACCTAGAAAAAAGATCACCTTAGCTCTAACAGCTTAATTCCTTTTTTTTTTTTTTCCTTTTTTTTTTTTTTTTTTTTTCTGTAAGAAAAACTGTCATTCTGCTCTGCCATGCCTGCAGAGAAAAAGAAGGTGATTCTGGCTGACCTGCAGTATTGTTGCTGAACATCGGAGAACATCATTTGAACCTTTTACTATTCAGGTGCCATCAAAGCACTGCAACACCATTAAGCCATAAATGGCAAGTCTGTAAGACTTCAGGGAGTTTTCCTCTTCCTGTACTAGTTTCATGCTGTATCTCCGCCTTCTTAAGATCACGCTGCCCTGTCCTGTAGTGAGCCTGCTGCCCTTCCTAATCTTCTGCAGCCACCTGCTGTGACAAACATCCAGCCACTTGTTGTACCACCTCGTGTGTTGATATAGTCAATAGTGGCTAACCTGGCAGTGACATTTCCAGACCAGCTCCATCTGATGCAGCTGATACTGCTCCCCAGCCTGAGCAACAACTGGGCACTGTGTACACACACGCAGTGCCAGACACTTGAGGGTACCCTGCAGCCAAAACTTGCAGACCCTGGTGGCAGTGTTGAAGCACCTGGTGCTGCCCGCACAGCTGCCTATGCAACACAAGGCAGAAGTGGAGCGAGGAGGCAGCAAGTGTCTTCCAAAAATCTGGACCCCTTCACCCTCCCCTTTGCCTCTCCTCCAAACCCACCTACCCAAAACTGAAGGCCTGCTCCCCCCGGTCACTCTCTTGGACACCCCAAGGAGATTTCAGCTGCCCCTGGACTCCTCATGCTGGGTCAGTGCTTGCGCACCCCCCTGCGAGCTCCCCCAGGCAATGCTGGAAACCAAGCAGGACTACAGTCCTTGCCCCAAGCCTGGCATTCAATCTCTGCTGCTCCTTTTGTAAGATCAAAGTAAGAGCACATAAAATTACGGCAAGGGCATCAGCTACAAGACTTTGTCCTGTCATATGAATGAATAAGGGCTTCCCTCCCTCTAGCCACAAATCACAGCTTCATTTGTTGCACGCTGTTAGAGAGTAACTACGATTGATTCCTGCAATTGCTCCATATCAGAGGTGGGTAAGTGAATGTTTACCAAATACTGGTACTTTGGAGTTTGCACAATATTATTAGATAGATCAGCATAATAAACCACTTAGGGATCCTTTGATCTAAAGGCTGCGCATGTATTTCAGACCTGAAATGTCCATGGTACCAGAATATTTGCTTGTAAGCACAATTCCAGATTGCCATGCACGGAGCATTCTTCCTGGACTTCCCTTCAGCTTTGCCAGGTCAGGCTTGTTAGAATGCAGCCCTGCCCTCGCCTTGCACGTTGCCGCAGTCTCTTAGTGATGAAAAAAGCCCACAAACTTCTTGCTTTAATAAAAGATTAGCTTTTTAGGAAAGCAGCATTCCTAGCAACACCGTGTACAGTGCATACCTTCAAGGATTTTTCATGTTTTTGCTTGGAGGTGATCATGCTTGGGGAGGTTCAGGTTGGAAACAAGGAGACATTTCTTCTCAGAAAGAGCAGTCAGGCACTGGGACGGGTTGCCCGGGGAGGTGGTAGAGTCACTGCCCCTGGGGCTGTTCAAGGAAAGGTTGGACGTGGTGCTTAGGGACATGGTTTAGGGGGTGACACTGGTGGTAGGGGGATGCTTGGACCAGATGATCTTGCAGGGCTTTTCCAACCCTAACGATCCTAGGATTCTATGAGTCTATGCTTGCCCTCAAAGAGGAACTTCCATATAGCCTATGCTATTGTACATCACCAGGCATATTGACTTTGAACCAGATTGCACCTGCTGTTACCAGAAATATGTAATTGTACTAACTGGATAGTTAGTTCCCAGAACAGTTATTTTATAGTTAAGGACAGTACTCGGGCTGTAGCCTTTCAAATCTCTGAATTTACTGTAACTTAACCTCTTGGCAGCATTCAGAAAAAAAATAAAAACTGGAGAATGCTACCTTAATGAGTTCTTACTAGCAATACAAATATTTGGGCTTCTGGACAAAAGACGATTATAGGTTAAATGATATTTGGATAGCATCATGTGGCTGATTAAAAATGGAATAAACTGCTAATGCAGTGAAGAATGCATCTGTTTACAGGCCTGAATCAACTTCTAAAACAGGAGGAAAAAAATTACTGAAAAGTTTTCTCATTTTATGTACTCCTGTGTCGAACTGACACGTATAATTTCCATTAGACATTTTTCTCAAGGAAAAAAAGAAAGGAAAAGGAGACAACAGAAGTGAAATATATCTTGCTTTAAAACCACGAATTATTATTAAGTGTTTTTTGTTTTGTTTTGTTTTGTTTTGTTTTTTTTCTTTTTGAACTGCAGCTTTAGTCTGAAAAACTGTTATGTAAAAATACTACTAACTCAACTGAACTGCTGCCATGGAAATGGTTCTCCAGCAACTCTTCTGACTTCACTGAAACACAGTGGGGTTTGTCGCTCCCCCATCCCTTCTGCCCTTGCCTGCATATATTCTGCAGTATGAAGGCAACACACTGGATGTTCCTCCCTCCCTAGGTATCATCACTATCGTGCTTGCCCTTCAGCTTAGCCATACCTGTTCAAGCACACCAAAGTCTATGGGGAAAAGCTCCAAGGAGGCAGGATTTGATTTGCAGAGCCTTTAACAAGGTTTATGTAGAAGACTTGATTTAGATCCACTAGGGATTTTAGATGACTGTAGGATTGTCAACATTTTTTTAAAGACACATTTAATTTCTTTGAAAACTTCGGGGACAGAGGCCTATGTCTCTGTGCTCCCAAAATGATATCTTGCACTGTTGGTGTGAGGTGACAGACTGAGAGCTCTGGTGAAGAGGAAAGCTCTGCTTTTCTGCAGGGCCAGGCACAGTGCTGCAAGAAGAAGCTCTCCCCTGTGTTCCTGCTAAGAGGACATGGCACACTGGTGTGGAGCACCCAGGAGCGTACTTCAGTTCTCCCGTCTGCCATTTCTTTCACAATCCAAGTCACATCTTCGACCTCAGTCTGCACAGATGAGACCAAGCCAGTTTTAAGGCCAAAAGCTACAGAAAAAGACACAGCTACATAGGGATTCATTGACAGCACCAGGTGGATGGAATGGTACTGTAGAGTACCTGGTGCCTCATTTACAAGTGACCTAGGTCCATCTCTACGACCAGCATTTTCTCCTTGGGAATAGCCCTACCATCTGTGTGCTGTGGAGCAAACGTCTCCTTTATCTCTCTTTCAGTCTTCCAATTTCTTATTCATAAATCCAGTGCCTAGTCTACTAACAATACTGTAAGGAAAAATGCCTCAAAAAGGTAACGTACCTTAGGAAAAAACATGACCTGAAGTGTGAGCAAGTTCAGTCACTTTGTCCATTACTCTTAGGGCCTTTCAGGTGGTCATTTTATGACATGCTCTTTTCATATCATATGCTGTATGATATCTCCCACCCTTCTGCTCTCCATACTGACAGCAGCTCACCTCTGTAGTGACTTTTCTTCCCCTTGTATGTGGACAAGTACCTGAGAGCATGTGTTCTGGACAAGTGCCACAGGGGGCAGGGGAAAAGTCCAAAGCTCCATATAGCACCCTATGCATCAGAGGGCATCCATCTCTCTTGATAGTAAAAATAGGCCAGAAATACAGTAAGAATAGACCTCTCTCATGGGTATACACCTCTCTCATTTGGTATACAAGCTCCTGTTCGAAGCCAGAGCTGTCTGAAAATTTGGAAAAGAAGGTTAAAAGAAATTTTGGTGGTCAAAGGAGAGGAGATTAAAAAAGGATGAGATGGAAAAGGAGAAAGAAAAGGACAAGGAGAAAGAAAAGGAGGAGAAAGGGAGGCACAGTGAAAGAAGGAGAAAGGAGAAAGAGAAGGAAAGAGAAATGGAAAAGGAAAAAAACAAAATGGGGAAAGGAGAAGGAGAGGGAGAAGGAAAATGAAAAAGGAAAAAAAGAAAAAAGAAAAAAAAAAGAAAAAAGAAAAAAAGAAAAAGAATAATTTGGTTTATCTTCTTAGGACTGATTTGTTCATGCCTGAGAGCTATTAAGACTCAGTGATCAAGACAAATACTTCCTAATGCTCTGGCGATTCTCCTTATTGCCCTGCATCCCATACAGTTCCCTGCAGAAATGGCGAGTACAAAGGTGTTGTGAAGTACTACGAAATCAAAATGGCAGGATCTTGTACTCCCTATGTCCTCATTCTGCAGCAAAAGGATTACACTCAGCACATGGAAATGTGACAGAAATCTCCTCCAGCCTCAACACAGAAGATTCCTGCTGGCAGATCTGATGCTGCCATTGGCAAGAAGTGTCAGCATCCAGAGAAACTGGTGGGAGTTCAGGGCATGCAAAATAAAAGAAACGCAGGACTGGCTCTGAGCATATTCATCTTTTGACAACAGTGGGAATCCCTGAGTTCAGCTGTTCCAGACCAGACTGGAAATGCCAGCCAGAAAACAAAGCAGAGAGATGCTACTATTGCCCTTCATTTATTTGGTCTTATCTTAGTGTAAACAGACCTGAAACCTGAGAAAGCAAATACTTAGAACACACCTTATGCTTTGGGGATGTTTACAGATTGCCAGTCCTTTATGAAAAGAATAAGCAGGAATTAGAAAAAAAAATACCTTGAAGATATTTCCTGGTTCCTGCTTAAGCATGTGAAGGGAGAAGGAAGACTTAATCAACCTGGATCAATTCCAGATGCAAACTATCACCTCCATATGGGGCTTTGCTTTGCTAATGCTTGTGCCTGTGTTTGTGGTGACAGAGCCATGAGCAGCAGCAGCAAGCCAAAACAGAAGGTTGTTGACTGCAGATGTTATAAAAAAATGGTCTGGCTGCTACCGTGCTAGGGACTGCCCTGAGCAGTTCACGTAGGGTGCAAGAGGAGGAAGATTCACTAACAGAGCTTGGTGGCATGGTACATCACCAAAGCTGGTAACAGAGCTGTATGTTTCCCTACCTTTGGAAAGCTTTTTGATGGAAAAAGAACAGCCTTTACTCAAAATCTATTTGGGGCTGGTCTGCAAAGAGGACTGCTCCCTATTAAAACTTGCTATTCACTCATCAGCATGGTATTTACATCAGGTTCCTATTTCGATATGCTTTCCTCACGCTTGCAGCGCTGTGAATCTGTCTGCACGCGAGGGCAGGAATTTCCAAGCAGGTGGCTGCCAGGGTTCTTCCTTCAACACGTTGCAAGGTCTGCAAGGCCAGGCTGGCATTAGCAACCACGATGTCTAATATCTTTTCCAAGGCAGCAGGCAATACCTACTTCTCAAGAGGCAAACTCATACCACCACAGACAATGCAGTGCTAGCTATGAAGGAGAAAAATTCTTTTCTCCTAAATAAAATGGCTAGTCAGTGTCCCAGACCCATTGCCATCAAAGTCCATCTTCTATCCTGCTTTGTGTTTCACATATGCTTCCAGTCACGATGGCTTTCCTTTCCAAATCTCATGAGAACTCTATCCCGTGGGAGTCCTGTCCCTTGGGAGCTCACTCTCTGCCTAAAAGGATCCACCATGCCCTTGCATGCCACACACCACAGGGCACAGCCCAAGGGCCCCTGCCAACCTGCAGCCAGAAGCCAGACACATTCATCTAGCCCGGGGAGAAAGCAAGTGAGGGAATGGATGCTCTCAGTGTCTTACAATTCAAACGGGATTTGAAATGTTGCAGGACCCTCCAAACAAGTGAACTTTGCCATTCAGGAACGTGATGTGGAGCAAGTCAATTGGATCTGTGAATAGCACAACGCTTTGGAGGAGCCAGGAATGCTTTGATGGCTTGTACAGTGGTATAAAGACATGTAGACATATCACCCTTGAATTTCTAGACAAACCCAGCCACATAGATGTCTTCTGAAATCAATGATAACCTTCCAAATCCCATCCCACTGGAACTCTGTCATCCATCAATTTTTATAGCATTTCATTACTATCCAGTTATTTTCATTCTGGTTTAACTACATACAAAATTTATGAGGTGGGCCTAAGAAATACCCAATACATGCCAAGTTGGGTTTAAGAACAGCCAAGGAAGAGGGACTGACTTGCATAAATGCCTTCAGGAGAAGGACCCAGCCACTACACTTCAGTTTCTCATTCATGATTAGAAACAACAGTGTGTGCTGCTCATTTCTGGCCCTTGCAGATGGCTAATACTAAGAGGATGAAAGACCAAAAGGCAAGGCCTGAGACTTGGGAGCCCCTTCTGCTCACAGATTTTTCCACTTTTCCTGGGGCTCCTGTGATGTACCTACCAGCTGGTGCAGCTGACTCTGACTGCCCTCTAGTGCAGGGATCAAATTTGCTGAAGAATGTAAAAGACAGGGATAGCTACAAATGGAACAGACACCTACAGCTGAATGGAGAGGCAGCTCTTACTCAAGCATGGGAGGACTGTGGCTGGAAAGGAGCGTCCCAAGTCAAGTTCCAGGTGTTACACTGGCCATTAATATAAAGCCACCGATATGCTTTAACAGTGCACAGCAACTAGTTATTCTGCTGCCCCAAACAGATATTCTTATGCAAATCACATGTAAATCAGTGACATTTCACAGAAACAGAAGCATCATATCACAACTCTACATTTTAGGAGAATCAAAAATGGCTTCTGGTTGTGATCTGGTTAAGAGAACACTTGGCTAGTTCAGTCTCTGTCTCACATGTCAGGGTTGACTACCGAACCGATTCATGAACTTTCTCATCTTACAGGAGGCTTCAGAACTTCTTTTCCATAAAAGAAGATACTATAGTTCTGAGCTACTGAAATCCCTGAAAGCATTAAGAAACAATTTAAAATAATCTTGATTCTTCTCGTAGCTTCAGGCTTTAGAGACATTATTAAAGTAGAAAACAGAGCAACCTCATAGTTAGAGTCAACAATTACCTGCAATTAGATACAGCAAGATAAAATTACATTACTGGAGAGAAAAGATCTACTTACAGTGGTTCCAAATAGACATCTGAACTATTTATCTTCTTCTGTACAGCTGGTGTATTCCAGCTAGGCTTTTTATTGTGAGATAAGTGAATCTGAATGAGCTGGGTCAGAATGTCCACATTCTTGGGATCCATTTGATAGCTTCCTGTTGAAAAGAGGCATTATAATGAGATTAATAACATGAAAGATTCAGAAGAATGGTAATGGACTACAGAACCCTTTATCTTTGATAGACTTTTGTGGTGATCAGTTCATGCAAGATTCATCTACTGCATGGTCCTTTCTCTACGAGAGGCCAGTCTCTGAGCAAAATAAAAGAAATGGTGTAAATTTGTCCTGTCATCCACAAAAGGTAAACTTATTTCAAAAGCATGGTGCTAATGAAACGCCATTAGACAGTCAGTAGTGTTAAGCACCTTTGCTCTGTGGCTGTATTTAACTCCCATGAGATGTAGTAATACTCCTTACCTGCCTTTAGCTCTCCAGTATGTAGTGATATACATGCATACCAACACAGATCTGTCAGCCTGCTGCCCATTCTCTTACCTTGGCTATATCCTTGTGAAGCTTCTTATTCTTTGGACATTTATCTAGCTAAAATAAATGAATTATCTACAAAAATTACTATCCTATACCCATCTCTCTTACCAGCTCTCCTAATATATGCACATGGAACCTACCACGCTTTTGTCTATAAACTAGCCCAAGGTAATGTGGCCAAAACCTATTTTAATTTCCACAGGCATTTCGAAGTCTGTGCAGAGCAAGTAAGAGCAAATAAGAACATTTTTATCCAGCCCTTGGTGGAAAGCTATCTGTAAAATCCACATCAATGCAACCTGTAGGTATGAATTCAAGGACAGAAGCCATGACACGGAGACTGCCTTATGGCCAGAGCTTGAACACATTGGTAGAATCTGTTACCACTGCTGTACCTGTTCTGGGACTAACTAGACGGTTTTACCTTCAAGGGCACTTTCTTAACCTGAAATAAATACCCCATAGCAGCTCCTTCTTCTCACCTGAGCAGCTGACTTTTTTTAGAGTGCTATATGTGCTAGTCTTGCTGGTGTATCTTCTGTGAAGCCACCACCAACTACAGCCAAACGAACAGGCTTCAGCAGCAGACCTGGGAAGTGAAACACAGTTTTATGAATGTTTCTGGCTCTCAGCACTACACAGCCAGATTTTCAAGATCACAGCAGCAATATCTGAACACAGATAGTGTGACTTCTCAGTAATAACGGCATGTTGACTCCTCAGTGTTAGTTCCTGCTGGCTGAAAAGGGCTGGGGACACAGAGAGAGACACACACAGTGTGGATGCAAATGTTTACCACTGGGGTGGCAGACTGGGATTCTGACTGTCAGAAGACAAATAAAGGGAATTTTTAAGTTGTTTTCTTAAAATGCATCTCCCGCCAAACCCAGCAGTTTGGTTAAACCTTTGCAGAATCAGATAACGATTTTCAACTAACACTGCCTTTTTCCAGCTTAATTGGCTTACTTCCTCAATTCCCTTGGGAGGAGCGTATCTGTGTGCAAAGTGATACCTGCATGTATCCTTGCTCTTGCTCTCTCCTCCAGAGATATTCTTACCATATGCCTGCTGCTGCCACCACAGCTACTGCCATTGATAAAGAGAAATCATTTCAGACCTATTGGACTTTTCGTCTCCATAAATCCATACTCATATAACAGCATAATAAATGCAGCAGTCATATAACAATTCGGCACATTTGACAACAGCTGGTGGAGGAAGGGCAGCTGAAAGGACAGACCACCAAAAATACCACCTCCCTTAGACAAAAGAGAGGTTCTGCTGCAAATGGAGCCAGTAGAGACCAGCTTGTACATCCATGAGAACAGTCTCAAGTGTAACTCTGAGCACAGCTGTACAAGTTTCTCTTAAACCTTCCTCCAACATTGTGTTTCAACACTGTCCTGCAGGGACACTTTCTATGAGGTCTGCATATATTTCATACTAAAATATGGCTCTATCTAACTTCAAATCAGAGTCATGGGAAAGATTCCCATTGTTTTCAGCAAAGTTAGCTCAAGTTCTCCATCGAACATAACTACTGCTGAAAGCTATGGGTGTCCTTGAATGGCACAGCTATCCAACACTGGTTGCACATGAACAGCATATCGTACTAATCACAGTCTGGAGCCCTAACTTCACTGTTATTAAACCATCCACAGCTATTAACTAGGAACACAGAGATAAGCACAACACGTGGTACTTTCACAAAGGTCTAAGGGAGCTCCATGAGGCAGTGGGTACCGTCCTCACTCCTCTGCGCCCCACTGAAAACTCCAGCCCACGGATGCCAGTCTGGTCTGGTTTACACTCAGGACCTGGCTTTGCTCTTCCAAAGTCAGTGTAGTGCTATTCCTGTGCAAGCACAGGAATAAGTAGTATCTGCTGTTGCACTCACATGCTTTTATTCAGCAGTAAAAAAAAAAAAAAAAAAAAAAAAAAAAGCTTGAAGCAGCTAACTCCAGTGAAAAGGACACAAGAAATTACTGTAGGGTCAGAATATGCATACAGACTGGTACTCCTGGTGGCAACTGAGCAACTGAGCCCCTTCCCCAGCTATCCTGCAATGACATCTGCATGTGTCTAGAGATAAGAGGTGTAAGGGAGGCTTGAGAAAATACTCTACTACTATTACTATTTCAGGACAACAAAAGTAAATATAACAAGACACAGCCATTTCTCAATTACATTTACTGTTTTATTGCACTGTGTATAATAAATGCTTCCACCTCCATCCTCCCATTAATGTAATACAATATCGGTTAAGATTGAGATCTAGTAAATCAGACAATCTTTGCATCAGTTTCCACAGCAATATTAACCCTGCCCAACATGGTTGGACAGGCAGCAAGATATGACAGACTATAAATTTGGTAAATGATTTAACACAGTGTTTTTATTTTGCCTTTCTCTTCAGAAGTACGCTCACATTTATTCCAACACATAAACAGAACTCAAAGGTGAATTCCCTAACATAACTATGTAAAAACAAATAACTGATACCACTGATTAACTTGCAATTATTCCTTACGGGACAAGTTCCGTGTAAATAGTATCCCATCAACCAATAACTTCTATCAAGTATATCTATATTCAGGAATTTAGTATGTAATTGCATTCCCACAACAGTGGGCTCTAGCACTTCTTACTCCCCCGTGTTTTAATCACTGAAGCCATCAACAAGATTTTTAACACATTTAACATTGTGACTTTAAAGATGTCTCGGTCACACTGTAGTCATTGCTCAAGCACGCTGCCATGTTCAACAGCACAATCACAAACTTTCCCAACTCCTCTGCTGGGCGAGTAACTATGCTACCAAAAATCCGTGCTACATTATTGCCCTGAAACTGTCCTGGAGTTCTACCTCCTCCAATATCTTGTAACTAAAAATGGAGCGACCAGCTCACCCCCAAGAGGTCACTAATTAAAATAGGTATTTTTAGATTCTAGGTATACTCAGATACACTGCAAGTGATACTATAAATATTTTGTGGCTTTATTTTCTGATACATTTAGTCCCTAGCAAAAGGACAGAAAATTTGCCTTCACTGTAATGACAGTCCACCTTGTGAGAGTATATAGTGGGTATAAAACAGAGGAAAGAATAATCAGAAGTCATTCTATGACTTAGGTAGTTAGCCTTTCAGCTACATTAGTGGGTAATGCCAGAAACAACTGGCAATTGCAAGGCAGCAACCAAGCAGATGAATTTACTGCATCATCAGTTCCAACTAGATTTTAAAGGTAAGTTTATTTTACCACTTACCACCTTCCCTCTTCCCTCATTCTTCCCAGTGAAGAAAGCATTCTTTGCTATCTCAGCTACGGCTAGATGAGGCTTCATGGAAGAAGAGGCAAAGGCGGCTAACAATTTCATCAGGTTCATAAAAGCAAAAAGTGAGAAACATATCCTTAAGTCTAATTCTTTGTGTTTTCCTACAGCAGACTGGGGAGGGGCAGAGACATCTGGAGGAATCTTCTGTTCCCTTGTAGGTCTGAGCAACACTTTCACACCACTTCTTCACCATGTCCTGTATTCAGTGTGCAAGGCACAGAAGGCACACCTGAGTCACTCTCTGGCCTGAGAAGGAACCTGAAAGGACTGAGGCTACAGAAGGTGCTAATATCACACACTATTTCATGATTTCCAAGACACATAGTTTGTAAGATTCTTAATTAATTACTGAACCATAAAACGCAACCCAACACATATAAACACCTGAACACATATGGTCAGGCCTGCCTCCTTTAGCGGTCTAACTAGATAAGAAAATGCTTACTGTGAAGAAGAGAGGAGAGACAAAGAACGTAAAAGATAGCTGATAAGTTGTTCGAAGGTTTCAGAAGTCCATCAAACTTCATCTCACGTTATTGCTGAGAGAATTGTAAATTACAAATATAATATACACATTTTCAGCTTCTTTTTCAAATTAAAAGTTATGTCATGAGAATTTAGGTAGCATTTGCTTTATACCTGTAATGGAAAGTCTTCTGGTCAATATATGACACATGAAAAAAATGGTTTGTTCCAACACACTGCTCTGCCTGCTAACATTATTGGCCTATACAGTTGTACAGTACCTAGACATTTAATTGATGCTTATAAACATCAAGATAGCCTTTCATAAGACTTCCCAAAGGGAAAGGCTGCAGCTGTTAAATGTGTTCTGTTACAGATGGGGAATGGGGAGACATCCATGGCAGCTAAGAACTGACTGCAGGTCTCCGAATCCCGGACTAACACATTATCATATCTTCCTTCTCTTTTCATCTCTAATTCAGATTGTTAAGCATCCACTGTAACAGAGTAGCCCAAGAAATATATTAAGATTTTGATCTGTGTAGTTCTGCTGTTCTACTCTCCTAAATTACACAAAATTCAGAGTAAGCTTGAGTAAGAAATGCAGAAATACAGAAAAAATACAGAAATGCCACGGGAAAGGCATTTTAAAAGCATGATCACTGACATTGCAACTCATTTTCTACAATGGATCGTGGATTTATGAATTGCGAACAATATGTTCTGCATTCAGTGCTCTAGGAGGACTGATCTGCTCTCCAAAGACGGAAGATACAATAAAGAGAAATAAGAAGGTAAGTTGAAATTCACATGCATCAATTAGGGAGCCCTTTACAGCCATTGTAAGCTACAGAAAATGTATTTTGCTTCACTGTAGTTTTGCAGATGGGGTAGGTACTTTTATTGGGATGAATGCATAAATATTTCACATGATGAGCTGCTTGTTTTGTGGACTTCCATTTTCCTAGTGCAAGCAAGAGAGGTGCTGCTAGCCTTAACAATTATAGCAGCTGTCCATCATTCAGAAAGCTGTAAGCACTTGACAGGAGCAGGTCTTGTCTTGTTCTTATCACAAAGAAGAAACTGAAGCACAGATGTTACAAACACAGCACACCTGTGGGAGAATTCAGCTATATTCCTTTTCCTGCATCAGGTTACTGAGCTACACAGACATTTGTTATTCAGTATAAAGCTAGAATAATGTACAATCATTGGCTTCTGCACTCATGCTAATACATAACATCCTTTTAAGTCATACAGGTTAGTGGAGAGATTTTGGATAAACTTGGTAGCATTGCTGTGAACTGACTGCAAATTTGCTAAAGTAATATAGGTTTAAGGAAGATAAAATTTAGTGAATATTTAGTGACTTTATGTAAATTGGGGTTTTACAAAAGGTAAAGAAACATCACAGAGAAACAACACTGAAACTCTTTGTTCATCTGTTAACCAGACAAGGAAGCTGGCAGTCAGTTAAAGCTCAAAGTCAAAAATTTCAGCATACCAGCAGCTGTGCCAGATGTATTATCTTTTTGGAAACCTCAATCCCATCTACTCATAAAGCAGGATTCAGTCACTCAGCAAGACTCTCATCTGATCTCCCCCCACCTCTTCTGCTAAGTCTTTGAGGGGCACTGTTCTTTTCCAGGGCAGCTAGCTCGGTGACATCTATTTGTAGGAGATACTCTCCCCAGCACCCGAGATGATTTCATATACAAGTTGTTGCTGCTACCTAGAATGTTGCCTGCATTATATTTGCAATGAGGCAAATTAAGTCATTTAGGCTAAGCTTGGACTTTGCTGATACTCCCCTACCGGTTTATAATCCGCTGGAGTCCAACCCAAGCCCAAGCTCCTGCTCCCATGTAACTGTCTAATAGATAGGAACCTACAGAAAGTCATATACCCATAGAAAGTAATCCCCATAAAAGTTGTTTTAGTTCAGAAGATGTGAGAAAATCCAGAATCAGCTTGCATGATAAGCCAAGGAACTCAAACAAAAATGCTAAGTTTATCTAGGTAATTTTCAACCTAATGAAATCCACTTCTATGAATTATCAAAGTTACTATATACCTAGTTGCCAATGACAAATTCCACAGCCATGGGGATGGAAAAATTAGGATATGATCTCTCTCCCAGGCCAGTTTTGTCCAGCCCCCTAAAGCCAGAAGCTGTAGCCGAAGCTAGGAGGAGGTACAGAATCAGTTTATTCCAGTCTCAAATCTAGTCTTAGTCAAGGATACAAAAGGTATAAACCATCCCCCAGTTGACCATGGTGCAGTCTTTTGGATAGGTTTGGTATGATCCACATATTCTGCTTAAGTAATTCCAATCCAATCTCTCTACAGGCATAACTATTTTAGTCAGGAATGTGTCTCTTTTTTTCACATACAGAAATGGTTATATTGGCATAATACACTTTTATACAAATATAACATTCATTCACTGTAAAGGAGAGCACGGAGTTTTAACTCCATCAGGATATTTAAAGCCACTGCAACTTCTCTGTGTAGACAAATCTCACAATTTCAAACCCTCTGAGATTCATCTGTCACAGTTCTTGAGATTTGGTTTGTCACAGTATTGGAGAGCTTCCCAAAACTTGCTGCCCTGAAATATTGTCACAATATGCAGGATTTTTTTCCGGCAGTCCTGCTTCATAAAAGCAGGCACCAGTCCCACCCAGAAGCCACCAGCCTTCAAAGTCTACAGGCTTTTGTTTCTCTTTCATGAAGCTGACCTTGAAATGTACTTGCAGCTATTCTTTCTCTCTCCCTCTGTGATTGCACTGAAGAGCCTGCTCTACCTGCCTGCCTGATATTCCTGAGTCATTATCTGTGTCTTAATATCCATCTCTGAGCATCTCACATGCATGTTAAAGGACAAAACTAAAAAGCTCCACTCTTAATAACATCTCTTAGCAAAAAAGATCCAAAACTGTGCCCTGCCACAACTCTCATACAGACTTGTGTTTTCTCTGTGGTGAGCAGCAGGAACACATCACATCAAGTTTCACAGACCTGATTACCTGTGGAGGATGTTAATCTCCTCTCAGCAGAGAGAGAATGATGCTAATTTGCAATGCTATCAATTATTTTGGAACAGGCAGACAATTAATTCACTCCCAACGGCTCAAAACTGATCCCTTGTGCACTGATCCTTTCACCCCAGCCTAGCAATGGCACTTCTGCTGTCTCCATCTGCTGAGGAGTCCTTTCCACAGCCTTGGGGAGGAGCTCAGCTGGGACAAATGCTGGAAGCAGGTGGACGGCAGAAGGATTGGGATGAGCTCAGGAGCATCTTCTCCCTCTAGCTCTTCTTTAGCCATGGGGCAGATGTGTGAGCCACAGCTACTTCTCTCCATAGTGACCAGAGCAGCAGTTACTACTGCTTTCCTCTACTTTTATGCTGGCACTCACCTTATTGATCCTCTCTACTTTACCGTGCTACAAGCTGTCAGTAAGGACCACAACAAGAATGTGAAAATCAGCAATTCCAAAGACAGAAGAACTTCTCTGTGCATCTCAACAAGTTACAGAAAATAATCAGGGATCAAAAAGCCCCCCACTTTTCATATTAACTACTGGTATAAACAGAACTATGCTTCTATTCTCTCTTTCTTTTTTTAGCTATGATGTCCTACTAAGGTGTCTGTGATATGCAGAACATCTAGTTTTGACAGACCTGAACTTGAAATGATGACCAAATGTGATGTAGACTCTCAGAGATGATCCTATCCAAAAGTTTCTGGCTAAGGAAAAAGGAAACCCATAAGGCCAAAAGGGAAAAGGATGGGCTGCCCCACCAGAAGTGTGAGGACAGAGGTGCACTGGGACCTCCAGAGGCAGAAAAACAAAGATTTTTCATGCCATATTGAAGCAAACCCCCAAAGGCCTTCTCCTCTCCCTCCTCCTTCTGAGATACAACCACTGGGCAGTGGCATTTTCCTGAAAACAATACCTGGTATCTTCAGGCTGCATGATCCATTTGCACATTAGAACTAAAAACATTAATATCTGGAGGGAGGACACAAGAAACAGTGTCATTCCAAGGAAGCTAAAACATTAGAAGAGGTAGAAGACGCTTTATGGAGGACAGAGCCATGGCAATTTGCCCTGGCAGTCCCACAGTTTTGAGTGTTGCAACAGCCTCCAGAAATGCTCTGCAAAGAGGTCACACAGAGCACTGTGTCAAGCCCTGAGGGCAGCACTAGCTGACTGTCTACTGGGCATTTCAACCTCATCCAACAACCTACATTTGGGGAGGCATGCACAATTTTTGGTGATATGATAAAAGTACCCCATGCAAACCAAGGAATCTAAGAGCTGCAGAGCTCCTGACTGTGGGAATGGCACAAATTACTCAGGAGTTTCATTTTGCACGTAAATGGCAATTAGGCTCTTAAATCAATTGAACTGGAAATTTTCACAGTGTAATGCTGAGGACCATGGATTTTTTGGGCTCATCTGTGGCTCCCCTCACAAGGTGTCCCTTGCTACTCTACACGGAGGAGCTTGTGACTTCACATTCCAGTGGTGAAGTGGCTCTATACCATCTATTTCTATGGAATTAATCCTGTTTTACCACATCACAGAGAGGAGATTCAGGCTTACTGAGATGAACGTGTGAAAATTGGCAACCCTGAGAAGATGTCACCATGCCTTGCCACCTGCATCTCCTACGCCTGAGAGACGAGCCCTGAAGGGGAACACCTGCCAAAGATCTTCCACCTTGCCTTATGTACTGTAATAAAAATCCTCGGTGTTTTATTTATATTGCCAAATTAACAGAAATACTTATCAAAAATGATCTTGGCAGTGTCTAATAACAAGCTTTTTAAAGGCCTATATTTTTCCATAGCTGCAGCTCTTCAAAAAATTAATGCTTTGTTTTGACTTGACTAAGGGTTGGGGTGGGTGGGTGGTCTGAAATCCATATGGGCCTCTTTAATTACCTTAGTCACACCAGCAGTTGCAAGTTACCACAGCATTCTCTCTGTTTTTTCCTGCTAGTAATGAGAGAACCTTAAATTTAAAAAAAAATATTTTTTTTTCTTTCAGCTTAATTAGTTACAAACCACTTTTATGCCATGTTTCTCTTTCTAGAGATTCTCAGCTTATGAGCTGTTTCCTGCCTGGTGACTGGTTTCTCTGACTAAGTTAATAACAAATTTTTAGAAATAATGAGCTCAGCATGTTGTGTTTAGTTATTCTCTCACTGACTTTAAATAATACTTATTTATTCCACTTTTCTGTGGTCTCACCTTATCGATCCTCTCTAATAGGCATTACTCCTGTCACTACTTGGATGAGAGACAAAGAAACCTTGTTCAAGGGCTGAACCAATACCCCTACGTGGTATCATGCAGTCATCATATAACCACAGAATATCCTGAGCTGGAAGGGACCCACAAGGATCATTGAGACCAGCTCCTAGCTCCAAACAGGACCACCCAAAAATCAGACCGTGAGTCTGAGAGCATTGTCCAAACACTTCTTGGATTCCATCAGGCCTAGTGCCATGACTACTTCTCTAGGGAGCCTGTTCCAGTGCCCAACTACCTTCTTGGTGAAGAAACTTTTCCTAATATCCAGCCTGACCCTCCTCTGTCCCAGCTCCATGCCGTCCCCTCGGGTCCTGTCGCTGTCCCCAGAGAACAGAGCTCAGCGCCTGCCCCTCCGCTCCCCTCGTGAGGGAGCTGCAGGCCGCCATGAGGCCTCCCCTCAGCCTGCTCTGCTCAGGGCTGAGCAAACCAAAATTCTCTAGGCTGAACGAACTCCTGCCCTGGTCGGCACATATATCAAGGGTTGCCCTGTCGCAGGTGCACTTGCTCTTATTAAACTTCCTGCAGTTGTAATTGCCCCACCCTCTAATTTGTCAAGACTTCTCTGCAAGGCCTCTCTACCCTTGAGGGAGTCCATGGCTCCTTCCAATTTAGTGTCATACACAAACTTACTTAAAATTCCTTTGAGTCCTGCATCCAAGTCAATTTTGAAAACATTGAAGAGAACTGGCCCTAGAATGAAGTCACAGATAACCCCATTAGTGACTGGCCACCAGCCTGTTATAACCCCATTTACTATAACCCTTACACTTCTGAAGATGCTCTCTGATGCACTGTATAAGCAATAATAGACCAAATCTTTAAAAATGCCTTTTCTAGAGGGTCACTATTGGAAATTATGTACCTCAATCAAAATTCCTAGTATGCCTTCCCTCCCTGAGAGTCCTCCATTTTCTTGAACTGATTTGGTGTGTTGTGGTGTCACAGAGAACCCAACAGCTGCTGTTCGATCCAAAAGTAGCTACAGCTGAGCAGTGGGTGATTATTTTATTTTATTTTATTTTATTTTATTTTATTTTATTTTATTTTATTTTATTTTATTTTATTTTATTTTATTTTATGCAGCATTGGAATCACCACACACTTGCAGTCCTGAAAAGGGTTTTCTATCCCACAAGGAGAATCATTTACTTTTGATTACTGAAATAAAACTTTTGCTGGGCAAGTAGGATTTTGAGACTTCAGAACTGCATAAACACCACTTGGGAATGCTTGAGAACAAAATATGATTTACTTGGGTGAAGGACAGCCACATCGTTTATACAAATCCACTGTCAAAGAGAGTCTTGCCATAATACAGAGTCTACGCAAATAAAAAGGAAATGAAGAAAATAATCTACTTTTATCTTACATGTGGGACATCATCAATTCTGGGTTTCAAGAGCTGCACCCCTCCACCACTGCTGTCGATGTCTTTATGCCTCTCTTTACTGAGGCTTGCTTTTGCATTCCCACCAGGCGCTGTTGCTGTCTCCCTCTCTCCAGGCCTGGCTGGCTGCACTCCCCTCTCTTCGCTCAGGCCACCCCTGCCCTCTCTGTAGTGGCAGCCCCCAGACCCAAAAGCAGAACTGCCCACGGGCTGCTGGCAGGTTGCAGGCAGGTGAGGAGCCACAAGCTGGCTGCTCCCATGGGCTCAGTGGGACTGCTGGTTTATCTGTGGGGTGAAATATGGAACTCATGCAGCGAGCATAATTACTTTACTGATTGTCATGTGGCTGTGAGAGTTCCTAGATGCTGTCTTGATTCACAGACTCAATATATTAGGCACAGTAGATAGAACTGGGACTCAAAGCTACGTGCAAGATTGTTCATTGTTCTGCAATTTTATTTCCATAATCTTTCTCTGGTGTAACCTGTACGAACCAGTGGGGTGCTTCGAGAGAGAAGGCTCTTAAGGGTTATTAACAAATTATGTTGTGGTAAAAGCAACAGTAAACAGAAGTTGCTTATTTAGTCAAGGAAGTAATTTTAGGGTCTGATTGGTTTTGCTACCACAGCCAAAGTTTAAATTAAAGAATACTTAATTGGGGTTGGGCATTGTTGCTTGTCTGGAAGGTCAAGCAAAATGCCTGGATGTGTAGGGCGATAGTGCGCGTTACCAGGGGAATCTCCAGGAATCAGAGGCAAAGGTGACTGCCAAGGCTGGGCACAACAGTTTCTGACACACTGTCAAGCATACCACAATGTTTTAAAGCTTGTTTAAATGAGGGAGGAGTGCTGATGGAAATGCAATCCAGGTATTTTCCAGTCTGACAACTTCACAATGTAGTCTTTATGCAGATTTCCCCCAGCTAGGAAGCCCTCAGCTTCACTTCCATTAGTGAATTATTTTTGCAAAGTTTTGCACTTGTTTTGGCCACTCTGTTCCAAAGTGAACAACTTCTGGGAAGAAAATAAACTGAAAGAAATTAATCTGACAGTTTGTATCACACATTGCTTGCCTGAGCTATCTTCAAATGCTCCATGGAACTGCAGAAAATATATTACACAAATACACTGGGTAACATCCACCATTTTCCTGTCTCATTTTCCCTTGTCACAATCTCTTAAAAGATCAGTCTGTTAAAAACTTACAAGTGAGGCATCTGCTGCTGTTGATATTCATGTAAAAACTAATTTATTATTATTATTATTATTATTATTATTTTTAATCAGTCACTCTTTTATTTTTCTTTCAGTTTTAAACCTCTATTTTCATGCTTTAAAGCTCTTCTCAGCAAGCATTGGGGAAACATACTGTAATTAAATAAACATAAAGCTGACCCTTGGATAATCCCATAACTCAGACACAAAACCTCTGACTGATGAGAAACTCCCAATAAAATAAGAAAAGCTGTCAACAACTGCCACATTTAGCTCTTCAGGAGCCAGTGACTGGCTGGTCTGGGAGGAAAGTTGAAGCAAAGAGAATTTCACCCTACATGTAAGTCAGAACTGAGTCTCAAACTGGCCTGCAAAACTAACAGGAAGAGCCTGTAAAGCTGTTTCCTTGTGTAAAAAGGCCCTGCCCTTGAGGGCCTAGTATGGTATCTCTGTGAAACTGTCTCATCCCCTAAATCTGCCTTTGCTGTCAGCAAGATATACCTGAAATCACATAGCTTTGTAGGGATCATTCAAACAAGAATAGACACGACTTTAAGGAATTCTAGGCATTGAAAAAAAGTCACTCTTTGTAAGCATGTTTGGAAAACCTTTTAGTTTTAGCTTGCTCTGAAACTCAGGGATTCTAATGAAGAGGCCTAGGCCTTAATAACATCCTTCTCCCTGTCCAGATCAACAGGTAAAAGGAAAGTATATGGCAATCTTGCCTAAGATCTACCGGCATGGTCACAGATTCACCATTCAAGGCAATACACAAGCCTGCACCAAAGCATACCTGGCTCAATACCTCACCATATTCTCACTGAAAAGCTTCTCTCCTTTCACCTCCTCTCAATTTTCTTTCATCTTTTCTTTCCCACACACTCACTAACTTTCCCGTTTCATTTCTTCACCCCATTCTCCCAAACCTTCTTGTCCCTTTTCCTTTTTTCAATCTAGTTTCTTCACAAGATCCACCTCTGCTGCCCTCCATCAGCCTTTGCCATTCACCTCATCTCATCCCAAAACTTATGTTCTGCGTAGGATATAGAAGAGTTAAGGCAGGTTAGGATTGTGAAGAAGGATTTTACAAGATCATTTCCTTCAACTATTTTTTTCTGGTGTCCGTTTACACAGGGCTTCACTCTGCTCTCCTTCGGGTGACAAGTCATTCTCAAAAGCTGACTTAGCTTGGGATTGTATGGCCCAAGAAAAGAGCCTGCCAACAGGTTTATTCCACTGAGGAAATGACCCATCTGCCAGGATACGTATTCTCCCCATACAATACAGGCATTTTACATATCATGGCTAAAACAGACCTTCCTTTGCTGCAGTCATCTCCATTCCAAATAGTCAGGCATTTGGCCTGACTGTGGCCTTTCAAATCATGGCACATAAGCCCTTTGTCATGAGGGTTACGTAGTTTGACTTATCTCCACAAGCCTGTATCTGCAGAGCTGAGGACACATCTTGACATCCTAGATGAAGTACCCAAAGTAGGTTAACTATCTGCCTTCACTTACAATGCAGCATCTGACAGTGAATGCTTAGCATCTGCTGTTTATCCATTTGAGGCTGTGGTAGTTACTTGCAGATCAGACCAAGGGGTTCAATGCTCAAGAGACTGACAGCTTTTGCTGAGTTGAAAGGCACCGTGAGAACAGGGCCAGAAGAAGGAATTTGTCAGGATCAGTGCAATGTCCACGCATGCCCAAGGCTCCACTCCTGTTCCTACTTAGGGATATCAAAACAGCATCTAAGGGGTCATCCACAGTGAAGGACTAACTGTGCTAAATGACATACAAACATACCGTGGAGGACAGCTGGACACAAAAGGTTGAGTACTGACACAGGTTACACATGGGCAAACAGGAAATAGAAAGCATTGCCTTCTCCAGTTCAGAGACAGGAACTGAAACAGTAGTGGTGATGTGTGAAGGTCACTCAAGAATTGAGCAACAGAAATGAGAACAGAGATTTTTCTTTTTCTGAGTCACAGCTCAGTGCCTCAGTCACAAGACCATCCTTCATCCTTCGCCTTTACCCCAAGGGAAGAAGATGTCATTCCTATTTGCTTACCTAGCAGCAGTCCTATCATCAGGCTGTCCATCTTCCTAAGCGTGCAGGGTACCAGCAAGCACAGTCTGAAGCAAAAGGGGCCCATGAGAGCTTGCCTCCCTGCTGGAGACACATGACACAGCTGATGTGCTTTAGAAAGGCTTCTTGAATCCTGCGGCACCCTCAGATTTCGTGCCTCATGATGTCGATGGAGACAAGGAGAATTCTCAGCCCGATCCCCCTCAGATTAGGTTTCTGAACATTTCCTTTATGGCATGTGGAGAGAATCCGAAAGAGAGCTCAACAGCACAGATATTTTCCTGGCAAGGGGACGGACCTTTGAAGCTCTCAAGTGGTCCCAGAATAAACTTCATGACTTGGGAATGAACACTATGTGCTGACAACGTCATCAGTTCACGGCTTTAAAGGCAACCTTCAGGGCAGCCTTTCTTGTGCCCACTGCTGCGCTGTGACCCCGCCAGATTTTCTGGAAAGAATGCAAAGGGCTGGGTGGTGGGATGCCTCCGGGGGTGCACACAGCGGTGGGGAGGTCAGCTGGGGTGCTAAGGGGGGGCACTCACCCTGGAGAGGCAGTTGTGGGTTGGAGCCTCCTGGTGGGGTAATCCTGCTGTTTTTAGTGTCTCAAGATGAATTCCTCTCAGGAACCTAGAATGTGGCCACGGGAGTAACGGGGGAGTAGGGAAATGACTGGAGAACAAGAGGGGAGAGGAACTGCAACAAGCACAGTGACTCGGTTTAAACTGGCACGGCACAGCCAGATTATGGAAGGCCTTACAGACATCTACAATAACCTCATAATGGTTATGTAGTAATTCATATTAAGTGATTCTTCATGGAAGACAGCCAAGGATTGAAACAAGAAGAGGGCACTGGTAGGATAGGTGGTTTGGGATGTATGCTGGGTAAAGAGCAGTATGGAGGGAAAAAAAAAAGTTATTCTGATGAAAGCAGATGTGGGGAAAAAATATCCTGGCTCTCCTGAAATCGAAGACAGAGAAGAACTTCAGCTCATTTCAAGAGAGTTGGGTTTGGCCTTGGAGATCTGCTGTGCTTGTAAGCCTGCAAGAACTGGCTCTGCTCACAGTCTGAGCATGGTGGATGTGGTGTTTTATCTAAACTAATGCCTAAGAGCAAGGTGCATTACCTCAATGAGTGATGAGCTCAAGTTAGCATTTTGCTACCCATCTGCTGTTTCACTGCTGGCTAAAATTCAGTAAGGTATTCTGCAGGAGGCAATTTCTATGTTAAGTACAAAATGATACATGCTATCTTAAAAAATGTGGCAATGGAGAGACTTTATGAGAGTTCATCCACTCTTTTTGGTTTTTATTTCACCTTAAACCTAAATATTGCAGCATGTTCATGACATTCTGCCATGTGCTTCAGTGCTACCTAGAATGTTTTTTTCCTAGGAATTCCTTTGATAGTACAAACTTCCAGTTACATTATGCATCCCATATCCAAAACCTATGAAACTCGAGGGAAGGTTTTGGCTTCAGACAGAAAAGCTGAACAAGCAAGGTTTCCCCTGCTCCTCCCCATGGCACTGTGAAATGTTTCTGAAATACCTTGAAACAAAGCTTTTTGCTGTCTGAGAACAGTCGCCAGCCTGTCCCAGACCAAATTTCATGATCCACACTTCTACTATAATAGAAATTTGGCTTCACAGTCCTACCAGGTCCCAGGCAGAGGCTGTGCAGAAGAAGCAAGAGCAAGAACCAGTGTCTGTTTGCAGGGATGTTCCTGAGCTCGGGACATTTTCTGCTAGTGAGAGAGCAACAGCAGCAATGGGGCACAACTGTATGTCTTCATCAGAGAGCCCCACTCATCTTCTGGCCTTGTCACATGGATCTCCAAGTTCAGGAGCATTTTTTCTTCCTACAAAGGGAAGAGGAGTAAAGGCATTTTTACTGTCTTACTTGTATCTGCCCCCAGTTTCAGGAACAAATCAGAAATTGCCATCAAAGCTGTATGTTAAAAGGTGGTGACAGATGAGCTGGGTAGGTTTTGTAATTGGCAAGAGAGAAAATCCTGGGGTCTCCCCACCTAGATTAGCTTTTATATCCTGGCAGACTCTCCCACCTGGTGGAAAGCAGTGTAGGAGAGCATGACAGATGAGCCAAGTGTAACTACAGACAAATACAGACGGGGTCAGTACTGGATCCAGTCTTCTTCAACTTATTCTGTGACCTGGATGAAGGGATGGAGTGCAGCCTTGGCATGTTTGCTGAAGACACAAAACTGAGAGACTGGCCGATACACCAGAAAGCTGTGCTGCCATGCAGAGAGACCTGGACAGGCTGGAGACATGGGCCGAGAGGAACCTTATGAATGCCAACAAAGGCAAATGTGGCAAATGTAAAGTCCTTCGCCTAAGGAGGAATAACCCCAAGTACCAGTACAGGCTGGTTGCTGCCCTGCTGTAAAGCAGCTCTGCAGAGAAGGACCTGGGTGTCCTGGTGGACAAGTTGACCATGAGCCAGCAAACTGCCCTTGTGGCCAAGAAGGCCAATGGTATCCTTGGGTGCGTTTGGAAGAGTGTTAGGAGGTGATCCTGCCCCTCAACTCAGCCCTGGCAAGGTCACATCTGGCATATTTTGTCCCCTTCTGGGCTGCCCAGTATAAGAGAGACCTGGAACTACTGAAGTGAGGGTGACAGAGCACTGGAACAGGCTGCCCAGAGAGACTGTAGAGTCTCCTCCTCTGGAGATTTTCAAAACCCACCTGTACATGATCCTGTGCAATGTGCTTTCGGTGAGCCTTCTTGAGCAGGGGGTTGGACTAGATGACCTCCAGAGGTCTCTTCCAACCTCAAACAGTCTGTGATTTTGCAATGCTGTGATGTGGCTGCCTGCCAACGTACCCTAGAGCAGACACAACCTCTGGTGGAGTTTAGTTCCCTGCTTGTTCCCTTCCTCTTTCTTATGCTGTGTCCCCACACTGCAAGGTGATGCACTGCCGCATCACCACGTACTCATGAAAGCCTGTGATGACAGTCCCAGAGCCAAGGAACTCCCACAGTTATTTTAACCACAGTTCAGAGAAGGGGTGGCAGGAAGCTGACAGCTGGAAATCACCACTGGAAAAGGGGCTGTGACAGCTAAGGAGCCTGATCACAGAGGCCAAGCAGGACTACGTATGCAGGGGGGAGAGGATCACATCAAGGGTTCAGTGACTTTGACCACTGGGCCATGAGGTTAGAGTCTCTTGCTATCAGCAGGATGTGATGCCTTAGAAGAAAGGGGATGAGCCCACATCATTCATTCAGGTTATCGTGAGCTAGAGCTAAGGAAAGGGGGGAAGAATCCTCCTGAAAGAAAGCAGAAAGCTTTGCATGAAGCTTTGCAAAGCAGAAGCTCATGTACAAAGTGGGCTTCCCTTCAACTGTCCTGACAAGAAAATTGAAAACTCTCTGAGGTGTGGTGGTGGAGACAGTGAGATCTGAGCCCCCAAGTTTTCATTGTAGTGTGTGAGCTCTTTAGTTGGTTGAGAGAATGGAGAGAAAAGGGAGAGAGTGGGACGGATCCTTGTCAGAGAGTCTGTGGTACAAAACAGGCAGCAAACCGATCAAGAGTTGCACTGAGACAGAGCGTAGCTATGTTTCTTAGCAATCCAGTTGTTATGAAAGAAAAGCCACAGCTCACTGCTTTTCCTTTATAATTAAGTAAGAATTAGGATATTTTTTTTGTGCATTTTTCCCTGTTTATATAAATAAAATATCATTTGCTTTCTTCTGTTGTTGTTTGCAAGCAGGAATGTGCATCTGAGTTTTATTTCAGTGTGTATTTTTACAGCATTTTCTAGATAACCTTTAGTGTCTTACTGTCCTGGTTTCAGTTAGAACAGAATTAATTTTCTTCCTAGTAGCTGGTGGAATGCTGTGTTTTGGCTTAGGATGAGAAGAGTGCTGATAACACCCCGATGTTTTAATTGTTGCAGAGCAGTGCTTATACCAAGCCAAGGACATCTCAGCCTTTCGCTCTGTCCTGCCAACAGGCAGGCTGGGGGTGCAGTAAGAGCTGGGAGGGGACAGACCCAGGACAGGTGACCCGAACTAGCCAAAGGGGTATTCCATACCATCTGACGTCATGCTAAACAATATATAGGGGTGGCTAGCCGGGGGGAGGGGGCCGGACTGCTCGGGGTTAAGCTGGGCATCGGTCAGCGGGTGGTGAGCAATTGCATTGTGCATCACTTGTTTGTACATATTATTATTATTAGTATTATTATCATAATTGTATTATTATTATTATTATTATTATTTTCCAGTCTTATTAAACTGTCTTTATCTCAACTCACGGGCTTCACTTTCCATTTCTCTCCCCCGTCCCAGAGAGGGAGGGGGGAGGGTGAGCGAACGGCTGCGTGGTGTTTAGCTGCCGGCCGGGTTAAACCACGACACTTACCAATCACCTCTGGTCTTTGGACAAAAGTTCATAAGCACTGACGTGAAACACCCGGCTTTATGTCTGCTGCTTCTCTTGCTATTTAGGAACAGACAGAGGAGAGCACATACAAATCTCTGGCCATTATAGCAGTCTCTAAAGGAATATAAACCTCTGGCATAGTTAGAGCAAACCCTGAACTCCTTTTAATAACATTTTCTTTGGATCCATTTTAATCTCTCTGCAGGATAAAGGTTAGCTGGGTAGAACGTTAGCTGAAGTCACCTTGCCCTGCACGCTTTTCTCTGAGACAAATATTAACTTGATTCATCTGAAAATCGGGCCCATTATGATTAATAATTTCTCAGACACTTGTGGCACTGACCACATTTATACATAACCAAGTCATTTTCCTCGCAACTGCTGCAATTGCATCAAAATTCACATCCATACAAATGGGGTGGTAACAGGAAGATTGTGAAAGGCAGGATTCTCTGCAACTGGCTGCATATTCAGATATTACGCTCACCATATCACAGTTGCTTGCGAGACTGCCTGATTGCAAAGACGCATGGATGATGAGAAAGATCTCCAATCTTACTACAACTTAAACACATAAGAGTCAAAATACTTCAGAGAAAATCTCCCTGCTCAAAACATTAGCCTCTCAGGCCTGCTCACCTGAATGGCTGCAGTAGCATAAACAGACCCTTGCACAACAGCACATAAATTTTGTTTCTGGAGACATAATAATTACAGTAGAGTGTAGAAGACTCCAGACTAAAGCACATGTAGAGATGGGCTGCAGATCACGCTGCCTGTTGAAACACAGGCACATGTGAGTTTCCTTGCATTATAGGTCCCCCCAGAATAGTCACTCCAGATCATTTCAGCAGCCTTGCATAGCAACTGCAGTATCTGCTGCCTTTGCTTTGTTCTCTGCCAGCTCTATTTCTCTTCCGTGCATTATATTGATGGGAGTACATGTGGTTGACTGGCTCACATGACAGCATGACAGGTTTCTGTCCTGCTCTGGGGCACCTGTTCCCCTGAGATGCTCCCCAGGGGATCACTGCTGATGCTCACCAGCTGTGCCTGGTATGGGGGGTCACAGGGGAGAGAGAGGCTGCACTGTTGCAGAGAAAGCACAGGGCAAAAGCTGCCTGCTGAGAGGGCACAAGCTGGGAGCTGACTGCCCGAGTTTTTCTTCCCTTGATGAGCAAGATCTGGCAAGTCTGCTGTGTTAGCATCTATCCACTGTATAAACCAAGAAATCTGTCTGGGGTCTCCTAGAGCCCTGCATCCCGCTGGTAGCTGTGTATTGCCCTGGCCATGGCCACAATACTGATGGTTCTTACACTCCTCCTTACCACTGCTGTGCTGTTGCTGCGGTAATCTACAACTGTGAGAGCAATGGATGGCACAAGCAGAGAACTAAGAGATACCAAAGGGCAGTGGCTTGCAGGGCGGCACCTGAGCTGTGGGCTTCAGCTGGCAAGAAGAGAGAAGTGAGGGCTAGGAGTGAGCTTGAGAGAGGCAGGCTAAAAGGGAAGTGGAAAGATAAACAAGGAGGAAAGGGTAGCAGAGACAACAGCTTTGGGTTAGGCAGGGAGTAGGAATTGGGTAGATAATCTGTTCTACCACAGACTTTCTGAGCAGCTTTAGGCAAGGCACTTTGTCAGCTTTAACATCAGTTCTTCTGTAAAAAGTTTCGGTGAGAGGAACTGTCACAAAATGAAACGAGGAGCATAAATACAGAATGGCAAACACCTTGTAAGCGATAAAAGAGGACGAACAACACCCAGAAAAAAAGGCAGCTTTCATCTGAACGGCCTCAACTAAGTCCCAGCTCATGGGGGAAAGCAAATGGGAACAGACCAGGAGAGTTAGGGCTGTTTCTCTCTGCCTCCAAGACTGGTCTCTAAGAGGATCTTTTGGCTCATCTGTTGGCACCAGTACTGCAGGGCTGTATCCCCAGTTTGCAGGTGTGGTGTCATCCTGTGCTCCTCAGTGCTAGGGATGGATAAGGGCCTTCTGCTGTAACAGTATTTGCCTTTTCCTGCCGTCACTCCCTCCCCACCAAGTCTCCCAGTGAACCACCAGTTTGCAGCTGAGCAGTACTGGTGAGGCTGAAAGCATAGACTTAAGTCTAGGTAAAGTGAGGACCTTTTGGTTATGGATGCCACCAAACTGATTCGTGGTTCAGCAAATATAGCTGTAGAAAATTCTGGGTCATTGCGTGCCATTACAGGCAGCCACAGTACAAACTGCCTTTCACTTAAGTGAATTCTTCTCAAAGCACGTTGGGCTCCTTTCCTCACTTCTACCATTAATGACTGTTCCCAAACCTAATTGCTCAGATGGCTAGCAGCTTTCTTCTAATTTCCAAGCTAAATCTCTTTATGGTCAGTTCATACCCGTTTGTTCTTGGGATAAACTCTTCCTTCACCTTTAATGATTTCCTCTCTTCTGATCTTTACACCCTGATACACTTACAGAGAGGAAACACAGCCTTTCTCATCCGTCATTTTGCTGGCTGAAAAAGCCACTCTCTCCTCATCTCTCCACGTAGGCTAGGAGTCGCCGTGTTCCCGGTATCATCTGCTAGCCCTTTTCTTCACCTGTTCCCACGGGAATACGTATTTCTAGTAAGTAGGTGACAAGAAGTGCACATCATTTTTTTTCAGTTCAGCTGTCTCCTGAGCCCTGTATAACACTATTCATTCTTCCCTCTCTCTCTGGATACGTTGTAGGGTACTATTTGTCTTTTCACATTTGTAACATGTTGGGGCTCACAGTCATCCTGTGATGACAATATAACATATTACTTGTGCAAGCTTTTGTGCTTCTCTGGCATTTCCAGCTGCCGAGCCATCACAGTGTTGTTGTTATGGATGCTGATATATTTCTGCATATTAAAGCTAATACACTAGCAAAGCCAGTCTCTGATTTCCATTCTTCCAACCTGATGCTTTCCTTCTCTGTACAACCTACCTCTGTCTCTGCATCAGCCAGTTTTTTATCTGCCTTCTAATTTTTTCATAACTTCTATTTTAGCCATTAATTTTGCATACGGTACCGTGTCAAATACCTTACTGTAGTCTGGGGCAGACAAGATCTCTATCACTTTCCCTGTCCAAAATAGTTGCCTTATCAGAGAAAGATATCAAGTTATTCTGGCATGCTCTGCCTTCAACAAACTAATATTGCACTGTATCACGTTGTTGCTCATTTGCTTCCATATTTTTATTATTCTTTCCTACAGATTGGCTGCAAGGCTGTACGCACTGTGGAGGTCAGAAGAGTGGGCCTGCAGTTCCCTAGATTACACTCTTCCTTTTCTTAGAGATAACAGAAGTACTGCATCTGTTATTCTGCAGTCAGACAGTGCCACCACCAACTTGATAGATTAATTAAAAATCCGCCCTAGAAGACTTGCCGTTTCATATGCCAGCTATCTCAATATTCTGAGATATTCTGGTCCCCGGGACTGGAGCTGATCGAGATGCTTACGTTCGAGTTTCATCTCGAATGCATTTCCTCTTCTATGCATACAGTGTTTGTCCTGCGTTCTCCATTGTCACAGTTACTGAAAACTGAACTATTACTCCGTTTTATTCCTGCTGTCCTTGGGTCACACCTGTGATCTTCTCATCACTTTCCCCAAACACGTGTAGGTCCCCTCCATATCACATCGCAAAGGAGTTGGTTGTTGTTTCTTTTTCTTTCCTTCTCAAGGTCTGTCTCAGGTTGGCCTTTGTTCATTCTTAATTATTCCTTACAGTTTTAGCCCCCTTGTCCCCCACCCCGCAGCAATCACCCCAGTGACCAGCTGCTTTCTTCTGGTGGATCTGTGCTTTCTGTGCTCACCTCACTCTCCTCTCCACTTACCATCGACAAAAATCAGTCTGGAACCAGTATAAAAGAGATGTCACAGGGGCTCGCGTGGGCTTAACAGTAGTCACGTTTTAGACTACTTAAAATTAAACTTGTGCAAGCAGTGTGTGAAGATATGCCCTAAATCCTTCACAGAGATTTAAATGAAGGCACTTTGTGCCCACGACCCAGTTGCTCTGGGTCAGGGAGAAAGAAGAATTTTCTCTCCTTGCCTGTTCTACATGTTCACTTATTTTGTAGATTGTCTCTTTTGTATTTTTAGAAGTGGATGTTGCTAAGGCAACCAAACTAGCTGAACATTTTGTTTCCCTAAGAACAATACATGTTTAAATATTCAGGCAATTTTCCATTGTTCGGCAGGAATGGTGAGATCAGTCAGATTATCCAGACCAGATGAGGGAAGTTTAGGTTGGCTTTCTATTATATTTAAAAGCCTTCAGCGTACTGACAGCCATTCAGCAGCTCTGTCCAAGGGAGGAAAATGTACAGCAGACACACAGCAAACCCTCCATAAATGGGAGAAATGTACTTTTATTCTCTTCTGTTACACTCCCTACAATAAATCAAAGCATGTATGTCCTTCCAGGTAGCTGAGCTATGCTCACTCCTGTGTTGAGCCTCACACAAGGCCTGCTCGTGCTCTGAAAGCACAGCATCAAATAATGATACTATCATCCAGCTTAGAAAGGGCAAATAAAACAGCTGTCTGATTTATCAGATCCTTCCCTCTTGCTCAGCCCACGGCTTTCAGGCACACGTTTCAAGCATCTGGAAAAGATTTTGAGTATTCCTGCAGAGCCAGCTGTTTGCTGGTATCCCCAAACGGGGCTGGCAATGGGATCCTGCAAAGGACTCTGTAAGAAGCAGCCTGATACTAAGGGCTGATACTAAGGGAAGACAAGGCAGGAATACAGGGCTGAAGCTCTGAAGCTACTACTGTCAGCACTGGCACAGATGCTGCGCAGTGGAGCGAGCACTCCTCCACCGAGTGACACACAGCACATGCCTGCCTGACTAGTGTTACTATGGGATGGAGCTATTTATCCTTCCCAACTCATCTAGCTCCTGAAGCCTGCAACTCCTTCCTCCTAATTACCTTTTCTGGAGATGTGAGCAATACACCATTAACACTGGATGGCAAGTAATCAATTTGAAAAGAGAGTGAGCCTTAGAAACTTCTTTGTTTTTCATTATTTGACAGCTTTCTGTGTGTATTTCTGCTCTTCTCTGTCTTTCTCTTTTTAAAAGTGAGGCACATCACCAAGAGCATTCATATACTTCAGCTGAATAGCTAATCCCTGCCCAGAGGGCCATGCTGTTCAAAGAGCAGTGACAAGGCCTCCTAGCACATCTAGGCCAGGTCCAAGCCAACCAAACAGCGTTGAGAAGCATCCTAGGATTTCCAGAGATACTAGGTTGAAATGGCAGAGTCAGCAGGGAGAATTAGCTTTCAGGAAACCAGCTGGTTCCTAGGATGATGGACAGCTAGGCAGTCTGAATAACAAGGCAAGTCAATGAATCATGGGTTTGTCTGACATAGCCATATGAGCCATGAAAGAGCCATATGAGCCATCTAAGTCCTAGCCCCAACACAAGCTCATCTGTTTGGTTCTTTTCCATCCCATTATTTTTCCTGCAAGACGAGAACTGGTGGATTAGAGGTGGCCTAGGGTGGGTACACATCGCATCACAGATAACTAAACCACTCCTCTGGAAGGACAGCTGCCAAAAATGGCAAGTATCATTTGGGATGATTTCCATCACCTCTCTCCTTCGCAGCACTCTCTCCCTGCAGAGCAGACTGCCCATGACCAGTCTCCTCAAGCCTGGGGCCTGGCCAAGCTGTCGGACTAGGAGGAAGGTCCAAAGCAGGGCGGCTCATGGGTGAGAATGCTCTCAAGTCACAGACAGGGGTCTAGCAGATGCTTAAACCTGGAGGAATGGCAAGAAGAAATCAGGCAGAAAAGGGTTACTCAGAGGTCAAGAAATGGGGCAGGCTAGTCCACTCTGAGCTCCCAGTAAGAGGAGGCTGTTGAGAGTCCTGATGCATTGCTGCAAAACATCTGACTGCAGAACAGGTGACTGTTTCAACTTTTGCCTGTGGTCTACTGAAATCTCTGCACAACCAGGAGCACCTGAGCATCACCTTCCAACAAGGAAGCCCAGGCAGCAAAATCTAGGGAGTGAAGGAAGCAAGGAAGGAGTGGAAAATGTGGACTGGAGTTGATTGGGAGATGGTAACAAAGGGATGAGAAGAGGGGAAACATGAGGTGTGCCTATCCTCAGAGCATCAGCAGACAACAAAGCCTTCGTTTCATCATTACTGACTCTTCAAATGTCAGTGTCTCTGCTCCTGCCAGGTGGTACCTATAAATCATTCAGTCACCCAGCTGTATCACGTGCCCAGAAAGTGAAGACTGAGCTAAACCGGATCAAAACCCAAAGGGGATTACTTTAATTTAAGACAGAGCACCTATTGTGTGAAGAATAAGCTAATGTGGTGGTGTGCTTTTTTTTGTTGTTGTTTTTTTAGTGTCAACATGGACACCCTCAGGAGAAAGAAAAAGGAAGGTCCCCCAGGAGTACTGTCGGATCAGAGCCAACACTGGTGCAACTGCAGCACTGGCTGTGCCAGCTGCCTGCAGCGATCTCCCTGGGGCAGCAGCGTGGAGCCCAGGGATGTGGCAGTCCTGTTTATTGCACGTCGCACAAAACCTGCCCTAAGCCAGGCTTATTTTGAAGACTGGGCATTGCTGCTGACATTACTCATAGCAATTTGAGCAGTTCACTTTCCCTCCATCTGTCTCAGTTTGTTCACCTGTGAAGCAGAGCCTGATGGTGGCTCTGCAACGTGTGCCTGCTCTTCTGGCCCTGGCTTCCCCGCCTGCTCAGCTCCTGCACAGCAGTCTGCAGGTGGGTCTTTTGCTGTGGGAGATCATGGCTGTGTGAATATGTGAGCAGTCAGTGCTGCTGTGACTATTAGAGACAGCAGCAGTGGCTGATACAACCTCTCCAACACGGAGATTACGGCCCGGAGAAGGCAGATGGTGCAGACACGCGAGGGTTACGCCGAGCGCCTTCCAATCCTATTTGCATTCATGTATGTGCTCTCACTGCAAAGTGGCTTACCCCTACCTTTCCGTTAGCCAGGTAAATTCCCCTCTCACAATATGACACAAAAATCTCTGAACAGTCCTCTTATGAGGATTCCCCAGCGTATTTGCCCCATGACAAGGCTCTGTGGTATCTGCATGTGACTGCGAAGGCTCTGTCAAACCTTGGAGAACAACCTTGGTCATGCACAGTAAAAAGGACGCTTTCCATAAGGCAGCAACCAGAAATTGTATTGGGAACAGATATTGCTCTGCACTGAGCAGTGAGCTCCCAAATGATCTTTACTGCCAGTTTGCTGAGGACAGCAGCTTTCTATTCGGTTGATATAAGGAACATAACCATGAGCTTAGGGGGTTGTATGGGTGAGATTACTTCTCTTTCTGTACACCTCTGCTCACAATTGCTGTTCTTAATGAGCATTTAGGGAACAGGAGGAAGGGAAATAGTAGAAGAAGGGATGAAACAGCCAGGCTTGTAGCTGTCAGGCTTGTGAAGCAGCTAACTGGACTTTCTTTCCGTACGGTACTTTGACTTTTGCAAGGCAAATGCAGAAGTTAAAAATAAAGCTGTGACCTTAATTATTCCTGCCAGCAGAGCAAACTATCTGCAAATGTAAGCCACCAAAAAATGACATTATAAAAAAAAAAAAAAAAAGGTGGAAAACCAAACAGGAATGAGGTTTTCAAAACTGAACGAAGGTGGAGGTTTGGATTGTGCTCTGAATTTCACTTGCTCCTCAGCGCATGGCCATCCTCCCGATTTCGGTGCTGTGAGTAAGACACATTACATAACTCTGCAAAATGCCAGAGATGTGGGGGAACGAATCCTGTCGGGGCTCAGGTATTAGACTGGGACTTTGAAAATATTGCCATGAATTTTCATCGCAAATCCACTGAGTCACAGAAATGTTACGGATTATTCACACCGTGGGAGGAGACAAGGAAACCCAGATCTGGAAGGAGACCCTTCGTGTGAGCCAGCTTCTGCTTCAGGCAAAGGCGGCCTCTGTGCAAGCAGCCTAAATGTTCTTCTGACCACTGCACACCGAGATCAGATGTTTTCGCACACTCACACATTCCTCTATACTAGGTGCATGTGTACCAGATTCCTTTGGTATTGCCCCAAAATATTCAACCAGCTTGGCCCTCCGAGAGCTTTTCCATCCTGCAGTGATGCAAAGAGCTGGCAGCAAATTTATCCTCACGTTGGCCAAGCAGTTGGGAAAGGCCTAACAGCGGGCCCACAGCTGAGAGCACAGAGAGAAAGAGAGGAAGATCTCCATCCACAAGGGGATCTCCACAGAGAGTTGAACAAGCAGCCCTTTGCTTTGATTTCAGAGAGACAATGATCTTCTCTTCAAAATGAAAGCTCCGAGCTCAGCTGCCACAACACCGTTTTTGGAATCAAATTACTGGAAAGGTCAAAGCCATTAACATGCGCTTTAGGAAGAGGGAAAATACCAGGCAAAACCTGCAAGCTTCCTGGGCTGAAAGATGCCCCCTGGACTTGCAGATGCTATTATTTGCTTCGTTTCACTGTAGGCAGAAGGGTGTCCTCTCACCGAGGGAGCAGAAAAGGAGGTCGTTCTATTTGGAGGTCTCTCAAAAATGTGCACAGCAGGAGGAGCCTCTCCTGACTTTGTAGAATTTGAGAAGCACAAAATGGTGTTAGAGGCAGCGAACGAACAGATGATGTCCTTCTTACCTGGCCTGGCCCTAACTTGTACAGTACCTGCAGGGCCCCTTTAGCACGCTGTGTTGTTGGGGCTGGTTGTGTACATTCAAATGTACAGATTAATTCTTGCTCCCACATCCTCCGGGAGAGAGTGAATACCGAGTTGTTGTTAGGGTGAGACCTTCGAAGAGAATTCTGCTCGAGCCCTGATCACATGGACTGGGGCATAAGCATAATAATTGATTACGCTACAGTTCTTCTTCAGTGCACAAGTGCTGATAAATAATAGAAAAAAGAGCAGACAAAGGCTTCCGCAATGCCTGAGCTACAGCTTTGTCTTTGTTGTTTACCAGACACCTTTGTGAGGCCACCTGAAGACACTCAGTACCTCAGCTGTGTATTAATCATCCAGGTATCTGGCAGATCAGGGCAACATATTTCCCTTCTGAGAGCATTCAAATGAAAAGCTAAATCATCTATCAAGAAATAGTATTGAATTCCTTTGACGGGCTGTATTTTGGGTGCTTTGTGCACCATTTGCCTTCGCTGAGCTGGAACTCACTAACTAAAAGCCAACCCTACAAGCTCCAAAATATGGCTAACAACACTGAGCCCACAACAGAGTCAAGCTCTGCCCCAGTTTTGAAAGTTTAACAAGATAAACAGCATATAGTCACAGGCTTCTCTCCCACCAGTGTGTTCACCAGCTCCTCCCATGTAACTAGGCTGCCTCTACATTTCATACTCATGGACCTCTCGTATTTGTCATGCGTACTTCTGGGTGGATAATAGGACTCACCTTGATGTGACAGTGTCAACCTCCCTAATGTAATCTGTCCCATGAAAAATCATCCTTTTAATCCTTCAGAATGTCATGTGTATTAGCTGCAGCCCTTCTGGTCTGAATCCTCTACAGTGGATTCAATTTCATGCAAGTCCTAGCAAGATGGACCGTCCTTGGCTAGGAATTCATATCCTCCTACAGCCTCTGTTTTTCAGAGACAAGGAACCCCTGCTTTTCCCATAGGATCCACCTTTAAACCTATATAATCCATAGGTTTGCCTTCCCAGACCAGGGAGGTTTGCTCTGGCTTTCACTGGTTAAACACCTTGGGCTGCCTTGCCCTGTGTCTCATTTTGTATTTGCACACCCTTCTGTGCAGCACTGCATGTTCACACTCAGCGTTCACCTTCACTTGCAGCATTTGAGCTTTTGCACTGGCTTTTTCCTTATCCAGTTCCCCTTGACCCACAAGAACCTACCACCTGAGTGCAATGAGCCATTCAGTTTGGCTCAGGCTCAGGTTGTTAGCCACTGTATTCAAACCCGCTGGTCTCCCAGTGCTTTTCCATTCCTTCCCCTGGGCCACATATTCTTCGTCTGCTACCTACTCACTCCTCCGACCTCAGAAATGACCCCTCACTACCACGCTGTATACCAGCTTTAAATCCACCTGGAATGCAGCCCAATGGGCAGGCATTATTTCTAGTATTTCCATGGAGACACCCAGACCAGCTTCCAGCTACACAAAACAAACAAACAAACAAACAAAAAATGTATCTGCGGGGTGCTGCAGGGCTGAGGACCTGGCAAATGATTGCACAAGCCCTACGGCCTCACTTGAGTGGGCGCTCCTTTGCAGAGGACACGCTCCAGTACAGCTTGGCACTCTTGTATTTGCTGGTCTAGCTCAATCTGACCAAGGTCATGCGACAGCAAAAACGTACCCTTCATGCAGGATACCCGTGAGAGCTCAGCCTTGCTGCATGCTTTGCTTGCTCCTGGTTACAGCTGCCACGTGGTTATTCTCACACTCGTCACAGATCACTGTGACACAGACTGACTTTTTTTTTGTGTGTGGATACATTTGGCTTTTATTACTGCTTTGCATTGTATTGTGTTGGCTACAACACTGTCACTGCAATCAAGTATTTTGGTTCACAGCAGAATAAATGTTTGACAATATGAATAATTACCCTAATTTACCCTATCAACCCTGTACACAAAACTTTAAGGTTCTTGCAAGCACCCCCACTGGAGAAAAGATAGAGCAGAAACAAAACATTAGGGAAGATTTTCCTCTGTAGTCAGGAAAAGCAATTCAGGAAGGTTGTCTAGAGGTTGCATTTAGTTTGCCTTTAATGTTTTTGAAGGGGAGAGCGTTTTAAACCTTCAGAAGTGGGTAGCCACCTCAGGACAGTGACTCCTTGACTCTGCTCTCTCTGGTGGAGATCCCTGTGTGGGCCAGCAAGAAATAGCTGTGGTCCTGACCGTGCTCTCACCTTTGCCTGTTACCCAAGATTTCTTTGGCAGCTGGGCACTTTTGGGGGCATGAGGGCAGTGAAAGGACTGTGCTCACCTGACAATGTGGATAGGGCTTGTCTTTGTGCAGAAATGTAGGAGATGTAGTGAAAGCAGGAGTGCTCTGCTCCTCTTTCCTCTGTGGGGACTCAGGCATCCAGCACCTCCAGGCAGAATTCCCTCAAGGGATGGGCAGGGCTCAGAAATCAAAGAACTGGCTCCTGGCCAGCACTCGGTCCTTCATCTGTTGTAAAAGCAAACTCCTAAGATGCCCTATATGTGAAATGAGCTACAGACAAGTTTGGTTCTACCTCAGAGGGTATTAGAGTTAATAGCTTAATGTTCTCGCAGCAGGGAGAAAAAAAAAAAAAGCTATGCAGGCATTTTGAGCAGCCTCAGTACTGGGCTGTGTGTTTCTGGTTGTTAGGGAGAGGAGTAGGATCCCATTTTGTATGCAGATTTCAGTGCTGAGGTCTAACATCTCATGATGCTGGGGCAACAGATATCTGGCCATTCCTTCTGCAGTGATCATCAGGCGACCTTGAGATTTACCCAACTGGGGCAGTACGGTTTCTATAAATATCCCATTTTCCAGGACTGTGTTTTCAGCTGCATCAGAGAAAATCCTAGTGAAGAATCAATTCGGTTGGGCTCTCCCTCCCACTGGCCCTTAGTCTGGCTTGTAAAAAAAGCCTCAGAGATTTCTCTTTTAGCACTGACCTTCTGAGCAATCTAATGATGAAGATAGGAAGAGGCTGCAACCAGACTGAGAAAAAAGAAAAGCCTTTTGCTAGGAGGGAAACGTGTGAGTAATATACACATTGTTGGCCAGTGGCCAAATCACTCTAGTAACGGCTGTTAGCTCCTCTCACCAAGAAAATGATCAGATGCGAAGGAGAAGCTGCAGTCAGGCGTCAGAAATGCTGAGTCGCAAGGGGAGAGTGCCGCATCCGATGGAAATTTACCCAGGAGCCGGCGACCTTCACACGCTGCTGGGGACAAGGAACGGGGGCTTGCAGGGATATCCTGCTCTCACTCACACACAGCTGTACCACCTCCGTGTCACCGCCCAGGTAGAGCACAGCCTGAAAAAGGAGGCCAGGAGCTGAGCTGAGGAGCTGTGCAAGCTCCAGCACAGAGCGGGGTGGTGCTTACACAGCGTGCGAGGATGGCTGTCCCCACAGCATCGCCTGATTACTTGCCTCAGGTGACTACTTGCTGCTCGTCTGGCCACTCCCCTGCTGCACTGGACACACAGTCTAGAAATGAGGCAGCTGGGTCCAGGGGACTCGTGCCTGGGGCTACCCCGTCTGGAGAAGGCAGGCAGCAAGTTGACTTCACAGCTCCCTGGTTTTAGGGCTTCCCTAGGGGAAGCTTCAGGGTAGCCATTTTCTCCATGTTTCAGACACTTATGGTAAGCACGGATCAGAATTACTCTGGCTTCACCCTTCTCAGAGGGGTCTGAGGTTTGGGAAATCACCAGCACATCTCCCTTCCTCCTCACCCCAAGCACTGGAACATGGTCGATGGCTTCGCCTGCAAGATTGCATCCTCTCCATGACAGACAGTGGGGAATGGAGGAGGATGTGTAATTATGCCAGAGGACAAAGGATATAAGGCAGTAATTGGGAGCTGGAGCTTAAAATACAGGGCAACTACTTGCATTGAGTTGCAAGATGAAAAAATAGGGAGAAAGAGGCAGTTGGTGATGCAATGATGGAGATGCTGGCTAGATGGTGCTAGCACATACTCCTGTGCACTTGTCAGGGACTAATACAACATTATTACTTACTTTCCTTTAGACAGAGGTTTCGTTTCCATTGCAAAAGCCTGAGAAACTACTGCTGGTTGATGGTACCACTGACAGAGAACTGGCAGTCCCCAGGGAAGTTCTTGTCCCTTTCAAAAATTAAGGGCTTCTGCAATATAGGAAGGATAATGCACTCTCTGCAGCGTGCTGAATGATAAGCAGATGACTTACTCAATCCAGTACTCCCATGTGGGCTAAACATAACACAAAAAATGGTATCTGCCTCTCATCACCCTTGAAATCACCCCTTCTTGCACAGCACTGCAGGGACTTGTCCTTAATCCTCTGGACCATACTGGATTAAACTCTCCTGGTTGCACTAATAGAGCCAGCAGCAGTCACCAAGGCAACTGCAGGCTCCTTGGCCCCTAAAAGGAGCATGTCTACGTGGCGAGGTGAAGATCTTGGCCCAAGCACACCCAGCCCTATGATCCACGCACCTTCCTTTTGTACACTGTGCTTTTAGTTTGACCTCAACCTGCCCATGGATCTGTCCTTGAGAAGATCCAGGTCCAGGTGGGAGAGATCCTTTGCCTGCAGTGGTGGAAACCAAAGTGCTTCTGGGACACCTGCTGGGGCTTGACCCACCAGGCTGTGTAAAGCACGCTAGGATGATACTCAAACTCCAAAGCTTGGGTTCCATGCCCTCTAGTCTTCTTACTGAATATCTGTGTGTGAGCGATATAGATGGAGGTAAATTAGATCTTGGAAGTAGGCACAGACCTAAACTGAACTCCCTATGAAGCTGTGCCTTACAGAGAGCCCAGTCACCACTAGAGGGAACAGAAGGCCACATTGAATGACAAAATTATAAGATCGCTCTCTAAAATAAATGCAGTCAACTGGAAAATACCAGCAGGCATTCTCCATTAAAACTAGAAAAAAAAATGAACCTGAAATACAGATACCTCCTAATCTGCTGGAAGGAGAAAGCAGAAACCGGCAATGCGGGAATTTCAAACCTCCTTCTTCCAAGCTCCATCACCAACCCTTCCATATAAGCAGTGGAATAGAAGTGACACCTTTGTATCTAAATATCCCCGAGGCTGTTGACAGGAGGCCGGTGTCAGTGGAGAACTAGGCCAATGAAGGCTAATTAGTGCTGTGGAGGAGCACAACACTGCAGTGCCAACATGTTCCCACCAAGATCTGGGCTCCCAAGAAGTTAGGCAAAGCTATAACCTGAGACAGTGTCTGTTTGGGCGAGGAGAAGATACCACCTTTTCCATTTGTAGCGAAAACATCCTACAAGCATCCCAAGCCCTCTTCCATAACGTACTGCATGTGGAAGCAGAACCAGCTGCTCTGCAGATGTGCAGCAGGCTGCATTTTTGGGTCCAGGCTTACCATGCACAACAGTGGGGAAAAAGGCACCCAACTAATGAGCTAGAAAGCAGAAGTAAAAATTTGCCCAAGGCACTAGAAATAACCTCAACTTCAGCAGATGGTTATCCAGCACTGAGGCGAGCAGGAGCAAACGATGAGACCAAACAGCACAAATCCCTGCGAGTCCACGCCTGTCCTTAGCATCACCAAGAAGCGGGCTTCACCAGCCTCTGCTGCTGGCTGCCCCTTCAGGGTACTGGGACACAGCAGGGCACCTTCCTGGGACGCTTCACAGCAGCCCTCCTGCTGGCTGATGGCCGGCATCCCAGAGGCTTAAGTGGACTACGGGGGCAGAGCGGTCCTTTGCACTTGGTAATTCTCCCTAAAGGTCAAGGTTGGCTGGATAGAGCTGTGGGAAGAAACTGCACTCCTACTGTCTCTGCTGCCAATCATTTTAATGTATCCTTCAGTCTTGAGGGCTGTCCCTTTCCTGGGTAATCGGCTTATGCATCTTTATCCTTCAATACACTGTGTCACACCAATTGCTCTGACTTCAACAGATTCACTCCTGATTTACCCTGCTAAAATCAAAAGGAGAGGTAGGCCTCTGTGTTACTGTTCCTAGGAATGAATGCTGAAAGTCTCTTTTGATCTGTGCAACAGCTACAGAGCAATCTGTATTAGAAACTGGCCCATTACTGCTCTTTGTCCATATGACTCATCTTGATCCTATTGTTGTCAGCCATTAATGTAATTCCTAAGAAATCTTTTTTATTTTTTGGTTTTTAGTTTCTGGCTGCCAGCTTTAGTTTCACCTCCTTCTTATGCACAAGTTTTCCTCCAATTTCTGCAGGTGCTACCCCGCCTGGCACAGAGTGAACCTCTTCCCCTCGCTCACACAGGAGAATCAGGGCAGCCCTGTGCGGTGGGTACTGAACACCGCCAGTCATTCTCCAGTGAGAAACGGGGTGCAGGGGCCCCCACCTGAGAAGAAACAGCCCCAAAGCCAGCTAATGGGATGGTTCTTTTCTGAACCCTCTCCTCCCCTGGAAGAAGAGGGAAACTTTAGGTTAAATGTGACTGCGGTCACTGTGGCTGCACGGCACAGAAGTCAATGGAACAGCACGGTGTCAATCCAGTCCAGTCCCCGTGATGGCACTTATGGCACTCTTTAGCTGCCCTTTCTCTTTACCCCAACCCTCACACACAGTCCCATGACTTCTGTTGCCTGCCAAGCCCAGCTTAGTTCTGCTTTCAGCTCCTAACTCACTGATCCACTCACACATACACACACACGTATTATCAACACCTGCACTCGTGGCCTGTCTTTCCTACTCCCTCCTCACCCCAAGATGCGAGTTGCCCACAGCCACGGGGCAGGCACAGATGCACAGAGGCTGACTCAGTGCAAGGCTGCATGTTGCAGCCCACCCTGTGTTTCCGAGCAATCCTCCCAGGCCATCTTCACCTCAGAGGTCAGCTGTGAGTAAGAACAATGTGTCAGACGAGAATGCAAAACTCCTTTGCCAGTGACAAGAAGGGCTCGGGGTCTCGTTCAACCTAACGTTGCTGGTGAGACAGGCTGATGCCACACAGAACAGTACTGGGAAAAATTCAGAAATCAAGGAAATGCCAACTTGCAGTTTCAGGCTTTCTGTGAGGAGAGAATGACCATTTGCCTCCACGTGGATCCCAGTTCAGCCCTGGAATCTGAATCCTGAAAAACCAGCAGTTGGGTTTTTCCCTAATCTTTTCTGAGAGGCGCTTCAGGACTTTTCCATGCTGCCCAATGAAGAACATTGTTGCCTCATCCCATACAGCTCGAGAGTCTCTTATCAACTGTGTGGCTGTGATCCACTCTTGACTTGGTCACCACAGGTACACCATTTCTAAAATGAGATGTACTTTCACTACAAGAACAGATCCTTCTGTATAGAAGCATATTCGCAGCTCAGAAAAATCTGGCCCATTCAGACTTCAGCTACTCACCATTTCTAGCAGGTAAGGTTTTGTGATCCTTTCACCCAAAGTATGTCAACTGGGAGCTTGGACCTTTATTTCTGTGAGGCCAGGGCTAATTTCAAGGGCATTTCACCCCATTGGAAACCAAAAGCACTGCATATACTCTGTGCACATAGGTCTTACTGTCTCATTCAGGAAAATGCTGTCTCTGTGGGATGACCATGAACTGACAAGACATCTGTGTGCATGCAAAACCACCATATCTAGGCCCTAATTTTTCTGAAAATGTTTGGCTCTGAGAGCTATGCACATTAAGCAGTTCACCTTCCCTTCCCTGTGGTAGAAAATAGGCTGAATCAAGAGAAGAATTACAAATGGGACTTGGAAAAATGTGTAATTCTTCAGAACAATTTGGGCAACAGCATGATATAGTAGCTGCACACTTTTCCATGTGTTTGTATCTCACCGTCTTCATGAGAAGTTTGCCACTGTCCTACAAACAAGAAATGGCTGAAGCATTTGAGGTATGAGAAGGCCAAAAGTAGCATGAACTGTCTCACAAGCCAGCTCTCTAGTTGGTAAGCCAATTCTCTTTCCCTGAAGCCATTCTGATGCCAAGATGATATTGCCATACCTTTGGCAGGGAATCACACTCCAAGAAAGGAGGGGGAAACTGAAACAGTGAAACCACGCTTCACCTTACAATAATAACCATCTTCACATAGGCAAGCCTGCAGGGACATGGGGAGCCCGTGCCTTATACGGAGAGAAACTTGCCATATGCCCAAGGGTCTCAAGGCATAGTGGTCCATTTTAGCATCTGAACTGTATATGATCACTGATAGTCCCTAATTTTCAAGGTAAATATATATGGTATTTATTAAATAAGTAACTGCTTGCAATCCTGTTACCTCATGAGCATATCTTTACCTACAATGAGATGAAAGTAGAGGTTGCTGTCTCTTTGAAAGCTCCAGTGAGAAGTGCTTCTGTTAGACAACCTTCCTCTCACTCTGGTGTTACAAAAACAGTGCTGCTGTGGGTTGCATGATCACCATCAGTGGACCTCAGCAAACTAGGAGACAGCTCAAGCATTGCTGACCAGTGATTAAGCATTAACAGGAATCCAGCAAAAGTACAGCAAAAGAGGACATCAGGGAGCAAGGAAAAGAGCTGCAAAGCTCCAGTCAGGGAGAGAAAAATGTTACATCTACACAGCAAGGCTGTTCCCCTTCCTACTCTCAGCAAATCTTGCCACTTCTGCAAGAGTTCTCTTTGCAAACAGTCAATAGGGGTGAGGTTTAGACAAGGGGAAAAACAAACTTCTTGAGCATGAAATGCAGAATGCGAAAGACAAAACCAGCCTGAATAGTCTAGCAATCCATTAACATAAGGTTACGTGACCCATATTTTCCATGTTTCTAAAACACATCCAAAGTAGCTAACATCTCGTATGTGGCGGGTGTCCAGAGAAAGCCAAGCCAAAGCAAGACCGGGCAGTCCTCCAGCGGAGTGGTTTAGCTTCAAAAGCTGAAGTGCACTTAAAAACTTTAAGGGGGAACAAGAGGCCATCTTTAGATGCTGTTTCGCCAACTGTACATGGATTCCCAACCTGAGGAGAAGTTCCTCTCTCTGGATTAATGCTCTACCTTTGTGCTATAGTTTAGCACACCTGAATGGCCCTATCTAAGCAATTTGTTCTACAAATTAGCACAGCTGACATTGCCATTTCTAATATACTCTCTGCTCTGTATCCAGGGAAAATTTCTCCCAGCACAGAAACACACCTATTTATTTAGCCGCAAACCAGGGCTCAAAGTGGGGAGGAATGGTTTTACAAATGAAGAGTGATGGAGAAATTCTGCGTATGGCAGAACATAACCAGCCTCCAGTAACAAGTGCCACAGAAATGCATGGATAAGTAATTGTATGTTTAGAAGAAGGCTGTGTCAGTCTCTACTATTGGGGAAAATAGCATAGCAAGGAGCTCATTTTTTGTCCCATCTAAAACTACAGTTTCCACCAGCACCAGAGCAACTAAGATAATGCCGCTGACAAAATGGTACTTGCAGTGTAACACTCACAGTATTGGCTGCATCCCTTGCAAATTTCCCATCCATGTTCTTACTCCAGTCACTGATGTTTTTCTTGGGTAGAGGTAACTGGCACGTGCTGTAAAGTCGGACCAGCTGGTAGGCAGCTTAGCAGAGTGAGGCTATTACTTTTTATGGCTGTTTTGCCTTGCCGTGTTCATCCAGGTAACTGGTGAGGTACAACAAGCAAGAAGAAAAATAGGTCTTGAAAGAGTTTTCCTTCTGATAACACCGAGATGAAAGACGTGGTTTCAGAGATCTTCTAATATCCTTAAGGTAGAAATAGGGGCAGAAGTCATTTCAGAGAAGATACGTACAGCCAAGTGATTTCAGCCTCAGCAGCCTGCAGCATGCATTGAGCAGGCTAAAGGACAAGGGGCCGTACGGCTGCTCATATCAACCCAGCACACACAGGAGTACTATCCACATCACAAAACCAGTCATGACATAAAACTCTGCTCTGCTGACAGCAGTAGTGAAGGAAGCAAGAGCTGATTCAGCTTGAAGACTGAACTCCCACCTCTATCTAGTGAATGTGAAGGAGCAGAAGAACTGGAAAAGAACTGAGGAGTGGAAAGGGAAAAAAAAATTGTTCTTCTCATACTGACTCTGGCAGACAGCTTCTCTGGTGTCCTTACATTGACAAAAAGCCTGCCCTCCTCCTTAGCAGCTGCCTCTTGTTTCAATATATTAATATCAGGATAACAAATGTGTCCAGAGAAGGCATTCACACAGTGCCTAAAATACCAAGAGTGCCCATGTCAATGGAATTCCAGAATTTTGAGTTGACTCCTCTTACTTCACAGAGCACATTGCCCAGAGCTTTTTGAAATAACCAGGTGCAGAAGTTCTTATTTATTTATTTATTTATTATTTTTTGGGGGAAGGGTTAAAAAACAAACCACAACAAGACCCAAACTTTAAACACATCCCTTTATTAAGCTATATCATATTTTATTGACTGTACTTGTTGGGGCACACTGCACGGCAAACACCAAAGATTTCCTGCGGGATGCATTTGGATTGTTTCTGTGTGGTAACAACAGATTGCAAATGCGTACAGGTAATCTTTGTGTAAATACAGGCTGGGAAAAGATCACCCTCATCCTCACATAGTACTGCAGGTAGTCATACAACAGACATGGGAGTACACGCTCCAAACCTACACGCATTCCAAGCTACAGAGCTTCTCAGAATGGCCTGTTTATAAAGCAAAATACTTATGCCTGTAACACAAAGTTAAATGCCACCACTATAATGGGCCACCAGAAAAAAAAAGCAGGGAAGATGAGAATTACTGCCAGTCCAAGGTCTTTGAAAGAGCTGGGAGTTTGCTATGTGAAATTCCTAGCTGTTAGCATGTAAAAGAGAAACAGGATTGGCAGTGTGTAAATGGATTGCCATATGTGCAAATGAAAGGAGTGGTTGGGGATCAGATCCAGATTCACAAATCTGAAAAACAAAACACTTTCAGGCATAAGACTTGCTGAAAGAGAAGATAAAACAGGGGCAAAATGGTAGAAGGAAAAGAAATAGAATACAAAAGAAAGGAACGGCTAAAAATAGGGGAAGAGATGGTGACCTGCTTTTGTTATTGCCAATGTTACTGTACACTCTGTGCATGACCTCGATGACAAGTTAATTTTATTATGCTTTTCCTCAGTTTCCTGCAACCGTAAAATAGATATAATAACATTTCTCTACATCACAGGTATAAATGCCTCAAGTTCCTTAAACTGAAAGCAATGGCAAGCTATAAAATACTAACTACAGTGTTAAAAAACATCAGGCAGGCATAAAGGAGAAAAGCCAGCTCAGAGGAGAAAAGGAGAAAAACTCAGCTCACTGGTGTCTGTGGAAAAATATCATTCAGGGTGCCATAAAAAGCTAAGTCATTCTTGCAAAGAGACGTGGCTGAGGAAAGCAGTGCTCTATCCTTATTATCATTCCCCTTCTCAGCACAGCTTCCTATTGAAAGGACATTCAATATAAACAAATAAATGCTGATGTGATAGCGACAGTGATCGTGACAGATGAAGGCAGATCAGAATCCCATTGTGTTAAGCACTGCAAACACCTAATGATCTTACTCCAGAGTTGCTTATTTAGGCTGTTAGCACGAGACAACAACAGACAGAGTATACCGCTAAGAGACATACATACTGCAATGATTTTTTTTTTCCAATTAGGTTTCATCTTGGTGAAATGATAAGTGATCCCAGCATCATACTTTTGGGAATCTGGATCTGTCTGTTCTGTATGAAGGCAGCCAGCAATTCGCTGCCACAGAGGGCAGAGACTGCATCAGGCAGTTCGCACAGCAGTAACTATATGCACATTATTTTCTCTGCAGTGGATGACAGGGAAGAAGGCATTTTTGGCAACGCTCTCCAGATTATTTTTTTTTTCTGTTCCCCAGTGAATCTCTGCTTAAATGAAGGGCACTTACAGGGTACATCATTTCCTTATTCCTGCAGTTCGGTCATTATTTTGTCTGCAGCGCTGCAGGGATCATAGCATGTAGCTTTGGACTCTGCCAGTCAGTCCTGCCAGTATTTAAAGAAAGAAATGAAGCCAATGCAGCAAAAATGCTGATTGTACTATGGTCTGGGAGTAGTGCTATTCATATTCAACTCACGGTGAAGCCTGTTACAACATCATAAATCCTCTGTAGCTGCAAGGCTGCGGGAGAGAAGCCTGCTTTCTCTGCCTTTCTTGCACAGCCTATTCTTGTCACTGTATGTCACGCTCTCCTCCATCACCCTCCATCACTTCTGCACAGTTCAGGCAGATCCCAAGATCCTGGTCGGCAGGGTTATGTGTTAGCAAAGGCCTTTTTCCTCCATGACCCAAAAGCCACAAAAGCCAGGGAGTTTCCTGCTGTTGATCCACATGTTTGTACTCTGAGTAAATTTGACATAAGAAATATGGAGTCCCCCATGGTGCCAATATTAACAATTTTCTGAGTACAACAGCACTTTAAATGGGAACAGAGACAAGGCTCTTGGAAGAAATAAAAGCAGCTGTAAATGTCAAATTCATTTAATGTTGGGAAATCATATGTCTAGAGAGACAGGCTCATAATAGTTATAACTGCTGGGTAAGAAACATTTTTTTCATTTTCTGCTGAATAGTTGTAAGCTTTTTTCCCCCCCCATCTTGCTTCACAATGGACAAGATAGAGACTCTTGAGAATTTTCCTGTGAGAAGACAGCAGGTTGCAACAAATAGTTAATCGCTAGTGAATATGGCCATTTGCTTGGGGTTGCAAGACACTGATTGTCCAAGCCATAGTAAGAGACAGTAACTTAACAACTAAGCTTACAGCATCAGGCTAGAAAGGCCAAAAACGAGCAGAAAGCCAAAAAGGAAGAGCCAAAGTAACTTTCTCAAGGATAAAAAACAGTCTAGCAGCAGAGCCAGCTTGAGCCGTGACCAAGCCCTGTGTGTCAGGAATTATCAGTCCAGGACTCCAGGATTTAGTAAACCAGCATGTTCCCTTGCCCCGCTGGTATGCTGAAGTTTAGGGTTAAATATATGAAAATACTGCTGGAAGGAATACATAAGAAGAGTTTCAAGCAATTAGCACAGTTCTTTTATTGGGTGCAAGGTTGCCGGGGCATTTGGAGAGTTGCAGCACTACTGAGCTAGGGACAATGACAGTTCCCCAGGCAGTTGATCTAACACACTGCTGACATAAAAAAAAAATAAAATTGTGCACTCTTTTAAACTGCTGGCTTTTGCATGCTTCATACTTAACCAGGTGAGAGCTGGCAAATTAGCCTAATAGCAGCTGAGAAAATCTTTGACTCTCACTGCATGTGTATCATGCATCTGTATCTGGGCTGCCTAGTGTTTTATGAGCAAAATGTACAGCTTTCAATATACCACTTACAACGGGATAGTGATCAAGACAGCTACAGAGTAGAGGAGTGCAGAAGTAGCAGGAGCTTGGATTCTGTTACCAAGTTCATCAGGTCACAAAGATATGACATGGCTAAACGCTGTAACTTACACGTTCTGTTTGCAGGTGGAAAAAACAGAGGTTGTGCGTTCTCCATCCTTGGAGGTTTTCAAGACTGGATAACGCTGTGAGCAGCCTGGTCTGACCTCTGCTGACCCTGATTTGAACAAGAGGTTGAAGCAGAGACCTCCAGAAGTGCCTTCCAATGCCAACTATCCTGGGCTCATCACAGCATGAGGCCGAGGTGCTGCTGCCCGTGGTGAGCAGAATGGCAGCTTCTGGCCATGGCTCCCTTCAGCCAGTGCTGAACAGTTTTTGGCTCCTGAAGACAGACCCCTCCATTTCCTATGCTCCACCAGGAAGCGTCAGTGGGGTATGGCTACAGAGGCAGCTTAACCTAGTAGTGAAAGAAATATCCACCCACATCCTTACTTAGCTTAAATCATGAGCTCCGGATCTAATGAGCGCTGACACTTTGCACTGAGCTGCCTGGACATACGATTTAGCCAGGCATTCACGTCATGAGCAGAAATTTCTCTAAATCATGTCATATTCTCTTGAAGGCAGTCACATAATCCAAGCACAAACAATTCTGCTACTGCTCCTCACACCTGCTCTTCAAATGCCCCACCTTACGGACAACCCAAGCACATAACTTTGTTTTCTGATTTTTTTTTTTAGGGTTCTGCTGGTTCTTTTTCACTCTTTCCATGTCTCTCTTTACATTTGCTGTTAAGTATTTTCTCTTCATTTATCCATATAAAGGAAATAATAATGCCATGTTTATTCACTCTTAAGGCTATTCTTCCACAGGGAGACCCCCAGTGATCTCTGATGATGAGCAGGGGCTGTAAATGCACTAAGATGAGAAGAAAAATGGGGAGTCTGCTGCCTTAATAAAGCTGTTGGAGCTCTCAATACGGTAAAATAACCTAGAGCATACAGCAATGAAAAAGAAAAGATGCATTTTCTGTGGATGTAGTTGACATGCCATCAGAATTTGCTGTGATTAGAAAAGCTAAAGACAGTAATAGCCATGTAGGCATTTTCCTCCTTGGTGAATGTAGTTATTGCTTGGATCTAGCACAGTGTCAGGCTTGGCAACAAAATGCAAGACAGCTCTTACAAAAACAGCCTGCCATGTGGATGGGCATAAGGCATGGTAAGCTGTGTGGTGTGATGGTAAATTCTGCATGTTCAAAAGTTGAGAACAGGCTCAAGATCTACATGGCTCAAGCATGCAAAGACCAACTACTGTAATCATATTTCAGGGGCTCTCAGTCACCCTTCCTGTGGTGATGAGGAGGAACTGTTCAGCCCCAGCGCCACAAACAAGGGAAAGCAAACTAAGAAATTGGCAATTTCTAGCAATAGCTGTCACTGTAACTGCCTGTAACAACATGGGAGGAGGAAAGGACATCACGAATCAGAACTATGGCAATGTGGAACTACTGCAAAAAGGGGTATCTCTTTTTCTGACCCTGGGAGTCAAAAACCAATGCCTATATAGAAGAGTGCAGAATAGGTCAAGCAAATACACTTTTGGATTTATGTTAACTCTATCAGAATGGGATCTGAGCCAGGACAGCATCAACTCCACCTATCACATGCCCTGAAATAGCTTATCACCCAGTTGAATTGCGGGATGAGCAGGATATCCTTGCTACCTGACTGTTCTCCATTCATGTGAACAGATACAATGACCAGAGACTGGGTTTCAGATATCATCGCACTCTCCATGGTCTGATTTTCCATTTGAAATCCCAGCTATTTCCTGGGGGAAGGCAACCTTCCTTTGAGCTGTCATTGTGTTGTCACCTCTGCACAGCAGGTGAGCAGGAGCTGCTCATAATTAACCAGAGCAGCAGCAAGAATGACCTCCAGCCAGCCCCTGCTCACAAGATAACGCAGCAAGATTTGTCAGTGCCATGTAACGAGGGCCTTGACAACAGCAGTTGCAGCCGTGCTTGGAGAAAGTCTGTAATCCTTCACAAAAGTGAGGAACTTGTAGCATGAGTACGCATATCTGACCTAGCTTTAATCCACCTGGTTGAGGTATCCCCAGCAGCAAAGACAGAACTGCCACAAAGAGAGAGCTGCCACATAAATGGGCAGAGACCCAAGTGGTTTTGTATAGTCCAAACTGAAGTCCACGCTACTGCTTATGTGCTGCTATAGCTCAAGGTAGCTCAGGTAGCTCTTCACGTAGCTCTTCATGTGCTGTCACTGTGTTCCCAATTCCAGCTGAGATATTGCCTCAGTTCTACTTGGAGAGGAAGCACAAATGAAAAAGAGTACTGGGAAGTGAAAATCCTCAGATCACCTTTCCCCTTTCACATACAGTGCAACCTCTGCTAGGAGACCAAAGCAGCATCTTGTTTGTGGATCTCAGGCTGGAAATCCACATGCCAGTATAATTTCTGGGCCTGTCTTACCATCCTTGACAAAGTTAAAAGTTACCCAGACTGGAAGATAAACCCATGAAGGCTGGCTCAAACATGCTCTGCTCAACCTCTACAGAAGCTGTAGTTACACAATGCTCCTAGCTTTCTTACACCTTCTTCCCATGGAGCACCAAAAGCACTTTGCACCCAAACCCAACACAGCCGATTCATTCCTGCCTTCTTCATTCACTACACGTCCCTCCAGCTTCCCAGTGAAGGGGGCAGTCCAACTCGCTGGAGACCCCCTGCCAGCTTCAGGAGGCTTTCAGTTTATCTGCAGCAAGAGGGGTTGTCCCGTATAAAAGGCGAACAGCATCCACAGCCAGACTTTCAGGGATGGCTGAACACTGAAACTCCAAACACAGGCCAGAATTTGGGCCATCTTCCAGACTAAAAGCAGCCTGAGATGGAGATTTGATTCTGACTTCTTCCTGGGATTGCAGGACGAGGGGGCAGCATGTGTCCCTCATGCAAGTGCTTTCCCCCCTGCTGCTGCTGGGTCATGGCAGAGTTTGGGGGAAAGCTTCTGCCTCAGAACTACACTCAATGAGTGCCATTTCTCCTCAGGAATGATTTGGGCCAAAGTGCCTGACAGAGGTAAAAAAGCACAGGGCTACTGAAGGTGGGTGAGGCAAAGCTCCGTCCTACAGCAGGGAGCAGTTTTCATCCTTCTCCCCACCTTTGACAGAGCATCAGGTAGAATGGTACAAATATCCACATTCCCAAATGCCACAAAACTTCTTACTGTTTGACCTAAAATACCGAGTGGCATCACCATGATGGATGCCAGCCTTCAGGCCCAGAAAGACAGATGCTCTGAAAGTAAGAAACGTACATAAGGGGACCTGGACACCTCTGAGGTGCTCGCACGAGGAGCTTCCTGGGGCAGAGGGGATGGAAGAGAGAGACGCAGGCAGACTGAGCAGCAGGGCCTCTTCTGGGGCTGGGCAGATGGAGCTCATTTGGCACAGCCACGGAGAGCCACGTTTATCGTCCACCCACACAGACTCTGGGACTGTTGGCTTGATGCTTTCATTAGCAGCCTCACTTCTCAGAGCCAGCGAAGAGGAAGGAGGGGGGAACAGCACTGAGAGGACACCAGGAGAAGAAAGCAGGGTGAGACAAGGGCGCTGGATTGCAACACCAGGAGCATGGGGCTGTCTCAGCACATTTGCTGAGGAGCTGCTTCAGGGGCAGGACGAAGCAGGCGGCTGTTTATCAGCAAATAGCTGCTTAGGTCCGGAGCTGAAGAAGGATCTGCCTGCAGCAAGAGGGTTAATTTTAAGTTGGCAAAGAGCTTCTCCGACGTTTTCACTTCCACCATCAAATCTCTGGGGCTGGCAGTTGCTAATTACAATAATGAGAGGTGACAGTCACATGACACGTGGTGGATGGCTGAGCTGGGCTGAAAACCCAGAAGGTCACAACGAATTGCAGCGACAGGATTCAGAAACCCCTGCCCCACATTTTCTCTCCCTCTCTCCCTGCTTCTTCTCCCCCCCTGCCCCCATCTGCAGTACCACAAAAGCAGAAAACATTACCAAAAAAAGAAAGAAAGAAGCATCATTCTAGTAACTAGAATGCAAACAGAAGGAGGGCATGAAGACTGGGGACAGGAGCTGGGTTTCAGTGGACATGCTGTCACTCCAGCTATCAAGATTCCCAAACCATATGGCCAAAAGAGACTATCTAAGCATCTCTTTTCATTTCCCACATAACATTAACCGGGAGACAACACCCTGCTTTAGTGGCAGTTAAAGCGGTAGCATTCTGAACTCTAAGATTTTATTTTGACAAAAAGAAGCCTGCAAAGAGAGGGCACAAAACGGGTATACAACACATGAGCTCTGCGTGTTCCCACTCAGATTCGCATTGCACTGGCATAAATGACTGCCCAGAGATAGGGTCCTTTGCATCATTGTGAAACTGAGCCTCACCTAAGTCACATTCTCACCCGTTCCCCCCCTTATCTAGCACGGAGAAAAACGGTTTTGGCTCAGTCCCATTCCCATGACCAGTAAGCGAATTACAGCTACTGCCTTTCTCACATCAAAGATCAATCCAGCCCTGACCTTAGACTTACCCCGTGGGCCTGTCCAGAGCTATTATGAGTGATTAGTTCAGAATTTCCCCTGCAGCATTTCACAGCGACGCTATGATCTGCAGGTCATGGCATGTGCTAGAGAAAGCTATGTGAAAGCTTTCTAATGATATCAAAATTATGTGAAGGAGAAACCTGCTCACCATCCACAACATCTCCGTCCCATGACATGGATCCCAGCTGAGTGACCTCGCAATGCCATTCAGTCAGACAGCTGCCATCACACCGCTGGACAACAGGGGCCCAGTCAGGCCACAGACATTGAAGGTGCTGTAGCTGGCTGCTGAGGCCTTCTTTAAAACGTTTCTCGTGGATTATACTGCAAGAAGAGGTAACTGAGCCATCAATGGAAACAGTGAGATTTACAAAATAAAGGAAACAGGACTTGCACTTCTTTTTGATCTCTTCTCATGTTATGAAAAATTGCTCAAGAATACTTTGATTGCTTTTTCTAACTTGTTCTGCATTAAAGGTTGGAGTAGATGGTCTCTTCCAACTTGAACTATTCTGTGATAACTTTGAATGATTCTATGATAATTTAGCATTTTTCCTACCTATTTTATCACAACAGATTTCAAGAATCAGCTGAAGTTACACATTTTGAGGGCAAACTTAAAACAAATTTGGAGAGGGAGAGGGTCATTTTTCATAGATCTATTCAAAACTCCACATGTATCCACATTCAGTACCAGTTTTATTCAGATGTCCAACAAGCCCACTGCAGAAGAAGCACCTTTCTGAGGGATAGTCTTAAAAAGTTTCAGAACATTTCTGCCTTCAATGAGCTGGTGATGACTGCTCTTCCAAGAAAGCTCTCTCCAGATATTTAAAGAATCGCCAAATTTTAGATAGCAAAGAAGTAGCCAAGCTGGAATTTAGCCCACAGAGCAGACATAAATGGCTGTATGAAAAATAGATGAGATCTTTGATGAAAAAGGGGATTCAGTTACTCAGCTCATGTATAAGAAGGTCCTAGAAAAACATTGCCTGCTAATTCTGTGAAGAGGTTCGGCACTGACTCAGACCGAAGCATCTGGCTCTCTCCTGAATCAATGCCACCGTTTCCTGAAGCCTTAAGGATTTTTTCTCTTCTTTTGGCAGCTTCACCTTCAGTCACTGAACCCTGCCTGACTCAGCTTAATACGGGACTGTAGCTGGAGACCTGTTATGGATTTTAGGCATACATGCCTAAATAAATAAATAGTGATAACAACAGCAGCAGCAACAGCAATAAGAAAAGACCATTTTTAGCGAAGAATACTAGGAAAAAACACCTATCTTTTAGCAGTGACATGTAATTAGAAAAATACTGTGTCCTGTCCTGACATTTGAAATTGTAATTGCAAACACTCATCAAATTGGCTTTTCCTCATTGTAATGATCCTGAAGAATCACTGTAATTGCAACAGCTCTGTAATTTGCAACAACTTTAAGGAGTGAATTTATTAGCACAAATGGTAGGAGTTGCAGGAACTTTTACTTTGACTATAGGGCAACCTTTACAGCCTGATGTGTGGAGAGGAGCAGTTACACCACCGTGCTGACAGAAGCCTGTACTTCTTTGCTACTAGCGGAGCTGAAGAAATAATGCTTCATTTTCTGTTCATAAAGTGTTCATGACTTCTTACTACATGTATGTAATTGGCAAGTTACATGGTTCCTCATGCCCAGATCTGAGGAATGGCTGTTACAGAACTGGGCCAAGTGCCCCCTAGTAAATCTATTTAAAATTATTTCAGGAGTGAGGTCTGTGGAAGTCAGTAATGACAGTGATAGGCTCCTGGATTACCTAACTGAACATAGGTATATTGTGTGTGGACATCCTATGATGGCAGCACAAACCCTGCAAGATGATAAGCATGCCTCCCCTTGCACAGTTTCACCCTTTTCCCTATCCTGCTCAAAGCTTGTGTCTAGTTTTGGGGGTAATTTGATCAATCTGTGAGACTGTTGTTCACTGATTAATTGAAAACTGTTTCCAAAATATTAATTTCAGTGTTGCAGATGTAAAAGATTTACCATAGCATCCAGATGGTTTCCTAGACCAGGAAAGCTTGCTTCCATTAGTTCTTTAATAATGTTTATGAGTGCAGTTTCCTTATCCTTTTCTCAGAGACTCTATGACCTGAGGTTTGCATTTCCTATTTCCTATAAAACCCATGATTTACTACCACACATTCAGGGAGAAACCTATTACAAAATAATCCAAAAGGCTAATGATAACCTTGCATAAACAGCACTGCAGTCAGAGCTTTCTTTCTCCACAGCAACATTTCAGGCGGTATCATATCAGAACTTCCTACAGCTACTTTCAAAGAGGAGATGGCTCTGCAGTGTCCTCTGGTATCCCAGGATTTTAAGCAGTACCTTCCCTTTTACAAAGAAAGAGCAACACAGAGCAGAAGCTGAAGCCATGTCTCTACAGGGAAGTGACAGGAAGAAGGGGGTGGGAAAAGGTGTGCTTTCCCACGACTGGAGGCTAATGCTAATGGTTTAAATTAGGGAATTTAAAATCAACTTCTAGCCCTGAGGTGCTGTCTGACATTGGGCAGACCACCGGACCTACTGTGTTTAAACCTAGGAGGTTTTTTTAAACATTTCCTGCTTTTCAAGAACATGAATGAAGTCAATCAAAGTACTTTGTGAACATCAATTGAAAGACACTAGGAAAAAATACCATTAACAGTAGGAAGTCTTGGCAAATGAATGAGCTCTAGCCTTCACCTTATACATTACTCTGAAAGAAGGCAATAACGTTGAGCTAAAAAGTTGACAAGGATATATCTTTGTCCTTTGTGAAGCACAGCCCTCTGGCAGCTTAATCCTTCTCAATACCACCAAGCCTTCTGTAACCTCGCTTCAAAAATGTAACAAGGCACCCCAAATCCTCACGCCTTTATGAAAATTGACAAGGCACAAAGCTTATAAGAGGAAATGTCACACTGCAAAGATGATTTGGAAAAGTAATCAGCAATTGAGTTCAATTTACAGCTTTCAGATCGTGCAGCCTCCCTGACTCATCCAAGCCACTCTGCTTTATCGGAACTGCCAGTATCACCCTGAGACAATGTATAATAAAATATGGAAAAAGTGTTTGAAATGTGTGACCTCACTGATGCAATGACATGAGAAACACTTCTCACTGTAAAATATAATTATGTGGCTGCATTAGCTTGGAATCAGACCATATATTGCTGCTGCTACTGCCACTACTTCAGCCCTACCACTTCATGTCCAGAGGACTTCACGGTTCAGGGCACGCACATCCAGCCCCTTTCCCCAGTACGAAATGCAAGCTTCACTTCTGGCTACAGTCCTGAGTTATATGGGACGGAACCACACTTGCGCATCATAAGGATGAAGCATTGTGAGGCAACACCCTTATATGCCCCTTCTGCTCTCAGAGAGAGGCAAAAAAATGGGTGTCCATCAGTTACTCCTTTGCAGATGGAGGAACATCAAATTATGATTCGCCAAATAATAAATAAAGCTTTTCTATTCTTTCCTCTATTTTAGTATAGAGCTTAGGTGCTAAAATAACCCCCCTTAAGCTGGTTACTGTTACTCACTTGAATAACACTACTGCATTCATGATTTTAGTTCCAAGTACTGCAGTCTTTCTGCATTCCATGGCTGTAACATGGCACGGTGAGAGGATGCTGCAGCATTCCTCCTAATGGCTCTGAAGCGCTGCTAATGCCTGCAGTGCCAGGCAGTGCTGCACACGGTATCTGCAGGAGGAGAGAAACAGAGTAACTCAGGTTGGAAGGGCCATCTCTCTTAAGGTTTCTGGCCCAAACTGTGCTCGCAGTAGAGCTAACTTCAAAGCTGGGCCAGGGAGGGAGGATAAACAATAATCGCTTTCATCTGCCACTCCTGGGCAAGACAGAAAGTAAACACTTGTTTACACAGATAAAATGCAGCATTTCTAGGAACTGCTAAAGAACAAAATCACCAGGCAGTATAGATCTCATAGCAAGAAATTGATAACAAAAGGTCAGCCCTAGCACCTCATATTGCTACTTCACTGACATTCTGTTTTTCTAAAAATCAAATGTGCAGGCTAGGCAGCTGCCTTTTTTTTTTTTTTTTTTTTTGAGTCAAATTAAAGGTTAGGTCATTTCAGAGAGAGGCAGATGTCTAAACATCCTGGAGTTATTCTCCCAGTGCAAACTGCAGCTGGAGCCACCCAAAGTCAATGCTGCAGACTAGCCTGCAGCTCTTCCAAAGTCTGTTTCAAACCACTAGCCACTGGCCCTTCATCTGCTATGCTCAATTCAGTGGTCAGAACAGAACAAGGCATCGTGGTTAGCGTGCCAATGAGTCAATGGAAACATGTCTAAGATTACAACTCTCAGCATTGGCAACATTAGTGGAATTATCTGGGTTGGAGCAACGGTGTGAAAACTTAACAAAACAAGCCTCATGTAGTCTCAGCTTTGCTCCATGAACCAAGCAGCTGAATGAACATTACTCAGAATGAAAACTTGTGTATGTACACTAGTCTTTTTTTTTTTTTTTAACCCCTAACAGGAGTTTTCAAATCACAGCTCCTCCCACTGCCCAAACACCACCCTTTTCTAAGGTGACTAAAAACCATCATGTCCCTCTTGTTAGAAATTCTGCTCTCTCTTGTTTTTATTCAGCATCAGAATGAAGCATGAAATTATTCAAAGTTCCCAGAAAGCACTGGAGTCAAAAACACAGAACTGGGGATTTTCAGGTAGTCCCCGGTCAGGACATGTCTGCACTGCCACATCTGCTACAGGAGAGTTACAGCTCCACATTTCTCGCTGTCTTCCCTTCACACCTCTTTTCTCCATCCAAACTACTTGATCTTGGTGCAGCACGGAGGTGCCACCCCACCCCTAACAGGGCTTGGGCAGAGTAGACCTTATGTAGGAACAGTGTTAGTAGACACCTCGAAACTTCGCATGTCAACTGTAGGCAAAGGAAGACTGTCCCCTACTCTCTATAGAGGCCTCCTGGCACTTCCCCTCTTGCCCCTGATTTTGTTGGGTTATCTGAAGACTTCCTTCCAAAGAATGGTGCTCAGAGAGGGTTATGCGAGGTGATGATCATATATATGATAATGTGGCACTTCCTGCTCAAACGACTTCCAGAATGCCTCTTGGGCACAGCGAGCAGTGTGCAGTGCTCCCAGATGTTGACTACGTGTCTAAGGATATACGAGGGGAAAAAATGTACACAATGGAGTTAGCTGGAAAACCAATGTGAGACTGGGCAGTTCAAGTCTGCACTCTGATGCTCATGGGAACAGTATGTTCCTTCAATCTTCAATTTCCTCTTTCTTTAGACTTTGGCTACCTTTGTCCCCTACTATAACCTAAGATCTTGAGCAGGGCAGCTCCAAGGAAAAGGCTGTTCTGTGCTGTCTGTATTTCCTCCTTCCCCAAGCCTCAGCTACTGCTTCAGCTGGAGCTGAGGTACTGAGCTAGATCACCAGTGCTGGGTTGCCCGGTTTATGTGGACCCACACTGGCTGTCAGCATGGACAACTTAGCTATTGCTGTACTGTGCTCTGGGCAAAGAGCTCAAGCCCTACTTACAGTTAGGTCAAACAAGGCTTTGCTGAAAAAAAAAAAAAAAAAAAAAAAAAAAAAAAAGTCATTAGCTAAAGGTACACAAGCACCTGGCTACAGAGGTTGACGGGTTGAAGGCAGCTTTTGAGATCTGGAGCTGGTTAGTAAAGGCGTCCATCTCCTGGGATGCCTATCTATGCTCCTGCAAAGCAATGACCAAGCATCATGGGTTCGGAAATGCCTAGAGAAGAGATACTACTTGGAACAAATCAACTCAGTTACACATTACAGATCTTCCTTCTGAGAGGATCAGTAACAGAATGAAAGCTCACGTGGAATTGTTTTGTTCATGGCCCAAGTGGGGAAAAGAGGTAGTGAAAAGGGTGGAAGAGGAATTTGCAGCAAGAAACAGTCTCTGGATCCTTCAGGATTATTTCACTGGAAGAGACAGGATCTGAATCTGGAGCCACTCCAACAGTCATACTTTTCAATAGTAACACAGTATTGGCAGCATATGCATATGCAGAGTATGTTAGGTTGACTTTGGACTGTCTTACTTTCTAAAACGTCCTCAAGTCTCGTAGTTTTCTATCAGTCAAGCACTCCGCTAAATAAAGTGCACCATTCCATGCCCTCCTGAGTAGCGTGGTTTCCTGATAAAGAAATTGTCTGAGAATATGGCATACAAACACATTTCCAAGTGGCAAGGCAAGGCTTGAATTTGCAGTACAGCAGTTCCTCAGGTGTAGCTCCGTGTTTCTAGCCCATGATAAATGCGAGGTAGCTTAAAAGGTCTTGCTTGAAGATTGCAATAGGCTGTAGTGCCACAGGAAGTTTATCTCAATGTAACTTCCTCACGTGCTTTATCTTCACATGAAAATACCTGCCAAGTTTTACAATGCTCACGCAGTCACAGCAAAATCAGCTCTGCATGGAAGCCTATGCCCTGCTTCGCAGCGTGGGCTGTTCCCATGCCCAGCCAGATTCCCAGTCATTCGGGCTCCACCTCCCCTCCAACCAACCCAAACCAAAACATCTAAAGGATTTTTTACAACAGGAGCAATGAGTTCCTCCACCCTGCCCTATTCCCCTCTTTCTAGGAACTGGCGAGATCCCTTCACACATAGTTAAGGGAAAGAGGAAGGGGGGTAGACACGATCACATTTTGTAGGATGTTACTAATGATGGAAAACAGCTACTTCAAATAGAGCTCTAATTTCAAATAAAGTAGTTTTCAGACTTAACCGCTGTCTTGCAGATAGAAGTGGGATGTCTGTGACAGCTGTACTACAACGTGCCTCTTGCTGTATACAGTAGCTCTGCCATAAGGGATCATAGATGGTTTGTGGTGGTGGGAAGCCCCTGCTCCTAGGGCCTGCAGTTACTGTACTTGCAGAATTCCACCTTAAAAGCAATTGGACGTGCCTGTAACTCAGAGAAGTTTTGCTAAGCAATGACACATTGCACTTGGATCTGGAAACATAACATCTGGAAGCCAAATGTTAGAGGCAATATAAAAGAGCCAGCCCAACACACCAGTGGGGCATTTCTAAGCCAGAAACATCCTCAGGATGGACCTCGTCCTTCTCTGGGTGTTCCTGCCTCTGGTGACAGTGGCATGGGGCCAGTATGGTGACTACTACTACGGCCCCTATAACTATGGAGATAACGATGAATGGGTCAATGTGTACCGGCAGGGTTTCAACTTCCAGTGCCCGCATGGGCAAGTGATCGTGGCCGTCAGGAGTGTCTTCAGCAAGAAGGAAGGCTCCGACAGACTGTGGAACTACGCCTGCATGCCGGCAGCCCAGAGCCTCGGTGAGCCGACAGAGTGCTGGTGGGAAGAGATCAACAGGGCGGGCACCGAATGGTAGGACACCCCGAACCGTCCTGGCAGGGCGCAGCCCTCATACCCCCTCTGGAAGGCGGGTGCTCGTACCGCAGCCGTAGCGATGGCAATGAGCAGTAACTGCCTGAGACCCCTTAATCGCGATGCATGCGTGAGGGCAGTCAGCAGCATCCCCTCTGCCTCCTCTGTAGCGCTTCCTTGCTGGAGGGCCTCAGTGCACTGTGCTGTTCGGTCACTTGCAGCCTCAGCTGCAAGGGGGTTGGTCTCGCAAATGTCGCTTTGCAGGTGAGGAAAATGAGGCACAAACCTTCAGAGAGTACAGGACAGAGCTGCTTCTGAAAGGCCACACGCTGAATTGGTGACTAAATTGGGGAACAAACTGTCTAGCTCATGACACCGACCTCCTGTTCTTATCACTAGAAAAAAAAAAATCTCTGTATTGCGCTGGCTTCTCTCTTTGTGTTTTCATTGCTAAGCTTTTTGGCTTAGGCCCAGCCAAAGGCTGTTTTCTAGTCATGCTGGTATTCCAGGAACCAAAAATCTGCACTAACGAGTGATGATGGTGGCATATATATCCCTGATAATGACAGCGTATATATCCATGATAATGATAGCAGAAGGTCATGTTAAATCCTTCGTACAGCCACTTTGGGTACACTAAACATTACATTTTCTGTTATGCTTACAGGCAAAAGTGATCATATTTTGTGGCCACAATAATTTTTGGAAATATGTATGGCAAATCATGTTTAGGCAGTATATACCCAATATTTAATTTTCTACTGATTTCTTCATGAAACGTGAAATATTTTCAGACAACTCTGAATATGAAATGTTCTTTGGACAAAATGAAATGAATGCAAGAATATTTTCAAATATTTTAAATGGTTCTGCTCCATAAATTGCAATGTGACTTTTGCAAATTTTACATCATATGGGAACAGGTTAACAATGAAACATTAAGCTTTTGCTTTTTAAATGATTCAAAGTTTTGCCCTGAATTATTCATAGTATTTCATTTACCATGGGATACATTCCTATGGCTGATGCAATTCCTAAGGAAAGAAAGACTGACCCCATACTTCACTTTTCAGAACTGAAAAGAAAGGGAGATGGCTGCAAAACAGACAGAAAGAAGACATTGTGATAATACTGGGTGACTTCATTTTTCATACATTGGTGCAATTTCTACTTGCTGCATAGTAATTTTGAATTAGACCTTTCTGTTGTTCAAAATAAAATGGTTATTCTCTTTCCAAAAATCCCTGACAGCAACTGCTCAAGTTTACTTCTTACAAACAGGGTAGTGTACAATCTATACAGAACGTTTTCTTCTGCTAGCTGAACCATGAGGCCGTATTCATCATCACACTCCGTGTGCTTATTATGACTACATCCACAGCATACCATCTGAATCTTATTTTCTCCATCTCTTAAAAAACTCTTTTCATTTTGTCCTCTTTTTTAGCTTACATGTTTCCTATTGCCATTCAACCAACCCTATCTTTCTTCCAAACATGTTTCTTGTCCAACCCCTCTTTAATGTTTTTAACTATAACTCTCCCTCCCAGCTCTTGGAGTTATTCTAGTTATTTCTTCCCTAGCTGACCTTTCCAGTCTAACATCCTTACATCTATTTGTCTACTCTGCATAGATCTCTTTCTTTCTTCTACCTATTTTAGAGGTGGAGCATGGGGGGGTGTCAAAGGCACCAAAGTGATTTGGGAACACACATCTCTTTGCAAAGGTGAACCTGTGCTCCTAATTCCTTAGGCTATTGCTGTACATCTTAGCTGTGCCTGGTCACATTCTGCAGTTTTCTATACAACAGGGCTGGGCTGGTTGCATTTATAGTGCTTCATGGAGGATGGTTTGCAGCATGCCAGCACAGCCCTCACTGTGCCCAAATGCTGCTGCCCAAGAACCCAGTGGGCTCATCCCAGGCTGGAGTCAGCATTAGCCAGCAAAAACAAAACAAAACAAAACAAAACAAACAACAAAAAAAAAAAAAAACACACAGAATGGGGTGTCCGAGACCACACCCAAAACTCACATTTTTGTGACAGCACAGATGTAATTTGTGGGGCCTTTGATAATCCCACACCTACTCTCTTGGCAGTCTTCACATTGCTTCTCATAGCTGCCTCTTTTTGCTGCCTTCCATACTCATTTCAGTGCTATTTGGAGCCACCCCAAGCTCTAAAAAGATTCACTCAGTAATCAATTTGGATTACAAATATGAGTCATAACCTGTATCAATTCCTGTTTGGCCACCTCTGTTTCTGCACTGATTTCCTCAATAACAAATGTGTTTGTGAGCAATGTATCATCCTCACATCAGCTGACACAGCACTCTGCTGGGCTACCTAGTCCACTTCCCATGCTGGGAGGATGAACTGTAATATTTCTTCTTCAGCTGCAGTCACAGGGCATTTTGTCTCACCTTGCACATCACAGCCAGGGATACTCAATGTCTTGTTTCACAATAACCACAAAATTGCCTCATTTTTCGCATAATTTAACTACGTGTCCTCTGCTGTAATTGAGGCTTTTTATTCCCTGCCCTACCTTCATGGAGTAACGAGAACGAGCACACTGCAATCTTTGCAAAATCTCTTAGGAGGTAGCATCTATGCCTCACCTTCACCCATGCTTTTGCTTTCAGACTGAACACATCTCTGTTCTTCTAGTTTTCCTCTCCAAGTTTTAGGTTTCCAACATACAGCTCTCCTTTGAATTCCCTCCAGTTCTCAGCCATCTCCCAGAAATACCAGAAACGTGTTTCTGGCAGAAACCAAAAAAGACCTCTGACAAATGATGTTTGTGGCATTTCACAAATCACCAATTCTGACTGCTGTGCAGCTGCACAACAGAGCCAAATCCAAGCGAGGTTTCTTTAGAAAAGACAACAAAGCAAGAAAAGCTTTAGAAAGAGGAACTGCAAGGAATACAAAGCCATTAGCATTATAGGGAAAAATGGTAGAATATAGGGGGCATAGGGCTGGGAGAGCTGGAGGTATTGGAGGGCAGGAGGGGATCACTGGCAGAGCTGTTGTAGGTAAGTTTGCTTCCTACACTAACACTAGGCATTATATGGACTTTTAGGATTAAACCTGTAAGACTTTGCATCTTACAGATATGAAAAAAAAAAAGGATTCAGCAAAAAGAGGGCAATGACACAAATCCACATTAGGCATCAACAAATCATCTATGTGCATTTGCGCTTCTGAAGAAAGCATGTTCCTCTGTGTTTTGCTGAACCTCTGTTCTTTTGTGTTTTGCTGAGAAACCTCTGAACGTGTTAGAAGACTTGCAAGGAAAATTTTGGAAAAAGATTTGATTAGATGACTAATTTCTTCTCAGCCTTCCCCGCTCCATAAATCCGTGAATATGTTTAAAGTGAAGTATACTTATAAAGGCTTTGCTAAATCTGTCCCAACAACTTACTCCTGGCCCTACTGTCTCTGCAGAGGCTATATGCTAAGCCAGATGCTAACAACACTGGGAGCAGAACCTGTTCCTCAATAATTTGGAAATACTCATGTCTGGATTAGGGAAGTCCTCAGGACATCCCCTCATCCTACAGAGTCCTTGGCCTTATAGTTATTTATTTACTGTGACATCTCAAGGATTTGTGCCTTTTCAGACAGAATAAAGCATATGTTTTTAGCTTGATTTGTCCTGGAGGAAGTTTGACCTTGGGTATTTCACCACCTAAGAAAATGTAAGATCTAAGGTCTAAGCTGGCGAGACTACTTCAGTGCTTCCCTGGATACTACAAAGCTGTCTCCACAGACCAGTCTTTGAACAAGGTACTTAAGAAAAACATTTTTAATGGCCTAAAAGTGATTGCATCAAAGGGCAGGGATGAAACAAGCAAATAAACTGAATAAACTAAAGCATGTAAGTGAAAGGCAACTTTTCCTTCCAGGAGAAAATGTTTGTTTTACACCACATATGAGATGGAACTGTGCCATATCCCCAATATACTCCCGGTTATCCATACAGCACAAAGTAGAAACGTTTCTAGCAAAATGCTATTTCATGCATGTTTATTGGCTCTTTTCTTTGTTTAGGCTTCTGAGAAAGCCTTTGGATGGGATTTGGAAAAAACGGATATTTAGATTCTCCCACCCCATTCCCATTCTTGCTTTTTCCCTTCTCTTTATGGGCACAAAGACACATGCAGATCCTTTAAGCAGGCATGCAGCCCTATTTCCCACAAACTGGGTGCAAGGACAGACCGTGAGCAAAGGAAGGAAGTGTCTGTAATAGCCTCCTGTTCAGACGCTGGCAGCTCACCCCAGTACATCTGTGAGGAACTGTTTTTGTTCTCCATCTCTGACCAATCCCAAGACTCAAATTTGAGGCTGTATTACCCAAGCCTGATAATCAAGCTGCCTTTTAAAATATTCCCATTTGTGCTGTCTACACAAACAAGTTAATTTCTCCACAATCCTAGGTTTATGTTAAAGGGATAGCGCTCCAGGCTTTTAGCACAGCTGCAGTGAGCTGAGCCCAGTGGGAGCACTTGCAGAGGAGGGGGGTCTTTCTGTGGGTAGGGAGACATCGCCAACGCCTGGCAGAAAGAAATCAAGAGAGGGATTATGACCTTGCCTTCCCTTTGCGCAGTGAGGAGAAAGGACAGTCAGCACTTACCCCTGCGTGATTATCTGGCTCTTGTGAGGGAAATAAAAACCTAGCAGACGTTCATAGAGAAGTAGCCTTTGGCATGTGGAAGTGGATGACAACACGCCTCCCCTCCCCACAACAGATAGTGAAGACTCCTCGTAGAAGTGGCTGCTGGAGACTGGCACGGCCTAATCAAACACGCAGAAGCAGTTCCCATCGTCTGACTGCGAGTGCTCCAAGTGTCCTGAGCCTACCCTCAGCCACTTCTCTCTCCTCACTCATCTGTAACAACAGATGGATCATCGAATTAGCTTTCATCATGCGACTAACCAAATTACACAGAGGGAGGACAGGCCACAAAAAAAAAAAACAGGACTACGGGACAGCGCCCCCCAAAAAAATGTACCAAAAGTTTTGGATACTGAAAGAAAGAGATTTTGGTGAAACAACACTACAGGAAAACAGCATAACTAACATCTCATTATCAAATGCCTCCCACACTCTGGCCACGGTCCTACCAGCTGCATGAGGTTAGGCCACCTCTCTCCACGCGCTCCGGGCAGGACTGCAGATGGAAGCACGCAGCTTTATTTCTGCTGGGTCAGTCTGTCGTGTCTGACATCTCGCCATAGTACATGGAGCCGTTCTGCTCTGACAGGCTCCAGAGAGGCAGCTTTAAAGTAATTAATGATACATATTTTACAGAAGCCATCTGCTCTGGAGCAAAAAAATAAAGTGGGATTTTTGGAGGTACACAGAACGACACTCTCAGGTAACCCTGTTGTAAGGAACAAACTGCCCTTAATGCGCCATGACCACATGCCTACTGTGTGTCAGGCTGCATGTTTCCAGAGAGCTTTAGGGAGTGCTACCTCACCAGCATGGCAGGGGCTCAATACGGGCTCTAGAAGTATCCTTTACTGCAGCTCGACAGATCTGTTTTTCTTCGGGTCATCATCCTCAGGATACGCATGCTACGCAGGCTGATTTCTAACATATCTGAGGGACGGAGGGCCTCAGGGATGGGTTTACAACACAGCTTTAGATGGGACACAGCACTCTGGGGCACTGTCTAGCAAAGAACAAAAATAGGACACAGGCATAAGGATGAAGTATCCCCACAAATGGTGCTTTTGTTCAAAGCAAGAATACTACTGCAAGCAGTATTTGTCTTCATTTTGGCAGGCAACTGTTGAGTCAAGGAGCTATACGCTTGGTTTCTGAGACTGTATCAACATTTGCAAATACTGTGGGATGATTTAAGTGGTTCTGTAGGGTGAAACAGTTTGTGCACAGCACCCAAAATCCACACACACATTTTGAGTGGGTTTGCTTCAGACCACTTCTTGTCTGGTCCTATGGCTAAATGTGAATCGGAGAACAAGGAAAACTTTTGAATAAATTTTCCAGTTAAGTGGAAATTCAATGGAATCGAATTCAATTTACATGCTCTAACATTTTGTAATGGGAACCAAAGAGCAGAAAGCAAGGATGACCAGGAGACTTACTTCAGAAACGCAGTCTTGACCTGAGCTAACTGGTAATGGAGATACACTCTTTGATTGCTTGCCTTGGCTGAACTATACAACACTAATTACTAACCTGGTCAGAAGAAGATTCAGCAAAGAAGTAGCTTTTTGTAGCAGTTGCAGCAGGCAGTGGGAAGTCTCAGCTGCCATACCCTACCTGTTGCTACACAGAACTCCTCCCAGCATGAGGCTCCCAACTTACTCTCCACAGAACACAGCTGACATCTCCAGCAGATGTAAACGAGGGAAGGGCAGGGCAACTTCCCATCCAGCAGCACCTGACCCTCACCGCCACCCATCTGCCCACTCCTCCACCTACCAGCCAGCTCACCTCCTCTTCTCCCAGTACCAGCTCCGAAAGGCAATTCTTCGTGCAACGCGATTTGAGCCAACAAGAAAAACAAAACAACCCATCCGTTGCCAAATTTAATCCCACGCACTTCCAGCTGGTTTCTCACGCTCTTCTGCATTCACCTTCTAAAAGGTATCTTAGCAGTGTCAAGACTTCAAGAATGAAGAGAGCCCAGCAACATTATGTCTGAATTATCTCTATAACAAAAAGTGCTACAGAGTGAGTCTGGTGAAAAAGGACATTTTTTAATTTGGCCATAAATCAAAGGGCTTGAATCACTGGTTTTTATTCACCCTACGTGTTTGCAGGATTTACTGTGACAGGAATAGTGAATTTAACACAGAAGGAAGAAATCATCACAAATTAAGTCTTGTTTTCAGATCAGCGCATACAGCATCTGACTAAAAAGGTGTGTGGGGAGGGGGTTGTTTGTTTCCTTTGAAGACTTATTTTCTGATTGTAGTTAAGAGGCCAACTGGGAGAAGAAAAATAGGAGAAAAGATTTTACACGAACTCACAAGCATTCCAACTTCTGAGAGCATTTCTTCATTTCCAGAGGAATATTAGGATTTGACTTGAAAATTACAAAGACTGGAAGAAAAATAATCTTGTATTATCTCAAGGCTAAAGAAAAGTACTTCAATTTCACCATTATCTTTCTCTCACTGAACCCAATATTGAGCTTGAAAAATGGACTGCAGTACTTTATGAACATGAGACAGAATTAGAGAGGGAGAAATGAACATGAGCTTAAAAGATAATTTCACATTTTCCTTTGAATGTTTTAAAAATAAAATAGCAATGCAATTACAAGGCATGATTTATTTCCACTTATACTCTGCATCTAAGAAACTAATTTTTAAGGAGACTCCAAATATATGTGTATGTATACATATATATTTTAAACGCTCTTTTAATGATAACATAGACCAGTGATCAAAAATAATCAAATATTCCTGAAGTCTGGTGTTCAAATATCTACATATGTAAGCATGGGAGTGTTGCATTAGCCACATTTTTTTTCAAACCCCAACAGAGAGAAGGGTCCACCTGTGACAACTCTCTGAAAATGAATCTTTCCGTCAATATTTGAATGCATTAGTAGAAGTGTTAAGAAAATAAAAACAGTTGTAGGGAAAGGAGAGCAGGGCTTTCCAGACTGAATGTAATCAAGTGGGGAGAGAAAAGGGGAAGGAAGAACCTTTCACAAAGACAAACATGGGTAGGAATATCGAGTGCTGATCAATTGAAATGGAAAATTGCATGGCAAAGCCAAGCCTCTGAGAAGAAATGCAGAAGAAATGAGGGAACAGAATAGTCACAGCATTGCACCTAGGCACAAGAGCTAAAAAATCTCCCAGAGCATAAGGGAGCAGAGGAAATGCCTGCAACTGGAAGAGGGGGAGGAAGAAGAAAATGAGGAGACACAAGTTTGGTTCTACTTTACACCAATTAATGCAGGAAAGCGCTCATTTTGCAACAGGTACATTCATTCCCAATATTTCTGTGCATCAACCTTCCTTCCATCAGGGTAACACCAATCATCTGAAACTATCCAACATGTTTACACAGAGTCTTAGCCATATGTTCCCATGGCCCATGTGCCAAAAAACAGAGCAACTTCCTATCAAAGTCCTGCTGAAATCCTCTGAGTGTGAGCCAAACTGCCTTACTTGGTGCGATACCATAGCAACTCTGAGTCCCCATCACTGCTTAATTCTGGAGGTCCTTGAAGGAGTCTGACAAAGCACAGCACATATGAGTGACCCCAGTAATGTGGGAGATCCGGGGATACAAACAAATGTAAATAATCTTGTCTGAACAACACAACGCCATGGAAAAGACATACAGAAGAGACCTCTGGCTCAAAGGTGGAAGCTGAAAGTCAGGCAGAGGAATTCATCTATGTGCTGGTCAAAACTGATCACTTTTTCAGTTTTTGCATTCAAGCCTTTGAATGCGAAAAATTCAAGCCTCATACTTTGCAAGCACTAACACCTGTATGCACAAGTGAATGACTTTCAAAACACCAGAGTGTTAGACGATGTATGTCTCTTTCTGGAAAGGCTCATGAATCAGAATCACAGAATGGCTGAGGCTGGAAGGGACCTCCAGAGATCACCTAGTCCAAGTGGGTTTTGAACATCTCCAAAGAAGGAGACTCCACAACCTCTCTGGGCAGCCCATTCCAGTGCTGTCACCCAAACTGTAAAGAAGTTCTTCATCTAGTGATGAAACCTCCCGTCGTTCACTACCCTTCACCCATTACCTCATGTCCTTTCACTGGACACCACTAAGAAGAGTTTGGCCCTATCCACTTTACATTGTCCCCTCAGGTATTTTTAGAGGTTGATAAGATCCCCTCTCAATCTCCTCTTCTCCAGGCTAAACAGGCCCAGCTCGCTTAGTCTTTTCTCACAGGACAAAACAATGAAAATAAACTATGAGGTTACTGAATGAAACTGTGGTTTAAAAAAAAAAAAATTTTTTTTGGTATTTCTTAATCGTAAACTTACTTCTTGGATATATCAATGTATTTGACTTTAAGGTATCACAAAGAAGGCTTGCTACAGGTGGCTACACTTTTCCTTGATAAAGGGTGAAAGAAAATGGAAGAAACTGAATTCCTGTAATTTTCCCCAATGGGGAAACAATGAGGCTAGGATGGTGCTTGAGAGAATGAGTGCTCATCATCTGAGTTAATGAGCTGTCTGTTTTCTTTTTCTCCTTGTCTGTACTCTCAAAGAAGTGAGCTCTTCAAACTCTGATTATTACTTCAATTACTTTGGGTATCAGTGTCCAGATTCTTGTAGGGGGAGCAGAAAGAGAGGATTGTATTTGCATGCTTGGAGACCATGCATATTCTCCTTGAAGGCACTGTCTTACCCATATGACAGAATTCCTGAGTACACAGAAAGCATGAAGAAACAGATTTTTCACAAAATTTATGTTAGTCTTATAATTTTCTAAGACCCGGGTCTCAATTTTCCTGATATGATTGTTATCAAATCATCATTTCATCACAAGCCTATCATGTTTTGCAGTAACTGCCTTCTCCTTGAAAAAAAAATATTTGAGAAAGAAATAAAATGAAAGGAAGTGATAAACTTCTCATATGAAGGAGTTTCTAAGCTATCTTTTTTGTAGAGAAGCAGTCAAAAAAATTACTCCAGTGAACTCCAAATGCTCAAACTCCAACGTAAAGGTATTAATGGACTACTTTGAAGTCAGTCTCATGATTTGTAAACAATTGAGAATGGCAACACCACAACAATTTTCTTGTTTCACTGACATATTGGAATGTTTAAATACTTAAAAACAGTAAAAACTGTTTTAAGTGCAATGTAAACACAAAGACATTATTTGTCAATTACTGCTGCTTTCTTATATAAACTGGTAACTAAATATACAGCACATTCAGCCAATGCTTCACAATACAAAGCAAGATCCCTAGCTTCTGCCCTGAATAAAAAATGCTGTTTTCAGAAGTGCTTGAAACTAGTACGGAATCTAAGACAACGTCTTCTTTACATGTTCTCTTCTTTCACTTCTCTTTTAGGTACCAGACCTGCTCAAACAATGGGCTGGTGGCTGGTTTCCAGAGTCAGTATTTTCCATCTGTGCTTGACCGTGAATGGCAATTTTACTGCTGCCGCTACAGCCGGCGATGCCCATATTCGTGCTGGTAAGTTCAGGCTGAAACCAAACCTATTAGTCTCTTTTCCCCAGCAGTTCCTTTAAGTGTCTTTAGCCCCTTGTCCCATTAACACAATTGTTTAAGAAAAAGTTAACTGTGTTTTATGGGACTAAATAAGTTATTTCCAATCTGACCACAGGCTTCTTGAGGCTCCATGACTTAAGGGAAGAGAATGAGAGCCTTGAACAATACAACACATTAGCTAGTCCTAAATGAACAAATCTGGGTATCAACAACAGCCTATCTATGCTGGAAACTATGACAGGAATTCCCAAAATGAAATTACATTTCAAACATAGCTCCTATTACCTGATCCAACACATTTACAGGAGCATAAGCATCTCTGTGCTACGCTATTCTACCAAGATGACTTACAATACTGAACTTCCTTCCAGGTACCTCAGAAAAAAAAAAAAAAATCATCCTCTGTCTGACAATCTGGGATTTTTGTATTTTTAGTACATAAATATTGCTCCTCCTCTCATGGCTGTTCAAAGCCCAAAGTCAAAATGAGCTCCTGATCATAGCTGAAACCTAACAAAAAGGTGGCCTCACTTCAACGCAGTATCACGACTGGTGCTGGCAACCTCACAGAGGCTACAGAAAAAATGAGCTACACATCCTGAGCTTCCCTGTGGTCCCGGGTGTGGTTCCTCTAAACTGAGATGGAAGCACAGAAGCAGACTGTGTAGGGAAAGATCATATTGCTCCTGTCCAGTCTGTGTAACAGAACTCCTGACGTTAGGCTCCAGGGCTATTAATCTAGCTATTCTCACTAATACAAAGAATAACCCCTGAACTTAAAAATAAATAGTAAATAAATAAGAATAATTAGAAAAAAGGGGGAGAAATCTGTGTTTGAATCTTTGCTTCCAGAACCCAACTTTGAAGTCAACTTCCCATCGAGATGCATACAAACTGTTTACATGCCCCCGGTCTTTCTTTGTCTGGCTGGCTACTGGCCAAACACAACAGCGCTGCCTTGCTTTGCAGACTTCAGTCTCTTTGCAGCAAGGAGGAAAATAGATATGTTTTATTTATTTATTTGTTATTATTTTTAAGGATTTTAAATGACAGGAACTCTATAAAAGCCTTTGAACATTTTCTTGCCCCCTCTCCAGCCTACCTTGCCTATGGATGCTTTCTACCTCAGGGTTTATTTACACACCTACCCAGGCTCTTCCCTCTGAGGAAAACTAAAACTAGCTTTTAAGCATTTCTTCCAAACTCTCTTACTCCTCTAATGCTGCCTGTATTTCCAGTGAAAGAGCATAAATCCTCTTTGACTTCTTTTATTGTTGTTGACAGTTCTGCTTCCCTCAGATGTTGTCTTGACAACTTGGAACAGCTTTGTCTCTGCCTTGCATATTGGCATTCAGAGCAGTGCAAAGCCCAAATGTAAATGTTTGGGGTTACTGATGTCTGGGATGCGTTTCCATCCCAGCTGCACGCAGACTCCTATGCTGCCCTTCTGTTCAAAACAGTGACAAGACTCCATGTCTCATGCTTGGAAAAGAATGCCTTATGCAGTTCAACAGCTAGTGTCTTCCCATGCAGATGAAGGCAGGTGAAGTGTTTCTGCCCCTAAGCATGGTGTAAGTCCCATATGCTCACATCCTTCTGGGCGTGGAGAACTGGTCCCTACAGTACAAAACCTCTGGAAAGATCTTCACCTGGCTTGCAAAAAGCTTCTGGCATGTAGTATGTGATCATGGGTACATTTAGCAACCATTTGGCACTGGGTTTTACCAGCCTCAGTCCCTCCATCTGGAGCTCTGTTTGTTCTCTTCAAGCTATTGGTCTTTCAAGACCTGTGTGAAAAAAGCCCTGAGCAGCCTGGTCTGACCTTGTGGCTGACCCTGCTTTGGGCAGGGTGCTGTACCAGAGATTTCCTGAGGTCTCCTTCAGCCAGAGTTATCCTGTGATCCCAAACAGAAGGAAGAGTGGGCTGGCAGCTAAACTCTCATGCAGCTAAACTCTCCCTCTTCTCCAAAACAGTGGTCTCTTGCTCATAGTCTGCTGGGAACAGCTTCTTTTCTCTTTTATTCCCTCTACTCCATCCAGACAGTGTCTGGGGGAGTGCTAGTTTTTATGCTAGAATATGAACAACATGAACCACAATGTGGTAGAATGAAAACCCATGCCCTGGAACCACTTCTAGTACTACAGATATGTCTAGTCTGAACTGATAAACTTCAGTATACAGCAACGAGACTTCCCATTCATTAAACCCAGAGGCTCTTACTCAAAACTCCACTTCCAATGGCATTTTAAAGACATCATCAAAAAGCCTCGTTCATACATCACACTTCTGGTCTGTATCATGCACTCAGTTTAAGACGCATTTGCCACTGAGACTGTGTTCTCCAAACAGTCTGCCAAACATTTCCAGGCTACCATGGGTAATATCTCAAAATGTATACACATATAAAACACAATAAAAACGTGTGTGTATAGTATATTATTACATTTTCTACCCAAACCTATAATGATATTTATTCTGTTCCAGAAACTAGTTGTCAACAAACTGTCTGCGGAGAAATGGCTATTAACCTGCTGCTGACTCATGTTTCTTGGTTGAAGCAGCCTAATCTCATGCAAAGGCATCTATCAGTATACAGCTATGTGGGAAAATAACACCAGGAAAATATGTGATGACTGTGGTGCCTCATGGGTTGTGTGTAAGGCACAGGAAAATCCACATATTGGATTAAAAGACAATCCACATTGCAGAATTCCTTCAGAGCCTTGAATTTTAACTTGCAATGAATCTCTCATTATGAAACCAGCTATAGACAGAAAGGCATATGTGAGGAAAACTGAAAATACTTAGGGCCTTGCTTTAAATTGATTCTCACCTTGGGTATTTGATCCCTTCTTCTTCCAGTTGTCTCCTTACATGTCTCTCTGGCAAATATATATAAACAACAAGACAGGTGATCTTTATGTATGGTTTCTCTTGGCTCTTCTTCTTCACGAATATATTTGCCTTAAATGAGCTTTTCTTCCCTACACTGAAAAAGACAGTTTTCCCCCCATGAATACGAGCCACACAAATGTTTTTTTAGAATTTGACCCAGTTTCTACAGCCAGAATCTTCTTCTCTGTTGTTTGAGTCCTGCTGACATTTATTGGAATACTAATTTATGACACCATCATGCAGACTGAAATCCACACTTAAACACTTTGCTTAATTTAAACACACCATTAAAGCCAAACACATGCTTAAGGACTTTGCTTGGTAGCATCTATACTCTTACTCTGAGGTCCCAGCACTTTTGTTTCACACTTTATCTTCTCACCATTAATTCCCAGTTTACCTGCACAGTAAGCCCATACTGCAAATAAATACACTAATCTCTTCCAGTCTCATAGTTTTGCATTTGCTATTTTATTTTTTTTACAAGTACTTTGTTTCCTTCATTATCGTGCCAAGCCTTGTCATGGATTCTGCACATTTTTACCATTCTGAAAATAATTAACATTCCCCACAGGAGGCAGAAAAGCTCCAATTATTTCACCTGGCTGGGGAATGCTACCACAGTAAAATAAACTGTATGCTTATTCAAACCATAAAGGAAACAAATCCACTGCAGATGCAGAGACGGCATTATTAAATGGTCCCATTAGACCTCCGATTTTTCTCTTTGCCAGGAAATTGAAAGCTCGACTCCATACTCTCAAAAGCAAACACATGTCACAGAGCAGCCCCAAGCCTGCACAGACTGTTTACGACTGTTTCCCCTCTCCAAACAACCAGCAGTCCATGTGCCAGAAGGTCTGTCTGGAGCTGTGGCTGCTCTCTGTCACAGTGACATTGTCCAGGCAAACAATTACTTTTTCCAAGAGCTGTGGGGATTAAAGAACTTATTTGTTTTCTTGACTCAACCTGCCTCCAAAGCCATATTGAAACTGATGAGATCCTAAGCAGGCTTCTCAGAGATTACCAACAGCAGAGAGACAAAACCAGGAGGTGAGGTCAGAATACATGTGGAGGAAAAATAAACTTCTGGAGAACTCAGTTCCCCTCTGCTCCTTTTTTACTGATTGTATAGTTACCCCAGTAAAACCTTGCAGTCCAATCCCCAGGACTACCTTCCAGGAACACCTTAGGAGAAGCACATTATCTAGGGCAGCTCCAGGACATCTCTCCTACCCTGGCAGGCCAACAACCTGGGATCTATACTGGACTCATTGGCAGGAATTTCTGTAGTCAGTTTACTAAGACCTTCTTTGGCTTTTCAGGACAGCATGCTTTTTAAAAGGGAATGCCTGCTGTCTTCCAGCTGGAGGATGAATTGAAATTGATTAAAGAGGCACATGATTCCCATTTTCATTGAATGCGGCATGCAGGCTCCCAGTTCTTGAAACAAAATTCTTTGAGGAAATCCATATTCTTGAAGCACTTATAAAATAGCATCTGAGAGAGTAAGGCCATTCGTAGGACACTCCTTGTCCTCAAAGGTCAGGAAGTTAACGTTAAAGCTTGTATTTCCCTCCTGAAATGGAACAGCTCCTTCTTTTGGCTGTGGCTTTGTTGGAGGAAGAGTTCGGCAAGGAGGAGGAGAATGAAGGTCAGAGACCAGCCATCCGTCTTGCTAGTTGCACAAGAAGAGAAAAGGGTAACACACTCCAAAACAACACACTTACTAGCAGGGAATAAATCTATTGAACAGTTGGAGCAGGAAACCATGAGCTCTGCCACCGGCTGTCTTTGATATTTCAAAAGACTCATTTCTTTTGTCTGCCTCCCATCTGAAGGCGAGGTATACCACAATTGCCATTTACTTCAGTAAGGGGTAATAAGGCCTCGGTGTGACCAGATCTTCTTATCAGTGAAAAATAGATTCATGATACCTACCTTTGAAGTCGATCATTAAAAGGATCGCTGTAGATTAGTACAAAGCATTCTTCTTGGTGCTAAATGAATAAGCCTGTGTTTTCTATTAATCCCTAACGTAGTCATTCTTCTCCATGGAAAATAAACAACATTACTACTTTCAGACTACAATAATAACAACAGTAATCCTGTTACAGATCATGACTTTTTCATTCCCTTTCCTGCCCTGAGCAAGATTTATAGGATTATTGTAAAGTATATCAGAAAAACGTGGGAATGGGTGGGGGTTGGAAACCAGTCAGAAGAGATGCCATCCCACACCAACTCTACACCAGCTAAATACCCTGTTACGGAAAATACCTTTTCTGCCAGGTTTTCCTGCTTTCCCTCATACACGTTGAACCACTCACATTCTTTCTCACAGGCTTTTCTTCCCCAGCCTTTAATGTAGAATTTCCTGCTTTTTGTTCTCAGCAACGCCCCTACTGCTCCAAGCGTCTTGTGTTCAAACATCATACAATTCATACTAACCTGAAATAGATTAGCAAAGCAGGAGCAAAATTCCTTTGTCTTCTGTACTAATTCTTGCAAATGGATGATACGGACTGAAAAGAGAGTCACTTGCTAAAAGTCTCACATTATTATTTCCTCCCCTACAATTCCTTCCTCGAACTTAACATCTTTGTGCATACGTGGTTTTAGGAAACAATTTTACTGAATTCAGCTTGCAAGCTTCTGACTGATCCTCTTGCTCCTCAGGGTTTGTTTGACATCAAACTACTCAGTGCCTAGATGCCAAGATCAATACAACGCAGCTCTTCTCACTGCTGCTCTGCAAGCCTCTACTCTAGTGTTTTCCTTCGTGTACCCTCTTGGGCACCGAAAGCACCACCCTGGAGGCCTTAGGTCACTCCAAATGGCAGTAGCAGCTTTGTCTCAGCACCCAGCAGTTCCCAGGTTTCTCCATGCTCCCCTAATCCCTTTTTTTTTTGACTAAGAGGTCAATGCCAGAAGTGCATCCATGCATGTTGCTGTGGGTCTTCACAAATGAGCCTTGTCCTTGTTCTTCCAAACTCCTTTGGGTAGGCAAAGCCTCACCAATGGGTAAAAGGTGTCTCGTACTTGTTCCATGAGTCTTCTTGGGTATAAACATGTGGCTCACAAATGTTACCATGTCTGTAAAGAAATTACCTGTCTGTATGACCCTAGTAGGTAGTTAAAGATGATATGGAGAATCACATCACAGAGTAAAACACAGTATTTTTAGTCAAAAGACTGATAATAAAGTTACACGCTGAGCTACAACAAATGCTGAGGGAAGCACTGTCCTGTGCTGGGCAGACTATGAGAAGACCTTCAATGCTGAGTTAAATGACCATTCTCCCTTCCGTGACAAGAAAACCAAGTACTGAATATCCCTATGCTCTAAACTCTACAGTGTGATCTCTCTGGGAGATACATTTCGTGAGACTTATCCCCAGGTTTCCCCAAAACAGGGATAACAGAGAAGGGCTGGCTAACACCGCAGAGCCCTGCTCTGCAGATAACGAATTGCATTTCCTTCCAAAGGATACCGCTCTATCCAGATGACCTTGAGATGCACGGGCTTAAGGGAACGGTTCCACAAAGAGTGCAGCAAACATCAAAGCGAACAGAAGTAGATTGACAGACCACACGGACCCAAGTGAACTTGAACACTGCTTTCAGAGCACTATTTATAATTTTTCTCTCCAGAACGAATGGAGTAAATAGGCGTCTGTCCATACAACAAGAAAACCTTCAGAGCAGATCACGACCCTGTTTGTTTTTGTTTTTCTTTTTTTTTTTTTTCGTAATTGTATATGCTTGCTTTTTGAACATATCTTAGCAGAGTTGCCATGAGAGATAGAAAAGCAATGTGGAGATGTTAGTTGAGAGGGAGGGGGAAACGATAGCAGGCAGAAAGAAAAGAGTGGGAAGCTAAACGAAGGCTCTCCCTATTGCATCCCTTCACTTCAGAATAACACCGCCTGCTTCTGCAAAAGGTCTGCAGGACCCTTCACAGTAATTCATGAGCTTTACTTCAGAATTCATCAGATTTACTCTTCAAGCAAAAGGCTCATGAAACAAGTTCAGAGAACTGACTCTCAGTTATTCATTTCTGCCTCTGAGTAGGGCTGAAAGCAGCTTTTTAACCTTGTGTTTTGCAGAGTCTGGCCTGCCCAGAACATAGTGCTGGTCAAGATTACAGAACATTTTCCTCGCTGAATGCCAAACAGATGTTATGAAACACATTTGGTGGAACATATATAAACACACGTCTTAGTGTCTTCTCAAAATAATAGCACAAACAAAGCCCCAAAACCTGGAGCCGATGGGGGAAAGTGAAATGAAATCCTGATCCGTATCTGGTCCTTATGTCACGTTTTAAAAACCTACTGTGACCCAGGAATCTTCAAGGAGGGACTATCAGATGCTCAGGCTACATATTAAAATTATATAAGGGGAATCTCTAGAATAGGGAAGCAGCCACGCTATTAAACTCTTACTCTTCAAAGCAGGGTGTCCACATCCTGCCTGTTGGGAATGGTACCACACGTGCTAACTCCCAAACTGCATCTCTGAGTTTTCTGCAGAGGCTGTGCCAGTTGGGCTGGGCCTAAAGTGTCCCAGGGTTGTGGTTTCACCCAGCAGACAGCGAAACACCACACAGCCGTTCTCTCGCTCCCTGCCCCCTCCCAGTGGGATGGGGGAGAAAACTGAAAAGTGCAATAACTCATGGTCTGAGATAAAGATGGATTTATGAGAAAGAACAAAAAAAAGAAAGAAAATTATTTAAAAATAAAAAATAAAAATAAAATAGCAGCTACAAAAAGAATAAACAAAACAAGTGGCGCACAGTGCCATTGCTCACCACCAGCCAACAGATGTCCAGCTGGTCCCTGAGCAATGGCAGCCCCCAGCCAATTCCCTCAGTTTCACTGTTCAGCCCAATTTCACGAGGTATGGGACATCCCTTTGGTCAGTTCGGGTCAGCTGTCCTGGTTCTGTCCCCTCCCAGCTTTTCGTGCACTCCCAGCCTCCTCGCGGGCAGGGTGTGAGGAGCTGGAAAGGCCTTGGCTTAGTGTAAGCACTGCTCTGCGACAACTAAAACATCAGCGTGTTATCAGCATTACTCTCATCCCAAATCCAAAACACAGCATCATACCAGCTGCTAGGGAGAAAATCAACTCTATCCCAGCCGAAACCAGGACACCTAGGGTTTGTTCCTACAGTTTGCAAGCCTAAGCAATCAAATTATGGTACTCAGAAACAATCTCCAGCGTTGTTTAATTTACTAGCACAGACATAGCCCCATTTTCTCAGGTTCTCTGGCTAGGGATCCAGAAACACTCTCAAGTTTCCAAATTCAGATCGTTGGCTTCACTCATGCATGCAAAGAAATCCTCCTCAAGGCACTGAATTCCACTGAAATGAACTGGGTAAAACACAGAATGGGTAACAAAGGTCAGGCTTTGTGAAGTATATATACCCTAGCTCCCATCAGAGCTCTAGACATGGAGTGCAGAGTCCCCAGAGCAGCTCTTTGCTAACCGGGGGGCTTTCAGCAAGTTGGCTATACGGAGGGACCAGCTTATCCTCAGGTTAAGGTCCTTTTATGGGATCATAAAGGCATATTAGATATCCAAGTCACAGGCTGCCTAGGTTAAAAAGTAAATAAATAAAATAAAGTATTCAAACCTGTAATGTAAGCTGTCTGACACTGACAAATATATATTTGAGAACACAAGAGGTGATGTCCTGAAAGCAAAAATGATACCATCAGCCTTCAATTGAAATAGTGCCTAAATTAGGTTTGCCACGGCTTGACAGAAACACATTAAGGTGACAGTCTTTAGTCTAGGAAAAATTACCAGCTAAATGGTGAGAAGCCATGAGAAACAGTTTTGTAATATTTGTAATTATTCTTTCTGGGGGTCTGACCCAGTTCCCTTAAAATCCACAGTGGTCTCGTTTCAGACTTTCATGGGAGCTGAATACTGCAGCTCCGATTTTTCCACTTGCAGAGCCTACTGATGACTCTACCTACTCATCCATCCTCAAAACTGCTGGCATATGCAGGTTCTCCCATTTCTCCTAGTCCGCAGCAGTTGCCTGCATGACCTGTGAAATATTGCTGCTCATTTCTTATCAACAACACAGCGCTGTGAGGGCTCAGCAAATCCCCCAGCCCCTGGCCAGAGCCCTGACAAGGAACACTGTGACCAGCCCTGATCTTTGGCTTCCCAAACACACTTGGGCATGGGTGTTCTTGTACCATGGCTCATAAGTTGGTTGATGAGTGTCATGGCCAAAGGGCAGGAGGCAGGAGAACGAGAGAGGTTCAAAGAAGTTAACTGTTGAGACTTGGGGATCTTGTAAAGCCATGCCTGAGTTTCAGGTTTCGTCCCATTTTTCATTTGGTAAGGAATAATGACTGGTTTGGAATGAGGTTCTGCGTGATGATTTTCTTTTACTTTGAAAAGCTGAAAATGACCCAGAATTTAGTCAGATCTGCTTTGCAAAGATTTAAACAGCATAAGAAAGGGGTAAACAAAGTGATCAAAAATACATTTAAAATATACAGACAGCGGTGGCAATTTCAGAGGATTTTTCTGTTATAGCAAGTACATCTAGGGCAAAGCAGTCTAATATATAATCCAGCGTGCCTCAGGTTTCAGGTAAACTTTCAGTTTCTGAGTATTCCAACAGTGAGTGGTTGGGCCACAAATACCACTAAAGCACCTAATTTTACAAACTTAAAACCATCCCAATAATTATATTCCAAGCGAGTAAAATATTTAAGCATATCCTCAAATCCCACTGATTTAACACTCTGTGAACACACGAGTGTTTGGCTGGGATGTGCTAGGCCCACCTTCATGTATCATTCAAGTACTGCTGCTGGGCTGAATGAAGTCAGAAACCTGGGTGCCAGGATTTCTGTCCAGGCATTTTAGCCCTTTTAGTCTGCACAGAAGTTCAGCCAAGCATTTCAACAGGGACAGCGTTTTCCTTGCAGGGGACCCGATTCTTCCTGTGCTCTCCTGGAGCGAAGCTGATTCAACTCCACTAGCAACTCCCACATCAAATGGTGTAATGCAGGGAAAGACTGAGCGCCAGGTCCCCATTCCCGACCTCTAACATAATGTTGACATCAAGTACTGGTCAAGGTCCCAGCCCCTCCCTGCATCTGTTCATTAATCTGTGAAATGTCCTTAAAACCAAGTGCAGAATTATTTTGTATTTCCCAGGGAAGCGGCAACCATAGTTTGTTTAATAAGTGCAGAAGCACTTTGAGCTTCTTAGATAAAATCCACTGAACAAATATTGTCCAGACCAATATTTTTACATCACAAGCTAGGCAGAAAGTGGAAAGAACAAAGAGGAACGGATTAATTGCTACATTCATTTAATATAATTCATAAATGGATAAATGCTTGTAGTTATTTGACTTGGCAACATTTACAGCACTTTATAGCAGTGAACCAAACAGACTGAAACAAGGCCCAAGCAAGTCCCTGCAATAAAGATGTAAGGAGACAAGCTTTAAATTCTTGTTCAGGCTGCTTTTATCCTACAGCTGCAGATGTATATGCATGCAATATTCCAACCTGCTCTGAACAATTCTAAACTTACCGAAATTTATTTGAATAGCTACATTAATTAATAACGTAGAAGAGAAATGCAGCCTTAGAGGTAAAATCTCATCTTATGGTGCAATAAAGAAACATGAACTTACAAAGAAACAGGAAAATAACCTGATCAGCATCTAATTTACTGGACTTTTAGGTAAGATGGTACATTATTTTATCTTCTTTTTCCTTCATCTAAAGGTTAACAACAGAACACCCAGGGCACTACGGAGAAGATATGGACATGATGATGTATACTTACGACTACTACATCCGCGGGGCAACAACAACTTTCTCTGCTGTGGACAGGTTTGCTTTTCATTTATTTTACTAGAAATTAAGAGAGAGAGAGATCTTCCTTTCCTATTGCCCCCAAACAGTACACAGTGCTGCATCATTTGTAGCACTACTCAGTGTTGGGCTTGTACTTCTGAGGACCAAAGTTCACAGTGCATGTGGTGAATTGTCCAGGGCTGCGTATCAGGACACTCCGGGGCCCCCAATGAAAGACAGACATGCTCCTGTTGGAGCAGGGCCAGAGGAGGGCCAAGAAGATGATCAGAGAGCTGGAGCACCTCTCCAGTGAAGACAGGCTGAGGTAGTTCAGCCTGGAGAAGAGAAGGCTCTGGGGAAACCTTAGAGCGGCCTTCCAGTGCCTAGAGGGGGCCTACAGAAAAGCTGTGGAGGGACTCTTTTGTCAGGGAGTGTAGCGATGAGACAATGGGCAATGGTTTTAAACTAAAATAGAAGAGTTTTAGATTAAACATTAGGAATAAATTCTTTCCTATGAGGGCAGTGAGGCCCTGGCACAGGCTGCCCAGAGCAGCTGTGGGTGCCCCATCCCTGGAGGTGTTCAGGGCCAGGCTGGATGGGGCTTTGGGCAGCCTGGGCTGGCGGGAAGTGTCCCTGCCCATGGCAGGGGGTGGGACTGGGTGGGCTTTGAGGTCCCTTCCAACCCAAACCAGTCTGTGATTCTGTGATTCTACAAAAAGGGGACTTTAATGCAGAAGGGGATCATCTGCCTTGTCCATTTGAGTAGAGAAATATATAGTAACAATAGGCTTGGCTAAATCTGAGCTCTGTAAAGTGGAACATCTTCAGGATTGTTTCTCACCTTTGTTTAGCTAGGGCATCTTTTATCTATGCTGGTAAAAATTCATCCTGGAACAACCTATCCTTTAAGGGGATGAGGGACTCATTTTGGCCTAACTTTCTCTGAAGTGAAATGAGGAGTTTGCCAGTATGCAAAGAGAAGACCACAAGACATAAAATGCAATCTGAATGCTGCAACCTGCCTGATCCATTGCAACACAATTCTAACCGATATGAGCCCACATCAGGAACTACTGTCAATGGGAAGTGGATCTACTACATTGACTACTGTCAATGGGAAGTGTCATGGATCCCTTTCCAGAAAATGAATTCACTGAATTTGAAATGAATTTCAAATGAATTTTTCTTGATTGGTCCTGGTCATTACTTGTAATTGTTCTTCTTGAGTGAGGCTCGTGATGCTGCAGTCATGCAAATGGATATGTAATCACCCTGCTCAGTTAAAAAGACGCCTTTCCTCCTCCCTACTATGCACATAAAGTGGTAAAATTTAGAACAAATATAAACTCAGCAGTGCTGTCTGCATGGAACCGTAGAGACCCTAATAGAAAAGGTTTAAGGAGAGTGTGAGCAGCCACTGAAACCTGACAGTGGAAGAGAGGTCTTTCATCTTGAGCTGACCTCTAATTCATCAACTCTGTGAGCTACTTCTTTGCTGACGTTTTTTATCAGACACCTCAGTCCAGTAGTATATTAAAGCATTTGTTACCCAACACAGCACAGACAACAAGGCAAGGTGCACCGCACTGGCCTACCACTGCCAAATCTGGCTAAAGGAGAAGGGGAGAGAAAGGAGAGAGAAATGGGAGTTCAAATACACAGACATTTCAAGCTGTCTCTAATAACACCCAAAAGAGACGAGATGCTTTTGTCTCTGGGATGCTTTCAGCTCGCTGGAGTTCACTAGGGATCCCCTGAGCACAAAGATTTCCTAAAATAAGACCTTTCCAGAACCGATAGCACACTGTCAAGTTGCTGCAGATTCATAACCATAATTTTCTGGCCTATTCATTAGCCTATTTATTAGAAGGTTGGAGCTGTGTCTGCAATTTATTCCTACAAGTGGAAGAGTAACTTTCATAGTTAACATGAAAGTATCCTTTTAGCCAGTTAGATAAGTAAATTTTAGGACTGCAAGGAACACCCCTATTCTGTTTGTTTGTTTGTTCGTTTGTTGTTTTGTTTTTTTCCTTCTCTCTCTTAAATATTCCCCAATGCTATTCTAAATCCTGGTTCCCCATGGCCCCTGCAGAGAGCTGGAGAGATAATACAGGCAGTGCACTCCCCTCTAGCTGGATTCCAGCCATCATCGGATGTGGACCAGGGTAATGTCAGGAGTCACAATGACATATCTGGAAAACAGAGCAGCTGAGGTAACCGATGCCTCTGAGCAGATTTCTGCCTGTGAGTGCTGAAGCTTACCACAGCCTCCTGTGAGGGCCAGCAGCATCACGGGGATGTCAGGAGGTTGTGGTCCCACAGTACCTGAAAAAGGGAAAAACCACCACCACCTCTGTCCTACCACTGCTGTGATGGCAGAGACAAACCTGCAATAGGAGTGGGTGAAAACTACAAAGAACACATTTTGCAGAGGCGATCTAGGAAGTTTTTCTGAGCTGATGAATTTTCTGGCCTCCAGCTCCCAGAATGCCTGAAACCAACTTGTTCTGGTTAGCACATGAAGTGAAAAACTGTCTTGCTATAGCAGTTTGCAATTCAGATTCACGCAGCAGCTCTCTCAAATGACTCTCACAGAAGCAGGCAATGTTTGTCATCCTAAACAGTGTTTTTTTTTGCAGCTGGCTGAGGCAGAATAGGAGCAAAAGAAGCGACTCCCAGACCCAGCCTGTCGGGATGACACACACATGCAGCTTGTCTGTGCAAACACACTGTAGATTTTGAGACTGCGTTTCATCTTCAAGCATGTAAAACTTGTGTTCAGGCTATTTAACTCATGACAGGCAATGTTCTCAAGCTAACAAGGGGCACAAAAAAGCCTTTGAAGATATTTTGGTTTAAGCTTTCCTAATCACTTCAAACAGTTTGTTATTTTTAGACTTTTTTTTTTCTAAGAAAAATGACTATACCTCTGCTTTTGAAAGCTAAAAGTCTCTCTAACAATACTTGCTAGTTTAGCAGGCCATAATTTTGACCCATAAAATCCTGTTAATCCATGAATAGCCTTTTTTTTTCTGTCTCTCTGAGTATCTCAGTGACCAAAGGAACAGTGTTTTTGAAAAGGATACACACAGTCCAAATGAGGACTTCCTAAAATAATTCTAAAAATTCCTAATTCCTGTTTTTGCATTTCATTAACCTTTGGTAACAGTTTTATTTAGAAATTACAGTAAAAACCTATCTAGGAAAGGTCTGAAGAAATAAAAATATAAAGCACTATGTAATTAAGGACAGACTTACTGACAAGTATGAGACAGACCCTATTCCGAATGAGATTCAGCATTAACCTGTGAATTAGCATAAGTTTTCAATTAAAGAACTTCAGCAAATGAAAGCTGGAACGAGAGGCTTTACACAGAGCTTAAGAGTCAAATCAGTCTTCCTGCAGGACAGTCAGACAGGCAATGGAGCCACGGAGGAGCAGCCATTAGTAAGATGTGGCCTCATGTCTCAGCACATCCCTTGGAGCTGGCCACCAGAAAACCAGGACCACGCAGGGTCTTGTAAGGAAAGCTGCTGCTGAGCCCCTGTTCAATGGCAGCACTGCCCATCCCACGTCTCAGGTTGAGGAGATCACTATCAGCAGAATCCAACCACTCAGAAGCATTTGGGAGCACTACCCATTGCCAGTTCAAACGACTGCTGCCATCTTCAAGGACTGCACTTTAGATTAAAACTCCTCAGCCTGTAGCAAACAGCCCAAGCGGAACATTTTCACTGTGTATGCTCCGCAGCAGGACAGCATTTGATCCTCTGAACTCATGCCATTTTGTCAAGGGAAATGTAGTGCACAATAAGCTAAGGTGGAAATTTGCAGCTTGTTAGCTTTTGAACACTAAATCACTGGCTTCCACTGTTGAATCCTGCTGCTCCAGCCATGCTTCCTACAAACAATTGCTAATACGTGTTGTATCACTCTCCTGAGAAGAGTACAGACATCCAATTACCCACAGACCAGGAAGAGCATGAACTCTCCCTACACCTATAAATATTTTTTTTTCTGCCTCACATGTGACTTGTGGAGAAGTAAGGATGTAAGAAGTAAAGGATGTAAGAAGTAAAGGATGAGAAGCGAATTTAATTTCTCTCAATATTGATTCCTTCATATCTTTCATAAAGGTTACTAACTAGCAGACCTATCAACAGGAAAAAAAGTGAATTTTGCTATGTGGATAACTTGTCTCTTAGAAATCGCTTGAAACGCACCCACATATTTTACTTCATACATATTTTGGAATATTGTATCATACAACAGTAACTGCAGACAGAACCATCCTTTTCCTCTTGACCACTGATTTGATGTCTATTTAGGATTGATCAACATCAATAGTCATTGTCTTCTGAAGGATGTTCCGAGACCTGCTTATTCAGATTGCTGATTTTCTTATCCTGTAGGGGAGTGGGAAGGAATTGTAACTACCAGGCATATTTCATCTCCTTCCATCCCACAAAAACATGAGGCACTCAGAGAAAAGTTGGCTAATGCCAGACAGATGTTTTTGTTGCCACAGTACCCTGTGTAAGATTTTCCTACTTGTACAGTCTTACCCACTGCAGTTGCCCTCTCCATCTCACTAACACCTTTCTCTTGTTTCTCTTCCCATGCAGGGATCGTCAGTGGAAGTTCATTGTCTGCAGGATGACAGAGTATGACTGCCCATTCCAAAATGTTTAAAAAGATTGAGTATACCCGAATTGGAAAGCTTGGGAATGGACAAGGTGTGATGAGGGTCAGTGATTATATGGGTGAAGGGCAATTAGACTCACAAAAAACGTACCAAGACTCATCAGCTGTCTGCTGAAGATACAATTCTTCCCTCTGGAGCTATTAAATAAATTGCCAGCCCACATGCTTGCAACAGCAGTTTTGCAGGATTCCTTTGAGCTGCACTGGCAGTTGTATCCCCCAAGTAAAATTGCTTAGGACACACACTTGTTAATGATACAAACGTCTATGACATATGCACAATTACCATATTTTTTTCTTTTCTACATATATATATATATAGCCATTCTGAACACATACAACTTTCACATAGCAACTTTATATAAATTGCTTCCCGGCACAGGCACTCCAAATGAGGTGGAAACACACTATAAGCTTTCCAGCACGCAGTAGTCTTTCCTGTCTTCTACTTCCAACTTGGAACCAGCCCAGCGATGTCCACCAGCTTCTCAGTGTTTAGCTAGGAGTGTGCTGGAAACAGGACTGGTAGGTCTCTGGCATGCTGCATTTGGGGTTACCTGTTAAAGCTCTCAGCAGAACTCTGTTGCTGCAGCTGTCTGCATACTCAGGGGAATTCCAGCTATTTGCAATACTGGAAGATGTCTGTACCTGATTAAAATGAGAGCAGAAGACCCACCAGTAAAAACAGAAGCCTAACACAGTTTTACTGAGAGTCTCTTTTACATTGCCCTAAAAGTTTTCAGTGACATGGCTAGCTGGGAGCTCTACTCTGGGCAAACCCAGGAGCAGCTCAGGCCACTCTCCCTCTCAGCACATAGACATCCTGCACTTGTCAGGAGTCTGCTTTTCATGTGGACTGGGTTTCCACTGTGGGTGCCAACACAGCACCCATCTGCCCTTGGTAATATATTCTTGGCTTGGAACAGACAAATGAAGTTAATGGCTTAGATGATCTCAGTTCCTCCGACTTGTGCATCTCATTCCCTGTAAATGGGGTGACCCCGTTTTCAGAAGACTGCACAGCACCTGAGCAGCTGTAATCCAACAAGAAAGAGTGTTCATCTCCTCCAGGAAGATCTGAGGTGGGATTTTTGCTCTTGAACAAACCAGAATTTAGAGCTCTTTTTCTTGGTTCATGAGGTCAATGACAAACTTAGCAGTGGCTTCAGTGGTGCTGGCTCAAGGGCCAGCTACCAACTTAAGACCAAGCTTCACAGGAAAGAGTGTTGTCAGACAGTCAGTTTTCAGGCTCCAAGCATTTTTAACATATTTACTAGCATACCCTCAAGTGTGAGCATTAAGACTACACTTGCCCAATAAATGAATAATAGGTTTGGCATTGCTGTAGCCTTGTCCTTTTTTTCGATGATACACCGACTTATTAATTTGCACACAAAGAAACCCTCTGTCATTCCCGGCGACCATGATGGCAATTAGGGAGTTTCTGTGAGAGCCAGCTGCTGAGACAAGCAAGTAACAGTGGGCAAGAGAAATTAAGAGGCCTAGGGAAGCTGGAGAAGCTTGTTAGCTGACCCTGGTGGACAGGCAAAGGAAGCCATGAGAGCTCCAAACAGGTGAGCACCAGAGGAGGAGGCACTCGTGCCAGGGAGTTGAAGGAAAAGGACAGGCACTATAATTAGGCACAGAAGGATCATCTGCGGGAACACCTGCCCTAGAGATGGACACCAAAATATTATGCAGCACATCCTTCCCCTGCCACAATCTTTACTGTGATCACTCAGGCTGCTGCGTGCACACCGTGGGCTCGTGGAGGCCTCTGAGAGGACAGCGCAAGGATCAACTTCAGCTGATTTAGGTTCCCAGTGCTATGGAAAAAAGCAGCTCTGGTCTCCTGTCCACTGGAGCTGCAGTGTCTTATTGTCCCACATGCCACCGGCCCCCTCGGCCCTGTCCCAGTCACTTCCTTCCACCCATGCTCTATTCCCAGCTCCACCCCAGCAGCGCATCTGCGTGGGATGCGCTTCACAGGACTCCTCTTCAGAAAGTTAAAGTAATTCTCAGATGCGGAAAGGTGTGGGTGGGAAACAGAATGTATCCTGGGTGAAGGCAGAAACGGGATGTGGACAAAAAAAAAAAAAAAAAAGGCAGAACAGAGAAAGAGCAGTTCCCGTCCCATGAAGTCTTAGGACAGCTGGTTAGCAAAGCTAGGAACTGAACGTAGTTATTATCGAAGTGGCACCATCCACCTCTAATGCTTTGGTAACCTTTGTTGTGGGGGGGAAGACATGACTCCAAATCTGATCAAGCCTCCTTTGGCTTTCCTAACACCATTCTGGGAAAGAGAGCCTTTCAACCTCCTTATAGGCCACTCTTCCTCAACCCGAACCATCTTCCACTCCTGCTGACACAAACCAGAGGCTGCTGCAGGGAAATGAGCAGCGCTGTGAGCGCTCAGACCAAACCCAGCCAGGAGGCTGTGCAGGTGCACAGCATGGGGAGCCCACGGCCCACCCGTACCCTCACATATTGCACAGCACGGGGGCACCCACCCCACTCCTAGCACAGGAGCTAACAGTCACACCACTCTGAGAAGAGCACAGCTACTGTGCTCTTCTTTTTTTATTTATTTATTTTTATTATTTTTTTTTTTTTATTTACTGCCTTGTTGGGTCTCCTTACACCTGGAACTCAGCGAAGGTTGATGTAAGCCAAACCTGCATCTGCCATCTGATCCACTCCTCCCACAGAGAGGCTCAAGCAAGAGAACAGCAGAAGTCGCTGGGGCAAACAGGCAGCTCTACCAGCCCCAGACCATCATAGAGGAGGCCCTGACTGCTTTTCCTCCCAAATCACAAGATTAACTTGAAAGCCATGGGACTTTTGTAGGGGGAAAAAAGAGCTCAATTTTTTTTCATATATTCCAATTTCCCAGTTTTCAGGGTACATAAGCACTTCCAACATTTTTCAACATTTTTCAACATTTTTCACTTTCAGTATTTGTCAAATGCTTCAAACAGAGTATTTTTCAACTACTTCTCAACAAGTCTGAGACTAGAAACGTGTTTTTTAAGTGATGGCTGAGGTTCTTATTTAATCACTAGTTTTGCAGGACATCAAATACTATGAGACTAATGATAAATATATCAGACTTAGCAACACAGCCCCAGTTAAAAAAAGAAATGTCAAACCCTCACCATTGAAATACGTTGTAGAAATGCAGCACATTTCCTGTAAAATCAAGAGAGAGCTTTCAACCGCTTCCAGTCCAGTGTTCAGGGTTTTGTAATACAAGATAAGCCTGGCATAAAGTCATGGCAGCACCTAAGCAGAGAGATGCCAACACAGCTGAAGGGAAACCAGTCTGCGGATGAAGGAGAAGACCTGGCAGAAGATCAGCTGGCTCTCAGGAGAACTTACTTAGCCTTGACCCTTGACTGAGAGCCACTGAATCATTTGCTGTTTTTAAACTTTATTTCAAGTCCATGTTTATCGCAGCAGCAGCACGTTACTGTACTGGCCTGCATCTTTAAGGCTGCAGTACTGTTGCAGGCAGAGTATGAACAGCACTGGCAGTGGCACTCGGTGCCAGAGTTGTTGGTGTGAACCGTAGGCAGGAGGACTTCTGTTGATAACACATTACCAACAATAAAACACTGCTTGTGCCGAGGCTTACTTTTCAAGACACAGCAGTCACACTGGGGACGGCTGCTTTATTCCTCACTATTTCAGTGTACGGGTACGTGTGCAGCTGATGCACAATGAGCATGATCTAAGCACTGAGAGGTTTAGAAAAGGCAGAACGGCTGCCCACATGCTTGAAGTTAAAGGCATGCACAAGTGCCTGTGGGTCAGAGCCAGCAGGCTTGGCTCAGCCTCTCTGAGCTGCATACCTGAACAGCATTGATTTCGGTCTTATCCCCTGAAATCAATGGGCTGGCCCACTTGTGAACTTCGGCCAGAATCAATGGAGTTCAGTCTTAAGCAAGAGTCAGGCATCTGAATACTTTTCAGGATCTTACCTTAGCTGGTGCATATTTACAAGTGAGACTGGAAAAAAGGCACCCGGAGTTAGAGGGAATCAATCAAAGAGTCTTCTGGGAAACAAGAGGATGGGCAAGGTATTGTATAATCTGTTCTTACTTCAGACATCAAATTGTAACTGATTTCATCTTGTGGAGACCAGGACGCATTCTGCCTTACGTTAACTTTACATTATTTAAAAAGAATAAAGAGGAGCTTTGCCATAGGAATAAATCCTAGATTTCCTACCTGTGTATCAGCTTCACAATAGCCATTATTCCACTGACTCCAATGACGGCTTTGTCCAAGTGCTCTGCTACACACCAAGTTTCTAAGTCTGAGCTTTGCATAAAGTCCATGTCAACAGGGTAAATCCCATTTCGTTAAAGAGACAGACACAACATTTCTGTGTAATGTGAGCTTTCATTGACATGCAGGCCTTATTTAAGCCAGACGAATTTTCCAGGCCTCATTTGAACCAGACAAGTCACCACACTGGAGAACCTGGTCCTAAAATCATCAACCCAAATGGTGGAGAATGCAGAAGACAGGTGCAGAGCAGGAATGGTGCTTTTGAAGAGAAAATGAAGGAGACAAGAACTGAAGAGATAACAGTGGAAGAGAGACATGACGCCACGTGAAGAATTATGCAATTCCTTAAAAGAAATGCATGCTCCTGTATCTTGGGAGATGCAATGAGTTGTATAATTAATACCAGCAAAAATTCAGGAATTTGGAGAAAGCTCCCGAAATAACTTTGCAAAGTAAAGAGCCATCACAGTATATCAAATACTATCCTTGAAAAGTAGAGGATTTGCCAAGTGAATCACAGCCAACTGATAATGTTGATATAATTCTTTTAATCTATGCTGGGAGCTTTCAGCTCTTGACCAAAGAAAACTGAGAGATGAGACCAGAAGCAATAAGCTAACAGTGAAGTGTAAGCAGAAGGAGGAGGTGAAATCACAGATGAATAAAGAGGAAAAAAAAAAAAAAAAAAAAAAGCAGAACCAAATAAATCCTCGACAAACTAAAAAAAAATACACCAGGCCTTTGGCAGAACATGTGGCCCCAGAACTGAACTTTTAGCTTTCTGTGGTTGTATGAGGCCGCATAAAAGGTTTTGCTTCAGCTAATATAAACATATTGCCCAACCTCCTTCAAAGTTTGAATCTGCTTAAGACTCTGGTTTGGCTTCAGACCCATCTTAGAATGAACAAGCTTTGACTCAGAAATTGATATATTCCTCAGCAGAATCACTGCCATAACAACAAAAGTAATCCAAAATTAAGTGCTTCTGTCTTCCACTGAAATCTAACAGATGCCATGGCTATGTCCTGGCGCAAATGTGATTCCCATCCACTGACTTCCATCCAGGCAAGCTCACAATATTTTTCCTCCTCATTCCCTTCTCCTGTTTTCATCTGGCAGACAGCCTTGTAAAACAGATAAGATGGCCTTCTATGGGTCTCACCTTGGTCGCCCTTAGCCCTATAACCTGCAAGGCAAGAAAATAACATCTCCTCTGCCATCTTTGTGGCCAAGCTTCTCCTCCTTTACTTCGTTTCGTGTGATTTTTGCTGCCTGTTCTTGTGCTTTCACTCTCTTTTCCCTGCATCCATATTATTCTTACAGCTGCTGGAAGATTCTGGGGCAGCAGGCTTCTCTTTGTGCATGGCCTGTCAAGTCACATGCAAATTAACGGCATAATACAGCACCATATAAACGATAAAAGGCAAGAGCACAGTACTGCTGTGCTACGTAAACTAACTCTGATCATGATCTTACAGGGAAAGTTCCTTCCTTACTTTGTTTATCCTGATTTTACCTAATCAGCGTGAATTTGGCACTGGTGGAAAACAAAGGTGTCCCTGGAGAAACACTTAACGATGTAACAGGCACAGCACTTATGTGCCACGTCTTTCTGACCTCCCCTGGACAGATCTCTTCAGTGTCTAGGAAACCAGCCCAGTGTCTGTGGCTCGCTCACCAGCAGCTCTACTGCTGAGGCAAGCTTAACTAATGCTAGTCATTGGGGCTCCTCTGCTAGGAACTGACTCCTGACCACAAACTTAATTCAAGATCAGCAATCAGATGGTTATTACATTGCAACAGGCTTGCAATTGTTGCAGCTCACTGACTGGACTGCAGCGTCAAGAAGAGATTTTTCCAATGGTTTTATTTGCTGAGGGTACTGCACTGGGTTGGAAAAAGTCACCTATCGCAACTTCTCTAGCTGCAGTCCAGGGAGAGAGCTAGATGAGACAAGACTGATGCAAACATCCACTCAGAAATGCCAAATCTCAACCTTCCTAGCAGCACAACCTACATTTTGCTCTTCTGCTGGTTCAACATTGCTCACCTTCCTGACACTTCCATCTGATATCTGCCGTCACTGCAGGTGGGAACTATGGCACACCTCACAAACTCTGCATGTAACGCTGCAGCACAGCAAACGTTGCATCATGGGCACCAAAACATCAGGGCAATAACCTGAGCTATTGTTTGCTGCTACTCTCTGCATTATTTACCGAAACAGGCAAGAGAAAAAGGACTTTGAGTAATGGAGTGCTGTTCAGCAGCTACAGTAAATACACAGATCACCATGGCATTAATTTGAAACGGTGACTTTAGAGAGCAACCACTCTGCAGCCACTTCATACAGACTCAGCACATTTGCAGGATTACCAGCAAGAAAGGTACATCATGGCTTTAGTCAATCCTTTCCTCCGTTAAGCTGAGTTTGTCTCCTGGTCCCTTGCCTCGTACAGATGGGCTGTAGTAGTGGGATGCCTCCTGCTCAGTGTGAGCTGAGCACGCAGCCTCACTGGTTGCTTCGGGCCAAGGAATCTCACACCCAAGGTCCCCGTCCAGCCTCTGTGCTCTGCCTGGGTTGTGCTGCATGCCACGGGCTGCTCCACGAGGTACCTGCCTTTACCTGGCTCCTTCCAAGCCCCCTGAGATGCCCATTTCACCCTTTTTCCTCTTGCACCATACTAGCAATTGTAATGAGTAAGCAACAAAAAATCATTAACATCAACAAATCATTGACACCAGAGGGAATTTCAGGTAGGACTTGTTAGTGTTAGGTCAGAGGTTGGACTCGATGATCTTGCGGTTTCTTCCAGCCTAGACAATTCTGTGATTCTGTATTTCAACACAATCCAGTGGGACCTCCATGTGCCCATTTCCACAAAACAGAACCTTTACACATAAGGAACCACTATTCTCACACACAGAATCACAGAATTTTCTAGGTTGGAAGAGACCTCAAGGTCATCGAGTCCAACCTCCAACCTAACGCTAACAGCCCTCCACTAAACCATATCCCTAAGCTCTATTCTGGTGCTTTTGAACAAACCTTTCTCTGATAACAAGATTTCTCCTTTGCATCAACATTTGGGCTGACTGCTCTATCTCTCATTCCTTGTATTAGCTGTACACCCAGCAGTTGGCAAAGATTCCTAAGACAGACTTAGCTCAATCAGTTCAGGGATGCAGTATGTGAGTGCACTTGTTCTCCATTTGTTGTGCCTGTTGATCTCATTACCTGGGTTAGATTTAACCAGCCCTGTTCTGCAAAGCCAGATACACTCACTTGTACCACAACACCCAAATTCCATGTACATATTCAATAAAGCTAATAACGTATTTCCATAATGTGCTCTATGAATACCTGCAAAGATAATGAGCTGTTGTTACATCTTTGTGAGCCGAAGTTTACAGCAGCAATGAATTAACTCTTTTGATCAGGCAAAAAGAGCAAGTGAGTAATATATATTATTCTCCCGCCTGCTCTATTAAAAAATTGAGTCAGTCTGTTGCTTGAGGACCATGCCAAATAAACAGAGAGCGTAATGATGTGGTGTGGGATGAGCAGAACTAAAGAAAATCATGATTTAACTGCTTTTAGAGCCAAACACCCTGAGCAAGAAGGATGTGCCAGGGAAGACACACCTCAGTTCCCATCCTGGTTCTGACTTTCCTTTGTCTCCTTTGCCTCCCTTTGTCCCCAAGGGTCTCAGCCACAACAAAGAGCAGATCGTCGTGTGGTGCTGACACACCAGAGCATTTTGAAATCAGCCTTCCTGTCAGAGCAGTATCATTCCAGTTTTCCAGAGCTTGGCATTAAGTATCTTAGTGTGCTTCTCCTGCTGAGTTAATTAAAAACTATCCAAAATGGCTGGTGCTTCAGAGGTATCTGTCAGAAAACAGAAAAAATATTTCTGCTACTGGGGCTTCCTTTCTGCTGAGATCTACTTTTTCCTGATACAAAGAGTAGGTGATGCTCTTCCAGAGGAGGAAGGTAAACTGGTGCACTGTGACCCATCCTGTCATAATTAGACACATTTCTGTATCCCAGCTATTACGCTTCGCATTTGCTTTGGTGTTGCTAGGTGGTACTCTGCTCAGTGCACAACTAACGTTGTGCTAGTGTTTTATTTACATATTACACATTTAAATATTACACATTACATGACGAAGTGTGAACATTTCAATTAAAAACAAGTTAAGAAGCAATACTCGTTATGAGGCTTTGCTAGTACAGCAGTCAACTGCCTGAAATCTTAAAAACCAAAGAGTGCTTGTATGATGATAAAATTGAGGGTAATTCCAGAAAAAAAAAATAGTAAGAACTACCAGTTTCTTAGGGGGGTTTCAGGTTGAAAGTCCAGCCCAGAAACACCTTCATTATCTTCCAGTCTTTGCTTGGGCAAAGGCCTTTCACTGATTCATGCCAAGACCTTCAGTTTTGGGAACAAATCCATTATTCTGTTTAAAGGACCACATTCCACCAAGTTGTTTGACTTTCAGTTTGTGTCTTGAAAGCTTGTGCAAGACCAAAAGATTTCAGTTATGCCAGCAACTGTTTCACAGAAAAAAGAAAGAGGGAAGGAATGGATGTAGGAAAGAAACATCCACAAAGACAGGGAGTCCTGGGGAATAAGCATTCAGGGTGGTACCAAGATGTGTTTAGTCTCTTGAAAAAGCCTCTCACAGACCACTGTGAACAGTCCCCTTGTGAACAGTCTCCATGGAAAGAGCGCCCAGCAGCTGAAGTGCTGGCCAGGGACTTGAGAGGCTCCAGTCTGGTTGCCCTGCTTTGTCAGCCACTTTTCATGTGAGCCAAGCAGGCTGCTTAAGTATGTTCCCATGCCACAGCGCAGAACAAGGCGAGAGATCACGCTGTGAGCTTTGTGCAGGTCGGTGCTCCTAAAAGGCCCCATCCAGAGATGCTATCACACATTTTCAAAGCAATACAGTCACTGTGTCCAGACTAATTAATCCTTCAGCTAACATGGCTTGCCCAGTTCCAGGACAGCTTGGTTAATACTAAGACTGCTCTGTTTCATACATAGTTTAGGTACGTGAAACATGCCCTGTGTCTCGTTGCATCTCATCTCTCTCCACATGCAGATGTTGTCAATGAGCTGGCTGTAAATTGGGCTTGGCCACCTGCAGCCTTTAGGAATCACTCTGCTGAGGAGATAAGGTGCACCAGTGCTCTAGGCAGGCATCACTTTTCTCAGCTGTGCCAGCTCTCTCTTTTCTTTCAGGACAGAGCTGTGGGGCTACTCTGCTGCCTTTAAGCTACCAGGGCTGTGGATATTGACTGTTAAAGTGCTACGGGCAAGACACAGGGTACAAAGGACACCTTCCCCTGACCCCACCACACAGTTCTACTGTAGCAAGGAGATAAAAGGTTCTTAAGAGGCCAAAGAGAGTCTTGGATTAAAATGCTTTATAGACAACATGCTAAGGAGCTGCTAGGAATATCTCCCTTGACCAACCTACCGATTTTATACTAGCATATAAGACAGAGACTTTGCATTTAGGAAGTGTGCACACTGAGATCTAACTGTGTTGCTCCATTGTTACCAAGTAATTTCACGTACTTCATTTTACAGAGGTGATTCTTCATGGTATAAAGATGGATTTCAGTCTCCCTCCAAAAATAGTAATAAAGCATCGTTATTTCCCTTTGCTCTTCTATTCCATCTTACCTAGCACCTCTCCCTCTGGGAAGTAAGAGTTGCTGAGGTTGCCACATGGAGGCTTCAAACAGCCAAGTGCATATTGCTTTTATTCAGAAGAGGAAAAGCAAGACTCCCCCATCAGGGGATGCCTGATGCCTTTTTTCCTCCCCAAGGATTTTTTCAAAAAGTGGCAGAGTACAAAACAAGGTAGTGCAACTGAAAAGCATAACCAGCCCAGGAATCCTGGAAGCCAGGCAGAGCCCTTGGGAACTCTGCTCAGTGCCAGACCATACCTAAATGAAGGGAATAAAGTGCTTTAGGAAGTGGCAAGAGTATGGAATCAAAAGGGGAAGGGGGAAAAGTAAGACCATGCAAACACACCTCGTAAGAGAAGAATAAGATCTGAGGGATTTAAGGGGAATCTTTCTCCTGTATCACATCAGCCATCATTATCGCTCAGCCACAGCTGCTCTGTTTGCAGATACTGGGCAAGGTGAGCCACCTCTTACCTACTCCCAGACCTAGGACTGTGCTGCCTACTGCCTCGGCTCATCCCAGAAGAAAATAACTCATGAAAGCTCTTAACAGCATATGCAGTGTTACCACTCAGCAAGCCCCCAAAGGTGAGATGTTGTTGGTAACTTGATCACCTCACGTTTTCAGCTATAACAGTCTTCTCTAGCAAATACTAAATTTTTCATGCAGGGTAGAATGGCTTCAGCAAAACAAACCATGCAGGCCAGAAGATGGGGCAGCTAACCGTTCCCAGCAAGTGTAAAATCCAAAGGTAATTCTTACTTTAAATAAGGCAGAGGAGAGACCTCAAGCTGGATTTCCTATATCCTAAGTAAGCTGCATCAGTGCTCTCTTGTGCACAGCCTGAACCAGACCACTGTAGTCTGGGAGCATGTACTGAATAGGGTCCTGCAGGGGAAAAATGCCTGAGAGTCCTGTTGGGTTTTAAGGCTGGAGCCAACTGGAACAGCTGGGTTTGCGCTCAGTGGCATAAATCAGTCAGGACTTTCAGGGAAGCTTCATACACACGTAGAAGTCAGGCACCTCCGACTGGAATAGCTGCTGGCTGAGGCTTGAAAGGAGGTGCTGAAGCACCTGACTGGGCACTTGGGCTTCTTGGTGGAACTGGCTCTTGAAAAACAGTGCAATTGTACCTGCACCTCCTGTGGTAGCCCATACAAAACAGATCAGACTCTGGGCCTCAAGGTCCTGGTACTGCTCATTTAAAAATCTCACTCTGGAAAGTCCCAGGCCAGACGCTGAAGGTCAAGGCTAGATGTAACTTGAAGACGTTGACATAAAGCTGCTTGATACAGTAGCCAAGAAAATGCGAACCCTTTTTAGCTCCATGTTCTCAAAACTTGTCTCCATAGATAGCTAGTGACACATGGGAACAGTCGCTGTTCTAGATAGCGGAGCCTCTTACTGGCTCCAGAGCTTAGAGAAACTTTGAGTATGGAGCAGTTTGAAATAATACCCACCTGCTGGAACTGGCATCGGCTGCTTGCTTAGGGTAAATGCTAACAAACCAAGCCAAAAAGTTCCACAGCTAATGACTTGACATTAAATCATATTCTTCTATGGGGGAGGTTGCTATGTTTTTGTAATGGAAGGTTTTTCTACTTTTAAACAACTGAGTGTTTAAAAGCGGTAACTTGATAATGATAATAATAAAGGCATGAGTACAGAGTAAAGGCACTGCATTTTCATAAGGCCAACCTATAAAGATATTTATAACAGTCAGCACCCTTATAAACTCCAAAACACAGCCCACAAACAACCATGAAATGGATACGCTTAGACGACTGCTGGGCTTAATCCAGTGCAAGCTGCAATCAATGGAGGGACGTCAGGGATGCTGGACAGGGTCCAGAAGTGAGCAAATTAAAGCACGGCGCAGAGTGGTGATCTGGGCAGTCTTCATCCAGCAGGCCAAACACATCAGACAGTGGCAGACCTGACGGGAATTCTCTATGGAAAATCCTTGCTACAGCAGAAATTGCCTCATTTTTGAGCTATTACAGGCATGTTATTCAACGCCAAAGCTAAGGTCTCGAGCCACAACTAAGGCTTTCCATGGAGCTTAGGGGGTTTACAGTGAGTCTGGTTTAGTACAGTATCACTCCCTGCTTTGCAAATCCTGTTGAATTGTTTCCACTCTCTCACCACTGTTTCCAGTAAAGACGGTTTAGCATAGGCTAAAGGAAGCAAAAAGGAAAACTTTAGTTGCTTAGCAGTAAAACACAGACAGTTTCTGCAGACAGCTTGGATACCTTGAGTGCTGAAGGCCAATACTTGGGTTGTTTCAAACAGGCCTGGACAAGAGAAAACTTCTGCGATTCTCTATATTTATGTCTGATTACCAGGTACAGGTGGAGTATTGCTGACAGTTCTGTACTTCCATAGACATTTCCAGTAGGCATTGCATAAAGGTGATCCCCCTGTGGATCTCCTGAACAGATCCTAAGGACTTATGTCTCTCTCTCCCTCCTCAAAGGCAACTAACAGTCCATCCTTGTGGCCTCCAGGAGTACTGCCTGCTTGCGACTAGCTGGGAAACACCCTTCCTACACGTCTGCTTGCTTCTGATACTCTCCTTCTCCTGCCTCTAGCCTAGAAAATGAAGATGATCTCAGCTGACAAACTGACTCCCCAGGAACTCAGTAGGCTTTAGACTGCTGTCTGTGTGGGGACATAATATGAAGCTGTGTTAATTTAAAGGTGTTGCTATGATTTGGGTGTATACATATACTGAGGGTAAGATGACTTCTTGCTTGACTTAGGGAGGCAGCGTGAGGACATAATCATAGCCACACACAGAGCAACCCCTCCTGCTCACTACGACTCAGCATTAGAGCACAGTTGCTCCTTCTGCTCTTTACCTTCCCCTAGTGTAAAAATATCACCCAGACAAACAAGACATGAGATACTCACTGTACAGGGAAAGCCCAAGCAACATGAAGCTCCGCTAAGGGATGCTGATTTAATGGACACATCAATGATAAATACTACATGCACAAGGGGAAACAGCCCAGCAGAGCGGTGAAGTGCTGTGCACATATAAGACAACACGGCTGCCAGCTAGGAAATGAGACAAATATATCTAATATAAGAGTTATTTGCCTTCTGAGATCAACTTAACCTAAGGTATTATTTCACTATTCTCTCCATTTAACCTGATCAAAATGCTAATATTATATTTATTATGCATAATACAATGTGTACATCACTGCCTCTAACCGTGTGCTTGCCAGGGAAAGCCCAAGTAAAAAGTCAGGCAAATTATGAAACTTGGCTGAAAAATACTCATCAGACATCAAGTAAAGCTTCTCCGTATTCCCCTCAAGAAAGTGCAAATAACTACTAAATAGTCTTACTGATGGTAAGTATAGCACAACTGTAGTAAACGCAGAGCAATGTCTTTTATAAAGACTGGGTTGGGTTTTCTAGGTATAACAGTATGATGCACTTAAGCAGAGAGGAAGCTGCATAAGATATAAAAGTCATGTTAGCATCTGTGGTGTGTCCCAGGTGAGTAAAATGATGGTCTTGACCAGTTAATAGGAGCTGATTATTGGCTCTCCTTTTCTGACCATTCGAAATAGATGTAGGAGCTCTTTAACATGAATTCACTGGGGGAGAAAAGCTGTTGATTATCAGCTGCTGTGCACGGTCATAAAGGAGTAAGTGTAGCCATGGGCACCCTTCCACCATCTGCAGTCACTGCTTAAGAAGTTTGTGGAGGAGACAACGAAGACAAGCAGCTCCTCCTTCAGGAAGCACCAAATGACCCCAGGCTCCTCTATAATGCATCACTCACAGATGAGAAACCGAGACACCGTAACATGATCAGGGACCAAATAACGATTTGCACACAGACCACAGCTCCTGGCGCCAAGCCACGTGCTGTGGCATCAACCGTCCCCTCTCCTCGGAGCACAAGTATCTCCAGCACGCAGCTGAAGCCGTGCAGGAGCAAACAAACAAATGAGAGAGGGGAGGTGGGGGGCATATTTTAGCCTTCATTTGAAACTGGCCGGAAAGCGCCCTCACTGCAGCACTTCCTGCTGAAGCTCTGATCAGGCTCCAAGCCTTGATCCCTGGCTTCAGCTTTGCATGTCTTCTTCATCAGAATCAGCCTGACAATGCAGGGAAAAATGGCAAAGGGATTTGTTTACACTGTACGCGGACTCCCTGCTCACCTGTTACACGATGAGGTGATTACATAAATGGCCCAAGGTGTCACATTGCTCACCCGGGCACTGACCCTTGCAATAATCCCGGCAATGTGACCCTGAGGAACTGGTGGGTCTATGTGCGAGAGGATTTGGTGAGCGGGGCCTGACACCGGGAGTGTTCCTTCCATTTTTATGTGTGTGTTCGTCACTAGATCTTCATCTGCGGACAGAAAACTTCAGGGAGCACTGATGCAGAGGGTTTCTGTGATCCACTCCCAACCTGTCTGAACACTGATGGGATCTCAGTAATGCTTCCTTCACCTTCCTTTTTCCTGAGGACCAGCATAAAGGACAATTGTATCACAAGTTCACCAGCTTGCTTCCTTGAATAAAAACAAGTAGATCATGACCTTGCTCAAGGTTTTTCTCTCTTCCACCACACTGATTATCTGATTAAAAGCCCAAAGAAACCTGTGAAAACTTCAACACAGACTTCAAAGAGATCTATAATCAGCCCTTTTTCATCTACCCCTTTAAACACTCCTGGCATTTTCTGTAGCACATTGTATTCAATAAATCTGGTGCCATTCCCCTACAGACCTCAAAGCATTCCCAGTCATTAACAAGCCACGATAACAGGGGCAAATATCATTCTGTGGCTCATTCTACAGCTCCTGAAAGCGAGAGGAAAGGATTTATCCAGTCTCACACTGAGTTAGTGCCACAACTGTGACAGGGATCTTGCTCTCCCTGCCCTACAGAACAGCCTCCTAGGACACATTTCCTCCTTGTATACTGGGCTCATTTTTAAAAGACTGCAAAGGCACCATGCGGTGAACACCATCTCCGTTTCTCCTAGCACAGCCCTGAAGGTGTTTCTCACATGTTGCCCTCTAACTCGGTATCACAGCATGTTGTCCACTTCTCAGAAAGAACAAGGCACCTGGGAAAGCCTGATGGTAACTCCAGCAAGCAAACAGCTGATCCCCCAAGTAGCACCCGCCCCTCAGATCTAAGTCTTTCAAGCATAATGGTGCATCGGTTCACACACAAAAAGGAGACGTACAGGAGCTGTGAGCAGAGCGTAGAGCTGCACTTGCTGCTGCATTCACGCAAACAGCAGGAACAGTGCTTGTTTGGATACACATTCCCCGGACAGATGCCCTGTTATCCTGTGCACCAGGGGCTGGCAGCTCTTCCAGGTGAGACCTCACCTGTGGGTAGCTGCACGGACCGCAGCCAGACAGCAGGGATGCTGCTGGTCTTTCATGCCACAGGCTGAAGCCCACGAAAACTCCCCTCTTCTTCTGATGCAGAGCGAGTTCACTCACAACAGGAGGCTCACACCTTCCTCTTCAGCATTCGGACAGCCCCTGTGGCTAACCAGCACAGAAGTCTTCTCACATCCTCAAACACAGCAGTGTCTTAGTTCTCATTAAAAGATTATCCAATATTTCATGAAAGATAACAACCTTTTGGCCAACCAAATGAGAATTTTTTTCTTCCTTTTTTTTATTGGACAAACATTAAGAAATTATTACAAATGTAAATTAAAGTGAAAGCTAATGTAACCTCTTACGTTATATATCCCAAATCTTTGTTGCTATGCATCAATTTGCTATGTGCTCCAGTTTCTCTTGAGAGATGAGATCTGATTGATCTAGTAGATTATATCCCACAAAGGAGTAGCAAAAAGGGAAGGGCAGGTTTTGGATTTAAGGGATCTCTTAGAGGAGCTGTGACATGGCATCTTGCAGCTGTTTCAGTAGATGGTCTCTCTAGCACTTCCAAAGATAAATGATACACAAAGCAGTCTAATTGATGCTAACTCTATTTTAGCTTACAGAAAGCCCAGGATTTCGGAGAAGGCAGTGCACGGGTGACCTGAAGGTTGGCTACAACTCCTGAATTTAAATTTATATTACAAGCCCACGTGGCACCCAGTTGCAAAGCCCTGGAAAGGAAGAGTTTTCATTCTTCAGAACCTAAGAGACCCATGGGTTTAAACTATACCAGAGCTGCTACCTTTTTACATTTGTTCACATGCTAGCACTACAAGCTCTCCATCACAGAACCTTACCTTTTAATACTCATCTTTCATTTATTTACTGAAAATAATCTATGACTAATTCCTCATGCGTCTGCAAGGGGAGACCACAGTCTGTTTAGGAACACCTAGCATATCAGCTCATGTACTGCACGTGGTGCCATTGGATTCACTTGCAAGTATGATTTATTTCCAAAATGTAACATATAACATCGACGATGTTTGTTTCTCGAAAGATTGCAAGAATAACACTTCAAAGTGCACAGAACATAATACGTAAACTCAATGTAAACTCATATAAGCTCAACTGCCTTACCTCATTACATATTTTCAGCCCATTATGCTTTGAGAAAGAATAAAACCCTTCTCTGTAATGTCCACAGGCCTTAATAAAACAAATAAGCAAGGTTATATTAATTTAAGAGAAACCTACCATATAGATGAAAACCATTTCCCTGATTTCATCAGTATTGCATGGAAAAACCTTGCTCACAGCTGAACCTGACCTCACAGACCAGCAGGCTGGTCAGCAATGACATTACTGCTATTTGATTCAGTTATCAGACAGCCAGAGCAGATCATGCAGCTAACGACAGAAAGGATATTTGTCTTCTTATCATGTATCCTCTTCTTAATCTAATCACTCACAGAGCAGTTTACCTACTTATTTCAAATCAAAGTAACTTTAGTAAACAAAGCTGACACCTTACAAGGTAGCAGTTTCAGACGACTTTCTTAAATGAGGCAATATATGGAAGAGTTGAACTGCAGGTTTAGGTTTTAAAGATAGGGGAGCTTTACCAGTGCCAATGTCAAGGCAGCCTTTTCAACAACATGTGTTGGCATGCAGGTGCACGCACTCCACACAACGCCACTAGAAATATTCTTTTTCAGAATAAAATGAACACAGAATGGAAAAAAAAACAAGATCCTTAGAATACAGAAATGATGAGCTACTTTTGCTGTTACTTTCTTTTCTGAACCTTGCAAGATTTTGACTTCAGCTCAAGAACTAATCAACAAAGCAGATATTTGTAAAGACTTTTCATCTGCAGGTATCTCCCAGATAGCAGTAGTTTAGTAGTAACCTGGCACTGAGAGCCTCTCTTCTTCCCTTCTTGGGTGGCCAAGAAAGCTATCTGGCTTTGTTAGATGTTGATAATGAAGACAAGAGAACACAGAGCTGTCTGGTAGTTTCTTATTTCTTCTTTTTACACATTTAACTCCCACATTCCATATTTTGACACTCCCACATTTTGGGAGCCAAACCTGCAATCTAGTTTGTGAAAACACCTTCATGTAAGGCTTGCTGAAGAGGGTGGGCTTCATTCTAATCACACTAGGAAAACCACTGCCAGAGAAGTTGTGTTATAGCCACACAGCCTCTCAAAACCATACACACTTCCAAATTACCTGACCAACAGGGTCTCTCCCAGGGGAAGCTTGGAGAAAAGCAATTAATTTTGCCTCAGGTACCATTACAGGCCAAGGCAGTCATTAAAAATAGCTAATGGTTTAGTTAGACATCAAACTTTGTCACTTGCCCATGCATCCTATTATATTCTTCCAGCACATTGGAAGTAAATCTAACTAGTCTATGACAATCAGAGACATCATTTCACCAAGCAAGAAAATTAGGGAAGTAATTGGGTAAAAGATGATGGTTTATACATCCATTTCTGACCTAGGAGCAAATAGCCGCTTTTACACCGTAACAACACAGAATCCTTTCAACAAACTAAATTTCTGCCAAGCTGTAACTCTCATTTGGGCTTTTCTCTCATTATTACAGGTTAAAAAAAGGAAGAAGAAATAAATTATAAAAGTGTGTAGGTGTGTGTGTACACACAAGGGAATAATCACCCAGTTTGTTCTCTACTCATAACAAATCTGTGAATGATTTTCAGGTTAAGAACTGAGTTGGAAACTGCTGTTAGCAAAAGTACCCTTGGGTCAAAATGTTTGTGACACCCGTACACTCATTTTTTCCCCTTTGTTTCATATCATATACCTTATCACAGAATGGTTTGGGTTGGAAGGGACCTCAAAGCCCATCCAGTTCCAACCCCCCTGCCATGTGCAGGGACACCTCCCACCAGCCCAGGCTGCCCAAAGTCCCATCCACCCTGGCCTTGAGCACCTCCAGGGATGGGGCATCCACAGCTTCTATGGGCAACCTGTGCCAGGGCCTCACTGCCATCTGAGGGAAGAATTTCCTCCTAACCTCTAATCTAAATCTCTCCTCTTTTAGTTTAACACCATTCCCCCTTGTCCTGTCATTGAGCAAAACCTTCTAGTTATATCTTCTAGTTTACAGTAAAAGAGTCAGCCCGCTTGATCATTTTATAATGACAAAAAGGCAGCTAGTTATAGTAGAAATGAAGAAAAAAACAAAGATTATATGAAAAATCAATTTCACAGAAATTAGTAACAGTTATTACTAGTACACGAAATAAAATTAACTAAGGGAAAACACTTGTAATGATGAGGAGAGAACTGGATGAATCTGTCTGGGGCACTGAGTGACTCATTGTGGTTGTGATATGACTGATAACGTTTCACGTCCACATGTCCAATCTAAATGAGGCCCAGCTTCATTCACAGTGGTCCAAAGCAGTATAATCTGATGCGATGTTCTCTGGCTACAGAAATCAGCTGATGATTTAAATCCAGTTCCTCTCAGAGGGCAGAAGTCAATATTGTACGGATGCCGTCCAGAAAGCTAAGAAGGCTAGTGTGTATTTGCCCAAGCAAAACCTTTCCTGCTCATCTGTGCTTCTCATCTAGCTTAAGGGGAAGTCTGACCAACCCGATGAACGCTGTACAGCCACACTTGTCTGTTTATTTACATACTGAAACTGCAGTAAATCTCACTGAGAGGCAATTAGAATAAGGCCACTGAGAATACACACGTAACACGTCTAATCAATTCAGAAGCCATTATTTCTGTCTTGAGAAGAGACTCACTAAGTGTGGTACTTTTTCATTCACTGTTTATTGCCTTCATTAACTGCAGGTGGAACTGAGGCCTCTAAAAGCCAAGGTAATATTCCTTTCATTCCCCAAATGCTGGCTTTGCAAACTCAAGCACACGTTTGCCTGCAAATGAAACCAACACTGGTCAGTGCAAAGTTTAGTCCTGCATTTTGTGACACAGTCATGGCTTTGCAGCTCTCTGTTTAGATGAAGCTCATATCACTGCTGTCCACAAACCTCTGATTCTGACAGGCTCAGTCATCACAAGGTCAAAGAACAGTTAAACCCTGCTGATTGCATGTGAAGCACACAGTATTCATCTCTCTGTCTCATGAAAGAGTCCATTTGGAGAGTTAAAAGGAAGCAGAATCTGTGAATATTTATACTGTTTGTTAAAATTATAACACACACAGGACTCAGAATGCATCCCACAGGTCGGCAAAATACAACAGCACCAGGTTCCCTTGTCTTAGCAGAATGGCTCCTTCACATCCCATCTCCACTCAGCCAAAACCTGCTGAAGAAGCGAGTCAAACCCTAGCTTTACCACCTAGCAAATATCACCAGTAAAGCCCAGTTGTATCAGGCCCAGGGGAAGGTGAGTATTTTCACCTGAAGATTACCTGTCCCCTCAATCATATTGAGGACCTCTTGATAATCTCCCGACTTTTCCAATCTTGGCCAATATACAAAGTGTAGGCAGACAGTTCAGTTTCACGACTGTACTGCCCTATATAATGAAATTGAAATGAAAAGCTACTATGTCATTTACTTTATGCTTTAATACTCAACTTACCTCAAATATGTGAGTGCCAAAAAAAACGAAATGGGGAAAATACATACTTTGTGTAAGACTCTCAATCATCTACGAAAACCTCAGCTCATGGAAAGCTGGAAGCATGGCAAAACATATCTTCTCTAAGTATGAATTTGGGAGAATCACATATTGCAATGTTAGTGGGAAATGCACACAGGAGCAGCTGGTAACAGGGCCCTGACAATGTGTTGCAAGATGCAGGTCAACCACAAACACTGCTGTGAATTGCTGCTTCTAGGATATTACTTTTATAGTACTCTGAGGCTACATAAACAGCAGTCAGGAAAAGTGTACCACAGCACAAAATTAAAGAGCAAAAGTAAAGGCCTTTCCAAGTATGAATCTGCAGCCAGGGCAGAAGCAAGCTCTAAATGTTCCCACAGCCTGTGCCTTACCACCAGCATCACCCATTCAGACCGATCTTCAGCTGCAAGACTACTCTCCGACTTTGTTGCTTTCACTGCTTTGCATCAGAAACATGGAGCAAAAATATAACTTCAATAATTTCTATGGAATAAGCACAGGAGCGCTGTTTTCATATCCTAAGTTTCTCAGTCTCTCAGCAAACTCATGTTCTTAGGTTGCTGCTGTTTTCTTGCCCCTCATCTGTTTGTGTGTACCTCCACCTCGAGCAGAAGGGACTGTGCCAATTCTGTGCTCCTCTGGAGAGGCAGCTGCTCAGAGCTCCATCACTGTGGCAGGAAGGGGGAAGCCCACGACCTCCATACAGGACCGTGTGCCTCCCATTCTTTGCCTTCACTCAGATTTCTGCCTTCCCCTGCTTTTCCCATGTTTCTCCTCCAAGAGCTGAAGCAGCAGTAACACAGGCAGGTACTGCTGTGCCCTATCTGGAAAGCAGCTGGCCTTGCATCTTTTTGCCAGCTAGCAAGAGAACATTTGCATTTTCAAGCCATCACCCACAGTGATTTTACAGAAAAAAAAAAAAAAAAAAGCAACTCTTACCCAGCGCTATTCAAAAGCATTAATTATAATACAAACCCTGTTCCCTGTTCTCAGGCTCATTTGCCTCCTCCCAGGCTTGCACTGGAGCCTGACTCACACTTCAACCACAAATTCCCACTCTTCTTCACCACTGAGGGCCAGAGAGCAATTTGGTGGACATTAAGGATACCTCAAGCAGCACCGTTTTTCAAGCCAATTCTCTGGGAACCAACTCTGTGGATGGAGGACAATGAAATGCTGCCAGGCACAGCTCCAGTACAAGAAAGCGCTGCAGAGGTTCGTCTCCCCTCTGCAGGAAGGCTGATGAACCAGAGTTGCCTGCAGACCCTACTGCCCTATGTCCCCTAAGGAAAGTAAGTGGCCTGCTTGGTTTCCTGGAAATTTTCCTTTGTTTCTCCTTGCAATTCTAAAGTCTAAATACTCTTTTTAAGATCAGATGAGAGAGCTAATTCCACAGGGTAGCACACAGTTCAAAATAACAACCAAACGCATCCAACAGGAAAAACAAAATCCCGCTTGTGAGCCTGGCATTTTCATGCAGCAGCAGTTTCTATGCTGCTTTCTGAGATACAGCTGTACACAGCTATTAGTGATCAAGTGCTGCAGACCACTTACCTGCCACCACAGCTCTTCATAAACCTATTCTGTCTTTTTCATTTATTTTGTTCCCTGTTAGGCTCTTATGACCTTAGCTATTACTGTGATATGAGTAATCCACTCCAGAGACTTTGTGGAGGCTGCATGGCTTGATTTGAAATGGTTTTGCACTGGGGAACCATATAAATCACAGGAAAACACCCCAAACTAACTAGCAAACTTAAGGGACATCATCACAGTTATTTTTCTTCTGGCCAATAGGAGTTATAGTCTTGTGTTAATAAGACTAATTGCACCTCACTACTGCCAGAGTGCCAGCAATAAGCATTTCAACTTACCTCACAGCAAAACTAGAACTTAAATACACACACATCCAAGTATGATCCAAACTGGCAATATGAGAAACCTTGGCTGGAGGCAGGAGAATGAGAAACCTCTCAAATCATCACCTCAGAACAGAATACGTGGAATGCAAGAACAGCCTTTAAACAAGCATGGTGATACTGTATTTTGCTTTATATTTGCTGAAAAAATTGGACTGTGGCTTGAAAACTCAGACAGATGGATTTTCTTGTCTGACAAGCAAACTAGCCTACAGATGAATAATTAAAGAGTAGTTTTCCAACACCCTAAGGCATATATTTTTCTCTTCATTAAACTCACACTAATATCTGCAATTGCTACAGCAATAGTCCTTAACTCTTCAATCCCCTTATTTCAGCAGAGATTTTTGCCAGATTTCTTCATTGCCCGTGGTAACAACATGCATTTGATTCTGTGCTTATACACAGAAAACACCCTGCACTTCTGATGGTTGCCTACAGAAAGGGATGATTCTTCCTCTAGTGTCAATGTAACCAGTATTCCCTGTATTTCCTTCCCCTACAGGATATGTCTAATGGGAGGTTAAGACCTACCACCTTGACCTAGCTAGCCTAGTTTTGTGTCTAAGTCCTGTGTTGAATCAAGGTCTAGAAATGTAGTTGCCTACGTGGGGTCAAGCGGGCCTATATATGACAAAGTATAAAAGAGTTGGGAGGAAGAAGGCAAAGAGAAAGAAGAGGAAATATAACGGAGGAAAAGGAGGGAGATGGGAAAAGCAAAGGAAGTAGCAATGAGAGAAGAAAAATGGCTGTCTGTTTAACAGTTTGTTGTATTTGCTATGTATATCAACCTGAGCATTCTGCAACATACATGCTTGGTTTGTTGATTGCTCAACTCTGTTAACTGTGAGGTTTCATTTCCATGCCCAGTCCAACCCAATATTTACAATAAGAAGCATGGTTAAGCAACCACTAGGAGAACAAATCTCTCAGGAAGAGAACAAGAATTCTTTAGATAGGAAATCACAGTAGGTGCCATGAGAGGAATAATTCCGGATTCAGACCAATTAACAACTTACGTGTGTCGTGGTTTAACCCGACCGGCAGCTAAACACCACGCAGCCGTTCGCTCACCCTCCCCCCTCCCTCTCTGGGACGGGGGAGAGAAATGGAAAGTGAAGCCCGTGAGTTGAGATAAAGACAGTTTAATAAGACAGGAAAATAATAATAACAATAATAATAATGATGATACAATGGTGATAATACGAAAGTAATAATAGTATGTACAAACAAGTGATGCACAATGCAATTGCTCACCACCCGCTGACCGATGCCCAGCTTAACCCCGAGCAGTCCGGCCCCCTCCCCCCGGCTAGCCACCCCTATATATTGTTTAGCATGACGTCAGATGGTATGGAATACCCCTTTGGCTAGTTTGGGTCACCTGTCCTGGGTCTGTCCCCTCCCAGCTCTTACTGCACCCCCCAGCCTGCCCGTTGGCAGGACAGAGCAAAGGCTGAGATGTCCTTGGCTTAGTATAAGCACTGCTCTGCAACAATTAAAGCATCGGGGTGTTATCAGCACTCTTCTCATTCTAAGCCAAAACACAGCATTCCACCAGCTACTAGGAAGAAAATTAATTCTGTGCTAACTGAAACCAGGACAACGTGTCACCATCAGAATGCCCTTTATTGTTTATTCATTTTATATGAGAACTGGGAAGTGAGGAGAAAATAATCTTTATAAATTCCTTTAAAACATACAGCCCATTTTAAAATAATCCTGCTGCATGAAGGCTCTGAATAATATGGTGAAAATACTTAACAATATTCATGGCCACAGGTACATGTTAATAATGAAATAAACATTAGCTGTGACATATGTGGCCTCCTAGCATTAGCTTTTTTAAAAAAATTAATCATCTAAAGTGCAAGTAGGGAAATGAAAGTTACTTTACTTACTGCCCTTAAGTAGGATGCATAGACACTTCTGAGAACGCCATGAGGCACCTCTGTGCATCCTTAGGGATCTAACTGTGTGTAAAGATGTGATACCCTTCACTTAAATAAGGCAGGTTCTGCAATGAGGCTGCTGGGAATGTGAAGTTGCAAATTCATCGGTCTCTTTGTTCCCCTTCTGTCTTTGCACAGGTCTGTGATGTTTTGCTCTCAATAAATCACTAAACCCTAGTTTTTTCTCTAAACCCTAGACGGCCACTGTAATGCATCACAGCATCAGTGGCTGGTTGGTAGGTGAAGATTAACTGTTGAGCTTGTCTCAATACCTTCATGCCAATCATCAAAATAAAATTGCACAAGAATATTCTTCTTCAGCATTCTTTACCAGGTAAAGCTTTGCCCTCCATCCTTCAAATTATCCTCCCACTACCTTCTCCTCTGAGCTAGGTGGTATCCCCTGTCCTCTCTTCTCAAAATGCTTGTTTCTGTGAACCTCTACACCATTCTGCCATATTGCCGTTTCTCATGTTCAGCCTACCCAGAGAGACTCTTTGGGTGTGACCCCGGTTTTCCTTTTTTGACTTACTAAAATGTAGGATGCCCATTCCAAAGTTTTGGGACTCCACAGAATTGCTCCATGGGCTTTACCTGAACTTAGATGGGACCTCAGCATCAGCAATCACTCCACTGAAAAAGCCAAGATTTTACATGTAATAAAATGCTCAGACTGCAAGTGGGAAGAGGTCTGTAGCAGGATCCTGCTAGTCCTTTGTTGTAGCAGAGATTGTATCATGCAGAGAGCCTGACTCTGTAGGACAAGAGTCTACTTCCCCTCACACTCCATTTCCTTGCACTTCTCTATCACAAATCTTTTTAACACTTTGAAAAACACAGAGAGCTGGGAAGAGCAGTCTTTTGAGTGAGTAACTCTCCAATGCAACTTTCAAGGGAAGCCATCTAGATTGCTCAGAAGCGTGCATCTCTCCAGAAAGCCAGGAGCCCAGTAAGAAAAGAATAACTTCCAAACCACTGAAAAAAAAAAACTTTGGCACTACCAGTATAACAACAGCTGCAAATTTGAGAACACAGAAAAAAGATGTGTTTACATGGGTGTACTGTCCTTATGCAAGAAAGCCATTATATTGTCCTTCCTCAGGGTGCGCTGGTTGCCAAGCCAACTTGTGTGTTCAGAAAATGAACTGAAAGTATGTCCTTTTCATTCTGTGTAACAGACCATCTATCAGTCTGAAAGAAGAATAAAGCCGTATAGCCACAAGGATGAGTGAAGCCCATTATTTCATTACTTTTGGTCAATCAGAAGAGAGTATTCACTTAGACAGCCATGTCTGGTATTCACTACCAGACAAACACATAAGAATCAACTCCCTTTCTCACTCATTAGCCCCTAAATTTATATCCCTCTTTAACCCCACAAACCTGGTTGACTCCCAGTTTCTGAACTGGGTTTATCTTCAATTCGAGATGCTGATAGCAGTTTTGGAGTGGAAGAATGAGAACATGGCCTCACTGCAGACTACAGTTTTAGATTGCAACATCTTGTCTCAAAATGTGATCTTGTAGGATCATGAAGAAAAGCTTCCAAATGGAAATCTCTTGCCCTTCACTGCAGTGCTGAGGTCTACAAGCTGCCTGGCCCAATGAACCTCAGAGGGGCATGTTATTGCCAGGAGTGGATACAATGATGGCAGGAATGTGGGTGCTGCACAGCTGCATGGCCATGGCCATGTAACCTGATGCACTTCCCCTTCCACACTGTCAGCTGCGAGGAGCAGAGACACAATGAAAAGAAGAGCCCGAAAGCCACAGCTGTTCAGTGAGCCAACCTTCCTTGCCTGACAGGTAGAGGTCAAGGAGCTAGAGAAAAGCCACAGTGATGTGCTTGGAAACTGAAATCCAATGACGGTGGGATGAGTTGACCTGGGCTGGCTGCCAGACATCCACCACCTGGCTGCTCTCTCACTCCCTGTCCTCAAAAAGACTTGGGGGATAAAATATCCTTCCTCACACCTTGCCCCCGCTCCCATGGGGGTGTATCCCACAGGCCACAGTCGTTCACAAACTGCTCCAGGATCACAGTTCCTTCAAGAAATATCCACCTACTCCACTATGGTTTCTTCCACAGGCTGCAAGGGAATTTCTGCTCTGGTGCCTGGAACACTTCTCCCTCCTGCTCTGACCTTTGTGCTTGCAGGGCTGTTTCTCACACTTTCTTCCCTCATTCCTCACTGTTGTGCAGCATTTTGCCCTTTCTTAAAAATGTTTTCAAAGAGGTGCCACCATTTTTGCTGATGGGCCCAGCCGCATCCTACATGAGTTGTTTTGGGGTCAGCTGACTCCAACTGCTGACAGCATGCCAACAGCATGAGGCACCCCAGCCTTTTTTCACAGAGGTCACTCCAACAGTCCCCCACTGACAAAATCTTGACACATAAATCCAGAGACAGACGGCAATATGTTTTTAACTGGGAACTAGACCCTGACTCTGAGAGCTTAAAAGCATGGTTGGTATATTGGAAAGTAAAGGACCAGCTCCCACAATAAATTGTTACAACAGACACAGCAGGAGGCATGTACACAAAAAAAGAAAACATATAAATAACCTATGTTGACAATATTCACTATTTACTTACATGGCTTCATTTTTGTTGTCCTTCATCATCACCAACCAGATATATTTGCTCAAGCCTCTCGGTGACAAGGCAGTGCAATTACCCTCCATTTCGTCAGTGGAAAGCCACAGCAGAGTGACAGAGAGTTTTTTTCCTGGTCTTACATGAAGTTCATGGCAAAATAACAATGCTTTTGTTTGCCACTCTACTCCTTGGGAGCTGAGGTCTATTTTCAGTTTTCAGTACTTGTTCAGCAAATCATCATCTGTTTAAAAAAAACGTTGGAAAAGTTGGGAAAAGGTCTGAAAGTTTGTTAAAATATATATATATACTATTAGTAAATGTGACATTTTTAAATTTCCACCCTGTATCTATGACATGGATTGAAAGCTGTAGAGTTGTGCTGCTACAGTAACACTAGTAAGGTGATTTTTAGATGTCTTCTGATAACTAAATGCTCTCTTATACTACTAGACCTCAGAAATTAAATTGCTTTAGAAATAAATACTAACATGGAATAAACATCAGCTACCAAATCTATACTTAACTGAGCATTTTATGTTAAAAATTAAAAAACCTCTACCCAAATGATCAGCTATAGTTAACTGGTATACTTCCACGCAGGTCAACACACCGAGCAAATATTTACCCACTCAAGATCTGATCAACCTTTATATGTATACATCCACTTCTGCTGGTAAAGCATCATTGCATATAGTTTTCTCTGCAGTTGCACTAAATGTCTGAAATGCAGCTGTATAGATCATTTTGATATGCCTCTGTATTTTGATGTCAGTCACTTAGCAACTCATTATGTTAGAGCAAAAAGAAAGCATCCACCTTAAAGAGCAGTGTCACAGAGATGGCAGAAATCTCTTTTTCCGCACTTCAGATATGTTTCCTTCACACCACTATGAGATTTCAGTCTAGCCCCACACTCAGAGAACAGCTTTGCCTCCCCACCATCCCCATTTTGATATAGAATAACTTCCCCATTCTGATAATGAAAAAACAAACAGGGCAGCAGCTATGCTACTACTGAAACTCTTCACCAGGAATGTAATTGAAGCCATCCAAATGCCTAGCACAGAGTACCTTAGGACGCCATTAGAAGTGGGAATTTGAGGGGACAGAATGGATGCAAATCATTATGCAACAGGTGAAAAGAAGCGTCTTCCATTAGCTGTTCCTAAGGCAATTTTCCCCTCAGCCACTTCCACTACCACTGTGTAACTCAGCTGAACAGAATTCTGGCAGTGCTCTAACCTATTCCAACTGGTATCAGCATTCGCTACAAGCATGAGCTGAGATTTCATACTAAAAACTTTTACCAAGGCCTCTTACTGATGTAAATGATATGCAAATAGCCAGAGCAATTTCAGCAGGGTGTTTATGTGCATTTCAATGGCTGTTCTAAAGTAACAGCTCTTTCATCCGTACAGTTATTTCTTGTGTCCTGAAGTTATGAAGATTTGGGAACAAAATATTCTCGCATGGAGGAACAACACTACTTGGTAATTAACCAAGTTGTAATGCATGGCACCAGAGAAATGCCAACAAGGAAGGATTGTCCTCTGACTAGGATAACAGAAAAGACTTCAGAAAACAAACCCCATTTTGCCATGGTTTCCCTGATAGTCTCCTCAAGGCCCTATTCTCTGTCTATAAAAGAGAAAGAACAGTGCTCCCTTGTGAAACAAAGAAGCCGATCTCATTTGTGGTGTCCAGAGGATGCTGCGGATGTTATTAGACATTATTACATACAATTAATAAAGTTGAGTTTCTTGTGGTGACAGGTACAATCAATGAACAGTGTCATGACATTTCCAAGAATGCTATAGAAAAGATGAAAAAAAAGCAGTTGGGTAAACGTAACCGGGCAGATGGAGGAAGAAGCACCGTCACAAACCACAGAACACAAAGTGCCACCAAGAACATTTTTGTGGCCCATAGAACTCACTCATTCTCTGCTGCATCAAGTCTACACCCAAAATGAAAGAAAGACATAAACATTGATCATCTGCAAAAGCATCTTGGCAAAGATAGAAGCAGAAGTAGAAAATTGATGAAATAACAAAGAATAGCTCTCTAAAGAATTCTCAAAAGAATAGTACGTGAAATATATTAGCAAAGCAAAGATAACAAGAAGTGCCTGCAGCCAGAGTCCCTCTAAACTGCCAAAAACTTTGAAGGGTCACCTCAGTGTACTAGAGGTGCATGCAAAATGCTGACAGCAAGACTCAGTAACCTGAAGCACCTTGAGCAATTTGGAGGATTAGGAATCAGTTTATGTTTTCTCTAGAGTTCACAACCTTGCCTGCAGGAAGGAATAACTGAAGTTATTCTAGTGGCTCTGAGCAGATGAGGTGTGAAATGTACCATGTGCAGCTGCCTACCCAGCTGTAGTTTTCACTGACTCACAATACCTCCTAGGTAGCCACTGCCTTCAGTTGTGCTCTTCGTGTACCTTTTTTTTTGAAAGGAACTAAAATGCTGTTGACACAATGCTGTGGCCAGAATAATTCACACTTATCTTGCTGGACTATGTTTCTCTGCAGATATGTGAAATTCTATAAACACCTCTGCAAAATAATGTGGCAGAATTTTAAGTTAGCAATAAACCTTATCATTTTAAAATGACACATGGACTCTAAATAACAGAGATCTGGGATAAGATTCCTCAGCATATGGCTCTGTGTATCTCAGTAAACTATTATGCTCTCCCTTGACTGGACCAGCGGTGGTTAAAGCTACCATCAACAGAACCTGTGTCCCCCTGTGGGGATTGTGCAGAGTTCATGGAGGGTGAAAATATGGCTGGCATTTAAATAAGATTAGGGAACAGCAAAGACTTCTAATATCTGTTACAAATCCACCTGGACAGATACCAAAAACATGGTGGTCCCGGACAGCGGTAGCATAAGAACCCTTATCACTTACATCGTAGTGAGCTTCCATTTAGTGAGCTTCCATTTACGTAGCCCAGCAGGGAGACGCATAGCCTGAGGTCTTTATTTATTGCTCTGATTTCTCCTAAAAACAATCTTGCCTGACCTTTCCAGAGGCACAATTAAGCAGAGGAATTACATAGCGGGAGCATGTATTTTTAAAGTAGCCACTTTGAACAATTTGTAAGCGATGCCTTAACAAAGCTTAGGTATGAGTCTGGGGCTTCTGATCACTCTGGGGTAAGCTTTCTCCTCCCAGTTTGGGATTATGTCTTCATGAAAGAGCCATCCCAGACCACGCACTGTCTGTGTTTACAGAAAAACAGAGAGGAGGCTGACCTTGTCTGCAGAGAGGATCAAAGGGCAGACTCCTGAAGTCCCCTAGCACACTTAAAATCAGCATGCCTGTTGTTTACAGCTTTCTTTTCAAATTTAGAAACAGAGCCTTTTCTCATCTCACTTGTTCCTGGCTGCAGAAAGGTCTCCAGCTATTTACGTATGTTACAGAGGTGCCAAAAGACACACAACACAGCTGGCAGCTTCCAGGGGGCTTGGCTCCAGAAACACTGCCACCATCCAGACTTTTTTAGAAGCTACTTTATTGCAGCAAATCTTTTTTTTTCCAGTAGGGACACTTTGATCTGAGAACTTTATATCTATATGCATGTGTATATTTATATTTACATATGCATGCTTCCTGATCTGATATATATTTTTAGACCTCAAGATGAGAAAAGGGCGCAGAACAACTTCACTTCCTTGGTAATCTGTTAACAACTCCTTAATTATTATCCATTGTGAGCTGGCTCAGATGACATACAAGTTTTTTAACCTATCACACAAAATGCGAGATGTGCTGCATTTTGGTAAATGGCATAGTAGTTATGCCCTTCTTATGTATAATGCATCCTTAAATCTACTGTAGCAAAGCTGGATGCAGAGATGAGGAGCCATTGCTTCATTCTGTCGAAAACAGACTGGCCGAAAGCTTCGATTCACATTGTTCTTGTTTGCTTCTCCAACAAACAACCGCTGGCTATCTTAAAAAAAAATAAAATATGAAAATATTTGTAATAATATTTAAAATTTAACTTTTTTTTTTTGATGAAGAGCCCCAAACTGAATTACTTTTCCCTTTCCTCTCTCTTTTTATTTCAATTTGGGGAAAAGGAAAGAAATCAGAGAAAGAACACGATGGAATTAGACTGTAATCTGTTTGCATCACTTCCCTTTGTGTGCTTTAGTTAAACGGTCTACAAGTAAAGGAGAAACTGAAAAGACTGGGGAAAACATAATTTGTTTTTCTGTTTTTCTCCATGACACTTTTTTTTTTTTTTCTACAAACTCTTCCATGGTGAACTCAGTCATGGTGAAACACTTTTTACCCCCTATTGTTTCTGGGTAACCTCAACTAAAAGCCACAGAGTGACAATGAAGCACTGCCAACACCTCAGCCATGCAGTACATGATACAAACAGTTTGTTTTTCTCAGGTGCCTTTGAATGTTATGATATTCCTCAGTTCAGAGGAAGTAAGAAGGGTTACTTCAATCACTTGTTACCTTCCAATACTTTCCTCTGTTCCAGTTTCCCCATCACACACCTCTTATATACCTGTCTCATTAAGATGCCCTTCCAACATCACCACGGACTTAAACTTCAAGCAGAACTCTTCCTGCAACTTCTCACCAGCCATCTCAAGACTGTCTCCACCTCCTTTCGGAGCAGCCTTCCCTCAGCTGTGGACAGCCTCTCAGCTGCCGTTCCTCCCCACGATCCCATGCACGCCGCCTCTAGATGCTGTACTCTGATGTGAAGGTGAGCCTCAAACTGGAGGAGGTGAGTAGTTCTTGGGCCTAGCAGCAGCTTCAGCCAGCCACTGTGCATGATACACAAACTTCACATGGGGCCTGGATGGGTATTTTAAGAACTCAGACACACGGTTGGAAACCAGCCCGTTTACCCCCCGGAGATACCAGCTGTGAGGGATGACACACCGCAGCACGTATGCTTTAACAACTGCGTGCTCAAAAGGATGCAGTTTTTCTTAGCACGACCCAAAGCACACTGGCACAGGCTGGCCAAGCCATGACAGAGCTGCAATGCATACAGACAGTAAATACTAGTGTGCTCTGTCTGAACAGCAAAATAATAGGGGATGTTAAAAGAAAATGTTAGCACGTATGGAAAACAGGCAGATTCACTCTGGAACCGCAAAGCAGAAGTGGATCGTGGGGGAGAGAAAAGCTACTGGCAAGGGAGGAAACAGTGAAATAGAGAGAACTGGGGGCTAGAAATCACTGTGAGGAAAACCCATGCACATACCCCCGACAGAGAGAGTCCTCTCCTCTGCTGAGCTTCCGGGCAGAGGGCTCGGGCACAGCCTGCAGCCACCCGCGGCACACCTCGGGCCCTGACTGGAAATCTGAGTCATCGGCCCCGGCGTGACTCACGGCCTCCCCCTGCACCCCGAGCGGCAACCGAAAATATAGATGAAGAGGAAGGTCGGGCTGAGGACAGCGCTACAAGCCAGGGAATTTCTCAGCCTCTCGCTATGTCAACACTGGTGTCATGAATCTTTTCACGTTCGGCAGTTGGTGGGTGAGGAGGAGACAGCAGTGACCATCTGGGGAAGGAGGGAGGGGTGCCATCCTCTCTCACGCTGCCTGCCAGGGAGGGAGACGTTCTGGCAACAGAAATAAGTACTTGAGAGACAGAAAACGGGAAACTGGTACTCAGCAGCTAGTTAGCAGGTGAACTAGGAACGGGAAAAATCACCGTTTTGTATCTCTTGGCTACAGCTGTGAGGAGAACGGCACTACCAAACAGCATGCCGAGAGGAAATCCTGGCCTTGGAGTCACTGGGAATTTGCCTACTGAGCTGGGCAGAGCTGGTTTTCACCACAGCTTTGGTACCACACGATACTGAGAAACATCGCAGGTTGGAAGTCCAGGCAAAGGCCAAGCCACGTCACTGCCCAGAGGGGCACACCCTGCTGCTGTCAAAGCAGTTATGCTGCACCTTCCCTACATCGCCTTTCTTTAAGTATGGCTTTATTGGGACGAGCACTGCTTAGCAAACAAGGCCTCCTTTTCCTTTGGGTCTTGGCTCTGCCGGGGAGATAACATTGGATCATTCACACGCTGTCTGATCACACATCAGAGCTGGCTTTTTTTGTACTGAGTCTTTTCCCGGAGTCCTCAGGACAGCGGCTGGATCATTGCTGTCCTGTTCCCATGACAAAGTGAGCTGGGTCATTTAGTAGCACATAAAGAATTAGTAACACAAACCTGAGCACCGATATTTCAGCATTTTTTCCCAGACCAGTGAAATTCAGCATTAACTCTAAGTGCAGTGAAGCTTTCACTTCATTTAAGTACTTCATCTTCCCTAGTTACCTTCAGCATGGAAACCCCTTCTGTTTCCATTCCTTTCTAGCAGCTTTGGGCCTCCACCTAGAACAATGCCCTCTCTTCTCCCCACACCCCCTCCCCCCCTTTTTTTAGATCAAAACATTGCCCTGAACATGGGGCCAGAGGCTGTTAGGATAGATACACTTTTGCAGATATGTTTAATAACTGTGTATACGAATGAACACCTAAGTTAGGGTGCACTTTACGGGTGACAGACGAGGGAAATCGGAACTGGAGCAGCACAGGGTAATCTCTGTGCCTGCCATTCATGGCAGCAGTGTGCAGCAAACCAGTCCTGACCCAGGATGGTTCAGGTTTCGTGACTCCACAGACAGCCTTTACTGATTGCTTATCAGTTTGTTCTCAGCCACAAGTCTGCTTTGCTGCCTGGACCCAGCCTTGCTCTTCAGAGATGCTTCCCTCTTCTCCACTGCTGCACAGAGTCAGCTTTCAGACCCTGCCAGCTCCTTGGGTCCAGCTCAAAGAAGTGGTCAAAAGCCATCAACAGCAACTCATTACATGCAGGGAAACTCAGCCAGCAGACAGGCAAAAGGAATGCAGTGCTCACTCCAGTCTGGGATATTGCTACCAGGCTAGAAACATTTTCCCCTTTCCAAGGACCAGCCCACACTTCAAAATAAGACCTAGTGGCCAGTTTTCCCCGTGCTGTAGTAACCCCATTGTCCAATGCTCTATAACGGTCAAAGGGGTAAGAGAAGGTGAAAAAGGAAGTACTTGTACCTCGTGGCTGACATCCTGGGGCTTGATGGCCTATTTTAGGATCTGCAATTTGAATAGCTTTGCTTGTTTAGCCCAGCCAAGTGAAGGCTGGCACAAACCATGATTATTCCAGGTATATTTATAGACGCGATACATCAGGGAGGAAGAAGAGCTAATGAAGAACAAATGGTGCAGGAACAAATGGGAATAAATGAGCCACAGTAACATTAGGCTAGAGATTAGAAAATGATTCTTCCTCTGCTGTTCTGGGAGAGACTTCCAGGAGAAGTACAGGGGGGCAAAAAGCTGTGGCTACTTTCAGAAAAGAACAGGATCAATTTAGGAAAGTTTTACCACTGCGTGACCTGATGGCTATAACAGCAAGGGATCACCTCAGGAATTTTCTAGCCCTCTATAGCCCTCTATACTTCTCTTTCTACAGCATTTACATTGCTTCTGAAAACAAGTTCCCACAGGGCTCTTCAAATACCCTGATGGGGACTTGTCTCCATAATGCAGCAGGCTTTTTGATCAAACTTTAATCCAATCTTGTCCAAGGTGCAGACTCTGCAGACTTGAATGAAAGAAGGACAACAGTGATTTTGTTTGACCAAATTGATCTGATGTTTGTCCAAAAGATGCTTTCAGATTCCCAAAGGAATTAAATCATATGGGCTGCAGTACAAAGAGGCAGTCTGAAGCGATCACTGGATACCTGCTTATCCTGACTCTGTTAACCCCCCTGGTAGCACAAGAGGTGTTCAGAGCCAGCACCCCTCACCATTTGAATTCCAATTTGCTCGTAGACACCGTGAGGCACAGTGTGTGAGCCCTCTAGCGGTGCACGCTGCGCTCGGGGACGGGTGCGGAGCCGCACAGGGAGAGCATGGCTGCAGTCAGGGTGCCACCGTGCCCACCCTGCTCAGCCACGTCGCTGGGAGCCAAGTGAGCGAGAGACACGACACATTTCCACCCCTGGAAACCTGCAGTCTGCATCACCTGCACTGATGCAGGACCCAAAGGAGAGCGTCCCCAAATGCATCATTTGGCTTAGCAAATGATGTTACATGGCCTTGCAAATCTTGCCAAGTTGATACCAGCCAAGCTTTGGGTAAATGAGAATCAGGCCCTTTCTTTCTATACACACACACCCATTTCTGCAGATATGATATACAGATACATAAAACTGCACAGCAGAGGAGTAAAAGGCAGCCTTAATGACCCCCACAGAGGGCTGGGCACCTGGGGAAGCTGCACCAGGCACCCAAAGCCACCGCCCCTGTGCGCCCCCCAGGCTGCCAGGGCTGTGAGAGCATGAGCCTCCATCACAACGCTCAGCCTCCTCCCAGCCACTCGGCTCTGCAGCTCTGTCTGCTCACGTTCAGGAATCCCGTGATAACTACCCTGATAATATATTTAAAGAAAAAAAAAAAAAATCCAGCCCTGCACAGGCCCCTCCATTGTCACTGCTGCCTGGCCGGGGGGGGAAACCCAAGGAGGCACTTAGCTGTGTTTCTATTTCTGTCTCCTGGACTGCAGAGCACCTCATAGTTAGCCAGTTACTTGCTGAAGTCTGACTTTCAGAACACTAAATATAGGAAACGTGCACTCTGCAGGGGCTAAATTTAGCTTTGCTGCGTTAGAAGGGGAGGTACCTCCTGACTGGAGACAGGAATGCAAAACCACTGCAGGCAGGGAAGCTTGGGTGATGCAGTAGCAGCCGCTGCTCTATTGTGCCAGTGCAGGAAGGAATTGAATCAGAAAGTTGAGCTCAGTTTTCTTCTTCTTAAAAAGATCTGTTCATTGCCATAGTGAGGTTTTACAGCACCAGGCTGTTCACCTCTTCCACAAGAAATGACATATCCCTCTGTTATTCCTGTAAAACATTTAGGAATTTTGCTCATTTAAATCAGAAGAGGAATAATACAAATTAAAATTCAGAGTTGGAGGCACCTGAGCTGGCTAAAGCTGGCATGTAAAGCCTTGCATAAAGACTTTCACATGCAGCAAATCACCACTACCTGACCTAAGCCTGGGCAGGCTTTTCAGGAATGTTAATCGCTGCTAAACAAGGCGGCCTCACAGCTGCAGCCTTTCACCTCTAAGTCACCTATTCTGGCGTACTTGGCAGGGGGCACACGATCTGGACTCTGCTCCCAAGCCGTGCTATTCACCAGGGGTTAGACAACATGCCTCGGTTTCTCTACCTATCAGCTGGGGCTAGCGGCATTTCCCCCCACTGCGGAGCATACATCAGTGCTGAGCGAAGAGTTCAAGCCATTAACCTGAGCTGCTGGCTTTTTTTAGAAGCCACGAAGGACTGGGAAGATTGCACATACAGGGTTTTGATCAGAACACTAGGCATAAAAACGTCTGCTTGTAAACAGCTTTCCTAGGGGAGACCATCAGCCATGATTCAGCAAAGGCAGGTGACTGCCTGTAGGCATCAGCATCCCCTTGCCTGGAGGGAGAGGATGCGCAGCACCTGCAGGAGCACCATGGGAGATGTAGTCCAAGGATGTGGCCCCAAACCAAGCAGGCAGCCAGAGGACTGGAAGCAGCTGATACAAAACTCCTTTCAGGAATTATGATGAAATTTCAGAAGTGTAATGGTTAGGGGCTGGTTTGTTTTCTTTGCTTCTGTTTGTTGCACAATTTCAGAGGAGTCCCATTTATCCGCTGCCACTCCCATCTATTTGCAGTCTTTTCAAATATGAAATAAGATCACGACGAGGAACAGCTTTCAGGTGAAAAATTATTATGCAATAGAAAACAAATGAAAACACCACTAACATTGATTGTTTCATCTTATACAGACGATGACACACACTCTGTGTGATGGAGAGATGACCTGTTCTGAAAAGAAAGTAATGCCAAACTTTCTGGTCAGAAGCAAATAAGATGACCAAAAATGGTCTTCTCCAAGTCCGTATTAGATTCACCCCTGGTTAGTTCATAACATGCAACAGCTTCACAACCGTCCACCTTGGACTGCTGACAAAAATGCATCAACACACTGGAGAGCTAATGCCCATCACAGAAACATGGAATAGTTCAGGATGGAAAGGACCTTAAAGATAATCTAATCCCAGCCCCCCTGCCATGTCTATACCAGGAAGGGAAATGCACCCAACACTTCTCTAGTGCAGACTGGCTCTCTCTTTAGCTGCTGCTCTCCTGTCTTACACACCAAAGCATTTTGGTCCTTGTTAACTTTCAAGCTGCGCGTGGCAATTGTCTGGTAGAGTGTTAGTTGGCTGGGGCCAAAACATGCCACTGACACCACTAGGGCAGTATAAACAAAATGATACTCGGCATCTGGGAGCCTCTGGCGCTGTTCAATTTATTAGTATAGAGGAAGGCACTGAGTTTAAGGATACTACAATTGTCCATCTTTGCCCTTTGTTTTTATTTTGGTCCCTGAGAGGCTGAAGAGGCTGTTTAACTTTCTTCATCCTCCAGTTATGCCTCTCAAGACCCTGATATTCTTTCTATATTCTGAATATTTCAATTGGTATAATAAAAGATGTCATTGTTGCCTTCAAAATTTCTGTCCTCTCCCATACCAAGGGGCCATGAGCATAAATCCAAGGAGTAAGGCACTAGAAGTGAGAACCCATTTGTAAATATGAACAAGAAAACTTGCTTTTTGAGATCCTTTACTCGTGCTTCTCACACATGCCAGTGGTGACATCGGATACTAATTATTCACAGCTATACAACATGGCCAGGGACAGCACAGCTAGAAATGAGCCTAATGAAATATGCAAATGTCTCGCTTTCAGCTGGGATAGTGTTATTTTTCCTCCTATTAGCTGGTACAGTGCTGTGTTTTGGATTTAGGATGAGAATAACACTGATAACACACCACTGTTTTAGCTGTTGCCAAGCAGTGCTTGTGAGTAGGCTGGGGGTGCACAAGGAGCTGGGAGGGGACAGAACCAGGAGAGCTGACCCAAACTGGCCAAAGGGATGTCCCACACCACATCATGCTATGTCGAACAGTTAATAATGCGTGCCTGGCTGGGATGAGGGGGACTGCTGCTTGGGGATGGGCTGGGCATCAGTCAGCAGGTGGTGAGCAATTGCATTGTGCATCACTGGCTTTGTACATTCTATTATTATCATCGTCATTATTATTTCTCTTCCTTTCCTATCTTATTAAACTGTCTTTATCTCAACCCACAAGCTTTTACTCCCCCCAGTTCTCTCCCCCATCCCACGTGGGGAGGGGTTGGGGCAGTAAGCAAATGGCTGCGTGATGTTTAGCTGCCTGTTGGGTTAAACCACAACAGCAAAACACTCTCGTTATACCATAGACCAACAGTAATGAAACAAACAAACAAAAAACCAACACGGCACACAATTACGTAGAGAATGAAAAAAGGCTGAAACTGAACGTGTGGAGCCGAGTCTCTGAGTTTTCTTGTTCATAAACTATGACAATGTTTTTTTAAATGTCAGCAATTCTAGCCACTCCCCATACTACGGGCAATAATTCTCAGTCCTCCATACTCTTAAAAGGCAAAGGATATTTCATCCCTGACCCTTCAAGATACTCAATACCCTCTTGCAGAGGGTTTTACCTGTTGGTACTTCAGCTATATAACATGGACAACATTTCCCTTGCACTGTACCCTAGTCTGCATCTTTCTGCATTTATTACTCATACTGCTGGTATTCATTCTAAATTTTCACCTTGTTGGATTTAATTCTTAATACCATTTCCCCCCTTTTGAATAGATACTTCCAATCCTTACAAACATTAGTATGTACTACCTTTTAGTTTTCATATGTGCTAATTTCATCTTTAAATTAGGTGTCAGTTGGGAGAGAAGTTTTATGAACGTAACTGAGAACCCCAAGTTGTTTTGTTGTGCAAAACAGACTGGTTAGCTAGCTTTGCCTCCTCCAAAAATAGCAATTTTGACTTCTTTTTTTTTATTCTGTTACTAGATTCAGAATTAGTTTATCTACTTTGCTATTCCCTTCTCTGTGTATGTGAGCAGTAAAAGTGCACAGAAGGAAACACAGGGGAAATCCAATAAACTCTGGCTCAGGCCAGCATTGACCACAAAGTTTTGTAACAGAAATCCCCTGAAAAGAAAGCATTGCACTACCTCCCTACGTACCTGACAGGCGAGTGAAGGAGAAAGGGGCTAAGAGGTCTTCCTTCCATCCTGTAAATAATCTAGTTGGTGTTATTATAAAGAGCTATTAATATTGTATACTTAAAAATACACACATAGGATTTAGCATCTCTATATAAAGATATATAAAATCTCATATGAAACATATGTCTACAATACATATAAATAAATGTTTATGAGGTGCACTAGACCTACAGCATATCATGAAAACATTTGACATAGTAACAACTGCAGTGTTCTGTTGAGGGCTCTTCTTTTAAAAATGGTTTTGGGTGCCTGTTTGACATGGGTCTTTCAGCTTATTTACTTAGTTTGTAGTCTTGCCCTTCACAGAATATTCTTCTCACATATATTTATCTGCCAAAATGGTTCTTTGTGCAAGACTGAGGTTCCTGGATCTTACTGTGATGACAAAGAACATTTTTCCCAAGGCCAAAAAAAATAGCCTTCCTAAAGCTTTCAATAAGTGCTCCTTACATTTGCATGAAGCAGTTATCTCTGAATAACTGAAGAAATCACAGACACAGAATATATAAGATGCACAATGCAATGGAAGAATCACTTACATTGATCTAAGTTGTGTATAAGAAAAGACGCAATCAGGTAGTCAATGCCCATCTCCGAGTTCATGCAGCCAACACCATCTCCTTTGGAATCAGAAGTGATTCGTTGATTCTCCCTTGGCAAGAAGTCAACTAACCAAACACTGAGGAGGACTTACAAAAATTCATTATAACTCCTTGTCCATGAGGTGATAAATTGCTATACAAAAAAGTGTAAACTATCTTCAACTACAAACTCTTCACATTAGGAAGAACACTGAAATGAAGAAACTTTATTAATACACAAACTAGCTTCAGTATTTCTGTCAGTACTCAGTCTTTCACTGTGAAGATAATTTACTTAATCTGATAGCATCCTGAGCCCAATTATCTTGCTGCGCCCAGGATTAAGATAAAACATCATGAATTCATATAGCATGCCAAAGATGAGAATGATATGCAGTGATAATTCTATTTTAATAGAAGTTCATTATTGGAACAGTTATTGGCAAATCACATAAAACTAAATACTCTGCATACATGCTCAAGTTTTCTTTTTATCCTATGGAAACTTTGTGCGTTTTTGCCCTGCTTGTCATATCACTCCAACCTTAAGCATCAGCAGCAGATAACATGCAGAAAATGGGAGAGGCTGAGGCCAACTGACCATCATTTGGAGAAGGACAGAAGAAAGCAAATAAAGTACAAACACTACCATCTTGTAATAAACCATGGATCCTATCACTGTCATAGATGTTAGATGCAACATTATTTTTATTGCAAGGGACAAAACTAAGGCAACTCGTAAAATAGCAGAGCCTGATTCAGGATAAATGTCTACAACTAAGACAGTAAAATGGAACCATCAGCACATCTGTTTGCTCACTTTCTGCATTTCAGTGAACTTCAGAAGGGCTCTTTGTGAAATCTTTCCACAATGCAACTTTACATTTTCACTATGCCTACATTATAAAGAGAAAGCAAAAAGTCTCCTTTCATTTCTGTTAAACGTATCTTGAATTGCTTGTTTGTTTGTTTTGGGGGGAGAAAGCTGTTTGTTTTTTGTTTTGTTTTTTTTTTTTTGTTTTGTTTTGTTTTTTAAACCCAGTTTTATTTCCATCATTTTATAAAATTAGTTTGCAGAATCCTTTCAGATGAATCAAACCTCCTAATCCTCCGGTGTGGATTCCTCATTCAAGAGGTGCATGTTTCCACACTGAAAAGTGCTGATTTTCTTTAAACAGGAGGGAACTGGGCTGTAATGCTTATGCAGTCAGTTGATCTACAGTTACAGTTTCTTGAGAGCAACTGAAGAAGAAAGTTTTTGTGATCAAAGCTGCAGATTGACAGCATTAAAAACAACAAGAAAAATAAAATAATGAAGCAACCAAAGTAATATTCCAAGACTTGTGTACTAGTTCAACTTCCAGTGCCAAAAGGGGAGCAAAATATAAACCAATTTATTAAATAAAATATATAATTAAGATTTGAGTTTTCTCTCCACTTTTTCAGACGTTTCCATATCTACTCAGATTTACATCTACAAAGCACCCCCTCTGAACTGGTGGAAGAGCTGGATTTGCCACCAGCAAGGAGCATCCCACTGGTAGAGCTCCACATCACAAATACGCTAAGCCATCTGAGGAAGGACAGAACCTCCTGCCACGTGAATGCCCCATCCTGAAGAGGCACACATCCAACACCAGTTAAACATACACCTCCTGCACAGAGCTCAAATAGATTCTTGTAGTTTAAAATACAGGCTCACGATAAACAGACCTCTTACATTAGTTTCAACATGAAGGAAAATGAGTTTTGTATTGTTATTAGAAACCTGAGCTCTTACTCCAAACCACCCACAACAATTTACTGTAATCACTACTGACTTATTTTCTTTGATTTCAGATGTATTTATATTTAACGATGAAGCCTTACCTTTTCTGAAACTTCATTTTATTGTAAGTAAACAAGGCAGAGGAAAATCAATTATTCAAAATTGTAGAAGTAGAGGTTTTCATTTTAGTTAAATCTTTCTCTGATTATATTATTACTTTACTATCATTACTTTAAAAAATGAACCTTTTTATATCCCAAATGAACATAAAATGAATGCTAGTAATTAAGCATATTACAGTAAATTAAGACATTGAAAACTGCCATTTATTGAATCAGTGAGCTTTTGAAGTAGTTAAGTAAAAGTTTTTATAGAAAGAACGAGGTGAAATATCTTTAACTAAATTACCATATCACACTTCCTAATTAAAGTACAATAAACTATTTCCTGAATTAAGAAAGTTTCTATTCATTCAAATGTCAGCACCTACAGAGTTTCTATATTGGCACATTCACTGCTGTTATCCAGAATTCTGTAGAGTGCAACTTTTACTGAAGATTTCAAAAAACTGTTCAGTGTGGAAAATCTATTAAGCCATATTAGAGAATTTAAAATGTTAGCTTTCAATGGATGAATCTGAATTCCAGTCTCCTTCCAAAATTAACTTGATAGAAAGAGTAGGTGGGAAGTTAATTACAGCATAAATATGAAACATATCATTCACCTTTCCCTGTCTATTACAATGCAAATACTACAACTAAAAAAAAAATAACTGCTTAAGTACATACAGCTATAGAATACTTTTCTTACTAGCTGAAAAAAATCATGTAAGGATTTTGGATTACAATAATCAAATGAAATATTTTATAATTAATGCTACAATTCTTACGATTGATGTGTAAACAAAAGATACATAACTAAAGTCACGGGATTCAAAGGCAAATTTCAGATTGTTGATTTGTGAAAGTGACTTAAATCAGTCTCGCAGATCCAATAGAGCCACTGGTAGAAAATGTTTTAATCTGATGAAGTTTCCATCATTCTATATTGAGAATAATTTGTGAAATAGCTTCTGAACTAATTTATTGTATTAAGCATAAATTTATCATAACTGTGGGTCTGCAATGTCTTCTCTATAGATGGTTTCAGTTCTGAGAAACCAAAATTCAAAATTTTAGGTGAATTTTTTCTGCCTCAGCTGAACACATTATGCCAGTCAAGCTGCAGTCTGCCATTTCTACACCAGATATGCACACTTCCTAGGTTTAGGTTTCCAGCAGAAATATTTGCACTTGTGAATTCACTATTTTTTCAACTTGCATTCTCTACTTATCAGCTACTTTTGCTTAGGTACTTATTATGCAGGCCTCTGCCAAATAGACAGTGAGATCTCTAAGAAGCAAGCAGAAACAGCAGTGTAGGAATCTAAACAAAGGGCACTTTCTTTCACAGTACCTGGACTAATGTTTTTAGGCTAAACTGACAAAATGAAGTGCAAGTCACTTGTGACTATTAGGATGCACTGAACCCAGAGGTGTCTGCCTTTCCCCAGCAGAAATGATACCATTTGTGCATAACAGTATAAAATCTCAGCAGTTCTGTCAGAGGGAAGTACAGAATGAAGTTGAATACTGTCCTGTCGCTAATTATCCTAGAAGGAAGGTCCTTCTAAATAGACAAGCCTGTGACACAGAAGCTCTTCATTGAAATCCATCCCGCTGAGATTTGGAGTATGCACAAGACTAAATAGAAATTGGACTGTGTACTATTCCCATACTCAAAAGCTGTTTTCTGTACTGCTATGCTCTATAGCTACAATACAGCACCATTCACTTTCTCCGCAGGGAAAAAAAAAAAAGAAAAACATATCAAGAAGGAAGAATTTCCCTCACAGTAGATCAAAATCTAATGTATGGAACATGAGAAAGACGAGAACTAGCGGAACAGGGGATATCTAATCACACCAGCAGCAAGCTGCTCCTGGTTTAAATGAAGGCAGGTACGAAGTCAGCAGCAGCGGCTGCTCCTGTACCTGCTATAAGCTCTGCGGGCCCTGGTGCACCCAAGGCCCTAGCAGTGCATGGCCGTGGGGGTCCCTTGCTTCACAGGATGGAAGCACTGCTTTCCCCAAGCCACCCAGCATCCCACATCAGTGGAGCAGCAGGCCCCCAGGCCTCGTTTGTTCAATCAGGCCTGCGCTGGCTCAGAGCCGAGGCCCCATTGTCACAACACCAGGCCCATCAATAACTTGCACCGAGACAATTCCTGTTAAGAGTTTATTTATAGGCAGGGCAGACCTTTAAATATCCAGGAGATAGGCCAAATGCCATAACAGAGCCTTTTCCGTCTCTCATTCCACAAAGTGGCACCCAGCAATCACCGGTCAGTAAAAGATATTAATGAGGTGTTGCTTCCTGCTCACAGAGCAGCCGAGAGAGAGGCCAAGGACATTCCCTCTCCTGCAATACCACAGCAGTGGCACCGAAGCACAGGGGCTAGGGGCTGCAGTGAAGCATTACTAATGTGCTCAGCAGCTTAGGTATTAAGTTCACTAAAGTATAAAAAAGGCATGGAAAGAACACGTAGGCAAAATGTAATGGATAGCCACAGGTGGGAGGAAAAATCAGCTTTGAATTCTCCCTAGAATAATTTCTTGCATAAGACTTTATATAAGCTGACAGCCTTTCACGTTCTCAGAATAGGATCCCAAAAATCACTGGCAAGGTTTGTAGCCTCTGGTAAAAATGGACCCAAGGCCACAGCCAGCTGCCACCACGTTGTTTCCCTGGGAAAACAGAAACAGCCACTTTTGGGTGGGGTGGGAGCAGAACTTGGAGAGCGTGTGGGATTCTGCACCCCCTCTACGGGGTTGGTTTACAAGCCAGCTCTCCTAGAGGGGCACCTTGCTCCCTGTTTGGGTAACAGCTACGCAGGCAGGGGCTGGAAGGAAAGCTCACCTTGATCAAAGCCTCTTTGGAGTCCTGGCTTTTCTAAAAAGCAAAAAAAAAACAAAAAAACAAAAAAACAAAACAAAAAAAAAAAAAAAAAAAAACAAAAAAAAAAAACAAAAAAAACAGCCACAAGCTCTCTGCCTCCTGGAATTGCCACACTGCAATAACACAAGCACAGGCACAACCAGCCAGCAGCGAGGTACCTTGCTAAGCTAGCAGTGTGTGTGAGCACGCACTTACCTGCCAACAGCCCGAGAGAAGCCTGAGCTCAAACAGAATACCCAGCGATGAAAGGAAAAATCATGAAGCCTGTCCAGCTTTTGCCATTTGAGAACATTTTTGCTCCGGGGTGCTTTAATACATTTCAAACCAACCAGCTGTTTTATGCACAAGACCTCTGCTCAGCACGTCATTTCAAACCAAGTCAGAGGCACAGCGGCAGGCGAAGGCAGCGCTGGGCTAATACCCATCTCATTCTTTTCATTACTTTGAGCCATATGCCCAACTGAAGCAGCAGGGAGACCGTAAGAACAGTGTAATTTCAGAGCAGTGCCCGAGGGACTCGTCATCTGACATTCAGCAGTGCCAGAACTCCCAGGCCAGCCAGGACAGGTGCATTTCCTAACTTTGCCTCCCTGCTCGCTCCCAAGGTGAGTACCATATCCCTAAATACTTAAAATTCTCTGCACGGAAAAGCAAAGCCCTTCCTTGACAAAAAAAAAAAAAAAGCCACAATTTTTTATAAAAAAATTGTCTTAGGGGCCTTCAGCTTCTGAGAGATCAGGATTGGAAAGCTGAATATAATATACTCTTAGGAGATTTGGGTATATGTATTAAGTAAAGAATACAAAGAAAGTAAAAAATATCCTCACTGGACAGGCATAGCCAACACAGGCAATATGCAGAAGGTTATAGGAAGAAATTGGACTATTTTTCTAGTGCTTTCTGAAAAAAAAATAATATATATTATATATATATATATGTATGTATATGTATGTATATATATATATATATATATATATATATATATATATATATATATATGTGAACCTCTTTCTTTGCATAAAGAACGACCGTGATAACAGAATCTCTTCACCAAAGCCACTATCAAACAGCAAGGATACACAAAACCTCTCCTGGAAAGAGCCTGCTGCACAACCCCATTGTGAAGGGCAGTGAGGTACAGTCCTTACACACAAGCTGAATCCCCAGCTATGAAGCGGGACAGAACAGAGGGAATGAAGACAGAAGGCTTTTAGAAGTGTTCCAAGTGGTCCTCACAAAGTCAGTAGGTCCATTTACATTACCATTTCATACTTCTGGTAGGATATATTCTTTACTCTTTTATAACAGACTATTGCAGATTTCTGGAAAGCTTGTCTGGCTTCATCTGAATCAGCTTCTAGATGGGCTTAAACACTTTGACAAGCCAATGCATCTTATTTCTGAGCCTTCAAAAATTACCAGCGAAGAAGTACTCTCAACCCTGATCAGGATTTTGAAATGCCAAAATGGATGAGAATGATTAACTTTGGACAGAGGGGTTGTTGTTAGCTTGAAGCCGGCTATTTAACCCACATGGCATGGGAAGGAGAGGTCCCTGTGTAACAGTTACAGCAAAAAGGGTGGAAGACCCTGAGTGGTAGCTTTTTCTTCCCTCCTCTACTTCAGCTGAATATTTCTTTACTCTCCAATTCCTTTAATAATCAGGTACAAGGGAGACAACTCCATGCATTACGCATGAGATGTGACAAAACGCATGCACTCCCTTATGCATAGTGCTGTTCATGTGTTCACTTGTTCACACTGCATCTGTAGCAAGCAGGCCTGATATCTCATCATCATATTGAGGGAAACGGAAAAAAATCCTCTGGAGCAGGTCAACCCTATAGTGAAAAGTGCCTTAGAAGTATCTAGAAAAACAGCATAAATCACTCAGTTCATTCAGGAATATGATCGTGATGTGGCTGAGCAGGAGAATGTATTATTTTTATAGAAATAACACTTGAAAGGAGATGCTCAACAGTCAGCAGCTAAAAAGAGGAGTTTTCATACTGAAATGTTGTTACATGAAATTAAGGCCTTGCAAAACCAGCCCTGGCAGTCATTTCTGTTTCTTTCTAAGAGACTGGCACTTCATCTCTGGCCAGCACGCCCTGCTGATTTTTAACCACCTCTGTTCTGCTTCACCAGCTTCAGGCCTCACTGGGCTCCAGCTAGAGCAACCCACACAGAGCGAGCAAAGTGCAGGGAGCCTTCAAGGCACCACATCAGGATCACAAAGGCACAAAACCTTATTGTCACCTGTTCAAACTCCAGTCCCCTTCCCTCTACCGTGAAGGTACCTAAGCAAGCTGTGCCCAAAGTCAGCTAAAACTGGACTGCTGCAATGGCAAGCTCTGCTGAAGGGAAATGTGCTTTAGCAGCTTGTCAGGCCAGGAAGGAGCAACAGACCATCTGACCTGACCTTCCTGAGAGGCCCTTCTACCTTGCAGTGAAGCCAGAGCAGGTCCCAGATCAGTCTCTCCAGTCCCTGGCTGGGAAGAATAAGGGATGGTCACAGCTGACCGACACTCTGATTTGCTCCCTCACAACACAAGCTTGCAACTCAGGTTGCCCTTGACATTCATTTTATTAGGCTGCATTTCCCCAAGGCAACTAAACCTCTCAGTCTCTGACATTTCCTCCTCTTTTCTCCTCCCCCCAACACTTCTGCCCAGGGAGAGGAGGCTTAACACTTGCCTGACGATTTCCTCTCTCTGCAATCTCTGTTCCCCCCATTCTTCACACTTGCTAAACATAGGTTTAAGGCCCTGGCTCTATGACACACCTTTCAACCCTTTCTTTCCCTGAGGTAACGCTTACATCACCAAACAGAGAATAAGCAATAAGTGGACAGATTAGCCATTAAAGACTGGCTTACTTGGACTAGATTGCAGCTACCTCCAGCCACTTCCCCCTACATTATTCCCTGAAAGCACCATGTTCCCTCCCTTATCTTTGTACTTACCCGCTGCAGGCCAAGGCGGCAAGTCCTTGGGGAGGAATGGCACAGCAGAAGTGCAACACTGCCCATGCTCATGTCACGAGCTACCTACGTTAGGTCTGAAGGAAGGGTGTGGGGAGAAGCAGCAGCCTCCATGACCCACCTGCTGCACCTCACTCACAGGAGAAGCAAAAGGGCACTCAGGAGCCTAGAGGGTTGGCAGAGCTTCGGACCTCAACCCCATCAAATTGATTTTCAGTGAGAGCTGTGCTCCCTTCATGAAGAAGATACAGAGGAATGAGATATATTTAGTTAGAGGGCACAGAAGGAGAGATCAGATGGGAGCACGAGAGTGCTTAAAGGCTGAATAACAAATCATGATTGCGAGGCTCAACCAGGTTGCTGCCAGAAGGATCGAGGTACAAATTCAGAGAGAGAGGAAGATTTTGCTAACTTCCCAGCTCTGGTTCCCCATGAGGGAACTCCTGCAGTTTTGCAAAGAGCACCAGATTTGCACATCTCCTGCGGGCTTCATTGCCAAACAATAAAACCATACATACAAGTCACAGAATCACAGAAGGGTTTGGGTTGGAAGGGACCTCAAAGCCCATCCAGTTCCAACCCCCCTGCCATGGGCAGGGACACCTCCCACCAGACCAGGTTGCCCAAAGCCCCATCCAGCCTGGCCTTGAGCACCTCCAGCATTGGAGTAGGCACAGCAAATGTATATGTACACCAACTGCTTCTCTACACAATATGTGGACGAAGGAGATTTATCTGCAGAATAATTCCTCCTGGTTGAATATGAAACAAGATGCTGGTAATATCGCATTGTAATTGATAAATTGGATTTGCAGGTCCCCATAAAAATAAAGGAATGAGACAAAGTATAGGCAATGCAGCCTCAGCATCCCTACAGACTGGATCGAAATATAGGCATTCTCCCCTCTCTGGTTACTCCTTTTAAAAACCATAACTAATTGCCACTGAAAAATGCTATTACTAACTCAAGGTGAGAGTTCAGCTTCTACTTATTTTGCAGTCGTTGTTTGCAAAAATCCCTGAGACTGAGGCTGTAAACTTTATCTGTCTTCTAATTGAACGACAGAGCCTTATCCCCTGACAGAGCAGAGGACTCCAGCAAAGAGAAGTGGTGCCTGGTGGCTGTAACACCCTCTCCACAGCCCGTTTGAGGAACAGTGCACTGCCACAGCATTACTTCTCTATTCTGCCAGACCTGTTTCCCCTTTCGGAATGAGGTGTCCTAGTTATACTTTCTAATATTCTTACAACTTTTGGAGAACCTCAGGAAAGAAACACTGTGCACTAGCATTATTGCTACTCCAAATGAATCTGCTGGTCGCATGTGGTGAAAGGAGGTAAAATAGCTCAGCTCACAAGTGGACTGACGACAAGAAGAGCTGGAGCAAGGTAAGGACTGGGATAAATCGGGCAATCCTTGAGTTTTATAACTAGAGACAAACAGCTGACACAGGTCCTATCTAGTTTGGGGCTGCATCAATACCTGCTTAGTTCAGAAGTACAAATTGCTCTATCAAGCAGGGATTAGGTCATCTACTGCTACGCATGCCTGTATATTATGAAGTCAGTAGCCTTTTCATTCCACATATTAAACAAGGCCTGGGCAGCCTGCTCTAGGTGGCCCTGCTTAAGCAGAGAGATTGGACCTGATGGCCTCCAGAGATCCCTTCCAACCTCAACCATGCTGTGATTCTGTGAAAATAGCTGCTTATCTCAAAGAACAGTAATACGGATGGAAGAAATAAGTCTCATAGGTCAATAAATAAGCTAGTGCACATGGAGCAAACTGATCATCTGAAGCTAGACATGGCACAAGCATGTGGCCTAACTGGCCACTGGGACGTGGTTCATTTGGGGTGGGTTTGTTTATGGGAGGAAAGTGAGGGCAGTCACCGGGTTTGGCGTGCTTTGCTGGAGTGTGGAAAGTGCTGCACATTGGGCCACACAGAACCACAGGAGAGGAATGAAGTGGCCCGTGGCCATGCCAAGATCAGCTGAATTAAGTGCAAGAAATGTGACAGCCATGGGAGGGAGCTCTTAATTTACTGCTGTCATAGACACGGTGGGGTTTTCTGCAGCCTTTAGCGAGAGATAAAATTAGTTTGCAAAGGAAAAGTGAAAGAGCATTTAACAGCCACAGCTTGCTCTTTGAAATTACGAAGTATAAAATGAAAGCTCATCTGGGGGGGTGGCGGGGAGGAATTTTCCCATCTTGCCTCCCACATTGCATCACTCACTGCAGTGAGCTCAGGTGAATAATATAGACTGGTGCACTTGTCTAACGCAGGCTTTCATACTCATAGTGATGCCGAGGGGAAAAACCCAGAGAACGACTAAACCCCAAGGATTCTTTCAGAAAGTTCTGAGCGGAACATTGTCAAGAGTAGGTGTCTGCTGCAGGCCCGTGCGAGCTGAGTTCTTTTTTCCTCACCCCTGTCATCTAAGCCTTCATTCGCACTGTGACCTTCCCATTGATACTGGCTCACTGAGCAAATGGCTAAGGGAAGATGGAAGCCAAATGAAAGGAAAGCGCTTCTCAGCCTGTATCAGTGTAAAGGTACCAAGCATAAGCACCAAGTCTCCTTTTGTAGAAGATGATGGTAAGTGCTATGAGCAGTTTTAAGAAATGTTTTAACACTTCGTAGAACAGGATGTGGCCCAAAATTGTCAGATTATAGTAACCAGCATGAAGAAAGGCAATGCACCTCACCAGCAGTGTGGTTAGAAAGTGTGGCAGTTCTTCATCTGAGAGATTGTAAAAAAGTACCTCTTATAATGGCTATGCCTGTTACCATTCTTTTGAATTTTGAAGGAAGGAAAAAAAAATCCTCATTAAAAAGAAATCCCTGAATTTCTCTTGCAAAAATGCTGGAGTGGCCCCTTCCTTCCTTCTTCTCCCCTTTGCTTTTTATGTTTTTATTTTTTCCTCTTCTCTTCCTCTCCTGGAAGCCTTAACTGCCAATTAAAATCTAGAAAGTTTGTTAAATTCTGTCATTGGACCTCATGAAAGTTTTGTTATTAAAAACACTTATAACTTTTTTTTTTTAAACAAAAAAAAAAAATTGCCTATGTGAGGAAAAACAGAACAAATAAATTCCAGGGATTCCCTTTTACAAAGTTCAGAGAAGGTAACCTTTCCAAAAAATAATTCTGCAGTATTCATCTGCCTTCCCTTTATTTTTAATTCACTGACCACTTTCAACTGAAGTTAGAAGAAAGAAATCCCTACAAGCTTTGCAAAAGAGTAGTCTCTGAAGAGAGAGAAAGATTCAACACGGCGCCTGCACCGTGGGGAAACGTCAGGAGGCTAAGGGCACGCACTGCTTGGCAGGAGGCCAGTCAGCACACACGAACTGGACAGCCACAGGACAGCAGGGAGCACGTAGGGTTCTCTTTGGCTGGTGAAAACACATACCAAGGAGTTAGAATAATTCTTTGGTGGACAAGAGGAGTTAGTAGATAAGGGACTGAAAGTTGAATCTAAGCGTCCTGGTTCTGCTTATCGTTTTTCTGTCAGGAACCTGACACTTTGTTTGTGATGCTCTTTTTATATAGCCCTCAACTCCAAACGCTCAAATAGTTACAAACTGCAAAAATTATTCCCTGACAATGATAAGAAAAACCCCGCATTCTTGTAAATAATACTACACACACAACAGATGAGATTGAGACATATAACTATCACTGATCTGTGTTTTTATATCTCTGCTCCCCAACACTCTTAGTTCTTCAACATATTCTCTGTGGTGACCATCACAGAGCAAAGGAATTTGAGCTCGTAGCAATTGGCCAAGTGGCTCTTTCCACAGTGTGAGATACAGTAGAGGAAACCATCCCCATTGAGAAAACATAAGAATTTGAGTTTCTTTAGTTTTCTGAGGAAAGCTCAGGTTTACCCAGAAGCATGATATTGGTTCAGATTTATCCCCAGTGTCCACAGACATAGATACCTGTGGTCAGACAAGCATATTTATTTTTCACTCAAAAGCTTTGACTCTTCTCCTGAAGACTTACAGAGTAAGACATGGTTCCCACACCCTTGATCCTACAGATAAGGCACACATGGGAAAAAAAATGCTAATCAAGATCTCCATTGTCTGTTTTACTTGAGAACTGAGGAAGAGAAAGAAGAAGGAAAAAAAAAAAAAAAAGGAAGAAAAAACTATTAGGATGATCTGAGAATATTCCATGAATTCCCAGAAAAAAAAATATAGTACGATTCTATAAAGGTATTTAAATATGGTACATGCTGAAACAGGAGTCACAGTCACCTTTACAATTCTCTGCAGATACAGCCTTGCATGGTGTTCAGTTAGCTTGCTGGTATGGATCTCATGAAGAACTGTAACATACAAGATCAACTCAGGTTACAAAGTTGGGGATCAGAGACTTCCTCTTGGAAACCCTTGGGTGACTGTAAAACTGCTCATTTATAAACATGCTGAAAGAAATGAAAGACTTATTCTGTATAGAAGCATGCATTTAGCTGACTTAAAAACAGGAGCAAACCAGGATGTGATTGCATTCAGCTGCCTTCGTATGTTTGGTTCAAGGTCCCTTTCAAACCAAATCATTCTCAGTCTAATTTTACATATCTGAACGCTTCAAGTTGGATGCCTGAGGGAAAGATTTTGTAACAACTTCTTATTTAAGAGCACACGCTACATCAGGAGAGGAACGTGTTAGCAGGAGTAAGGAAAAGCTGGCAACATAGTACTGGAAACAGATGGCCTACAAGCAAAAACTCTAATATGATTAAGAGAAAGCATTGTTAATATGGTTACATTTCAAAAGGAAGAGTTCTGCCAAAAGCAGCACAAAACAGACTAGTTATTAAAGATGTGATTTAACTGATCAAATTTGTTCAGAAGTCACTGCCTCTGAGCTGTGACCACTGAGCACGTGTTTATTTCCACTCCGTTTCAGTATGAATGAAAAAGACTGAACACAGATTCCCATTTCCAGGTGAGGGGCAGAAGCTTCCTAAGTCATGCTAATACTGTCATCAGCTGTTACCTGACCATGTTTCAATGCAACAACCCCTGCCCCCCCCCCCCAAAAAAAAAAGAGTACCAAAGTGGGTCATTGTTTTTAGTGGGTCTTTATTATACACCTAATTTGGGCTGTTTAGCAGAGATTAATCCTGATGTGAGTTTAAGAGTAAATACTTCAACTTGTGATGACCTATGGAGCAAGACCTAACAAACCTGGTGGAAGGCACAACATAGATTTGAAACCAATTTCAATAGGAAAGTGAAACTAAATGCCAGAATTACCTATGAAATCAGCATAAAATCTGAGACCAAAAGTGATGAAAAAGAAAGGAAAGAAGGGGGTAGGAGTGAAATCATGTGGAAATCACAACTGGATGTCACTTGTCAGTAATTTTGTTAACCAGTTCTCCAACTGTTAAGAAACAACACATCACCAAAATATATTAGGGTCAGATTCATCACACATAACGTACTTGCTTACTGCATTCAGCATTAGATGTGTGTATATTGAATCTTCAGTTAACAGAAACATACCTCCTGATGCTAATATCTCCCACCCTAAAAACAGTGGGTTGAGATACATAAATGTATGTTCCTGAAAGAGGGTATTTTTCTGTACAGACTGTAGGTTGGTTGGTCAAGAGTAAATGAGCTGAATAGGAACTAAAACTGGAGTAAACATTTGTAATCAGCTTCAGGCCTGAAGAAGGAAGGATGGAGAGAGAGAGAATACACAAATGAATTTCAGGCAGCAGCTCAACAGATGCAAAATGCCACAACTGCTGTGGTCACCATGCACGTGCTGAAGCACAGTAGCTGATGATGTATCCTAGAATACATGAGGCAAGTAACCTGGAAGAGTGAAAATAACCTTCACATTCAAAGGGCTGCAGAATATTCACTAAAGACGCTCATTTCTAGGAGTGTATAATTTACTTAGTTGTAAAGACCTTAGCCCATCTCTTTGAAATGCAGTACTTCAAACTCTTTACCCTGGTGAGGAAATTCTCCTATCAGGCCCAACATGCTGCTCTGTGCATATTCTTTTTCCTTCAGCAGGTTTGCTGACATGAAACAGGGTACGTACAATAATTATTTCAGTTTAAATGACCTGACCTTGTTAAAAACTAAGAAAATGATTAACCATTCATCAGTTGGTTAGGAGCTGTACTAGCAGAACAGGCTCTGACTTTGCCTCCTGCTGTGCGTGATAACTCTCACATACCCGTGAGAGTTATCTACGCCCTATTGCTTTATTTGTGAAATGGAGGCAGGTTGGTCCAAACAAACAGGGGCTGAAGTGCTTAGAAGAGCCCTCAAGCATCTCAAGCAGGGGTTTGCTGTTGCTCTCCTGGGGCTGTTTAATTTTTATGGTTGCAACTGCTGGCAAAGCAGGCATGGTCAGTGAATGTTTTACAGCCAGTAGTCTTTGGAAGAGGGTCTAGAGCTTACGTCTCCCTTCTTCCACATGAGAGTCTGACCCAGCTGTACGGTGTCTTCTTCATATCAGTTAATATTTACTAACTCGTTCTATTCAAAATATGCATCATTTCAGACTGAAAAGTCAGACAGTATCTTACAACCTTGAACCCAAAATATGTTATTGTGAAGGAGATGAAGGAGATGAAGATATTTGACCCCGTGGGGATCAAGTATCCTCAGGCAGAGGGAAAGTTTCAAACTGGCTGTCCATCATCCTGAACAAGTGCTTTCATTTAAACAGAATGAGAGAGAGAGACAGCAGAGAGCAGTGCTCCCACTACCTCGTGTCCTGCCAGCTGCACTCCAGGAGAGCAGCTTGAGCAATGCTCCAGGAAAGGCCTCAGGGCTGCAGATCCCAGTGAGAAGCAAGGTTGTTTCCACAACACCAAATCCCATCTCTTCCATATTTCTTACTGGATGCTTCCTAATACTTTGGGCACAGATGTACGTGACTGGTTCTCTCCCCACATTGTATAGGAAGCCTGGGAGTCAAACTCAAAGCCTTTGTTTTTTTTGTAGTTCAGTAGGCTTCCAATGTTAGGTACTGACACACCTACACATCCATACCTGCCCTATCCACTGTACACACCTGCTCCCTGTAGGCACAGAGGGCCCGTATTAACCAAGGTATGGCAGAGAAGGGCAGTTGTCATGGCACGCAAAGCAGCAGACCTGTAGATGAGAGCTTGGGAAGCATCATGGTCCAGTTAATCATCTTTATCCACAATTCAGACTATACAATCAAGTAACTACAAAATCATACTGTCCATTTCAACTGCGGCTTTACCACACGCTGCAAATGATCAGTTCACTCCAGCACGCTTCCAAAACATACTACGATGAGTGAACCACAAAAGAGTCAGCCAAGTGGCAGACAAAAGGCAGCTTCACATAAGAACAGCCCTAGAGACCACAGCAAATGAGAACTATGAAGATGGGAAAAACTTGCCACAAGGCAAGGTTTCCACCTGGCATCAAGAACAGTGAAAAACTGAAGTAGCAACAGGCTTTCTAACACCACCTCAGGGATCAAGCAACAAACTGCAGGAGATTCTGTGAGAAGGACTGACTTTTTCTGAATTGGTTCATGCTCAGTGCAGCTGGTGGACCCTTTTACTCAAAGCTGTGGGCACAGTATCAGTGAGTAAACACACATGCACCGTATCATTGAGGAGAAGTGGGGGAGCACCTCCTGCCCTAACAGGAAGAAAATTTCTTTCATCAACGACAGGGCTGCTATCTTGCATCCCAAAGCTGCCACATACCAACAAGTTGGAATACCTCATTCAAAGAGTTATTTCAGGCAGTGTTCAGCAATGCTTGGACAAAGACGTAACATTAGATTTCCCAGTAGCACTGCTAAGGTCAGTACAACTACTCCCCTGTGTGGCATTACACATGGACTTTAGGTGCTTTGGGTTGAAGCTTTGGCTTCAAAACTTTGGGTCTAGTTTTCTATTTTAGTGCAACTTATGTTGGCATTACAAATGGATTTAACAGCCACTCAAACAAAGCAGCAACTACCTTACGCCTGTTTACAGTCTACTTTTCCCCTACTCTTCTCCAGATTGCATGCCTTATGTAAGATGAAAGAATCAAACCAGAAGGAACAGGTCACATGCAGATATGTACAAGTAAACCAAGTAGCATGTACTCTAACTGTAAGAGCTACGGACTATTACTGGGGTTACAGATCACCCACTACAGCCTAGGAGCCCATCTGAGCTCAGTTCTTAGCTCCATCTAATTTTCCTGAGCAATTGCTGGGAAGTGACTTCTGCACACTGTACTTTCCTGTGTAAAACAATTCATATTGATGTTATAAAAAATTCTGAAATCTGGAAATAACCTGCTGAGACGAAGCGTGGAAGTCAGAGCAGATTCCCATTTGCTTCATGCATTGCACTGACAGCTACTCTATACGGCTGCCTTACTAGCTCATGCACAGACAGCCTAGTGCTCACCTGTTCATACAAGGCCCAGCTGGGTCTCTGTAGGCCTAGCAAAGCATGGCTTTTTCTACTGGCCATGAGGGGAGCTTTCTCCTGAGAGGCTCCAAACAATGATGCCAGCTCAGGTGCTGCTAAATGTGTTCACTGGAGTTCCACAACTTGCTTGGGAAGTATTTGCTGGTGCAAAACCCAAAACCACTGTCATGTAACAACGCTGTCCAGTAACCCAGGCCAGTCCAGTAACCTCCCTTTTTTGTACTAGAGAGACCACAGCATAACACATATAAATAAAATGAACCTCTTACCTTTGAAGCCACAGTATTTTAGTTATATGCAACTAGCAGAAGGGCTAGTGGATCTGGCTCTATAAATAAAAGAATGTTCCCCTCTCCCAGCATATTAGTGGTATCAGCTTTGGCCATAAATCACAGAGAAAACAGAAGTTTTGACAAGTTCTACCACACATAGAAATGGGACTGATAGCCCTCCAAAGCTTTTGGGGAGATCATTTTCTGTGTGTATGTGGTGGTGGTGGTTTTGTGTGTGTTTTCAAGCACATATTTTTATGGATAACACAAAGTCAAATGGGAACCTCTTTGGTGTAGGAGATATTTGAATTAATTTTGTACACCTGTAGGCAACTTCCAAAAAAAAAAAAAAAACAGATATTAAGTATTGGGGAAAAAAAGGAAAAAAAGAAAAGAAAAAAGAAAAAAATCAATCACGGCTTTTTTTTTTTTTCCCCACAGTTGAAGATATGTAGTATATTAGATCTAATTGCTCTCGGAGATTCTAGTTTGTATCATTTTGATTTGTTTCAGGTGAAAGTTAAATGTTTGACATGATCAGGACTCTTTTGGGTGTGGAATCTCCATTCACAGGGATTTTCCAAAGCCCTCTAGGACATGGTCCTGGGCAACTGGCTGTTGGAGACCCTGCCTAAGCAGGGGAGGTTGGAGCAAATGACCTCCAGAGGTCCCTTCCAGCCTCAGCTATTCTGTGATTCTGTGAAAGCTACGTTAAGTTGCACGTTCGAGTGACCAACAATCTATAGCTACTATGGAAAACGCCACTTTTGTCCTGTTTCCATCATCCATTAGCTCACAACTCCCCTTTCAAGTGGTCCGTTGGTCAAAGAGGTAACTCTGAATGCTATTCTCTACCTCTGTGGTGGGACTCAGCAGCAGCTCTGTAACTCGAGGTGTGAAAGGACAGGAACACTTATTAAAGGTTTCCACTACAGAACAAGAGCTCTCACTTTTTGCAGCTTGAAATAAACCTAACTTGCAACAAAGAAGCAAGTGCAACCACAGCATGGTTTGAGCAGGAAAAGCCTTCACAGGGGGGCTAGTAAAGAATGGGTGGGGAGAAGGAGGTGGTTCTATCACCAGAAAAAGCACTGCCACTCAATTTTTTCCACTGACAGTCAACCCCACCATGACGCCCCAATAAGCGAGCACAAGAAGTGACCACTGAGTGACAGTATATAAGCTCTGTGAAAGGGGGCTCACAATAACCACTTTCTTCTCTGCCTTGACAAAGAAGCCACCAGCAATGAAGCTCCATACTGCAGTTATCCTGGTCATCTTCTGGCTTGGTGTCTTCACCATGCACACAGCAAAAGGTAAGTTTACAGCCTAAGAGGAAGACAGGAATTGCTCCACGCTGTACTAGTGGGCTGTCCCATTCAGGCAGGATTCATTCTCAGAGCTGATTCATAAGATCACACTTGCAAGAAACCAAGATCAGAACTACAAGAGAGGCAGCTATAGCATGAGGGAATTTATGGGAGATCTCATTTGATGTCTTACCAATTAGTGCTTGGCTTCTGCCTTAACGCAAGGAGAATTTCTATACCTTAGTACTCTTACAGGGATTTTGTGCCTTATTATCTCTCAAAACTGTGAAAGCTTGAAGATGCGATGTCTTCTAATCTCACTGCTGCTATATGCATTAATAACATTTTCATACATTATTTCTTGAAACAGCTTCAGATTTATTCTTTTCCTTTAAATAGGTATACTACTTTTCTTTCTTTTTTTTTTATGTCCTTCTGAAACCATAAAGCCTTTACCAACTGAATGTCCCCAGCTATTACAAGTTCTTCCCGCTCTGTACCGCATATTACCTACGTGCTTGTTTCTAGACAAATATTTTGGATATAGACAGGCAAACTAAGAACAAAAAGTGTAAAGGAAAGCAAGGGATCTATACAAGGTTTTCTCTCTTCTCCTGATTTCATACAATTTAGTATCTTGTTTAAGAACATTAATGAGCACTGAAATGAACCATGTTTGTTAGCCATGTTTCTAGAGGGGTTGTATTATAGTGACATTTATGACTTTCGGATTAAGCCACATACATCTTGTAGAAGACCTACATGTAGAACATCCACACAAACACAGACACTTACAATCAGCTTTATGCAAACAAGCTGATAAAAATCACGGAGAACACTCATATGCAAGTCATACGCAAACCCACAAAAACATGCAGATATAAACACCCAGAAAAGGCATCTTCACAAAACCACACCAAAACCAAATTAAGACCTGCTAAGCATTCACAAGATTATGTAGCTACATGCTGAGTGCTTTGCCTTAGTGCCCCTAGAGCTGGATCATGCTATGTTCTCATAGATTGACTAGTGCGACCGCTGTCCATCTCAGCAACGTGTGCCTTAGTACCACAGGCTGGCAGTTTGTACGGCCATGCTCCAGGATGCCTGATTTGTCATAAATATTACCCAAGTCTGGAACATTACGCTGGGATGGTGTGCAAGGGGTAGAAAAAGGAATAGAAGGAGGAATGACAAAGGATAGGAGAAGAATGGGAAAAAAGGGTGCAGATTTTGTGCCAGGGAAAACTTTGGTCTTGCTCCCAGGTTTACAGAACCTCTGCTGGTATTCCTTGTGTGCATTTCCTGGAAATGGCTTAGTAGAAGAGAAATCCCATTTTCTGGGATACTAAGAACTGTTTGACTATCTTTGAACTCTTTAACATCACATTTTGAAAAGACAGTTTTGAGCGATGCAGTACTTACACTGAGTCTCAAGAAAATATATTGTATCGCACATGACTAATACGAGTTCAGAAGAGATACTCCTTCAGGCAATGAAAATCCCAAGAATTAGCAGCTCTGCCAGTACCCATGCACTGGCCATGCCACAGCTTCTCCAGAGGCTGAAGCACATTTACTTCAGCTATTGCAACTGCTTCAAACAAAGAAAAACTCTCGGATAATGAGATTACGTGAAGCAGGTTTTATACTTAGCAAATTGTACCTGAACAGCTCTTGGACTACAAGGCATTTTCCCTATAAATTCCTCTAAAATAAACCTCAGAATACAGCAACATTCTGTTTGTCCTCATCGTGCCTTTCCAAACCTATCTTTGAAGGGTGGGGGAAAACCAGAAATGATCAAGCAAAGGCTTCCAGTAATATATACGTACACTCCGTCTCACTTAAACAAGCTGCCATTTTTCATTATTACTATGCAACATGACAGTTGCACAAAGAATTTTATATTGATGCTGCCTCCTTATTAATTTCCATTGCCTTTCCTTGAAACATATCTAAATGATGGAGAAAATATAGGATTAGGTAGCACTCCACTACCCATAACATTAGACTTGTAGCAAGAGTATGCAAATCCTAAGCATTCTGCCAGTTAAATCTATATTTCAAGTAGTTTTTTGTTGTTGTTGTTGGGGATTTTTAGGCTAGTTTTGGATGCCCGGTATGAGACAAGTAGCCTTGCCTTCCTCCCCTTCTTGTGAAAAGTAGGGGCAATTATATTGATCCACATTTAGATAACATTTTGAAATCTACCTAGTAAAGGTGCATTACTCCATATGGGCACTTAAATGCAGACGATACAGACCTAATCATAATGATACCAATAAAATTTCAGAGATAGTCTCACAAAACACACCTTAAGCTCTTCTGTATAATTAGTATTCTGGCTGCACATCTCATGAGACACCCCAGTTCTAACCATAGCTGGAAATCATCTGGAATTTGTAATTTAAATGTAGTTTTTATGGTTAAATGTGAATATAGTACTGACCACCTTTGTCTCCATCTACTTTTCCCCTTGCAGGAAGCATTGGAAGTCAACCAATGCGCAAATTTGCTTGTGTGACTCTATCTACACAGAAACTGGACATCAGACAGCTTGTCAACTATGAAAAGCAACAAGTTCCCTTAAATGCTGTCATGTAAGTATCTGGTGCAGTGTCCACTTTCAGACTTACCCATGCAACCAAGCTACCATCAAAAGGGAAATGGTATCAGAAGACACTTCAAAGCCCAACTTGCTAAATCAGGCTAGTTCAGGTCACCCTACCAGTTCCCACATGAAATAGTAAATCAGCAACTGAGGAGGTGAGGGAGACAAAGGGGAGATCCTGGAGAGCCTGAACACGTTGCTCACAAATGCTGGTAGAAGTCTCACTGAACAGCTACATCTTTCTGCCCAGAAAGCTGAAGAAATCTCAGTGAGGGGGTAGGGTAAAGCCAGAAGCCCAGTACACTGAGCCAAGGGGAAAGATCACGTGAAAGAGTTTGCGTTAACTATGACTTCTGTTAGGAGACATTTGGTCTCTTGATCTCACAAGCACATGCTTTTTAAATCAAATCTGGGACCTGCTCCTTTTTCTTAATTGAATATCACCATATATGCATATATGCTACATACATACCTATGTCACAGATATGGAACTGATGTTACTAAGCACTTACTAAGCACTTACTAAGCACCAAGTAACTACTACAAACTCAAGCATGTGATATGGTTTTACCATACAGATCCTCATGCTCTGCATAAAAGTAGAACTTCGAGCCTGGCTTTGTAGACCAGAATTTAATGGCTGTCTGACTTTTTCTTCCTGCAGGTTTATCACAGCAAAAGGTATCAAGATCTGTGTGCACCCTGATCAGAAATGGGTACAAGTTGCTATGAAGAGAATAGACCAAAAACGTACCGCCAAAAAAAAATAATCCTGCCCCAGGCAAGCATCTAAGACCAACAGAATGGAATCATCATCAGTGCTGCACAGACCAGGGATGAAAGCCTTAATATCTGCTTGTAGTCCTTGTTGGCAATAAATTCTCTGAACATGAACTCATCAGAATCTATTTATCACTGGCTGAATATCTGCTGACTTAATTTTATAGCTGGACTCTGTTACACTGTTTATTTTCTGAAATGCTTGTTAATATTTATTTACAACTGAATGTAGGTATCTTCTCATCCTTGCTGACCTGACCCATATAGTATTTAAGGGTGAACAGCAGATTGTTTCACATGCTATAGAACAGATTACCTCTCAGAGAGATGGAGATAGACGTCTGTGATGACGGAGGTCAATGTTCTGCATTGAGTGCTGGGTTTCAAGAGGTTCCGTATAGTTGTATGGTTACTCATACCTATATAAACTGTAAGAAAGATAATCTTATGCTTCAGGCTATTGCCTGATCAGTGCAGTATTTAAGAAGGGGGTCTTCGGGCCTTCTATTTTTATATGTTGTATTGCACTATCAGCTTTGACTTTACTCTCAGGCCCATGTGATGTATGGATACGCTCACAAAGGGCTAATTCAGGATAACTGTAAGAAAGCAACCCTATTCAGACTTGTACTTTGGAAGACTTGTCCTACTCACTGACTTCTGTGAAGTTGCTTTCACCTTCATTTGGGACAGAATTGGAAAAAAAAAAAAAAAATTGAAGATATTGTGTTTTGTTTTTCCCCTTCGTTTTTCACTGAATAAGCAAGAATGAACCATAGCTGAAGTCTTTACTCCACAAACTCATACTTCGTTCCCTCAGGCAGGGAATTCACATATGTAAATGTCTCTTATATTCTCAAATTTTATCAGTTCTACTAATACTAAGTTTTGGATTTTAATAAAGCTACCGTGAGCCTGGAACCAAATGGTACATGTCTGCTTGTACATAACACAGATGAAGACTACTGAAACAGGTACTAACATGACAGCACAAATCTGAGACCTTCTGGGCAAACCAGCTAGAGCTGACACTACTTCCAACTCACGACTCAGATTGTCATCAAACAATCAGATGCTGGGCTGAAATACACCATATCCAACAGTAAAACCCCTCAGTTCAGACAATCCTTCTTCAAAAGTTTAGGTATTGTCAGTCATCCTAGGGATGTGTGAAGCCTGTCACATTATCAGAAGTAGATACAGAAGAGCTCTTGATAAAGAGAGACAACTCCTGGTGTTTGGGGAACTTGAGGGGTGGAGGAGAAGTATAGGCACAGGTACTCCAGGAATAAACCTCCTCTTGTACTACACACATGTATGTAGCCGGCATTATCTAAAATATGGGCTTTTCATTACAGATAACATCTTGGTGATGCATGTGAAATTGTAACACTTCCAAACTATCCTACAGAAATAAAATCATATTCCTCTAAAAGGCAGTCTTTACAGTTCCCTGCCCTGGTCAAATCTGGAGGCCAGATTTGTCTCTCAGGACTCAGGTTCTATCGTGGCTTAGTCTTGCATAGGGAAACTCATTTAGTTTTCACTATCCAAGAGAGAAGTTTTAAAGCAGTGCTACTGCCCAGGCACAGAAGAGAAGGATGGCTGTATTTGTTACACTACAAGCCAAGACACCGTGAGCCTCCATCATGTGGAGCAACGCCTTCTTGCTGACATTGTCAACAGCTACACTAGAAAAAAATAAATGTGACAACAACCTTGCTAAAAAGAGTTCCAAAGGTAGAAGGAATCACTGAGATGTTTCTGGAATATGACAATTTACAAATCACCGTTCATTCATTTTAACTGAAGAGCCCAGACCTTATGTTATAGACAACAGAAACAATTCTCTTCCTTTCAGCATCGCCAGAATACTAGCAGGCTACAAAAACAGGTTACCTATAAAAGCATTTCTGTGGTAATTTATACCTCAGATGTATACTATCAATTCCCATTGATCCTAGAATCATTAAGGTTGGAAAAGCCCTCAAAGATCATGGTGTCCAACCATTCCCTTACCACCACTGTCACCCACTAAACCATGTCCTTAAGCACCACGTCCAACCTTTACTTAAAGAACCCCAGGGATCAAATTCATCCTGTACCAGAACTTACTAAAAAGTTGCTTTTGGCAAGCAGGGCGTTCAAGCCTTCACTCATATTCAGTAGTACCTTATCCTGGAATTAATCTTGCTGAAGTGAATAGGCATTTTTTAAATTAGGGGAATCACAACCTGAGGATATATTAATTAAACATAGCAGTTAATATTTTATACCTGCTCATCATTATCACAGTACATAAAGTGATTAATAACAGTTTCTAAGAATAAATCATCCTACTTCATTATTGCATCTTGCTTGTTATACGTTGTAAGATCTGTAATGATCCTTCTGCCCTTCTTGCAAGTTTATTATGGGTGGCCAGTACATACCACATCTCTTCCTACTCAGCCATTAAACCTCAGGGACTTCCCCAACCTTCCTTGCTCGTTCCTTACTCCAGTCCTTTGCACAGTCCCAGCTGTCTGCTATTTTTGTCATCTCTAGCTGTGTATAACCTGGAGGCTTATATGTAATAGTACTGCTCCTGCCTAGCACTTTTCCCTGAGGCTCTCAAACTGCTTTAAAAAGAATGGAAAATATTATTGAAATCTCCTTTACACACACACACTAAAGGCAAGTGCAAAATGAAGAACTAGAGTGCTGCTGCTGTGTTGTAGGCAAGTAAGAACCCCAGTCTTAGCCTCCATAACATCCTTGGGAAACATTTCACTTAGAAAACAGAAGGCTCCAGGGTATGTTTGAAGGTCTGGCTCTGTGGCTGCACTGATGTCCTCCTTGCACCTGGCTGCCCACCCATTTCTTCTCCAAATGAAGTACGGAACAGGGGGCTCAAGGTGACTGCTTCCCTTCCCACTTCATCTTTTGTGAGACTGCAGCCTGTAATACAAACATTAATTTTCTTTGACTCCTTTTGTACGATCTGTGGTTCCTGTTGCCGGAAAGGACTCTCCAAATGTACACGGCAGACCAATGGGCAACAATATTTGAAAAAAGTCAACCATCTCTCTTCTGCCATACAGTTTCTGAAGGGGCTGAAGGGATGTGTTGCTACAGACCTTTAGCACAGGAAAAAGCAGAGAGCACAGCAGACAAACCCTCAACTACTGTAAACATTCATAGTTTCACTATATTTAGAGACAGACAGGACATACTATCCCTTTGTGCACAGCAGCTTTTTGCATAAGAAATATACTTCCTGGGCAACAAATTATGTAACTGCAGCTGTACTATTTTCACTGTTTATAATTAAGGAACTAGAAAGTTAGATTTACAGCTTTTGTTGAAACCATTATTAACCATTAACTCAATCCCAACCCCCCAGTGATGAGCTGGGATATTCCTTGATTTCTACATGCCTCCTGCCTCCACCGTTTGTGGATTACTTTACACTGGAGGTTTTCATTAATCAATCATATTTCAAAAGCTTGCTCAAGACCCTACATGGGAAGAAGAAAATGGAAGAGGACTGGGTACCTCTGTACAAATACTAATGCATCGGTGATGCTATTTTGTCAAATATTGTTCCATGGCATGAAAAGTAAGGCATGTTAATTCAGCAAATACAAATACTTTCCTTCTCTCACCACTGTGGAGTAATGCACTGGGAAAGCTAAACCTTGTATTTTAAATAGCAAAAGAATTAGTTGCTTAACCCACGTTATTGGGGTTTGCTGCCAAAGACACTGATTCAAATTCTATGGCAAGCCAGTACAGTAGAAGGTAAGGGGAAAGGTAAGGAAATAACGTAAGAAGAGTGGCTTGGATTTGTTACAGAGAGAAGTGGTATGAGGTAGCCACACTAAGCCCTTATAAGTCTTTAAACAGCTCCCTTGCTCCCTTATTACCTTTGTTTTGTATCACGTGTGCTAGAGCAAGTCTCTAATCACCTTGGGGCAATAGAGGCCTAAAAGATGTGCCATAAACCTCGAGGCCCTAAGCTATGCTCTCACTAGCAAGTCTCTAGGAATCAAGAAATGGAAAACATCTGAAATCACAGTAATGCAAATGGTCATCAGTAATTCAGAAGTAATTCAGTAATTTCAGCTGAGCATTTGATTTGCATGCAGGGATAAGACTGGTAGTGCTATGATGAGCAACATCACTGGTGCACGCTTGAGTAAGCCCATCTGCTCTCTAGGCATGTCTAAGGCTCTTGCAGCAATACTTGACCTCTTCTGAGGGCACTCTCCTGATTCCTTTACTGCCTGCTTCGATGCCTGTGCACTTACCGAGAGCTATTGATGCCTGCTGTTTCCCACCCCATCCAATCCAGCCACCCATGCCCTCAACTTGTACTTTGGTTTAGGACATCTGAGAACAAGGGAACAAACCTGCCAGGACAACAGCTACAGAGGCTGTACAGAAATTTTCAACAGCATTCTGTTGTCATATCATGGCTTACCTTTCCCCTGTTTCATTTGAGAGTTAAAGGCAGCAGAGAAAGAGGAAATAGCACAACAAAGAGCTAACACCCAAGCAGCAAAGAAAACCTGTTTCTCCTTATCCTTCTCACCTTCTGGTCTAGAAAACATTTAAAAAAAAGAAAAAAAATGAACCAGCATGTTCACACTAACAAAAAAAATAGTGTTTCCACATTCATACAATCTGCCTATGTACTTCTACACTCCAAACGGGAAAGGAAGTACTGGAAACTCACTCTTCTGCTATTAATTTTGCCATAGTTAGAAAGAGAATACATCAGCCCATATAAGATCCCATCTACAACATGACCAGAGCAAAACATGGGCACGCTTTCCAGCATCTACAACATGACCAGAGCAAAACATGGGCACGCTTTCCAGCACCTGATCTCCAGGAATTTTGAGAAGCCTGTTTTATGGAACAGTAAACAACTTCCCTAACACAAGTATGGGGAAGCCATTTAAATGAAGTTCCTAACTTCAAGAGCTTTCTTTAAGACATTTCCAGAGCATGTGCTCTGGTTGAAGTTCTGCTTATTTCCTCCACTCTGCTCCTTCAGAGAGAGCAAAGTAAACAGGGTTGCACAGCAGGCCCTGTCCTAGTGAAGTTTTGTGTTTCCTCTGTCAGGCTGTGTCTTAGAATAAGAGATTTCAGACCAAATTATCACATGTTCATAGCGCAAAGAAGAGGCTGGACCTGTCACAAGAAAAAGACTCCAAGATACAAGTACTTGTACTTATTTGTTCATTTTTGTGCAGTGGCTTTCACTTGATTTGGGCTGATTGTTTTATATCATATTGAATATTTCTTGCATTAAGCCCTTAAAAACTGAAAAGAGAAAAGACCACAAAAGCTATTTACCTTTTAGTCTCACAATACTTGAGATAGATCTGAGAACTTTCTCCTTGCCTCTGGTTTTCTGAGCCTTTTAGTTTTACACTGAGGTTACAGTTTCCGCACAAGGTGAAAAAAAAATTTATTGTAAGAACAAGGACTTGAAGCCTCCCTGAGACTGGTGTTGAAGTGAGTGACAGCAAGATCGCATATACTTGTAGGCAATCATTTGTATGTGCATACATGTGAATATACTTGCAAGATGAGGCTACCGTAGGCTTCCCAGTGGGAAAAAATACCTGTATCTTTCCCAACACCTGCTGCCTGATGTCCACCTTGGTGCCAGCTCCTACATGCCTGCTGCTCTCAGATCATTAGAGAATTTCCCTACTCCATGTTGTTTCCCCAGGGGCACCAACCTTGCCTTACAAAAATCCTCAAGTGACCTGTGTTGCTCAGTGCCTCTCTGTGCGGTGTATTAAGGAAATGACTCTTACTATGGCCACAACCTGACTCCAGGGTCATCCTAACACTATCAGTAAATAAGCACTTACCAGGAACTGCCCCAGCATGAGCTGCTGATTCACCTGCTACTATCCTTAGGGTGTCTTTTCTAAGATGCTGGCCTGTAGAGGGTTGATTTTTAAGGCTTTCTAACATGAGCATCTCTCATGAAGACCTACAAAATACTGCAAATCTCTATTTCTAGATTTTTATTATGCTAGAAAAAAAAAAAAAGTTAAGTGGTAATTTACTGGATAGTAATTGACGCTTTTAATCATGGTTTATGTCAAATTGCATTTGGAAGGAAAAGAGAGTTCCATTTAAAATATAATAAATCACAACACCTTAAAGCCATTCTTCATAATTTTTTCCTCTGTTTTCTAATTTGCAAAGTCTAGTGCCACAGAGGATGACCTAAGGAATGGATTAAAACAGTAGAAACCATGAAATTTAAATTCCATCTAGTTCAAAGCCTGATAATTACACAGGAATAGCCTTAACCTGAGAAATGTTGATGTGCAGTCACTACAACAAAAGCAGATAGCAACATTCTGAACTGTTTGTCTAGACCCTCTTCTGAAGTCAGAGAGAAACAGATGCTTGCAAGACAGAAATGATCTAATTCTCAGACTGAACTCAAGATAGATCAAGTTAGATGTCAGATAACAGCCTAAAAGCTCCAATTTCATTCCATTCGCTAAAAAGTGGCACTACAGTAACTGATGCACTTAGTAAGTCCACTTTTTTCTACATCTAAAGAGATAAGGTGAGATAAAACCCTTCCAAATACTGCCTTTTTGATAAACCTAAAATTTGTAAGTAAAGATGGTTTTTCCTGATTTTCTACATAAAAAGTTGTATTAGATGTATCAACATCCACAACAGCTTTTTGATCTAGTAAGTCACTTTTTAAAATAATATAAGAATTCTAGTTTAAGGTATATAATTTAGGGGCTCATATTTAACTCTTTAAACAAAAATATATTAAGTTGGATAAAAAACTGGTGTAAACTTCACTTTTAAGACTCAAACTTTTGATTCCTTCCTGTTCTGACTACTCACAGTGAATGAAACAATGTTTAAATGCAGCCTTTAGAACTACAACCATAAGGAAGTTATCAGAAAATCTTGGAAAAAGCTTCATGGTTACAGCTAAGGATTTCAGTAGGATTGTAACTGGGTTGTTTATTTCATCTCAAAAATTATTTAAGAGATCTCGGGACTTCAGCTGACAGTCTGGAATTCCAGAAACAAAACAAAATATGTTTTAGAGAGCTTGCAGATAGGAAGCCCCACCAACTTCCCTGTGGCTATCTAATAGAGACCCTACACAAAGGTGCGATTCCTGAGGTGATTTGTGGAGATGTTTATGTTCTGCAGGTGAGAGTCTTCTGCACTTTCCCTCAGCTGGCCAAAGCACTTTGTGGTATCAGCCTGGGCTTCCTGGTGGTCACGAGAAAGCAAAAAAGTTTTGATGAGTTCCAGTCCACAAGGGGGACATGCGGTACATCTCTCGCAGAGCTGCTTCTGAAGATTATCATTGAGTGATTATTGACTTATACAGCCTGCTATGACTGAGGTACCTCATTGCTGTTTCCATTAACAAGACTTGCCTTCCCTGGGTGCCTGTTCTCCTTTTTCAGTGGTCTGTTGGTCAAGGAGATAACTTTATCATTATGTGCCTCTGTGGGACTCTTAATGTACAATGTTCAAAATCTAGACAGCTCAGTACTGCAGAAAAGTCACTAAAATAAAACTTACTTCAGAGAACTTCAACCACAACAGGGTCTGAACAGGAAAAGACTTCACAGTGTGGTCACTAACAGGTAATGGACAGGAAAGAGGTGGCTCTCTGTCAACAAAATTTACATTTTCTATATATGTAACTCGTTTCCCACCTCTCTGTTATCTGTTTTGGTAAAAGGGGGACCTGACCAATGTACAACAGCACAAACTCCATGAAAGGGGGCTCATGTTAATCACTTTCTTCTCTGCCTTGACACAGAAGCCACCAGAAACACCACAACACAGCTGTCCTGGTCACTCTTCGGCTTGGTATCTTCACTGTGCACAACAATGAGACACGAGTTTTTAAGCCAAGAGGAAGACAACGATTCTCAGCTACATTGCACCAGCTGTCTGATGAGTTCAGGATTCACCCTCAGCCAGAGCTTACCCATGAGCTCAAAACAGTGATAAATGTATAGTATGAGTATGTACAAATACTTGTATCTGCAATTTATGAACAACTGGTGTTGCTGTCTGCTTTTGTATAGCATATGTGATGACAAATGAATTCCAGAGATCTCACTGCAACATTTATAGTGCAGTGTGGGTAAGAAATCTGAAGTGTAACATCTGCTCGATTTTGCTTCTTGTCTGCTAGTTGCTTACTGCAGCTAACTGCAAGATGAGGACTGACCTCCAGTGGGTACAGAATGCCATGAAAATATCAGACATAAGACGTCAACAAAGGGCTGTCCAGCAGCCAGAAGTGCCAGCCCTAACAAGAGGCGAGTCAAGATCCCAAACTGTTAAGCAAAGTCAGTCTAAGAGCACTCCAAGGACTGCATTTTTTCCAAGGATCATTCCCACTCCTAATACTCCTTCCATAACCATGTCATCTTCCAAATGCATTCATAAGGCTCCATTTACTCCCAAAGCCCTCCCTCACAGTCCCAGATGCTCCCCAAAAATGTCTCCTCAGCACCATGTCGTCTCCGGAACCAACTCTGAAGGCCACATCCATTTCTAAGAGCACTCCTGAAGTTACGACCACCCTGTCTCTCCCAAATGCACTCTGAGCCACCGCACCGCCTCTCTGACACCTGCTCATAAGCAACAATACAAACAGCAGCTAACTAAGCATGGCACCAGATAGAGCAGGAAATCGCATACAAACCACACACACTCATTTCGTGAAACTGCTACCTGCTAGGCAGCAAGAAGTCTCTGAAGCTCTGAATGGGCTCCATTCAACCCTACTCCTCCACTCGAATTTGGGGGGAATTAACTATAAGGTTAACATAACTCTCCAGTTGTAAGTACGCCCTGTGACAGAATGCATATATCATCCTGACCATTGCTAGTGAGATGGAAAGATGGGGATTGAGTTCTCTGAATCTCCAGAACTTTTCAAGTAAATCCAGACTCACTGAGTAAGCCAGAATATGCTCCAGCTTCCAGAAGTTGTTATTTTACTCCAATGAAGAATGCTGCTTATGCAGGTGTAGAGGGCATTTTATGGTTTAATTATTATCAGTATTTAAAATTAATTTATATTATTTTAAAAGGTATACTTAAATTTCATGTTTAATTTGTTTAATTAAAACTACTTTTAAAACCTTGAAAATTAAAGAAATTAAGGATTAGTTCCCCAGAAAATGTTGTTTTGTTTTTTTTTTTTTCTGTTTTGTTTTTTTTGTTTGTTTGTTTTTAGTTATTATTATTATTTTTAAAGTTTGCATTTCAGTGTAACTTAAGACCAAATGTGGAAAGGGGATTCTTGCAAACCTTCCCAAATCCTGACATTGATGCTAATATGGTGTGGGATGAGGTACTATACATATTAGTTGTTACAACTACGATGAGAGACGTCTGAAATCTGACTGAGGAACTGAATAAGTTCCAGTAACTCATTTTGCGCCAGTCTGTTACTAAATTAGTCCAAGTTAGCCCATACAAGTAATTACCCAAGAGCATTTTAGAGGGCAAGTACAGAAATAGAGGTGATCAGATATCTGAGGGTGGCAGATACAATGTTCTGATTCATTTTTAAAGCCACTTGACATTTACACATACAACAAAGAGGTGGGCTGGCAAAAGGGGGCTAACGGAGGGAAAAATACAACAAATAGGGAAGCCACAATGAACAAAGCAATTGTTGCATGAGGGTGGCTGTGGGAAGGTCTAATAAAAGCTCAGTTTTACTCAATGGCTATGGAAATTCTCTTGCATGAAGCAGCTTGCTTCAGTGTTCAATGCATTGTCTTGATCCCAGCCAGGCACTGCCCCCAATGAAGACATACACATACAGACACCACCTTCATAGAAGAGCAGGAAGAGAAAATGGAACACAACTTAGCTGTATGATTGATTTGTAACTGGATATGGTGAAAGATTATTTTTGACCTCCTAGCCACATTATGCCTTTCAGCAAATGCTTAAGAGGTGCCCAGGCTTACGCTAATACAATTAGTTCATCCCTTAGAGAACTTAGTTAACAAGGAAGGAAGAACACCCTTAAAAATCTAGGAAGTTTGCAGTTCTGGGACTGAAAACATATTTAACAGATCAAGTAACATACTTTTTTTTTTTTTCCTTACAAATTTAAAGAAGCTGTTAAATGAACTAGGATCATCCAGGAAATACAAATCCCCTTTGTATACAGCACTTTGTCAAAGGAGGGACGGTCTGTACCATTTTAGTCTAGGCCCACCACCAGTTACCAGCACCTGCAGCAAAGCATTGACACAGTTTGTTCAGCCTTACACTGTAATTAGTTCCTCTCCCCCTTCACCTCTACTATTTCAGATTAATTTCCCCTGGATATGGTCCCTTATCTCACTGTTTTACAGTAAACAAAAAACATATCCTGTATTTCGGCTGGAGCAAAGCAAGGGTAGTTCTAAGGGCTCCATGAAGCCTCCCTTTCTGCCTGGATATTCCACTTATTTGACGTTACCTGGGGGGGTTTGGTTCTGCAACCAACAGAGCAGTCCTTGCAGGCAGCACTGGAAGAGGAGGGATCCTGAAGGAAGCTTTCAAGAGCACAGCAAACACAAAAAAAAACACTCACCTTCCAAGTTTTATAACTTTTAAAATGCTGCCAGACCCTCTTTCCAAGCTAAAGAACTTATGGATGAAACATGCAGTGCTATTTATTTCTCTAATCCTCCTCTGTCAGTTCAGCTGTGATTGTGGGACATAATCAAGTCCTTCTGCCTATTCACTGGGTGTGATTTACTATTTGGCTAACACCAGTTATAGCTTCTTGGTCATCCCTGTGGCAGACAAGTGTTCCTGGTGCTCTTGCAGTCAAGCAGAAACCAGATCCAGAAATACTCACTCGGTTTAGCAGCATCATACAATTAGTACCCTCTTACTCAAGCAAAATTCCCCCTGATGCCAGCACAAATTTAGAAGAACACAAGTGAAGGACTTGCTGACTTTGGCACAGTAGTTTCCACTTGCCAAAATCATGACCGTTTTAGCTGAGTAGTCCTATGGGATTTCTTTCCACTGTTGTGCAAGTGGATTATTGGAAAGTGTTTCCATACTTCAGAAGAACTAATTCAGATCTTATGGGGGTAGCAGGTGGGTGACTGGTGCTAGCTTGAGATTGTTCAAATCAACTAACCTTAACTCCTTTTCTCTGCCAAGTTCTTTTGTGAATTTACTCAGCGCTGTAGGAATGACTGCTTTTCTGCTTCTGGGTGGTATGCACAGCCATAGCTGTGCAAGATTCACGTTTCCTTCAGCCAGAGCCATCCTCCCAAGTTTCCAAATGCAAGCTTGTACAGTCAGTGATCCTCCACATATAGCTAGGCAAGATAAGAAAGAAAACCGCAAAGAGTGAAATAATACTGCATGAGACTGCATTTTGACATAAGCTGCTCCATCTCTCTTCCTGGCCTTAGATCAAGTCATCTAGAATTACAAAGAGCTAACCGTAACCCAGTTATAAACCTATTTCAGACATGCAAAGCACTGTCTCTACTTACTGCAGGCCAGATTCTTTGGTGTAAATTGCGGATGCCCCATTAACTTTCAGTTCATCTGGCAGAACACAGTCCTGCAGTTTACATTCCCAGATGACAACCTGAACTACTTAATTTCTTCCTGTTCTTAATTCTGAAAACACTTGCTGAACTGTTGTGAAGCTTACAGGTCAAGAAGAAAGTCCAAACACCCAAACAAATCCCTGCAGGCATACTCTACCACTCAGTCTTTCTACAGAAAGAAGAGGTAGGCATTTGGGAAGCTCGGTGACTATCAAGGTCTCCCATGCTTCCTCTGGGATGCAGGGCTGCAGTGTCAGAACATCCCAGCCTCTACAAAGCTATTATTACCCCAGAGACAATCCTCTACTAGTTTTATTTGCTTAGCTAAGCATAAGCAAAATTCATCTACTCACTCACACAACCACAAATGGTCTTTGGGTCATCAAAAGCACTTTTTAATTCTTTTTACTTTCTGTTAACTATTCAGGAGGATAGTTTCCCACTGAAAAACCAGTAGGTCCCATACGTGATGTGATGATGAAAACACAGCCTACACTTGAGTGTGCTGATAATGAATTATATGGACTACAAGACATATTGGGTTGCTACTGATAACAAGAATCCTTCATACCAATTGAAACTATACTATCTATATCTAAAAACTTCCGAGTTCTGTTTAGCAAGCCATGCTACAGGGATTTTGATAAATGAGGGACTGATAACAGGCTAAAAGGGTGGTATGACCCCCTTATTGGCGGTATGACCATACCTTCTGTAGATAGGAAGCAAGAGAGAATTGTGGAACCACTTGGAAGCTTGTTAACCATGAAGGAAGTGCTTCTGGCCAGCCGATGGGCAGCTATCCATGCCAATAGTACTTTTGGACATGACTGAAAAGTCTAGACGTAGCTCAAGGTCCTAGAACTAACCTTCCCACGTCAATACGCACTGGATGAGCTAAGCTGCTGATCTCTTGACTTTTTCTGTGCTTCACAATCCTGTCTGGGTGTTTTCATGGCCTGCTTTGGGCAGCACTGATCTAGATTGTGGAGAGAATCTCCCTTCTCGCTCCTTCATCTGGTACCCACTAAACAGCGTTGAGAATCCCGAGGACAGCTAGTTGTGAAGGTGTCTGGACTGAACACTGTACGAAGAGTACATCAGGTGCTAGGCCTGAGTCTAGATCGTGTCAATACCACTACAGGGAATTATAAAACCAAATTACTTTTCACATGGGGGTTTGTCTCTGTGGTCACCAACTCGTGACTACCAGGAAATGCAGCCAAGGGCTGTAACAGTAAGGATGCCAATAGTGTTCCTACGACAATCTTCACAAGCCTTATCCCTTGTACAGCTGAGAAGGTGGGATGGTACACGCAAGGCTGGAAATTCAATCTGTGCTTGTAATGTCAGTGTAGTACACTTTCCAGCTATGCTCAGGTGACTGAAATGATAATACTCTCTTCCTTCTAAACCATACGATGAGCAGCAAAGAGAAGCCAAGCTCACAACATAAATGGGATGTTTTCTGCTAGGGAGAAAAAGAGGTCCTGTTTTAAAATACACTTTTCAGCTATTTGCCAGAGGCAGATAAGCCCTTTCTACATGTTTATTTATGTAATCAATGCTAAGATGAGCTTGTTTCTCTCTTATTTTCAATTCGAGTCAGTCCATTGTTTTCCTTCATATCCTTATGTTACCCATTGTTTAGCAGAGCACAATAAATGGAAGCATTTTCTCACACCAGTATTCCTTTGCTATGAGTTCTGAGACAACAGACCTCTATTACCATTACTTTGCACCCACATTATCTTTCACCCAAGGCATCTCCAAACAAACAAAGCCTTACAAATCCTTATGAAGTAAAGGCTTACTTCTTCCACGCAAATGCACAAAAAATTATACAAGCACTGAAATTCAGTAGCTGCGTGAAACTGTTCTCTAGGAACACCCTTCAACAATTCAGCATAGACAGAAAAATGCTCAGGGCCTGCTGGTAAGCTGGGGAACGCTAGCAGTGTTGTCCTGAAGTCAGTCTAAAGGAAACCAGGGCACTGACCTGTAGCTGCATTATCCCCAAACTGCAATTAGAGCTCAACATGAGTTTTGTAACAAAGAAAACCGTGATGCACTAAGATCAAGATTAAATATAGGAACGTCACAGCTTTGAGAGAGCTTTTCTTGATTCATTGCCTGGTTCCTTCCTACCAGCCAAACAGGCCCTAAAGAGACTCCACAAGGACTCTAACAGGCTTCCAGAGATCTCCCTCAAGCTCAGACCGCCCCAAAAGTTTAACAGGAAACCACAAAGCACCAGACATTGGTGTAATGTTAATTGGGGTCCCTGACATCAGGCAAGCAGATATCGTAGCATTCCTCCAAAGAAATAGGATGCTGAACACATGGACTTCAACTCCAGGAGACTGAAGGCCCAAAGAATCCTTGCTGAAGTCAGCATGATCACAATTTACCAAATCCACTTCCTTACCAAGGCATGCCAATTGTCCTTAAATTCTTGGCAGTGGTGTGGCAAATTCCTCGACCTGAAGCCAGGATGTGCTTAATATAAAAGGGTTCAGGTTTTTCCCCAAAAGACAGAAAAAAAAGAAAAAAAAATATGTTGTAACAGAAGTTACTTTTTTTCCTGTTTCCAACTGGAAACACCTATTTGTCCTTAATTTCAGGATTTCCCATAGGTCAATAACCTTGAGTCTCTACTCCCCCTAGCTGCAAAACCTAGGAACACTTCTATAACCTTTCCTACCTGACTGTATCTTGCTACATAATGAACATCTACTAAGATTTCATGACAACACCTGCAGTCAGGTATTGATAAATCACAGATATCCAGCATGCAACGAATAAAGTGAGACACAGAAGTTGACTGGCCTATCTGTTGATAAACTACTAATAAGCATCAGACCTAAAAACAGGGCAAGAGTCTTTAAGTAATTCTCAAGGGTCTTGGAAAACAATGTAATCTGTAGGCTCTTGTCTTTGTTACTGTTTTGTATAGCAATCCATTTAATTCAAAAATATCCTAACAAGAGTTTCAAGTAGTACATCATCTGTTGCTTTCTTTCTGTTTATTGGATTCTCCAAACATCTGTCAAGTCTCAATCACCTCTAAAAAAAGATCTGCTGAAGAGGGCCCTGCACTTCATCTGAAATGCAAGAATTTTCTTATTGCAGTCTGTCCAATATGCACCCAGCTTATGCATTTTTCACACAATTTTGTACGTACATTCACAACAGAGGACAAACATTTTCTATATCTAAAAGAAATGAAAAAAACATATGAACAAATACGTGGAACATTAGAAAGCAAAAAGTTTGACTGTGTGAATGACAACGCAGTTGAGTTGTGGATGCTTCTATGAAAATTTTCTATTGCTTTGTGCTTTGGTTCACTACAGTCCTGAAAATAATGCAAATGGTAATTCTTAGGTAGAATTGGAATCCCACGTAAATCTGTTATAAAACTGTGTTCTGATTCAGTGGTGTCTAGCACTCATTTTGCACTAAAACGCATTTTTTGAGGGTGGAGAGGGAGGCTTTGAGTAAGAGAAGTATTTTCAAAGCTTTTCACTAACAGTTTTTAACCCTGTAAGTCAATGACTTTTTTGAAGCTTCAAAAATTCAGGAGTGAGAAAAAAAAGTCACAAAGATTTGACGATTTCATTAGGTCAGTGGTGCATTCACTAACCATGCAGATCACCTTTAGCTATGGCAGCTAGCCACTTTCTGGTTTATGTTTATTTCTAAGGTGGAAAGGCTAAAGGAAACTCATGACAAAGGAAGCTCTTGGAAGCTCTGAAGTGTCAGCAAGTACTTGCCTGAAGTACAGCAAGTTCTACTATATTGTTTAGGTAGAAAACTCAAAAAATATTCCCAAGTATAAATCAAAGTTGCTTACACCACTGAAGTCTCTTCTTTTTTCTTTATATATATACACACACACTTTCAGAAGCTAAATGTCATCCAAGATGGTGTAAGCAAATTGCAACTGAAAACATTGATAAATGGTGGCTGCAGAAAGACATCAGCTCCACCTCATTGAAGGCAGTGATTTTAGAATGCCAGCTATTTCGGAAAAACAGTTTGAAATGAATTGTGTATTAGACGTGCACAGTATCTAGACAGAAGCATGGATTGTTTCAGATGAGTGTTCCAGCACTGTTCCAACCTCCTCATTTTGTGATAGCTACAGACATTTTACACACAATCACACACACAGGGTAACATTCTTACAGCTGTGCACTGCCAGAAAGGGGTCTCCCAGTAGACCAGCTCACAATATATACCTACGTAACAGATATATAAACATAGTTAGCTAGCCAAGATCTGCTTGTTGCTGACATTCCAGGTTATCTCCACAAAGGCATTGAATGGGCTGCTCAGCTGCACAGTGATTAGCAGGCTTTTTGTCTTGAGCTTTTCCAGCAAGTATGCAAAGGTGTTTCCCCCTGACAGTCTATTTCAGGTTCACAAGTCTGTTCTGTGACTTATTTTAAAGCCCTGTCAGCACATTTGTCATCCTAGGCTCTGAAATCTGAAGGTTACTCCCTCCAGCCTTCCCAGAGGCAGCGGATGTTCATTGAAAGCTTTTATGATCTTATGATGGATAAAAGCCTATTAAAAATGCAGGTATTTTCCCAATATTAAAATGGGTTTTAGAGCTTTTAATGGAATCAAAAAAAATAGTAGCAGTTCAAAGTGCTGACTTGGTATTTTCCCTTGCCAAACCTCTGGCCTATACTGGAGGTCAGTGAGCATCTCTCAATTCCAAAAAGGCCATCTCATTTTCTCTCACAGGAGCTGAGCTTCTACTCTGCTGTTGATGAGATGCTGCAAATGTGGCTACATCCCAGTATTATTTTGTGTGTGTGTGTGTGTCCCTAATCCTCTCCTGGCAACTATCCCTTTCCTCAAACAGCACTAAGTGGCAAGCAGCTCTAAGGATGGAGCTTCCACACCTACACAAAACCCTGCAGGAAGCAGGCTGCATTTTGTGTGAAAGCAAGGTGAGCCTTCTGTAGAATTACATTTAAGATGATGTAGGAAGAGGGAGCTTCAGTGATTGCTTTCACCTTAGTTTTCCTACCATACCTTCTGTTCCAAGCCTCTGTTGCTGTCCCATTTATTTCTGCTGCTTTCCTTGTCACCCTCTTTCTAGTGATTCCTACTGTAGGTAAGCTCTCACCTTTCTTATTTTTAGATCCATCTCTTCCCACACCGTGCTTTGCCCAAGAGCAAGCATATAAACAAATCTTAGAGCCAACCCCTGAGCTCCTTTCTTAGTCTTCACTGTTCAGTCTCTCAGAGAGTCCCTGTGCTCCATAGGTCAGCCTGGCTTTCCTGTGCAAGGCAGTAGGGTGTTACAGAACAGACTGACCAGGTGCTCTCCAGACCATCCTGTAGCTGCCTTCAATCCTGGTATCTTGTCTGTCTTCAGCAGCCAATCTAAGCAACCACCAGAGATGCTTGTGTGCTGTAGAAACACATCGTAAGAGGTCAGGGTGCATTAGGTACTGTAACCTCCTACAAGGTAGCATGACCCCAGATGAGCCGTGAAGGACACAGACATCCACTCTGCCAGCAGCCAGGTACAAGCCAAAGGTAAACCCGGCCCTCTAAAAAGTACGGCTAAAAGCTGATCATTCCAGGTGCTGGGCAGCCCTGATCTCAAATGTCAGCCATGTGTAAATTGGTTTGGCTGGGTTAAAGCAGTGAAACCTGCAGCTAACCACATCCAGTACAAATGTTACTTATTAATGAAGCTACACACCCATACACAATACTCAGGACTTTGAGTAAAGGATGTTGGACAGGTTATTAGAAAGGCAATCACGGTATGTTAGCTACATGAAACACAAACTCATCTACCTCTGTGCAGCCACAATCAAGATTGAGCAGGTGAGCACATCCCTGAAGCAGCCTTTGGATTCAGTTTCACCAATTCAACTTCATTAATGAAACAGCTCGATGGAAATCATCTTAAACTGGCCAGAGAAGCCAGACACCCTCAGGCTGTTCAAGTCCACTGAGCCCAAGTCAGGAGCAACAGTTGTCCAGATCTGTCTCTGCTGTAATTCCACCAACTTTACACCAGCTTAGACCAGTGCATCTGTCTGAAGCTCCAGTTCCCAAGCCCAATGTAAACTAATTTCCCAAGAAATGTAAACTAATAGGTCAGACTAATATACCCCAGTAGATAGATATCCTGCACATACTCAAGGTCTTCCAAAGAAGGACTGGTCTGTAAAGATATGAGGCCCATCAGTCTGGAAATACAGCATGCTTGACCCACTTCAGTGGAGTAGGATCTCCACTGTTAAAGACAAGAGAGCCTGTACCCAAAGACACAGGCTCTAAAGCTGAATCAGTAAAAAGTCCCATAAGCTTTGCAGAGCAAGCTCTGACAAGGACAGTTAATGCACACTGTCCAGCTAGCATTAATGATTTTTCTAAATGTTTAAAACTTAAAATAAAAACCACTAAAACATGAATCAGGGAATGAAAAATCATTTTTAAAAAATCATTAAAAGCAAAAGTTGTAGCTACAGCCCATTTGGGGCAGAACATTATGTGGTTCTACCCTTCGAGAAACTGCCCTTGACTGCTAGGCAGTTTGGCTCTGCCCTGCAGCCCCGAGCCAGGCACCATTCTCACCTGCTGCCCAGTCTGCCTTTACTCTTCTGTGTGCAAGAGTCAGGGAGCAAGGACAATCTCCCAGCCACTGCTGAGCACTGAGAGCCTCTCCACAGGTGATGCAGCTTTTGGTGCGACAAGGCTCAGACCTCCACGTGGCAACTGCATAGTATACAACTATGATGAGTAACAGAAATGTTATTAACAGAAATACTAAATTCATTAGGATTTCACTCCAGCTTAAGCCAATTTCTAGCAAGCGTTGAACACAGAAAGCACCTGTGACACCCAAAGCACTCCTTATGTTTGATTCCAAAGGAATTTAAAAGGATTCAAACATAACTCACGTCCAAAACAGAGTCTGAAAAGCAGAAACAAGGGATATCAGACAAATCAGATCTCACCACTGCAAGAAACAAAAGCAACAAAACAACAGCAAACACAGGGATTTTGGGAAACGAGTAGGATGAAATGATATAAAGCACAGCTACATCTTCAGTTTTAGGTATGACTTAAAGATGGTATTTCCTGCAACATGAAGTCCACAAACCCCCTTTGCATCAAGCTGAAGTTGGTTCAGAAAGTAAGCAAGCTATCACCACCGCTGCCAGAGAAATACGGATGTCAGTGAAAAGTCTCCTACTCCAGTACTCACCAGATCATTTTTAATGTTAAAAGACATCCCAGACAAACATGACCTTTGCTGCCAGCAGCCAGAAAATGAAGCTAATACACATCTCTGAGCTCCAAATGCTAGGCTACTTTTTCAATTCCAATTCCTTTCTTCTGATACTTTGTTTACAGCTTCCTGCACATATATAATGCAAACACGGTAACTCATTTTGCCAATGCTTTGGATTATTTTTTCCAAACAGTCTAGAGCAAATGCTAGAGAAACCTCATTTCAACAGTCATTTGGCAAGAGGAAAGATTTATTTGACGATAGATGACATTTTCCCCCCAGCAAGATTAGAGAGTGCATGGATTCTTCTACTGCTTCCAATTACCAAGCCATTTGTCAAGAGAAGGTGACAGTTCAAAACTCATGACCATAATTAGTTTCTCTCCTGACATCTCAAAGACTTCCATTCTGATGTTAGATCTGCACCAAAAATGGAACAGTTTATATACGCTGCTTCAACCCAGAGATGGCTAGGCTCCCTAGTCTCTTCCAGAGTGTCTGGCATGTCATCACAGCCCCCCAGAAAAAAACTCAAAGAAGTGTAAATGAAAAAAAAAATAGCTCTCTTCTCCAGCTGACAGAACAAACATTGCTGGAATATATTTTATGCAAACTGTATATACATATATGGAATTATTTCTACTGTCAGCTTGACTTTCTTCTAGCTTTTTATCTTAAAAGGAAAGCTGCAGATACTATTCTAAAAAGAGAAAGATGCGCATAGATTTATGGCAGTCTGCTAAAAATTAGGTCGACTCAGGCAACGTGCACCATTTAATCTGCAAGGAGGTATTTTCAAGGAAGTCTCCCTCCTCTTTGATCAGCAGCTGCAGGTGATGAACGTCTCAGCACCGTTTAATGCAGTGAGAAGCAAGCTCTTGGAGGCTGCTTACTGCACAGCCAAGCAGAGACAGCTCAAGGCTTTTCCTCAGTATACACTGATTCAGTTTGGATGCCCAAGGGTAAGCGACCAGGGACAAGTTGCTGCTGCCAGGGCCAGAGGTGGGAAGGACGAAACAGAGGATCTGGGATGCAGAGCTGTGTGATGTGAAGCCCCAGCTGCTGCACTGCTGATGGCAGGGGGGAAGTCAAGGCCAGCCACACGCTCACACCTCTGGCAGCAGCGGCCGCCCGGCCTCACAGGGCTTTGGCACAGGCCCAGCCAGCAGCCCTCTCGCTGCTCGCAGCAGCCTGCTTATCTTGGGCAGCTGCCTGCTTATTGCTCCTACAACTGGCCCTGCAAATAAGGACAGACAATCACAAAGCGGGATTTCAGCGGTACTTGGAGGCTGTCCATTTCTGTGTCCTGTTTTAAGAGTGATGTGTGTGGTTGTTGTTCTGTACCTCATCCTGTTCTGTACCTCTTCTGCCTTCAAATTCAGCAGGACACCATGCAAGCCAGGATTAATTGAGAACCAAGTTGTAAGTGTGTAGCACTGCAGTCTTTCATTCACAACAAAACATTTCTTCATTTTAACCATCCATAAACACTATCTACACCTAAACTGTATTGCATGACTTACCAGTAGTTAAAAATGAGCCAAAACCCCACATTTTTTCAGTAATAAATTCAAGTGATAACACCTGTACCTTTACTGCTAATTAAGGCAAATAATTGCAAATACATGGAGAAAAGAAAAATCTCATTTCAAGTTTACACTATTGGTTAGATGCAAAAAGATTTGTTCTATTTCAAATTAAAACAGAATTGTTTTATAATTTTGGTTTAAAAAAAATAAGGAAAACACAACTACTTTAAGACAGGGAAATAGAAATCATCATTTCACTTCAAAATATTGGTTTAACCTGTAAATATTCAGGCAGCTTTTCCTTGTAGGAAATGCCTGGGTTTTGGTGTTTGTTTATTTCGTTTCTTAAACAAAAGACAGCCTTTTCCTGTGGAAATTTTCAGTAAAATTACTACCATGCCAGTAAGAGAACAATATACAGGACTTTGTACTCTTAAACATCCTGTACAGGACTGTCACACTACACCCATACACACACTTCCACCACTGTTTTCCTCTCCTCTAAATAAGATTCCTGTCCATCCCATTTGCGTTCCCATGCTGGTAAACATCCACCCCAGTGAGAGGTAATACTCATGCTGCTTTATTCATCCATTTCTTTACTCTTGCCACACCCACTTGCTCACTCCTCTCTGCTTCATGAAGAGCCTCCCTCTGCTGGCTCATGAGTCATGCTCAGGCCAGTTTCAGTACAAGCACAGTGAGGTGTTGTGGCTGGAGAGCAGGATCAGGTAAGCAGGAGCTTCTCCTGGCAGGACAATGACCTGGGGACACCCCTTTCACCTTTACAGTGGCTAGTCCCCATCTAGGAGTTAGCTGGTCATCTTTATAGATTAAATGCAGGAACACAAAGACCTTAACGAGGTCACTCCAAAACAGAGGCGAGCCCAAAAACCCCTCGTTTCCTGTTACTGCTTATCACTTGCATTGCAAGTCACAACCACGATCTGGGTCCCCGGTGTCCTAGGCACCCAGAGGCAACTCCTGCACCATATGCTCTGGAACCTACAGAGCCGAGAAGAGCAGCAACTGAATGTCTGTCTCAGCCCATTTCATCCATGACACAAAACCAAAGAGAGAGTTGCTCAATTAAACTCATCAAGGGACTGAACGCAGCACTCCTGGCTCTCAGCTCAGCTCTACATCACACTCTTCTCACTCAGAGCAGTCCTGGCAGAACAAAAATTTATGCCTCAAAGATCAATCCTGTCTTGGCTGGGAGATGAATGATATAAGGCTTAAAAGTACTATTATATCATAGTTCAGGTAGAAAAATAACCTTCCCACCATGAAACTGCAGCATATTTCTTTCACAATTCCTGTTGAACACTTATTTCCCAGTGAAAGGTGCCTTTTTTTTTTTTTTTTCCAGCTTCAGTAGAACTGTAAAATGCTGGAAAACTAACAGAGAAAACTACTTCTGCAAGGTGTCTGGCCACAGTCCTTGTCTAAAGAGGATGGGAAGGACCTTACAAGGTTTTCAGCTGGATCCCTGACCTTAGAAAAGATGTCCAGATTCTCAGCTGGACCTGAGAAAAAAATCAGGTATACTGGTAATAAAAAGTCAAGGCTATCAGTCTTGGCAAGTGAAATTGGTTCCTTGCTTATTCAGCATGCTTTACTTCTATCTAAAGTGACTACTCCACCTTTTGCAGTGGCACCTGTCCTTGGATTTCATCTAAGGAGACCGTTCATTGCGCTGTAAGAGCTGCTGCAGGTTTTGGTGGTAAAGGATTTCTTTTCCTCTTCTTCCCCCTCCTCAAGTACTTGTTTTTCCCCCAAATTATAGTCTTTAAGACAAGCAATAATATTTGTGACATCACCCAATGCATTTGAATGAAAATACTTTTTTTTTTTTTAAACTTCTCAGAAGACTGTTGTGTTTTTTTGTTTTTGTTTTTTTTAATTTTCAAGACTTAAGATTTCAGACATTCATTTTAAAGGGATAATTTGGGAGAAATGTCTTTAAGGAAAAGCAGATTCCTTTAATTTAAGGGAAAAAAAGCATTTATCCTTCTAAATGGACAATATTTCCATTCAACCCAAAACACTAAGTCTATGTCATGATTCACTAAAAAAGCCTGCAGGACCCTTAGAAGAGCTTACTGCCAGTCACTTCTAACGATAAAGAACTACTGAATACACAATAGCAATATCGAAGTGAAAGGTGTACCTGAGTTTTCACACCATCAGCTGCTTGCAAGTAAAACCACATTTTTACATGTTAGAGAGGAAGCAGGAAGCCTCTGCAACATTTGAGATGTTAGGTATGTTTTGGCAGGTATAGCCATGTGAATGGATGAAATACCTTTGTCTTTCTTCCTACCTTCAAATGAGCTATCAGCAACCTAGGTTACAATAACTTGTGACCTTTCAACTTAGCATTACCAAAGATCAGGGAAGTACATTACTTAGCCTTTAGAAAAGCAGACTGGAACAACAAATTAGCAATTTAACAATTTAGCAACTTCCAACTAAACTGTAATCGCAAGCACTTTTGCTGGAAATTTTGAATACAGGATTTCATCTGGATTTGTTGATTGAATCCTGCGCCCCTTCCATCAACACAATCTCAGAAAACCTTTGCTATTACTTTTTGTTGTGGGTTGAATCAAGCCCTAAGTCTCTCAAGAATACCTGTTTAAAGACGAAGAGCTACCTGAATGGACATTATTGGTTTGGCTTAGGTATCATAACAGACAGCACTTTTACAACACTAAGGACTGCCTCCAAAAACCCCACTTGAAGCCCCCCCAAACATTTGTACATTTCTGTGAGTTAAAGCGAAAGTTGTTTGTAAAAGGAAGTAGGTGTGGAGATGAATCTTAATCTCCCACGGCTGTAACCACAGAGCTGGAGCACCTGTGACGCTGATGAGGCAGACTGTGCAATCTGCAGCACGCAAGAGCCCAGCGCATATAGGCAAGGCAACCCCGCTCCCCTGAGGCTGTTGAAGAGGAGGCAGATGGTGAAACAAGCGAATGGACTTGTCCAAATTCTTTCACGTTTTCAAAGACAGAGGAAGGCCCTCACTCGTCTTTCAGTCCAGTAGGCAAGCAGTGCTTCCCCCAGAAGGGAGGAGTGTGAAAGGCCACGTCTGCAACTGAAATCAAACGGTGTGGGACTTGCTTCATCCCCCTTTTGACAGCTACAGTGAAGATGGAGACATCTCTGATAATCCCCTCAGGATCCCCTTTATCATTTACTACAGGAGAAACAAGTACTTTTACAGTGTCATTCGGTAGCTTGGATTTAGAGATACACTTTAGGAAAAGAGCAAGCAAACCACCACCGTGGCTATTGCTCTCTATCTAACAAAGAGAGTCAAAGCGACCCGCTCAGATTGCAGGCATCCACACTGGGTCAGATGAACCGTGTTTAAAAATAGCTTACAGGGTAAAGCAGCAGCATGTACAGTAAAGCTTTTCTTCCTTCTAATAAGGGAGGCTGCAAACTACTGTCAAGATAACTATTTCCCCATACTTAGTGGTGGAATTACATTTTGAAATGTACCTCCCATATTAACTGACTGAATTTTGAAACTGCTGAAGACAAAGCAGTATCACAGTCCTGCAAGATCCTAAATCGTATTGCTGTGATTATTCCAAGTCCCACAAGTCAGGTGTAAGACTAGAAACAATCCTCACATTCCCATTCTTTGCTTTAACCTCCTGATCACATTACCTCTGCTTTGAGAAGTACTTAAAACATACGAAAGATGTAAACCTCCCACACTAGTCGTTAGCTTAGTTATTTGTAGGTTGGCTACTAGGGATTGCCTCTTTGTGATTATAGCTTCTGATTATTTTTAGCGCTCCCGAAGAGCCTTGTTACTCATCTGCAGAAACTGCTGTTGATATGTCACATCTGCTTCACGGTCAGCTTTAAATGTTTCACCAAACACAAGTGAAAGATGTTTTATTTCTGGACTGGGAACATATTTTGAGGTGATAACCCAGCTGTGTGAAAGATTCCCAGCAATGTTCAGCTGAGCATTGTGGTTAGATTTTTCAAAGCCAGTCCCTGTCCTTCCTATGCATGTTAAAATCACACCACGTTCCTAAAGGAACAAAGTCTGAAACGTGTTTCATTACAGTCTGTCACGCTGTTCGCTGTAAGAAGGCACATCCCGTTTAATTTTGGAGATGGTCTTACAGATTTTTCAGACTTGGGTTTTCAAAAGAATAGATCTGCTACCAGAGGTTCCCAGTGTGCATGTCCTAAAAGAATGTGTCTACCTTGTATACCCATTTTTATCCTGTATCGACGCTCCATAATTATTTTCCTTCTGTTTTTTTTGTTTGTTTGTTTGTTTGTTTTTAATTTTTTTATTATTATTATTATTATTTTCTGGTGCATTTGAAAGACCAAATGCACACAGCTGAGAATTTGCAGCACAAGCACAGACACAAACTACATCTCCCAGACCATAAGCAATGTGTCAAAAAGCCTGTTACAGGGCTGAATGTGGAAAAGTCTAATACAAGGCTGAGTATCTTAACATAGCACAGAATTCGGACAATTCATTGTGGACTGAAATAAGTCCACAATTGCTGTAGCGAGGTGGGGGTTGGTTTGTTCTCCCACGTGCCTGGTGACAGGATGAGGGGGAATGGGCTTAAGTTGAGCCAGGGGAGTTTTAGGTTAGATGTTAGGAAGAACTTCTTCACTGAAAGGGTTGTGAGGCACTGGAACAGGCTGCCCAGGGAAGTGATGGAGTCACCATCCCTGGAAGTCTTCAAAAGACGTTTAGATGTAGAGCTTAGGGATATGGTTTAGTGGGGACTGCTAGCGTTAGGTCAGAGGTTGGACTTGATGATCTTGAGGTCTCTTCCAACCTAGAAATTCTGTGAAGGCTTGATGAGCCAAAGATATTTTTAATTACCTGCCTTTTCTTCTTAGTTATCCACAGTACATTTCCTGAATTCCTGTACAGGACCTGCAGACTATGAGGAAAAAGGCTTTTCTCATCAGAATTAATGCAATGGATGGACAAAAATGTAAGGTAAGACAACAAAGACTACAATTCTTTATACAATAGAAAAAACACAAACCGTTTCTGTGGCAGGGCAGGGAACATGTTGTAACATCATAATTGACAGGAGGGGGTTATTTAATATGGTGCCTAGTTTATTTCATCCTCTTTGTCTTTTCATCCAGTGGTACTATGCCATTCCTCCAACTTCTGTGCTGGCATACTTCTATTTATCTGGTTTTATAACGAATAGATGGAAAAGAAATGACTGATCCTGCGTACAGAATTGCTTTTGCCAAAAGTTAAATTCAAAAGCAAAGCAAACTGAGCCTGCAGCTGCTCCCTTGCTTCCCATGCCAAGAATAATAACCACGTACAATAAAACTGGATCTACCTGAAACAGAAGCCGAAGGTACCATATATACCCTCAGCATAAATAGATCAGTAGCATTGAAAGCATATTAGCTGGCAGGTTTTGTTTCAGCCTCACCTTGAATACCCCTCCTTTCTCTCCAACAAACCTGGGAATGTGCTATAAAAGTAAAGACTTTAAAGTGCCTGCAACAATCCATCTCTGAAGTCTTGCCTTCATGCAATTTACAGTTACCAAGCGAGCCATCACACATTCCCTCTATCCAGCTCTAAGCTTGTGCAATGCAGTAAAGAGCAAACTGTCACATATTCCTCCATGCATCCTTTGGAAAAAATATTGTTGTTTTGTTCTTTAAGCAAAGAAAAAGTCTGCAGTAACAAATAAAAACCTGGGGGCTCATCACAGACCTACTTGGAACAAGAGGCTGAAAAGTTAGTGAAAAAGGCCACGGATACAAAGAGATCACCATGCCAGTCTCAGCACTGAAGCTGGCAGGATAACAAACTTGTCCTTATAAAGCACGTCTGATTTGCCCCCTCGCAGATTTTCAGTGCCCCCTGCCCAGACAGAGCTCTGGTGAAAGAAAAGCCTGAAGTTCTAATTTCAGTTTACAAGCTGACTTTCACAAAATGCATTTTGGAAGCTAGTGAAGTGTCTGCAACGTGGTAAATATCACTAAACATCAGGCACCACAGATGCCTCTGAATGTTGCCAGGTAAATATGTATGCCTGCAGCCTTGTACGAACAAGGCATTTCTTGGCAAGTAACTAGATTTAACTCAACTGGCAGGAATTATTTGTTTAATTTTCAATTAAAAATAAAACCTCAGAAGCACCTTCACTTATGCTTGGACACTTCTTCACAAAGGAATGGAAAAAAACATTAAGTTATACACTTTGCAGTGTTAAACCTGCCATTTGCTCTTTAGCCTGAATTTTCAGGGGGTACGCTGACCACACGTTAGCACTTCAGGACTATCAGTGCTTGGCTTTGGAGCTGTCCTCTGGTGAGGTGGTAAATTTATTAACATCTGAGCAGTCTGTCTAAGAAATTCATTCTAACAAGAGAAACACTGCTTTTGACTAAAAGCTAGTAGTCTGATTGTTTCCAGCCCCTGACTTCCACACTACGATAACACTGGATCTGCCACTTCTATAGGGTCCAACAAGAGCCACCTCCCTATATTGTAAATTGTGGTAGTTAACATGCTGCTTAACGACTCTCTCTCTCCCAGGCATGGGTACTGGGTCTTTTTAGCATACAAAGGATCATCTAAGGATCATCTGAAGGGATGGACACCTGGCCTTGTTAATATCAGAATGACTTCCACCCCCCACCTCCCTTTTTCTTTTAACTCTGGTCTCTGCCACCACTTGGCAGAGAACAGGAAAGCAGAAGCAGAAATGCTGCCCAGATATTCTCTCACTTTGGTCATATTTATTAAAGCATCTGTCTGAGCTGTCTTAAATTGTACTTGTGTTATTCTGTAACTGAAGTCACACTATTCTCCACTACTGGATACTACAAAATTAACTGGAGGAAATGTCAGACTGCACAGATGGACCACTGCCTAAATCCAGTGATATGGAGCTGTCCTAGGGGAAGAGCACAGCCATCCCAACACACAAAAAAACCTCTGCAAGACTGAACAATCAAAAGGTCTCTCTTAGCCAAAAAGTCTACAGAGAACCAAAGAGCTGTCTAGTGCTCAAAGCTGCCAGACAAGAATTATGTATCAGACTCAATTGTAACCTCTGGAAGCCCCCATTTCAGAGAGCTCCTCTACAGCACAGACAGTAAAAAGTAGTGTGCGTGACTTCAGATCAATGGTTCAATCTGTCCATGATTCAACAGAAAGGCTTGACCCCAAGCCACTGTTTTTAAACTACTAAGATTAGGTGAAAGGGAAGGAAACCAAACCAGAGTGCATATTCTCCACTCTCACCATTCACATGGCCACCCATAGCTATGGGTAAGTGTCCTCAAAGCACACGTTACTTGTCGCCTCCGAAGAGGCCTTTTGACACCACTATTCTCTCCACAGCTCTCCTCCTCTGCAAGCCAAAGCATTACTAAGCACACAGAGCAGTCAAAGCCCACTCTTTCCTTCAGTAACTCACAGCCTTCCTTGCACACAAACCCTTTCCTACCCTTGTACTGCACGCAAACCCTTCCCCACACACTGCATCCCTCCGCTCAGCTAACACTTCCCCACCAAGTATGACACGTATATGTTTTCCCCCACCTTACCACATAGTTTACACCATGAAGAAACACTATTTCCTGGCCACAAGGCCGCTGTGCTCTTTAGCAAGCCATGCTTTCACTTGCGAGACCCAGACTTTTACTGTCGTTTCTGTTACAGACTGCTTCCTGCAAGCATGGATGGCCAGTCCACACGGAGCTCCTGCCTTGGGGCCCAGCTGCATGATTTCAGAGTGGGTCACACTAAGCAAATGCAGTTACAATAAGGAACTTCAGAAACTAAAATGCTCAGATCAGAAAATGTGGAAGGCAGAAGTAGCACCATTAACAGACCTGGGACGCGACACAGAGGATTCATTTCCTAAATGCAAAATACCAGTGTCTATGAAGAGACTGCAGAGAAAAGGCAGAAGTAGCAGAAGTTCTTCTACCATAATTACCTGTGACGCCCAATGCCTGGACCAAGAGGTGCCATTTCTGCCTCTGCTTTGGGCTTGAACCTACAAGAGGGGTCACTCTCCTCACTCTGCAGATGGAAAATGTAAGCAAATGAAAGACACGAGTGGCTCTGTGCAGAAAATCTATGCTGGAGGTAGACCTTTACACAGATCACAGCAGCTCACAAGAGAAGCCCACAAGGCAGATGTCTGTGTGCCAGTCCATTCAGACTGGACTGATGACACTAACTCGTTTCACACTGGGCATTATAAAACGATCTACGACAATCAAATCTCATCACTACATGTGAAGTTCAAAGCAACAATTAGGCTATGAAGGAGTTAGTTTGCCATTCTGTAGCCAGTCTCCTCTACCCTCTTGGGCCAGATATCCATTCAAAACCAGAAAATGTGAAATGTGTTAGTGCCAAAAACGTGTAGGTGCACAAGTGTCCAAAATATTGGATGTAAATTGTATTCCATGAGAGATAAAATTTAAGCAGCAATGAATAAACCATTAGAACTTCAAACAAACAAACAAAAAAAGTCACAACCTCTTAACTGAATTTTATCCTTGACTGGTTGGAGAAAAAAGATTTTTCCTCACAACTTTACTAGTAAGAATAGAGAAAAGGTCTCTTCTCCCAACAGATAGAAACATCATACAGGTCTGTAAAATATATGGATATTGTCTGAGAAACCAATGTTAACCTTTCATGTCATTTATAAAGGGAGAGTCTAAATAGCCTTTACAATCAAATTTCAGACTTAAAGGATGTGGACAGTGGCAAATTTCCACTTAACCACCTCAGAACAAACAACACTGAAAACCACACTTCTTAAACCATCACAGCCAGTCCCTGAGTTCTGACAATTACAGAGCAAACCAACCAGACTGGCCATGTTTAAAACCCTAAGTGGCAGAGATATCACGATGGCAACTCCTTCTCATTAGCCTTCTTGCTTGATACCTTGCAAATTTTGGATCTCTCTGATGTCCCGTTTAAACAGAAGACTTTCTGTAAAGGCAAGGGGGCACTAGAGGTTAAGATAAACAACAGGCTCCTAGGGCTTACTGTGTCTTCCCCGGTATACGTAGCCAACCATTTCTACATGTCCTACTAGATACTGACTCCTGACTAAAGAATTAGAGGCAGGATCATGGAGCAGATAGGGAACCAAACACGCAGTAGGTTCCCTGTAGGGCTGTCCAGAAGCTCAGGTTTACAAAGTTGTATTGATTAAAAAAGTGAATAAAGCAAACATCTGGATGCTAAATGATGCCAAATATTACCTAGTACAATTAAAAGACAGTTTGCAACTCCAAAATCTATTTCTGCGTGTGGCTCAGCTGAACTTCAAAAAGTTGATCTCTGTACACAGCTTAAGTCATTCCTCTCATTTGTGATACCCTCCTGAAAAGAAGAATTAGGTTTAATTTCACTTTTCTTTCTGTCACACGATAAAGATCACTCAACAGCAACTCAACATCATCTTTAGTAGACCCTTTACCCATATATAGTAAGGTTTCCGTTCTTGTACAAAATAGGCCCCTTGCCTATTGTAGCAATGCAAAATCCTGAATGCTGCTTCACCGCTAGTAGCTGTTAAATGAGTTTTATCCTCCCCAAAGGGGAGGGAATAACAAAAATTGGACCTACAGATCAAACCAGCCTACAGAAGTAGCAGGGCATGATGCATTGCAGACCGTATCTAAAAATATAAGGTAATTATTTTTTTCTTTGTAACTTCCAAGATCCTCAGCAGAAAAATACATGAAGAACTCCTATGTAAGTTCACAGGCACAGTTATGGCTCTTGGGCTCCATTCCTATGGGTTAACCGCACAGACAGCTGTAAACATCAGCTTGCTGCAAGTGCAGAGTACAAACTGCAAATCATTAAATGCTGATACTCTTATATGTTTAAACAATTAGATGTTCTTTTCATAAAAGAACAGCAGACACTCAGAATTCACTTGGATTGAACGAGAGTCACTAAAGACTAGATTTTCTTTGTAGGTGCAGCTTTGAACACAGCAATGAGTATCCCATACTCGGTGGCAGTCCTATGAACTCTTGACAAAATACCTATAGACTCAATCCACAGTGCTGAGACTGCAGCTGTTCCTGGCTAGAGAAGAACTTCTTTAGAGCAGCAGCAAATTTCAAAGTCCCTGCTGGACTACAAGACAAGAGCAAATAGGTGACAAAGCTTGCTTTCTTTCCCATCCAAGCACTGTTTATGCCTCCTACTTCTCACCCTTCAGTTGTGTTTTGGAAGAGTCACACGTCTTTTCTCTTTCTACTTAAAAATTGTCTCATCACAAGAAATGAAAAAAAAAAGAAGAAAAAAAAAAAGAGGAAAGAGAGCAGGAGCCAACTCCTTAGCTTAAGAACTGACTGGCTTCAGATCTCATTTTTCAACAACCAAAGATGTAGTCAGTCTTTGATTTCTTTCTTTAGTAAATGATGACCTAAACTCAAGGAGCATACCACGTGGCTGTTTTATAAATAGCATGCAATACACAAGCTAAAGTAGTAAATGCATATATAAAAGCGATCTGACTTTGGGAAACCAAATGTCTTTATTTCTTCCTCTCAAATTAAAAAGACGCTAGTGTGCCAGGAAGTGGATGGATACAAGGCCTGTACCAGTCATTAGTGGTGCCCATCAGTGAAAGCACGCACTAGGCAACAACTCCTACTGCCCTTTGGGACTGGCCAAGCATAAGATTCTTCTGCAAAATCTGTCCCTAGAGTGTTTTGCAAAAGCTCTTTGGTAAAGCCATCTGAGCATCCAGTCAGACCACTACAAGAAAAAACAAAACTTTGGCCTGCACAACACTGGTAACTCCAGGCTGAAAGCTAAAGGACCTGACATGTTCATCTTTATACTCTGCAGCAACAGACATCAGATCCATGATGGAAAATCCTAGAGCTTCCAAGGGCCCTAAGTAACTGTCTGGCTTTGGTTTTATCCCCAGGGGTCCATACTACAAAATGGTCACAGCTGCCTGCCATATAGCGCACTTAGCAGCACAAGGACTGGCCAGACCCTAGCAGTTCAGCTGTTCTCCAATGCCCAAGTCTTACATGTAAAGCACCAGGTGTGCTGACTGGGAATTTACCTCAGCTTTTCCTTTGCTGCTATAGCCTGCAAGAAAGAAAATCTTACCTTTGGACTGTCAGAACAGTACTCACAAAACAAAAACAAATCCATCAGACTGGCAAAATCAGGAGAAAAAAAAGAAACCAAAGTACGGCACATTCTGGTGTGAATGTCTCCCAGATTATTATGGCTCCAGGAAAAAATGTTTGGGTTAAACCTGGCACTGGGCAGGCAAATCAGTAAGTAAGGTATAGAAAAAGCAGTGTGACCTGATCACTTATAAGAATACTAAATTGCCTCCCCTGTTCATTTGTAAGGAGAGAACTATGCTTGGTTGGAGGATGTTTTAAACCCATAAAAGTAGGGAATGCCAACACTCGTTTTCGACATTGAGAGCATTATACAACACGTATATGTGATGTTTTCCCTTGGACCTCCTTGTATTTTCTGGTATCTCCTATGCTCCTCACCTTAACAGGTCAGAATAGTTCTCATGTACTCTTCTGTGCCTTGCTTCTGAGAGGTCCAATTTGGTAGCCAAGAACTCACTCTTACCAGGAGTGCAGAATTTTCCAAGACTCTTTAAACCTCCTACATTTAACTCTTAGACTTTCTGAAAGCCTTATATGAGTAAGCTATGTCCTGTTAAATACAGTATTCTCCAACTCAGCACAAAATTTCACAGATCTAGCATTTAATGAGGTGATGGTGCATTTCTTTAGGGGGGAGATTACCCGAGGCCTGAGAGCTTACTGATGACAGAGCACTGTATGACGTATCACTATAATTCTGCTGCGGAAACATTTCCCTGTTGAATCAGACCTTAAGTCCACGCTAACGTTCTGTCCCACTGGCAGTAGCCAGTATTAGTACTTCAAGGAAGGATATAAGGAAAAAATGCCTCCAAGAAACAATAATCACATCCATAATACTTTCTTCCATGCCTCGGAGAAGTTAGCTTAATACAAATGGAATAGCCTTCTAAGCATTTCTCTCATCATTTAATTTGAAGTGCTTTTAATATCCAGTAAATAATTCTTTTTGACCCAGCTCCTGAGCTGCTGTTCTCAGAAGTCAAGTGCAGCATTAATTTTGAGTGTTCTTCATTAACTTTCCACTAGAATATCAATTTTTGCTATGAATTTTGGTTTTGTTTTTTAAAACTTGCGATCAGCTCAGCTCCCTTTTTGAGATTGCAGCTATGCACTTCATTAAGTTGTCGGCAATAACATCCATCCTCATGTTCTGCCTTCAGACCAGATTACAAATTCAGATTCCACACAGGTGAAGAGAAACTCAGATTACTTTTGCCAATAGGCATTACTGTAGCCTTATCCATGTCAAATTTCATCTGTCACTGGACTGCCAAGATGTTTAATTCTCCCTGGAATGTGTAACCAACCTCAACAGCTTGCACCAACTGAAAGGAATTACCATGATCAGCAAAATTCCCAGTTCAATTTTTCCTTCTCCATGCTGCTAACAAGCAAAGTACTATTGACCAGACCCACAGGAGTCTGCACACAATTAATTTGCTTTCACGTTTAAGTCTACGCCATTACCTGTAAGCACGTAGTATGATGCAAAGCAGAGAAAAAAAAAGATTAGAAGCATCTCTCCATGTTTTGTATCCTGATGGTTTTACTAGGTAGAGTTGCAAAAGCAATCAATGATTAATTAGGCTAACTGGATAGACAGAAGTTAAGATGAATTATTATCCATGAAGAACACATATTAACATGTCTGGGATTGCAGGATCTCAAGTGCTCTAGCCCTGTATCAGATGGCCATTTCTCTGCAATTTCTGGGATCACTTTCTTCATTCATTTTCAAAGAGTTACACAGACCGTGTTATTGAAAAGCTGTTATGGTTCTGGATGAGGCTTTTCTTGCCAGCTATCGCATGTCTAAACTCAATGCCTTGCAAATTTAGGGTTTAGGCCCCAGTAGAGAGGCAGTATGCTGCAGCAAAATAGTTAACAGCCACTTCTCTGAAACAGGGAAAGCCCCACTCCGGAGAGAAAATGAGCACACTGTTCAGTTTCTACAAGCTGATTCCATTAGTTATTACCTTCACCCCTTCCAAGTGACCCTTATCCTTGTAAAGTGGTCTACTTGTGCGGACCCCATACGTGTACCCAGGATTGGAGCGGATGTTCTGTTGCTCAGCATGCCTCTACCTCCCAGGGTGCTTCTCAGGTGAAGGGTACCTGGATGCAGAGCCCAGGCTGTGGACCACAGGTTTGAAATAGATCTTTCTCGGAGAGGCTGTGAGAACACGCGTATCCCCTCTTCTCATGTGAGACTTGTCTCCTACTGAGGCACATTCCTGTGACTACCTCACCCAGCATATCGTCTTTCATCTCAGAAGCCTACCCACCACAGCTTGTCCAGCACTGTGCTCCTGTCACAGCATGCTCAGAGATGTCAGGGCTCTCAGCATCAAGTCAAACTGGCGCCTGCTTTTTCAGTAAGTGTCCCCATCTCACCTGATGCCCAAACCTGCAGAGAAGCTCTTCCAAAACCTCTCAGTTATTCTGACAAACAAGATATGGCCCCAAAGAGGCCAGACTTACCCTGACCACCCCAAGAAGGCAACAACATGTTTCTTCCCTGGTACAAACCTGCTCAAATTACCTCTCTTTTCCCTCATATGCCCCTTGTTTCCCATGCTGAAGGAACAGATCCACTCTGTTATTCTGCCAGAAGTGATCATCATTATGCTCATGTCATCAACTTTCTCTTCACCCCATTTTAAAATGGGGATAATCAGCAGGAAAGTGTCTTTTTTTGGTGGTATTCAAAATTAGTCAATTGTCAGCTCTCGCAAGTTGTTTGCTCTCCCAAATCACTGCAAATAATACGGACATTCCTGTCATACACTTCAAGAATTGAGAGCACAAAAGACCAAGAACACTTCAAGGGAAATAGTACAGACACAGCAACTTGATCAGCTGCCAGACCAGTTTTGCAGAACATCCTATAGCCACTAAACCTCTGTCTGAAAAGAGACTGGTATAAGACACAGAATGAGCCCAAAAATTAAGACTGAAAAGCTAGTGTGGGAGAGGGGCACAGGCAGTGATGCCTTCCTGTCCTATCTTGCATATGAGGAGGGATGAGAGAAATCACAATGATTGTTGTCATAAGGCAACAAGGCAAAGAACCACCTGACCCTGCCCAGTGGAATATGGACAAAGTCACATCACGTGGCAACCCCAAGAGTGGGCATCACTGAAAAACTAACATTATCCAACTTTGCTTGCATTTTATCGATGGGAGGTAAAGGCAAAGTCTGGCATTGGGGTTTTCCACCAAAATATAGTCATCTCCCGAGTTTTCAGTCTCTCTCTCATCCCTCCCCCTGTTCCTCTACTGGTGGCACTTAGAAGTGAGAGCAACAAAATCTTAGAATATCGTGAGTTGGCAGGGACCCACAACGATTATCGAGTCCAATTCCTGGCTACACACAAGACTACCTAAAATCAAACCACCTGGCTAAGAACACTGCTTGAACTCAGGCAGGCTTAGTGCTGTGACCACCGCCCTGGGGAGCCTGTTCCACTTCTGTGGATATGAAGGTCTTCTCACTTTTAATTTGCCTGTGGGGACAAAAACAGACTGATGGAGGGAAAGCAAATAGTGGAAGAAATGACATTTTCCACCAAGGACTGGAAACAGGCCTGTGGTCAGAGAGGAAGGAGAATTAAATCTGTCTCCTGACCTCCATGACCCTTCACCATCACTGCTGTCATGGAAAAGAGCAGTGAGGAAAAAGGTCACGAATGAGGGTGGCTGCTGCCCTCATAGGAGCAGAGGACAAAGTCCTCTGTGAAAGTGTGTGGTAGCAAAGCCTCACAACAGCAGCCTTGCTGTGGGGAATGAAGAGCAACAACACCCACCTAACAAACATTTAAGATCCAGGCTTCTAATAGGGCAAAGACTGGAGAAGTCAGCGTATGAAAGACCTGGAAAAAAGACTGTGATCACGGGGAAGCCAGTATGGGAGCAAAGGACCATTGTGCTATCCTATTTAACCCAAAGGGGAGACAGAACAGCAAAGAGAAAGAAGCCAGTTTCATCCTGGTTTGTACATCATTAGTTGAGCCAAAGTCAAACAAAGAAACAAACAAAATAATCAACCGAGTTCCCATGGCCAAATGTCACAGGCTGTGACATAAAAGTAACAGAAATCCAGGCCAAATATGTTTGCAGTGCAACAGTTCAGGGTTAAAAAAAAAAAAAAAAAACAAAAAACTATACTTTACTTGTGAGCCTTTGATCTGATTTCACATTTGGCCTGACCTTTAGATCTTATTTATAGCATCCTTAGCAATTAGTAAGTTCTAAGACACAGCTAGAAGCTATGAGGTCAGCTCTAAGGGTCTGGAAAAGCAGCCGAACCTGACCACTTAAATTAGCTTGGTCTTGACTCCTCATGCAAACCAGCTGTCTTACTGCACGCCAGAAGCTGCTTCTGTCAGCAATGCTCTAGATACTCCAGTGGATTTTTATCTGGAATTTTGCTTTGGGCTGGGAGTTGGAAGGAACAGAGTTTCTTAAAACCTTCAGTTTCCCCAAATCTCTGAGCATCAGCTCCGTGTTCTAGGAACACCGTGAGAAAAGACTCCTCGCAACTTTCTCTGGACAACCCACAGGTATTATCACAGGAAGCAAACGTGATTGTTACTGTCTCAGCGCATGTGGGAAGGCACGCAGCACCCACAGAGTGCAGGCCCGTCTCTGCAGGAAACAGTGTTTTGACACTCCTCCTCTATGATTTGGTCACAAATCTGTCTTCAAGTTCATGAGGACTCAGTCTGGGAAATATTCAAGTAAGTGTACAACCAAGAGTAGGAAGTAATGTGTGATTTACATCTGAAATGAGATCCCTGAAAGGTATTTCTTCAGGAAATTCACGTGTCATGAGTGCATATAATTTTAGCACCGTAGAGTCATAATCACTACTTAAATACTATTGAAGGCTGTATCGTGTAACGTTGGGATTAAAATAAGCGCTTAACTCTCCAGATGAGCAACAACCCTCCAAACAAGTGACAGCTGAAGCAAACACCTGGAACAATCCCCGAGACCTTCCTTCGCTTTGAAGCAAGATACAGAGGGCAAGACCACTGGGGAAGCAACCTCTAGTAGAGGTGCCAAAGACAGATGACCTGAAAAAATGCTGTGTGTAGGGAAGGCACGCATTCCTACATTATAAGAAAGCAAACCCTAAGATCTGAAACAAAGACAAAACTTCAGAACAGGGAGCTCACGAGCCAGTTATACTGCTGCTTTCTGACATATTAAAAAAAATGTAAAGCAGCAGACACCTCATACATGAGATGTCAAGACGATCTTGCAAGATCTCTGAAAGCATATAACGAGACAAACCTCAGAGATTATAGCATATCACAGCTTAGTAGCAAAAATAAGCCCCAAAGGGCTGCGTGCTACTGAACATGTAGATGGAGTTGGGGCCAGCAGCCGGCGGTTGCCAGAGAGAGATGGAGTTTAGCAAAAGCATGTAACAGCTCCGTTGTTCACAGTATGGTGGGGTGACAACCTCTAGAGGGTGAGATCATTACAGGAAAGTAAGAACTACAATGGAATATTACAAAACTTACCTGAATTGTATTAGATTTTGTAGATATTGCCAAAATCTGCTCAATACCTTGTAGAATGGAAAGGACTCCTGACTGACGTGGCGTGATGCCAAAACAATGTGCTTATTTATAAATAACAAAGAAAAACATGCAGCTAGCATTGTCCCAGAGCCACCCATCAGATGTAGAGAAAGAAACATTAAGAGGTGTAAATAATTTTATCTGCTGTATAATACAAAGGAAGACCACATTAGGTGCAAAGCAGCAAGACAATTTTAAAAAACACAACTAGCATGACCAGTGCCAGTACAAAAATGAAATCTCAACACTGTCATCGTGCATTAAGGTCACAAAAATCTGCCACATTGACAGGAAAATTAATAAGTCCTCAGAATCCATTGGAAAAGTTTCTCCAAAAACTTCTAAACCCATTTATCAAGAGGCATAGGGTAGACAGTCCCAGGACTTGTTACCAGTCTGATTCCCTTATTCTCTTATCAAGTGTTAGCAGTAAAAACTGGAAAAGCAGTAAGTGACCTAGAGGAACATTTTACAGAACAATGGAGGAAAAAAAAGCTCAATTCAGCAATATGACATTAAAAGTCCTCCACAGGCTAAAATTGTGGCATTTAGTCAGGCTCCAAATCCAGATGATGTGGCAGAAATCAGAGGAAAGTTTATGCGTTAGAAATTCTGGGAAGATGAAAAGAGCAAAACAGAAAACCATGTGCTATGGGCTGTGACAACGGTGCAGTACAGTAAATTTGTAAAAGCCAACAAAAGGTTAGAGATGACTGTCTGATGAAGCACAGTATGTGTTGTTACACCAATAAAGATAAAAATCATAGTTTGTTCTTAGTTCAGACAAAAACTGCTCTCCACATGGGGCACAGAAGAAGTATTTTTCACTGATGCAACCTGAGTCATTAAGTAAAGAGGTTTTTAAACCTTGTTCTAAAGAACACGTATCGGCCCCTGTAGGAAGGAACTGTTCTGCTCTTTGCGATGGACCAGTGCAGCAGCTCCTGGCTTTGCATCCAGGACACGTACAGAACACGTGGTTTGGTTTTGTACCCACACAACCAGAATACAGTAATTCTTAGGGGTTTCGCTGTTCCCCCCAAAACAACATGTTCTAAACCAGTAAGAGATCAGAAAATGCATTACCTAACTGTGGGTCTCTGCACGGACGCTGAATGTGAATGGTGTGCTTTCTGTGCAGGAATCAATTAGGAACTCACAGATACCTGGAAATGTGTCTGGGTTGCTCATCTAGACCATTAATTTAAGTCAAATCTCAGAAGTCAAACTGTCAAGGCGGTGTTACATGCACTGGGATACAGGCTACAGTGGAAGAGTGGGTGGTGAGGGGAAAAAACTTGGAAGAGGTGCTTGAATGAGACTAAGATGCCTGTGTTCAGTGGGGCTGCACAGCCCCTTTCTGAACTTTTTATTGTTGTACCTTTCAGCATTTTCTTGGTTTTTGACTTATCAAGTATTGCTCCATGATGGCTCCCAGGAAGAAAAAAAAATACTTCAACAGTCATATATGCTTCACTGTTAAGTGGTTGGGTCTCGTTCTACTTTACTACAGCTTTCAGACTGACTTTGACTTAATTGGCACTGCAGCTGATTTCTGTCTGGGTTGTAAATTATCTGATATTCAAGGCCTATTTTATTCAGTGAATCAATATGACTGGACTGATTACCTTGAGGAAGGAACAGAGCTGAAGTCCTTCCAAGGAAATTAAGGACTGAGGGATTTCCTAAACAGTGGATGAACTAACTGAATCTGAGATGTCCTTGCCATCTCAGAGACAGGTGTATGCACATACTCTAGATCCCTAGAATTTATTCCCAAAACATGTCGCATGTTTTCCCTTCCAATTCCCCAAACTAACCTGTCACCAGAAAAAAAGCCTGATCATCTGGTCCCAGTTAAACCCTAAAATCCTCTCAGAAGTTTCCAGGAATTGAGAAAAACTTCAAGTTATACAAGCCAGTACAGGCTCAGTCTATAGGGAAAGAAAAATAAGATTCACTGAAGAGCTGGAAGAGTTCATGCAATTCTCCGACTTCATCTAAAGCAGAAACACAGATGCTTTAGGACAAGGAATTGCAGCTCTTCAGAACCTGCTGCTCTTCACACACCTTCTCCGAGGAGGAGAAGCAAGTACTTGCTTTTGCACAGCCAGATGTGAGGTCAGAACAGTCTGTATTGAGCCCCTTCCTACAAATCTGCACAGCCACGAAGTTCTAAGACATACTTCAGCCCTGTTTTGTTCAATACAGAGACAATTCATCCAGAACGTCGGGGCTCTCTCCCACTCCCTTTGGGAAGCAGAAGAAAGCTCCCACTACCCAGACCGTTTCTGGGATGGTTTCTGGGATGTTCAGCCAGCATTCTGTACACTCATTTTCATTCCCCTAAATTCAGCTATGCCCTGTAAACAGCACCTGGCCTTCCTCACAGCCTCGCAGTTGTAATCATTTAACTGTGTTCTGCTGAATTCCTTCTGGTTTTGTTTCTCATAAATCAATCTCCACGGTATTGCTTTTTATAGCTCCTTACTAGGAGCTACGGTTACTTCTGCAGCGAAGCAATTTTTTTGCACTTTATTTTTCATCTCCACATTAATCTTTTCAACAGGAAGAACACCATAAATGTGTGTGACTCAGTGTGTGCTTCCTCCAAGCACACACGTCCTCTGCAGCTCCTAACACCGCAGCGCCAAGCCCATTCCATCTGCTGAGAGGGCTGGAATAGTAGAGAGACAGCCATCTGTGTTAATCAGTATCACTTACAAGGTTACTCCCACCTGGGAAGGAAGAAAGGAAATAACAGGCAAGCATAATAAAATAATACACACTAAACTGTCCGTTGGAAAAGTGCAGTGCCTCTGTCACTTAGGATAGAGACCAAGCTCGTAATGATGTTCTGCCAACTTAAAGCCAGCTTGAAGTTTATTTTTGCTAATGACCTAGTCACAAACTACATGAAAGGAAAAGATCCAGCTGTGCGTGCGTTCTGGTTCTAGCTCTTCCACTGACTAGCTGGCTGGCTTTAGGGAAGTAATTTTAACAACCCAAAGACAAAAAGAAAACCACATTTTAGCAGGACAGCAGTAATGAATCATTAGCACTAGTGCCAAAGACAATAGTCTCACTTGTCACTTAACACAGAGAAGATTGTTGCGCTCAGTCCCAGCACTACAACACGCAAGTCCTTGACTGCAGCTTTTAGATGCTACTGGAAACTGGATAATCAGACTACATGCGTCCCTCCTCAAAGGTTAAACCAGACTGCTCATACCTGCTTCTAGAAGTGGTGGCACACAGGGGAGCACTGTAGCTACCACACACCCTATGTACCAGGTCATGCTCTGGGCCTGCAGCAGGAGATTACGTTCTCCATGACCACGTACGCATTTCTCGTGTTCAGAGGGGGGTCTGTTGGATGGGGCTGCTGACCTGCCAGGTGGACGAGGACTTGCAGACCCATGGGGCTCTGAAGGGACTTTCAAACATCACTGTAAAATACAAAACAATAAGATCACGCTATGTCAGTCCACGTTATCATAGGGAAACTTTCGTCTGGAAATAGATGACAATGTGAAGCATGAGCCTGACCAAGACTCATCTTCTTGAGACTTAGCCAAGATGCCCCCTCTCTACTGGCAGGAAGAGGTGGCCTTTTCTCCCAGGAAAGCTGAGACAAACCCAACCAGTCTTCACATGAACTCCTGAAGACAGCAAATGAGCCCGGCAGTATTGCCAGTGAAGCCAAGGGAGCTGAGTCAATCAGTGTATCTGGCAGAGATAAGTAACTGTAACAGAAAACAGGGCCCCATGCTTAAAAGAGCATGAGATAGGGAACCAGGTACGGGGGGTTCAATTAATGGCTTTTTGATGATCCAGTTTCCCTTCTGGGATTCAATTTCATCACCTGAAAAGTGTGAAACTAATAGCAACCTCCCTGGTAAAGGACTGAAATGTTCCACATCTCAAGCATGCTTTTGGAAGGTATAATATACCAAGGAAGAAGGTGAAAAGGAAAGTGTTACACAAGGGATGGTTATTAGGAAAAACAAAGTGACAGCAGAAAAAAGACTGAGAGGAAAAAAAATTAAAAAACCTTGCTGACCGCTGAAATCACAACAAGTCCATTGTCTGAGAGTGTCAAAACCAAAGTCAGACAACACGTTAGAGTGCCATTTGTCAGAATCAGGAAAGCAGACTAGATGATACTTCATACTTCTCAACTCAATATTTATAACACACTGAGATCATGACAGATTTCACCTCGAAAGAATATATATTATATGAAAAAGGTTACATGAAGAACAGAGCACAAGGATATCAGTAAATTCTTCTTTCAGGAGTGTAAAAGCACTACCAAATGACAGCGCTGAAAAGGGAAGAGAAGTGAATGAAACCAAATCAAAAACCTGGTGAAGAAGTAAAATTGGTATAGTTATTTTTGATACTGGAAGATGAGGACAGTAATCTCAAAGACACTCAGAGAAACAATGCTTCCCACTAAACTGCTGTTGCACCTTCGTGTAGTAACTTCACAGACTTGGAGACACATCATCCCAGGCTGAACAAAGTAGGTGACCCAAAGGGCCCAGAGCCACATCAGGTAGCAGGGGCTTAAACCATCAGCAGCATGCGATGCAAGCATGAACACTTCCCTCCCCCTCTTGGTGTCCTTCTTTCCTTCTGTTTTACCTCGTGTCCCCCAGGCCATCCTTACAGGGAGTTTGTAACTTTCCCTTTCCTGCTTCAGTACTTCACCTTCCTTTTTCTGTCCCCAGGAGGAGCCCTAAATAACTCCTCTTTCTCAGTATATCTACAAAATTGTTTGTCATCTGCCTTCTCACCTGGCATTTATTCTAGTCTGACATAACGACCACTTCAATCATCCCTATAAATCAAACTTCCCAGGCCTCTCATCTCTCTTCTTCCTTTGCTGTGAATTCCTTCCAGCTTGTCAGCGCACCCCGGCACGCCCAGCAAGGCGCAGAGCGCTGCTCATCAGCATTACCGCAGCCGCCTCACGCAGCAAACAGCTCCGCAATAACTTCTCGTCAGCTTACAGCGCTGGCAACATCCACCCTGTAAAAATACAACCAGACTGAAATATAACAAGGTTTCTCTCGTGTCACAGCAGTCAGGTGCGTTCCAGTCAATGCTGTTGGTGGAAAAAGTGAGGAGCTCGAGAAGTATTGAACAGCAGCTCATGCCAGAGCTGCACCTAAGTGCTGAAAAGCCTGGAGCACATCCAGCATCTCACTGCTGTGCCCTGGGCACCTGGGTGGCAGCTAAGTGTTGCTGTGCTACCTGCACATCACCTTTCTTCCCCTGCTCTACTCCTGCAACAACAAAAAGAGCTGTGCAGCTTTGAACAGCCACCACTTCTCTGCAATAGCATGTTTCTCCTCAAGCTGAGCAGGAGCCCGCAGGTGTCCTTCCCTGCTTTTCCTTGAGCCGTGATTATCTGAGATCATGGCAAGCACCTGGGCAGCATTTAATTGTGTATGCCAATCTGGTGTATGCTACTTCTATTCTAAGGAATAGAAGTGTTTGAAAATGGTGATCAGTCAACTGGTAAGGTATTTGTATTAATGGGGTACCCCACGTGCTTTCTGCTGGGTTTATTCAAGTCACAAATAATTGAAGAATGTAACATTCCTCAAACTTTATTTCTCAGGTTAAAAAAAGGGGGGAGAATAAGTACTAGTTATGATTGCAGGTGGAGAAGAGACATTCTTTAGGTTAGTTACATGATTTACACATAAGCCTCCTACTTACACGGCCCTCACCTTTTGCAAAATCATTTAAAGAACACCACCTATTTTAGTATAACAAAGAGCTAGAACTACTCCTCTTTTCCAGGAATTCAAAGGGAAAACTGATTTTTGCTGCTCTCAGGCTGAAGGGCTGGGTCCCTACTACCACAGAAAGGGGAGAAGCAGAGAGAGGAGAAAGGGAGGACACAGCCAGACAGCACACCCCCCGGAGAATAGTCCTACTGCTCCCATTGTTTTTAAGGGTTTTAGTAACTGGGGTTACATTGGGCTGGCAGCCAGTCACTAATGGTGTTCCCCAGGGCTCTATTTTGGGGCCAGTGCTCTCCAATGTTTTCCATAACAGCGTGTGATTTTGGGTGCCACAACATTAAAAGGACATAACATTGTTAGAGACTGTCCAAAGGAGAGTTACAAAGATGGTGAAGGGGCTGGTGGGAAGACATGTCTGCTGTTCCAGTCTCCTCTTCATGCAGCAGCCACCATGAATGCAGCTCTTCAGGGCTTTGACTGAGGCAATAGTGCTGCGACCACTTAACTGTCCCCGGCAATCTGCTTCCCAAGAAGCTGTGCCTGTGACAAAAAACAGCCTTGAGTGAATAGACACTGACGGATTCAAAATCAAGAGTCAATATTACAGCCTGCTTGGCTTGCAAAGACACGAGGAACAGTATGTGTCTATGCTGCAGTAAGGAAGCTGGCACAACTGTAGCTGTGCTTCAGCACTGCTCTAAGTATGCATTAAATAGGAGGGTGGGTTGATGGCAGGGTACCACTGGAGACCCTGCTTACTCTGCTCCCCAACAGGCTGTGGCAACAAGCACATTGCTCAGGACACGCTGGCACAGCTTAGTGCAGGACAGGCAGTTCCCCATCCATTCCAGGTGCTCTGATCCAGCCAACTACAAGACAGCTTCTTTCCAAAAGCCGTGTAGTCACATTAGCACAGCACGGAGTCCTAATTTATAGCTGTTGCTGAGACTGAGTGTATTAGCTTGGGCTGAGCACTGTGCAACACTTAGCTGCATGCCCAGAGCACAAGTGGAACAGGGCCCGCCTGTATAGGACAGCAGGCAGTAGCGTTGCTTTCTCCCCTCCTGGAGGGCAGGAATGATACTTCCTCCATGAGATACTCAGTGCTTTTTCGGTGTCTAATGCACAGCATCTGAAAACAGATTTGGACCCAAGAACCTGTTTTGTTTCAGCTTTTACAGTACTGCAACATTGATACGTCATGCTGCAAGATGGAGAGTTGTGACAGGAATGAAGTCTGGAAAAGAAGTGGCTGAGGATGGACTATGACAGAGCTCTGCAGAATATCAGGTTCTGAGGAGGCTGTGTGGGGAAAACACAAAAATGCACAGTCTTCCAGTACAAGGATTAGCAGACATCAAGCGAAACTGGCAGGAGACAAGTTGGAAACAATCCTGAGGAGATGGCTCTCTACTCTTCACACAGATTACTCAAACCGCACCGCACAGCGTGCTCTAAGTGGTACATGTGGGTTCGCAATGAGATTAGACAAATTCAAAGAGAAATTTGGACCACTAGAGTACCCACACCATGGCCAGGCCTGAGCAAATATTCAGGAGAAAGCATCTCTCGCGATACATAGCTCGAGCTGTTGTCCTGTACTGCCCCACGTCTGGTCAGAAACTGCTGCTATGTTTGATACATGTTTGATGCTGTACTGCTATTCCTATATTCTGCCAGATTCAAGCTGAAGATATTTTATATGTGTTCAGCTGATATCTGGAAGAGCAGCCTGTACACAAGAAAGAGAAAGCTATGAAGCTCCAGAGTCAGATTCTGCCACACAGTGCTGTAAATTCACAGTATAGGGCATTCTGTGGCATCACCACAGTAAAAGAAAGAAGAATCCTGCCCCTCTGTACACGAGGATGTTGGGAATTTATGACTGCCTTTTTCTGTCCCCACTCCTCCCTCACCCCCATTGCAGAGTTTATCCAATGCAAACCTAACATTGCCTCCAGGCACTCTGCATAGTCCTTCAGAATGGCTCCCCTGACTGACACGTAACAAGGTCAGGTCTTAAAAAAATCTAATATGAAAAGCAAGTATATGCTTTGTGACTTAATACTAAATTAGTTTTATAGATTTTCTGGCATCCAAAAGACTTCCACATCCTAACTCTGACATCCTGATGTCAGTTCTGGTCTCAGCTGGTTCACCTGTCCAGTACAGCCGAGCAATCATTCATATTCCAGGCTCATTCTATTAGCATAGTGCTGTACCATTTCACAGCTTATTACATTGAGATTTTTTTCCAAAAAGACCTCTGCATTTAATTTCCAACAGAATATTGATTGCTCCAAGGCACTGAGAATTAAAGTATACATGCATGGTTATTTCATTGGCTTCTGAATAAGAGCTGAAACTTCCATCCTAAATTGATCCTACACCAGCTTAAGCAAAACTAGATTGAAAATTTGGGACTAGCAGAATTCCTCAATGCTAGATCCTATACGAAAACATGAAATTTCCATTAATCATGACCTCTGTGAAAGGGGAAAATAAACTGGTTTATATAGAATGTTTTAATATTAAGGAACAGTTTTTGTAAAAGCATATAAACCTGTATTTTCCAAACAACACTGCCAAGTGACAGAAATTGAAATAGATTAAACTAATACTGAATGTTACTACACAGCAGAGAAGTATTCCAAGTTCCCTAAGCAACTTCTGTCAATGAAGCTGTACTTCATTCATCATCTGTGCAACATCACTCCATGCCAGTCTGGCTTGTGCCCACCTCAATTTTGTACTGCTGGCACTTTGTCCCTTCTCTCTTTGCTTCCAGGGCCTGTGATTCTCCTACCTGGCTAGCATGCTTTTCTGCAGATAACATATAGAACAAAACCAAAAAACAATAACAAAAAGAAAAAAGAAAAAAGTGCATTGAAAAAAAGAGTTTTTACACTTGATTTCCAAAGTTACAGAGCCAAATATGCCACATGCTAAAGGAAAAAATATATATACACAATAAGCATGATATGGATAAGAAAATTACTAGAAAGACATTAGCAGCATAACTGTTATTCCGGCCACTTTCTGGGTAAGAAGTGATTTCATTCAGAAGTTGGAGGAAGAGGAAGGAGAGCTCTTTCCTACACCATGGCATAATACAGCAGTCTAAACGCTACAAAAGAAACATGGGGGAGACAAGCAGCCACATTCCTCTGGGCCAGCTACTGTTAGGCAAGTTCACGGTGGCAGTACAAACTTGCCAGCCTTTCATGCATCTACAGGGTATGCACAGCTTGATACCTGTCTGTGCTTTTACCACTACCCCTATTTGTAAAGCCTCCTCCTTCAAAGCCATCTTCATCCCCCAGCCCCATTTATAAGAGGAGATCTGCGATGAACCTCTACCAAATTTGCCAACTAAACCTCCCACAAGGGCTACTGAGGTGTATCTTAAAGAGGAAAAAAAACGTGTTAAGTATATAACACCAGATCATTAAGCACCTTAAGAGCATTCATACTCCCCCGCAGCCGCCCCCCACAAGGTCAGGTACAAGTCAGAAAGCATTTCCCACCGTGAAGTCAGAGGAAACCAAAGAGACAAACGAAGGCTGAGGTAAGACAGAGCCCTGCTTTCTCTGTGGCACGTTACACTGCAGCACGGGTCACGCGCCGGAGCTGTAAGCTGAGGCGCAGGCAGCTGGCGCTCTGCCATGGCACAGCATGGCCTTTACCCAGGGCTCATGCAGGCAGCAAGAAGGTAACAGAAATGGGAGGAACAAAAAAAAAAACTTGCAGGTGTGCCTTCAGCATGCAGGCTCTCTGCATGTGCCATTTAGCTCATCTTTACCTCACAAGCAGAAGAGCAATAGCTTAATTAAAAGGAAAGGAGCAAAGGGTTTACACAAGCAAGGCACAAGCTCTAATGGAGCAGCTGCCCCCAGCCTGTTAGGATCTGGTAGGCAGGGTCATTCCCAACACCAGTGATCCCAATCATTTCTTCAGCTTAGCGATGCAGCCACAGAATGCCAGCCTGCTGCCTGACAGAGCCAGTCTCTTCTGAGGTTGTCTCAGTTTGTCTGCGTCAAGTGGCATCAGCAACATGGCAGCTGCAGAGCTGCTTTCTGTCCTGCTCCCAGGCACACAGCACGGAAGCAGGGCTGAAGATTGCCTTAACTTTTGCAAAAGCCTCTAGCTGAACAAGCTGCCATGTAATATTGATTTAATTCAGAGATCAGCCTCTTTTCAGCATATGGCAGGCTGCACTGGTTCATCGAGTCTGGACACAATCAGCCGCAAGCACAACTCGAAGCAGGGGCAATTTTATTTAATCATTGTATGGCTGTGCTTGGGAAAAAAGGTAATTTCTGGTGTCCCCTGTCATGAATACTAGGTGCTTTTTTTTTTTTTTTTTTTTTTTTTTTCCTGCTAAAGGACTGGCTTACTTGGGACTAGAACATTCTCACAGAATGGTGAGACACAGGCACCAAGATCTGGTAGTAGCTGAAGGTATACGTTAGCTGCAATAGTGAAAATTGCCTCCTCTTCCCTCCCATGGGGAAGGAAGGGAAAACTGTCTCCAGTGTCCATCAGGGACCCCAGGAAAGGATCTAAAAATGATCAGCCTCTCCAGGTGCCCTTCCAGCACAGTAACTTCCCCCACAGTAACTGTATAATTTCCATCAAGAGCAACTCGTCTGCTATCAGCTGTCCCTGCATACGATGCTTAGTGCTGATCAGAGCACCCAAGGAGCAGGCACAGTTGTTGCAAATCAATTCAGTGCATGCACATTACTGGGTCCCCTAACATAAAGCACGGGCTAAAAAACAGTGGCGATGCTCACAGCCACAGCAATCCCTTCGGGGTGTGCAGATGCAAGACCATGAGAACAGCAGCAGCAAGGGGAAAGAAGATACTGCTCTGGGAAAGGCAGCCACAGCAGCCTGGGCACCAGGACACGGAGCCACTTGTGCTAGCCTGGCTGCAGAGCCATAAAGAGAAGGCCCTTAGCAATGTAAGGGGTTGAGGTACCCAGCACACCACGCACTACTACCCAGCATGGACTACAACCTGTGATACCAGCAGGGCTGCCTGGCAGTCATCAATTTAAATACAAGCTCCAGTGCAACTGACTTGTCAAAGGGAGCTATCACACACACGCCCTCACCTACGTGCTGCATTTTAGTGAAGCTACCAGCTGCGCAGCCCTGCTGCCGGCGTGCCGTGGGGACTGGCGGCGCTCAGGAGGCTCCTCACTCCCAGCAGCTTCCCTGGGGACTCCGCAGCAACTGCTGAGGTAGCTGCTTGGTACCACACACTGTTAAACCCCAACCTGGAGTCTTTAGAAAAGGGAGAGCTGCGCTGCCTGCAGCACAGCTCGGTGCTCCCGGCTCCTTTTTCTGAGGGCATGCCTCGCAGAGGGGTGTAAGTTTTCCTCAGAAGACTGGCACCGTGTCAGCCAGCAGGGCAGAAGGGGTGGCTGCTGCAGCAACAATGTGAAACAGAGGTAGGTCGTAGACTTCTGCCTCCAGCACTCACCACGCTGCCTGAGTGGGAAAGTGAAAAGGAAGGCAGGTGGCCAGAATTCAGCTCTGCATTTTGCCATAATCAGGTTCAATTTCTAAAGTCTCCGTGTGACCTTTGAAAGTATATTCAAGGGATTTTCTGCAACGTATTCAGGCGCCGAAAATTACAGAAAGATTTTCAGCAGGATTTCCAAAAGATCCGGGTCTCCAGCTCGATTTTAACGCAGGAAGGGATTTGAAGAACAGAACAAAACACGCATAGGAAACCATAAGCCACCTGTCTGAAAAGCTTTGAAAATTTGACTGTGTGCTTCAGACATCTTCCAACCCATAACACAGGGGGCAAAGCGCATTCCTACCTCCCCGAGCGGTCAGAAGCATAAATACAGCACATGCTGTAATGCCCACAAGTCTTGCAGTGAGAACTGTGAATATCTCGAATCGATTCCTACTCCCCAAGCTTGGAAGCAAGGCAGGAATAGAATATCACTAGAGTGGTTGAATTCTCTAAGGAGAATAATTACTTATTTGAATTAAGCAGGAGAAGCACTCGGCTCATTCAAGTACACACCCCAGTTAAAAATACAAGCAACGGGACAGAAGTAAACAGAAGTAGCTGTAGCCTGCAAAAAAACCAGCATTCCTTGATTCAGCATTCGAAGGAAAAATAAAGAAAATAATCCACTGCTCTAATATCCTCCTTCAAACAGCTTCTCTCCCACAAAGTACAACCTAAATAAGCCCCTATTTATCTGCAAAATTTATTCAGTTAGGAAAGACGAAGCATATACTACCTGCTAGTCTGAAAGCTGAAGGGTCCCATGGCTTCCACAAGCATATCAGAAGGAAAAAACACCAATGGCACAGCACAGTACAATTCAGAATTTTCTGACCAGTGGGGACCCTCAGCTACTAGTCTGTCAAATAGTGAAGTCACAGATATTCCTGGAGAGCTGGTGAGTATATTGCATGGTATCTTAAGGTTGACACTGACATAAATACCTGAGCAGAGATGAGACTCAGAAGCCCTTTACAATCTCGGCATCTCTCCTTTGGAATCTGATGATTGGGGAAAATAACTACACGTGAGCTTTCCAGGAACTGATTCAAACACGATGCTGCTCAGAGACAGATTCCTTTCCCCCTGCTAAGAGCACATGAACTCATGCTTTGGGCCCATTTCAGGCTGGGTACCAATGTAAACAAACTCAGAGAAGACTTGCAATGCATCTAAAACATGCCCACTGGGGAGACTCAACTCTGAGAGCACCGTGTCCCAGCCAAGCAACAGGGAGCAAGTCGTTTTTTAAGAAGCTGCTTGCCAGAGCACCACTCCCCATGGCAGAGCGCTCACTTCTGCAGATGGATAGAGCTGTTCTTCACGCTGATTAAAGCACCATTAGCATCTATTCACTCTAAATGGGCTAGTGGACACCCAGCCAAAAAGACTGGGTTAAAAATGCCTATTGATATCATCTGGTTGGCCTTTTGATGGGCTGCCAATCTGCTCCATGGCGAAAACACACCTTAATGAGCAAGACGGCATTGGGCAGAACCATTTGTCTACGTGTGACAAACTGCATAAACCCAGGAAATTACATCCATTAAGGTGCTCGTGCAGACAGCATTTTCATTGCTTAGTGCAATTAGAGTGATGCATAACACCCATCTCCCGCTGCCCCCAGGGAAACGTGGCTACTCTCTTTCAGGAACTCAGATAAGCCAAAAACAGCAACTGCCACTTGTGCCATTACAAACACAATTCTGCTGCAAAGCCTGCTATCTTACCACAGCGCCAGGCCCATTAATTTCATCACAGCTCCTGAAGGAGCAAACAAAACAGACATCTGATCTCAACAGTAGCTCCAAAGATCACTCTCAGGCCTCCATTATGGCTTTCCATTGTGAGACATGTTCTGAGTGAGGAAAGACAAACTTCTCCCTGCTCTACATGCTGCATCCAGACCTCTCCTGGTATCAGCACCCAGCCCACATATGGTCAGGCACATATGGACTGTGCGACAGCTGCACGCTGCTATCATTTTTATTTTAAAAAATCCAGTCTATGGCCATGTAGGTAGTTAAGTCCACACTGATTTACATAGAGACCTTGCAAGTTGTTTTTATCACCGATACATTTTGGCTCTGACCAACTGAGAGTAAACAGGGAGCTGCAACTCAACCCCAGCCCATGCTGGAGAGGCAGGCGATGAGCTGTATGTGGAGCAGGCCTTTTGCCAGCTGAGGGCTGTTCCTGTGGCACCCCACCAACAGCCTCCTCCCAGCCCCAGTCCTGCCTCCTCACCAATTTGGTGCCAAGTGACAAGCAAGCAGTGCCAGCGTGAAGGCAGGCTACCCAGGAGACTGCCAGCAAGGCCAGGAAATAGCTGCAGGCCGCAGTATGAAAGGTGAAGAGTGAAATATACCTTGGAGCATCTAGACTGGCACCTATTTAAACACGAGTCTCACTCAGCTGCTCCTCCACTAGGTGTGAAGGCATCTGGACTGCACATCCCCAAAACTAATAAGCAAGAAAATAAAGAGTTAAGTTATACACAAGTGACACTCCTCTGCTCAGCTTCTCTTCCCAACTCAAGCCATGCACCAAACCCTGTAAATCCCTACCCAGTTCTCTCACCTCAAGAATGAGACTGCTTTTACTTGAAAAGGAGACCGTCAGTAACCAAACCACTAAACCACCCTGCCAGATCTCATAAATAGCTCTACAGTACAGAAAGCAAACCATGTCTGTGAGACCAACGCTAACACTTCTCAAGAAACACTTGTGATCAGAGTACAGTCCACAAACTGATATTAAAAGAGGGCTTTTGATTTCTTAAAGCAGCACTAGAAAGTTGGGTTGCCCAAAAAGGAAAAATGAAGGACTCTACACTAGAAAGTACTAAAAAGTTGCATGGAAACAATATGTGGAAAGAAGCAACAAGTCAGGTCACAGCCAGCCATGACCACTCTGCTTTCACACCAGCAGGACCCATTTTCCTTTCATAACGGCTCTGTATACACCTATTGCTCCTGGGTAACAGGTTTTATTTGAAGTGTAAATGATTTATAGCTTGGTGTGCTTACTTACATCAACATGTTTGGACTTTATTGACAGATCATGGGACACAATCGTGCATTTTCTTGAAAAATTCATTGAAAAAGGCTGCCTGCCTCAGTTTCCTGGCTGTGGTTCTTCAAACATACGCATAAATTTTGACACTTTTGATACGAGTGGGGGGAAGGAGCAAAGAGAGAAGCTATTTTAAGGCACCTAACCCATCTTTACAGCACAGAGCATTGACATTTATATCCACATGGACAGATGCATTGGGAACTTAGGATACACAGCCAAAGATTTAGACTTGGTCTTCTAATTTTATTTTTTTTTTAACATTAATTCATATGACAATTTCCTTGCAGCAATGACTATTTATTTCTCTGCCTTAATCTACTCTTCTATTGCCCTCAGCTTCCCTGCTGCACCGCTGCACTGCTGATCCTATCTCTACTTACTTAGGCCTGCAGCAATACCTTGTGCAGCTTGATCTCACTGAGCAGCGTTGCCCATTTGTACCACCAGGAGGTAGGATCAGGAGTTCAGGAGATGGCACTTTTCTACTTCAGTACCAGAACAAGTACATGCACCAAAGTGCAGCAAACAAAAGGGAAAACTAAGAAGTCAAACAACTTGCTGTTGGAAGGAATACAACTCTAACATGCTTTTGGTTGTTTACTAGGAGCAGAGGGGTAAGCCCAGCCTGAAAACATCTCGTCCTTACCATTGCAGAGTCAGGCACAGGTTTCCACAGGTAATAGTAGCACCACCCAGCCTGCCTGCATTGTCCTCCACCTCTCCCTCTCTTTCATTCCTCAAAGATGACCTGAAATCTGTCTACACTGCATGCAAGCCCAAGGAAGGACATACCCCATAGACAGGAAAAGGTTTTCAGCATCCAAGTTTCCTGGAGCTGGAGACTGACATAATCAGATAAGGATTAGGACTCAAGAATGGAATTCACACCCATGCTTGAAGGGCAATGTTTAAAAGTACACTGTGAGGCACCAGAGCTTCAATGATGTCCCAGTTTCAGCTGGAATGAAGTTAATTTTCTTCATAGCAGCTGGTATGGCACCATGTTTCCAATTTAGGATGAAAATAACACTGATAACACGCGTTTTAGTTGTCACAGAGCAGTGCTTACACCAAGTCAAAGACTTTCCTGCTTCTCACACTGCCTTGCTAGTGAGGAGGCTGGGGCTGCACCAGAAGCTGGGAGGGGACACAGACAGGGCAGATGACCCAAACTGGCCAAAGGTATGTCCCACACCATATGACATTAGGCTCAACAATAGAATTGCTGAGAGTTGCCCAGGAGGAGACTGCCATTGCTCCCTGCATCATTATTTCTTTCTCTTCTCCCCATTTCCCCATCTCCACCCCATGAGAATTTGATGTTGGTTCAAAGAGGCAGGGGAGGAAACCAAACCCTAGGACTCTGAGTCAACGCAACCACTGCAAGAAGTGTGCGTGTAACCATACCCCTAGCAAAGGCAAACTGCTTGCAAACATCTTTGGGAGAAACAGCTTCTCAAACCCACAGCATACCGTGGTTCTGTGACTTTCAACGGCACTCTGCTGGATAAGCCAGCAGGAAAAAAAACTTAGTCTGAATCAGGCATGGTTGTTCAACCACAGTTTTAGGTGACACAAGACAATATTGTCAGCCAACTTTATTCTTTTTTGTCCCAGCTGCAGAAGAGATGAAACTGTAGAGTAAAAACTACAAGGTAAAATTGTCCCTATGAAATTTTCTGACCAAACCTTTACTGGTAGAGTTTGTACCAGTGCACCTCTTTTTGTTGCATGGACCAAGCACGTCTGATCTGGTCTCTGTCATGGAGCTCATCACCAACACAGAACTACGGTGCACATCTTCAGACGAGGAAATTACAGAAAATGCTCCTAGGTTTTTACTTGCAGAACGAGCACTGTTAGTTCAGAACTGCAAAGGCATCAGGTTGCTTTTTTTTTTTTTTTTTAATCTTTAGTAGAAAGACACATTTTTGAGGCATCTATTTATCAACAACTTTTTAAAAAGCCTCTTTCGTTCAAGTGGTAGCTTCCATCTTAGGTACTGACAAAGGAGTCGTTCCCTCCATCTTTCACTCTGTCCAAACTCCACTGCGGGGTCACAGAAGGAAAGAGCTAACACCCAATTACCCAATAACACTGGCAATAACGCATCACTTTTCCAGCCAAGATCTCCCTGACGGATGACATGTCCCAGGAACCATTCCATTATTTTAGATAGTTACTTGGAATCCATGGCCAGATGGCAATTGCAGGATAAGAGCTGGCAAATTTGTATGTCTTCATTCTTTTCAAGGTACAGAAAGATAGCTTCCAGAAATATTCAAAGTGATAAGAATAGCAGGAAGGAGTATGAAAAGCCATTTTCTAATGGCTGCCTGCCTTTGCTATATTTTTGCCATAAAAATCAATGTAGAAGTCTTCTGTCATACCCAAGTTGGCTGGTCACACTCTGGCTGTGCTCTTTTAGTAATTACACTTAACATTTAACTTTATTTTTAAGTCTATACATTTAATGAACCACCAGAAATAACTTTGGCCGTACTTACTGTAGATTTTTCTTCTACAGACATCACCTTGTGGTCTGCTTCACATCTGAGGCTTGATTAATTACTAGCCTCACCACCGTAAAGAGCTGAAGTGTTATCAGCTAGGCACTGTTGCTTACTGCTGAAGTAAGGGACAAAAATCAATCGCATATAATAAAGAGTTGTCATAAATTCTGTATTTCTGCTGTCATTTGTGGCTGAGTTTTCCAAGCATTTCCTTTACTTCAGAAGTGCAGCTTCTCCCATCCCACTCCTACATCACATTCCGGCATCCCAATGTCATCACTAAAGAAGCTAGAGAAAAAGGCAATCTGCCAAGAAAGTAGCAACATTAGGTCAAACCACAGGTATCTAAGCTGACTGCTTTCATTATCCACACCATGAGCAGCATTCAATACTCCAACAGATTTTTAAATGACCTTCAAAAAAGATTCATTCATCGATCTCTAGGAACTTCTCACTGATGTCCCTCAGTTCTAGGATAATCCCTAACATGATGTGCTTTAAAAGGAATAAACAATTCTCTAAAAAAAAAGGAACTGAAACACATGCTAAGAATAAAAATGAACTGATTTAACTTTGGAATCAATAAAAATGAGTAAAACCCCAGTTTGGAAGCGTAGCACCATTCTAAGTCAGCACCTGAGCAACAAACTAGCATACACCTATATTTACCTATGCTCAGATAAGGTATTTGACTTTATATACAATCAGATATCAAGTAAAAATCGATGCAGAAGTGTCTAACCAGAACAAAGAGCATCCCCTCCCTACCCTTGGAAATAGCTTTCTCTCCCCTACTGACTGCTTGCACCCTTATGTGGCCATAACCAGGACACTGGAAGGCAGAGCCGTATTGAATGCCTATAGGGGAGGACAGACAAATGCTGGAGTACTTTAAGCCCTCTCAGAGGGAGGCTTCCAGCTTACACCCTGCTGCCAAAAACACCACTTCCAATTACTGGGCTATACTCAACAACCTGATGTTGGAAAGCTGAAACCACCTCCTTGGGAAACAGTGCTACTTAGCCACAGTTGTTCCGCTCACATGTAGATGTGAGATATTTTGCTCCTGCAGCAGCAGGCAGAGCAAGGGAAGCCTTTTTTTTCCCCACTTACTCCCTCCTTCATACAGCATTTGCATTTCGGAACTGAAGCAAAGTACAGGCTTCTAGCATAAATGCAGCAGTATGCACTTGAGGAACAGAATGAAAACTAACATAAGATTGAGTGTCAGGCATCATGATAACAAAAGAAAAGTACTGATTGAACTGCTTCCTGATGGTATATATTATAAAATAGGAGCTGCTGCTGAAAAAGCACTCGTGCTATGTTTGTGGTGCAGTCATACACCACGTTCAGCACCTGAACACGTTGTGCACGTGCACTCAGACAAGCAGATGAGCTATGAAGAACAAGCAGTGGAGCTGTGAAGGAAGAGGGCTGCACTGCTCACATATCCCTCCACGGTGCCCAGCATGCTCTTTGTGAGGGACAGGTCAGGAATATCAGGCAAAACCAGAAAGAGGAGAGAAAGCTATGCATGTGACTACCTACCTCACCAAACAGATGTCAGAAGCAATGATCAGAGCGATTCTTCCCCCCCTCAACTGAGAACAAAAATCCAACAGACAGCAGATTGAAGGAAAGGCACAAAAACACCGTAGCTCAGGACCCAAACCTGCATGCTAAGTCCCAGCTGCTAACATAAGAAACTTGTGTTTGGCTCTAGATCTTGGTTAGTTATTAGATTCTTGCCAGGGCTACAGCATCCTTCAGCCCCCACACAAGACACAAAACAACCAGCAAATGTACCCACTTTACAAAGCCAATATTTGCCTGTCTTGCCAGCTCTGCTCTTCCGTGCACAACCTGCTCTCAGGAGCAATTCCTGATGTTTTAAAATATTCCCTTGTGATACTCCTTAAAATATTACTAACAAGGACCTAGCTTATTAAGAGGACACCTGAAACATTCAAACATCAGCCCTTTACACCTTCCTCATTTGTAATTGAAACTAGAAATCAATGTAATTATCATTTTGTACGAAGGACCAGAGCTGTGCTGTGCTACACAAACACAGGCTGAGAAACAGCCCTGCACCGATCGATCTACAACTGGAAAAGACAGGGATATAGTGTGGATGGTTTGCTTGGAAGGCAAAAAAGTTTTGTCTGCAGCCAGTTAGCAGAGCAGGAAGAAAACAGAGGTCTCCCAGCTCCCTTTTCCTGGCTACCTAAAGCCATTCTGCTTATCAGGCGTTACTGGTAACTCACAGTCCCAGACAGACTTACATCAACAAAGGCAGACTGACTAGAAATGCAGCATAGTGGAAGAACAGAGCTGAAAGAGCCCCTCAGTTAATGAAGTCCATCTTTTTGCTCTGAAACAAAACAAAGTTTACCCTGATATTTCCTTACAGATGCTAGCCTGATCAGTTCTAAAACATCTCCAACATCAAACATTTTTTCTGAAGATCTACACTAAATCTGCCACACTAGAAAGCAATCCAAACCCTACATCTGTAGTAAAAGTAGTAACACATCAAAATACATATAAAGAATAAATTCCATCAGCTTCTGACACAAGTCTCCGTCTTGTTTTTTTTGGGTTCTGACCCCCTTTTGCTCCTCTGCTTTGCAATAAAAGATTTGAGGGCAAAAGTAGGTGTTCTTTTTCTTTTTTTTTTTCCAATTGTTTGTTTTCAAACCACTCAGAAAGCAGATTTCACCTTCAGGTTTGAGGGAAAACTGCTGGACAACTTCTGTCTGATAACACTGCTACCACACCAACGTGTGAAAATACACGTGGGCTCCAGGACACTGTAGGGGAATTGACAATTTGCATTTCCAGCTGGCCTGTGAGATCTGTTTATTAAGGATTGTCCTTGAACATTTTGCTCCCTGAGTGAAATCATTTGGTTTTCATTCAAGAGACAGACTAATTAGTTTTTAAACCACCAGAAGAGATACGAGTTGACTGTTCCCTTTGCTTTGTTAGCAGTGAAGATGTGATTAGGTGGTCCGTGTTCAGAAACTGTCTGCCCTTGATGACATCTGCCAGACTCATGAGCTGTGGCAGCTCATAATTAAAGGCACCTTTAAGAAGGGGAGGGATAGCGGCAGCAAGGTCTTACTTACTCTTTTAGGATAGAGCAGACAAGCCTGACAGATGAAACTGAGGGGCTGAACCAGAGACTGGTTAAAATGCTTCAGCAGCCATTCACACACCTCTGAGACTTCCACTTTGTCTTTGATCACTACAGCTGCCTCCTGCTTGTATAAAGGGAAGGGAAGGCTGGAGGTGCCCACTGGTTTGGGAGCAGGAGCACCCAACTGCCTGAAGCCCTCCTGGGGAGCACATGGAGCCACCAGAGTAGCAGAGAAAGCCCAACGCAAAAGCTAGGTGGGCAAACCTCCCTGTGCAGAGAGGCAGGAACAGCAGGAGCCACAAAGCAAGAGGTCCTGGGGAAAAGTACTTTTCCTGCCTCATGGAAACCCTTAGAGGAGTCTTGGTTGTGATCCTCTCAAGGAGGTAACTGTACGGGCTTTCCTCCTCGCCCACGTCCACTACCATGTGTGGGCAACGGATCATTCTGCATCTCTGAGTGTTATCTCTACAGGTACCAACTTGTGCTTTTCTCCAACCTACCCTGCAGAGAGTTTGTTGAGTTCATGCATGCTCATGTCCTGGGCACCACCAGTTCTACTTGGCAAGTGAGGAAACACTGGTTAGTACCCTCTGTGCATGATTTTCCGTAATTACAACAGATGCAGGAGTAAAGAGATTATCACTTTAAAAGTGACCAACATTTTGTAATCAGCTACCACGGAGGATTAAGTTAAAATGTCCCTGGTTTAAGCCCCTGTGCTCAAGGCCTGAAGTATTTCACAGGAGAACACTGTGGTACACTTCCACAATACTACTTCATTAACAGAATAGCTTTACAAATATTCATCCCTCTTATTAGATGTAAGCTGCCAAGTGCAAACCTACTTTTCAGGGTTTATTTTTACCTTTACCATTTTTTTCTTAAGGTGTTTAGATTCAATGATTTTAGAACGCACATTATAGAAAAAAAGGTGGGGAAAAAAATCAGAAATTGTTTTTTATGGGGGTGGGGGAGTGTTCTTTGTCTCTAGTGATGCTCTCAGGAATCCCAGTGCAGTGGTTGTCAGTCTGGGAAACATAAGTACTGCTTAAAATAAAAAAGTACAGTGGAAAATATAGCAGTAGAGGGTGCCAGGTACCCTCTTTGAGGGCAGAAGCCTCAAACCAATGAGTGACAAGTATATGGCACGGTGTAGTTATACAGTGCACCAGAGCTGACTATATACATAGGTGATTCATTTCAAAGCAATTTAGATTAAGAGGATTAGAAAGGGTTGTTACTACAATACCCTGGTCTTCTCCCAACCTCCCTCCAATGACAGGACATCCCAGTCACCTCTTGCATCGTACAAGAGATGGCCAGGACAGGTTTTAAGGGTTCTTGCTTGCAAGGCTAAAGCGGTCACTGACACGAATGCAGTAATAATGAAGGGAAAACATGAACAAAAGCAGCAACCTCCATGAAGCTTCTTCACCGACTTTATTTTAAACCTGTGCTGAGCAGCAAACCACCTAACCACACCAGCACTAATTAAGCTTCAGAGCTGACACCCTGCTGAGCAGAGGAAATTCTGTAGTGCTCATGGAGAAAACGTGTGAGTAGCCAGCACAGGAAGACAGCTAAAGATAACTTTGCCCAGTGTTAGAGACAACTGCAGTCACCACTGATAGTTCTTATCTAAGCAGAGCAGGCTTGGCCCAAACTTCAGAGAGAGATCTGCAGAGAAATCTCACCACACCTTAAAGGCTAGACACAGAAGATAGGAGATGGCACTCAATTCTGAATCAGTACCCTGGAGTGACACAGATATTTGGGACACACCATGAAGAGATAAATAGAACTAACTTTGTAACATGGTAGGAAAACACCCTGAGTGGTCCTACACTGAACTGCACATGCTGCATGAGACAGAGGGCTATCCTGCGTAGAGTGCAGACAGGCCAGAAGTCTAAGTATTATGCTCTGCCTCACTTCCATAAAAATAAAACTAATTTAGAGTACAAATAGAAGTGATCCACAGCATTACTTTTTCCTAAAGACTTCAGCAACTAGCATTACAGGACCAAGACTACAAGCACCTTCTTCCACAACTCCAATAAAGATAAACTAACAGGTAGGCAACTGTGAAAGAGCGTGAAACAGGAAAGTAAGTCCCACAAATAAAGAACCTAGAATGCAACATAACTTGGACTTCCTCTGCCTTTATCCAGCAAGGCTGGATCTACCTTCTCTCTCATCATCCTTATAAAATAGCTCACAGTTGGAACATAACTTCATGGCACTGTGCTGAAGTTACCTTGCTGTTCAGGGGTAATGCCGCAGCCATTTCCACTAGGAGCTTGCCATGCCAGCTAGCGTACACCTATAGAGGAGGTCCCAAACACTCTCAGCATCTACAGTTTTTAAGGTTTCAGAAAATAGTGATTCGACTGCTTCATCTGCAAAACTGACAAAGTAATATACCATACTACCAGGAAAATGGAGAAAAATGAAGCCGAACAAGTCCGTTTGTAAATGTCTTTAGTGAGATGACTATCGTACCTGGACAAGTTTGAGAAGTGGGCCCACATGAAGATAACGAGGTTCAACAAGGCCAAGTGCAAGGTGCTGCACCTGGGTCAGGGCAATCCCAAACATGAGCACAGAGCGGTGGAGAACTCACTGAGAGCAGCTTTGAGGTGAAGGACTTGGGAGCACAAGAAAAAAGCAGGTCTGGAGAAGATGATCAGAGAGCTGGAATACCTCTCCTATGAAGACAGGTTGAAAGAGCTGGGGATGTTCACCCTGGAGAAGAGAAGGCTCTGGGGTGACCTTATTGCAGCTTTTCAGTACTTAAAGGGGGCTTATAAAATGGATGGAGAGCAACTTTTTGCTTGGGCAGACAATGACAGGACAAGGGGGAACGATTTTAACCTAAAACAGGGGAGATTTAGATTAGATGTTAGGAGGAAATTCTTCACTCAGAGGGCAGTGAGGCCCTGGCACAGGCTGCCCAGAGAAGCTGTGGATGCCCCATCCCTGGAGGTGCTCAAGGCCAGGCTGGATGGGGCTTTGGGCAGCCTGGGCTGGTGGGAGGTGTCCCTGCCCATGGCAGGGGGGTGGGACTGGGTGGTCCTGAAAGTCCCTTCCAATACAAGCTGTTCTATGATACTCTGTATGACTTGCACTTCTCTCTTCAACAGTCTATGATACTGTTTTTAAAGGACAGCCATCCAAATGCCAGAACAAAATCAGGAGCAACTGGCTTCTGCTTGGGAATTTCCACAGAGAGGTGCCACACACTGACTGATGTCAGAGCAGCATGAAATGAGATATACCTGGATTTTAAATCTCCCCAGGGCTGCATGTTCCAAAGACATAAGATCCCTATTTTCTATAAACAATAGTTTGGATCGGAGGGATTTAGAGAGCACATTATAAGAACAGGCAGTTTCAAAATCCAAACAAAAAGCTATGCTCAGCATTTAGAACCTGGGATTTAGTTCAATCCATTGCCACGAGCTGAGCAGTTCCTTCCTGAAAAAGACACTTTGCTTTATGTTAGTTTAAGATAAGCAAAAATAAGGCCTATCTATATAGCATTTGCATGGAGATAAATGAGTCTGGAGCTTGGCGAAGTCAAGGGCAGCTACTGATTTCGCTCCCCTTTGGAAAGATGCAGTGCCAGCTCCTTTTCGCTGCAGAGATGACCAGCTCTGGGGGATGTCACCTTAGCTAACAGCAGTGATGGATGGTGCTCCTGCTCCAGCAGCCTCCAGGCTGCCAGCTGGCTCAGCCGTCATACACACGCTGAACAGCACCATTCAGGGCATCTCCACCAAACACGCTTTCTTCTCACCTCTCTTGACTTTTAATCTATTTTCATTTGTTTCTGCAATACACTGAAAGCCTAGCAATTGCAGTTTGCAGTTAATGAGTTGGGAAGCAGTGATGCAGGGCTGATTTTGACAAGCAGGCAGGATTGTTTGCTCACATGCAAGGCTGGGTGGCTTATTTCTTCTACAGCATGGGCTCCAGAGGAGAGGAGATGTCGTTGCGGGCATCAGCAGTGACCCCCTCTGGTCACTGCTCTGTACTGAATAATTTTCAAAAGCAGATAGGAACTACAATTCCTACATCACAGGACTCCCATGGTATAGGATCCCCAGCAAGTGAACTCAGAAGAGTGCATCTTTGAGTACAAGAAGACTTTCAGAAAGAAAAAAAAAAGAAAATAAAAATAAATAAATAAATAAAACCAGAAGGGAATACTGAAAATGCACTTTTACATACTTGATAGAAGGCAAGGCTAACAGAATATAATTTGTGCAACAACTTCAAAAACTCCAAAGCTGCCCCGATTAAAGATTTTATCCAGCCACATTTATTAATAATGCTCTCTTCCAAAAGACAACTCTAAATACAGCATGACTTTGACAAGGAGTCAGATTCTTATCCCTTTAAATCATTCCACAAGCCGAGGAGTCCTTTGAGACCTTCACTGGATACAGTGGCATTAGCCAGCTCCTGTCCGGAACGTGCCTTCTGCAAGCAAACTAGCCATGCAATTAGCATGCAACTAATTACAAATACTGTTACTTACAGTCAGTGTTGGAGATGCATTTCCACCAGGTTCTGGACAACCTATCTAAAAATCTATTTGATCACAAAATGCATTAGCAAGTCAATACCTCCTTATTAATAAAAGGGAATATTATAGCATTAGAGAGGTGGGTTTAAACTATTTTTGCTTTTCCAAAGAGATGGGAGAGGCCAGCATCTTTTCTAGGACCCATGAAATATGTATGAGCTCAATGCATTTGATGATATTTGATGACTTCACTCAAGCAGTTTGCTAGGACTGCAGAACTTTTATTACAGAGTAAATATCTAGCACCAAAACTAGCACAACAATGCAGGCCTACAGTAACTGCTGCTGAAATCACAGATTGCTTGAGTAAAAGCATTTTTATCTTTATACATGTATACTATCCTGCTAGGAAGTGATTCCTATGTTTTTTTTCGGGGAGGATGAATGAATAAATCTCAGGCTCAGCTTTCATTTTGTTACATAGCTGAAACCCTGTGCCTCTGGAAAACAGAGCTTTTAGCAAAATTCTCTACATATATCAACCTGTTCAATAGTAACATTAATTCTTATGTAAAGCTACAAAGTGAAGGAGGGTTAATGTCCCAAGCCACTGGTGAGGTTGCAGTGTCAGACAGCAATTGCACAGCACTATGCCCTTTGAACATACAAAACTTGCCACAGTTTGGAAATGCTGCATACGACGAAGCAGCTCAGGATCTCACAGTAAAATCATGAGCCTCTGCTGTTGCCCTTAAAAAAAACACCACAGTTCCCCTGAAAAGCAGTCACCGGACATTCAGTAAGTGTTTACACATTCCACTCACTGATGGTAGACAAAGATTCAAGACAATGCGTGTTCATGCAATACCACATACGTGGCTATCAGTGGATGATTTGACCAAGACAAAAAGCGGAAAATAACACATACAGGTTCCTCATGCCCACACACTTGGTGGCTTTATGAGGAGTTGGCTGTCAGCCAGCAACATCATGCTGCAGAGCCCGTCAGCAATGCAGCAGCCTTGCTTCAACAGCATACCCTGCCCAAACTTTTAAGGGGATTTGCATGCAAGGTTCTGCGTTACAGGAGAAGAAGCTGATGGTCTCACTTTATTCACCAATAGAAGCCACCTGCCTTCCAGGGACTGCACGGAACAGCAGCTGGCAGCATCAGTACTATCAGCACAGTTCACCTGGGCATCGGTGCAAGGGCATTTCGTTCCTTGGCACCACTGTTCTTCCTTATGCTCTCCAGCCTTACAGCTCTGATCAGCTTTTTCTTTTTTGTAGCGTGTGTGTGTGCGTATATCAAGAGAAGTCTGCTTTTATACAAATTTTGTAAAATATGCTCACTCAGAGAAGGTGACTGTAAAAACTGAGACAGGAGGTCAGGATCATCTCTGCCTTACCAAAGTGAAACAGGCACAAGGAGCAGCTTAGCCAAAAAGCACAGGAAATTTCAAGATGATAATCTTCCCCCTCCCAAAGCAACTCCATGGCTCTCCTGTCACTGTTTTGCCCCTTTTACTTTTCCCTATGCTGCAGATCAGGTTAACATCCCCCACAGCTGGATAATGGATGCACCTGAACAGGGAGACTAAATTCTACTCTCACTCTACTCTAATTGTTCCTCCCTCTCAAGAGGGAAAACGTGTGCCTTCCTCTTGTAAATTGTAGCTAGCTTTATCTAGTTACTTTTGGGTTTTGCAGCATCACACCACAGTCACGAACTCTGTATTGTCACCAGAGCTGGTAAATAACTAGACAGACATTTCTAACAGTGCCCCAAATGGGGTGATGCCTGTATTACAATGCAGTCATTGCAGAAAAACTGCAAAGTAGGCAACCCCAGAGTGACATAGAAGGTGCTGCTCCTTTCACTGCCCTTTTCCTGGATAAGCCTCTTAACCTGTTCTATTTCATCAAATTCGTTCTTATACGCAAAAATAGTAGGTCATAAAAAAAGAGAAGCTAGCTCATGGCAATGCATGTGGTGAATGCTGTTCACATTTTTCCTTTTAGCACACTGTGTATGCAGCACAGGCAAATAGCTGCACAGCCTAATTACTGAGAAGGAACAAGATGAACTGATTTAGTAATAACATCGCTGAAGGTACAGTGTATGCAACACTAGTTGTTCAAATACGAATTGAGGGGAGCCAACAACACACCGGGGTATTTTTATAGCCAGGCAGTTTACTGTTCTATTTTTACTACCTTCGGGGGCTACAGTTCAATCCGTTCAGCAGCTCATCTGCATTACTCAGACGCATTTCTGTGACACCATCCTGGGTAAGCACCACGAAGGACTGCTCTCTGCATCACGTACGGCTGCGGGCTGCGTGGGTCTCCGAGCAAAGAAAGGCAGAGGCGGATTGCTGGCTGTCAGGGGGAGAAATAAAGAAGCCAGAGCTGGATTAAGCATCTGGAAAATTACTGCAGCCTCACAGCTTTTGCTGCTTGCTACCCAGGATGAGTCATCACTAGTTGCCTTGGCAACGGCTATTTTCTTCCTCCTGCTGTTGATCAATTTTGTCTGTATGAAGGTCCCCTGAAACCAGGAGCTGCACAGATAATGCAACAAAGTCATAGAAACTCTCAGAGAGCATTTGCATTTTCAATCTTGCACCTTAAAGGAAAAGGAATAACATAGTCGGAGCAAAGGGGGAAGAGAGAAAACACTGTTTTATTCAACCTGCATACCATATCCTCGACAGGCGTGGTTAACAAAAAACCTACTACCACTCCTGCTAAGTAATGCCTATAAATAAAACATCACATCTTGTCCTAGAAATCTACATAAGACACTGAACATCAATGTCAGTTGCTCCATAACCTACACACACGCTCCAGAGCAGAGGTTTGCACCACCAGTTTCCAGCGCAGGGATCCAGAGCTGGCCAGGGAGCTCCAGTCCCTGGGCCCTGCCCTTATCTCTGATGTTGACAGACAGAATGACCCCAGGCAAGTCGCTTCAACTTGGAAAAAATCCTATTTGCCACCTTTCAAGTGCAAAGATATGGTTGAAAAGAACTGAAATGTTGTTGCTTAGCAATGCTGAAGTCCCAAAACAACGCCTATCAAAGTTTACCCTCTCTACCATCTCTCAGAGGTAAGTGTAGATAGATGTCAGATGACCTCTGATGAGAAAACAGGTCCAAGTCTTTGCCTGTTGTGTGGCTACCAGGTTCTTCTAAGTATTTTTCATGATGTTAGTCTCTTATCCCTTGTTTTAATCCCCTCCTTTTTATGAAACAAATTAACATCCTCCGAAGGCAGATTAAAATGGCTCTGGGCAGCAGCCTGACCCTAGGCAGGTCATTAGACCAGTGACATGAATGGCACAGACATCCACTTGTCTGAGATTAGCTACAGGAATGTAAAAGCTACAGATAAGGCAATCCTCCCAGTGAAACATAAAAAGAAAGTCAGCAAGGGCAGCATTTGTGGTGCAAGCAAAGACAGGAGACATCGTGTTTGCCATGCTAATTTATAACGTCAATCCCAAACTGTTCGTGTGCTCAGATAGGGGAGACACTTGAACCAGGGACATCAGATCTTCAATGTCCCACGCAGTTCTCATTTATCAGCTGGAGTCTTTGACACACTTGAGCTATTCCTCTCTGTGGCCAACCAGTGACTGAACGGAGACCACTGGCATAGTGTTCTCCATCTCTAGGGACTCTTCTGCTTGATTCAGTTTCCCTAAAGGGGTTCAAGAAGGCATGGATGCATATAAAGACCTGACTGGCCTGCAAATCACTTACCAGGTTTTCATCCAAACCTACCATCTGAAGCAAGGCCAGTTACCTCGTATCCAAGTGAAAGTCAATCCTCTGGAACAAGAACTTGTGTTAGCACAGTAGGCTAGCTTAGAGCACAACAGCAATCTGATGGCAACTTGAAGCTAAGACATAAGGGTTTTCTTTTTGTTGCGGTGCTGTTTTTGTTTGGTTCTTTTTGTCTTTGAAATAATCTAGCAGATGTGCCCATCTTTTCAGCAGGAAACAGTCTGCCATACAGTTTACCTTCTAGACTAGTCTTGATCTTCAAGCAACAGTCTTGGCACACTGTGTAGACATTTGTTTGTGAAAGGGTTGAGTGGGTGAGCTTTTTTTCCTCTCCCATGCATTTGTTTTCGGGGATGATGGGATGTTCTTTTTGTTTCTGTTCCTTGCCTGTGGATATCTTATCACTAAGAACAAGATCATGACTTGTTTTATTTAGAATTGGGTTTTGTGCAGAAAAGCTTCAAAAAAACCTTTGTTATCATTTTTCAAAAACGTTTTTTGATCCTATAGACTGTGACTTGCTTGTTGCCCATCTCCAAACTGCTGCAACTATAACACTGTGTTCCATTTCCTTCCTCTCCCAGCATCACGTAGTAATCATATTATGAAAGCAAGTCAGGCAGAGGCGCAAAACAAGAAACGGCAATAGGAAGGATTATGATCTCTGGATTCCCCCCATGAAAATGCTTTCAGCCAAGCACTCCAGGCCCTTTTAGATCAAGCTCAGGTATATGACAGTCAACATGTTCCTCTTCATAAGAGGATATGCCAGGACTATGCTAGAATGGTTTTATTATTGTTAATGCTAGCTCCTTGTGCATACAAGCCTACAGTCTTCACTATGTGTATGTTTTTCTGATGTCATTTACATTTCTTTGAGTGTCCACATAGTGAATTACACTAAGACCAGCACCAATTCCAACACTATAGAGTGCTACTGTGAAAGCAGACAAAAACAAGGGCAGTATTTGTGGTGTCCTAGGCAAGAAAGAAACAGGCAAACACACTGAGAACTGCTCATCCTATACTCAGTACATGTTGATGTTTCCCTCATTCCAGTCTACCTGAGCTGAAAAAACAGCTACATGAAATGGAAGCTATTTACCCAAGTTCACCTGTGAAATTTTCACTACAGGAAATAGTAATTCTCATGGTACCCCTGTGGGCTCCTTACCACTGGACTCGGTGACAGAGGAGTAGTAGGCAGCTAGGTAGCCAGCTCCAAGTTTTGCTTGTTCAGCAATATTCTCTTCCAGGGTAGGGGGAGGAGAGAGAGGAAGGAGGAATACTGGAGATCAAGGAAAGATAAAGTGACTGCTGGCTCTCCCTCCCTGAATTCATCAGGCATTTTGCCATTCACCCAAATTTAATTTCATGCTTTAAGTTCTCTCGCATGTTGCTAGATAGCTCCAGGCCTGAGGGCAGAACTGAAGGAAAGCTCCAGAACTCAAGTCTCAGACTGAACTTCACACATCCTTGTTACAAGGACATGATTTCAGTGAAGAGCCTTCCTTATCACATTAGCTTACTTACCAGTTTCTAGAATGACGCCACATCATTTGGTCCAGAATACAGATAGGAGGCAGGGAGAGGGAAACACTTCAGCTTCGTGTAGTATAGGTAATAAAAAAAAGTTACTAGCTCTTTTCTCCTCATTCAGATGAGCACAGGGCGAAGATCCATCAGCTAACTTTTAGCTTTGAAGGTGGCTACAAGCAAATTATGAGCAAACAAGTTTCCTGACCTGGTCAAGGTTCAGAAAGTTTTGCAGAACAGACTAACTGTAGCACAGACTCACAGGAAAGGTAATTCTCACACACTTAATCTTTCTGGATCAGAATTTGCCTCAGATATGGAGCTAACCAACTGAAGAACTAGGACCGTGGTACCATAATCTGACTAACTGCACCTTCAGAAAGTGCGTGTTCTTTAGCAGTGTACATTTGGGAGTTCTGCAGGCTTACACCACCGCTCTTTGCAAACTTCCACCAGTAGTTAGTTAGCAAAGCACTAGGCAGCTAAGGAGGTATTGCAGTTATTTCACGCCTTTGGTACTCAAGCAGTTTCTTTCATCACTGGAAGCAGATAGGAACATCGCTTCATTATGAAAAATAATTGCTTTAAAAAAAAAATGGAAGCAGAGTTTAAGTTCAAAACATTTCTCATATAAGGAAATACAGAAAGCAGAGTACAATTCTTTAAGGAAAAGCCACTGGTACCACAAGTTCACTGAAGATCAACAGTGCATAAAAATAGAATAGCATCTAATATCATATAGCAATTGCCATATCTGGAATTTCTGAAAGCCCTGTCCCAAGTCACCAGGCCATTTAAGGTGCATTAATTTAACACTACAGGCACAGTACAAGAGGAATAACTATCTTAAAACATAATAAAAAATTCCAGAAGAAACAACCACATTTTATACTGACAAAGAAAAAAATACTTTGTGTCAGAAAAAGGATGGTGCAGCCCTGAAAAGAAAGGTTATTAGAAAGTGTTTAATCCGAGCTTATAAACCATAAAACCCACAGCTATCACCAAAAAAAGAGATGCTTCATATAGAAACAGGATACATGACTTAGTTTATTCTGAAAATAGGAAATCTTTTAGAAAAAAATAGGCTTCTCAAGCTCCAGAGTTGCTATATGAACAAACATGGCTTAATACTAAGAGGAAAAAAAAAAATGCTTTGGTGAAATAAACCTTTCCTCATCCCAGAAAGATGATATCAGGGTATGGAGTCAGCACATGAGCACCAGATAGTGAAATCAAACATAACTACAGTGGAGTTCCACTCACATTTCTTTGAGAATAAACACTAAAACACAATTAACAGAGCATACAGGCCATTTGAATAATGTATGATGTTCTTTCAGTCCACAGGGATTATTTATACATAAAAAATGTTTTTAATCTTACTAGATAGCTTCTAAATATAGAGCAACTTGTATGTAAAAAGCTTAACTGGGAGAAGAGAAGATGTTTATATTCCTGCCCAATACTCCCATTTGCAATCTTTTGGTACAACTTTAGTGCTAGTGGAAACTGTCCTGAACTTTTTGAAGACCTTGCCTCAGCATGGAGGGTAACAGCATAGATTCCCAACAGCCTGGTTAGTGGCTATTAGCAAGGAGAGGAGGATTTGGAATGCATCTGAAGCATGCCAATTTCTTAAAGCAGCCCTTGGATTTTTTTATTATTATTATTTTATTTATTTATTTATTTTTACCAAAATTGACAATAAGAAAGCAAAGGAAAGAAAGCCCGTGGACTGTTGCATCAATGCAACCATACTTTGTTTAGACTGCTGAACATCTGAACATCCTGAAAGACTGTCCTCCACTGATCTACAGAACCATCTGGGGAAGTTCCAGATGTCTTTGCTTAATGCATTTCAAGTGGTTAATCCCATTTTGCAACTGCGCCACCATCATGTCTCCCGGTCCAGGTCAATCACTTTAAATGTTAGCACCTATCAGCGAAAACTCGGTCCAGAGACAGCGCTGATTTGTTACCACAGCAACAGTCATTATGAACTTGCACCTCCTCGGCTACCAAGGGCCATTCTGAAAGCCTCTGCTCCCTCTCAGCCCACATAGGATGGGGATACATCTAGCCATGTCTGAAACTGATCAACTAAATTGACATTAATTCTCTTCAGACACTTATTTTTTATTTTATTATAGTACAGCAAAAGTAAAAAAAGTCCATTTCTACCAGGGATTGCAATTGCAGACGTGAAGCAGATGGGATAAAAGCAGTGGAGCCATTTTTAAAGAGTAACAGAGAGCTAAGCAAGCCCAAGGAAAAAGTTTAAATGCTCAAGCACAGGGTACTACATACCCAGCCAGTTCATTTACATCAGATCTGCCATGCAGAATTGCACATACATGAGATATCAGCTGGTACTACTAGACATCAGGTCCCACTTGGAACAAGCACGGACTTTGAGATGTGCTAGCCAGAAGCCTTTCCTTACACGCTCTTTTTCTTTACTGTTTCTTGAGCAAAGTAACAAAATCTGGCCCTTCTTACAGAAGGCAAATCCCCGCTGGCAATTCAATGAAGAGGGCAAGAACACAACCCTCCCTACTCTGAAGGATACTGCAAGTAGGCCAGAAGGGACACAACATCCTGACACCTCCTCTGTCATCATCAAGCACATGAAAAAAAAAACAAGGCCAAACAAAGCCTGGAAGTTCGCTCAATTTGTGGCGTGAGTAGCCCAGCACAGCCATGATTTCCAGCGAGCATCCTGTCCAAGGTTGGTCATACTTATGGATGGCTCAGCTTTCCAGACCAGATATTGTTAAAGCCCCCTTTGTGTCTGGTAGTTTGTAAACTTCTATTGGAACCTATAAAACAAAATATCAAAATACAAGTTATTCTCATTACTGGATGTGTATTTATGCACTACTTCTCATGGACTACAGAAGAGTAACCATGTCTCCAGCCAAAAGCCAAAAAGCTTCCCAAGAAACACGAGCCTTGCAGTCTAATAGCAGACTAATCACATCGCTGCACCATTGTCTCATTTTCTGCGCCTCTACCCAGAACTCCTGTATACCCTAATGCTTTGCTATTCTTAGTGACTGCTCAGGAACAAGTCTACCAAGCAGAATACATTACCCCATCACTAAAAGCTGTCACTTTATAAAACAAATTTCCTGGGATTGCATAAATTATGCCCTTGAGTGGCATGTCAGGACTGCTCTGCTGATGATTTTCCGTGTCATTCTGTTCACTGTTTGATGTTGAGTCTGAACAACATACTTGAACCTAGCCCTGAGGTCTAGAATGCAGACCTACCAAGAACAGCCAGCAAAGACTAAGCTTGGTAAGAGACTGAAAAGGGAGCACATAAGCTAATCATTCTTGTGGAATATTAACAGAACCCGCATTCATAAAGCCAGTTTTAGAGCCAATAATGGTCTTCTCGCTATTTTGGATCCATTTATATTCTAACTTCCACAAAATATAATAAATTTAAAACAAGCTCCATAATTGCGTTACGCAGTACAGGAAAAGATGCTTCTATTCATCAACCAGCAGGTTTAAAAAAAAAAAGTCTTTTGGGGGCACTACCTCCAATTGCATTACAAGAAATTGCAAACAGCCTTTCCCTACTTATCTTTAGCACATCATTAATAGCACTCCCCCATATCCTACTCCTGTCACCTCTTCCAGGGTGAGGTCAAACTACATAAGCCCTCTTCTAACACAGAACAAGCACAGTCAAAGGCAGGGACTTGCTCCCGTTTCCTTATTTTTTTCTAGCTCTTACATAATCTTTTTGAAGCAGAGTTGTTAAAACTGACTACTTAAAACTGTATTAAAAGGGTAGGTTACAATACTGACTTGCATGGTAACAGAACGGATGCCTTAATGTCTATCTTTCCCCACAATTCCTTACTTTCTAGCTGCTGTGCCCTAAGCAGTTTACAAAATATTCATAACAAACCTAAGATCTTTCCTGTTGAGTACTAAATGATAGCTTGTGTGTGTATATATACACATCTATCTGGCTTATTTATGTGTTGTCGTACCCCACCCAGAGGGGCTAATCACCTCACACTTATCAGTTTCCATGGGTATTATCATCCATAACAGGTCCACAGCAGCAGCATGGACAGACAGTTGTTTTCAAGGAACGTGACCAAGATCTAACACCTTACTCCCACCTCCTAATGAAAAGCAGTCAGAGACCGGTGTCATCTTTTAGCCTGACTGGACTATGCATAGCCTGCTGAGCTCATATTTTATTCATTCCACCACACACTGCCTTTATATGCACAGTGTGTTTTAGGAGATACTCCTGTCACAGCAGTGCACTGCAGAGCAATTGTGTTGCATCACCCTCCCTCTTCAGGGCATGCAAGGAAAAAGCAATTAATCAAAAAAGCAAAAATAACTTGGAAACACCCCTAACCTCAAAGCATTCAGGAAGGGTTACAGTGATATTAATTCCGTTCCACTGGAGTCAAATACACTTAAGCCCTTGGTGGAAAAAGAATGATAGATGTCACAGAAGTTTCACTTTTGGCAGAATACTACAGCTATGAAGCTCCCCTTCCCCCCACTAGTAGTGAGCTAAAATCATGTAATGCAGATGCTTAATACCATAGCCTATCCCAGCTTTCAGATCCACTGAACATCCCTGCAGAAGTGTTTTTTTCTTGCATCCTCTCAGCTCTATCACCAGCAAGATCTTCTTTCAGTCCCATGCTAGTCATTAAATAGCCATCTAACACCACCTGCTGGATTGTGAAGAAAAAATTATACCAGCAACTTGCTGCCAGGGAGAAAGAAAGCAAAACATGAAGGTGCCTGGGGCTTGGCTTCGACTGGGGTCCCCACATCAACCCCACCCCACACCTTATTTTTTCTTTCCTCTTTTTGAAAGGCAAATCTGGGCTGCTGGCATTAATAGGCAACCGCAGGCAAAGACAAAAAGTCCTCTGCTCTGGATTGTACAAATTGTACAGGGGCTGTACCATACAATTAAGCTTCAAGACAACTGCTGATCTGTAGTCCCGCTTTACCCGTTCCCGATTAAATAAAAAGAAAGTAACACCAGAAAAAGAAGCTACCCTGAAAGCAAGCCTTCTGCAAAGTCAGAATGCAATTTAAAAGGAGGAGCGCAGAAGGAGCTGGCACTCTGTTGAAAACCCAGGGCCTCAGCATGAGTCAGAAGCTGGGGATGCGGAGCCTGTGCAGCGAGAGGAAGCAGCCATTACTTAGCACAGACATCAATCCTTAGTTTCTTGCATCCTCTACAAAGGGTGAAGCACCAGTTATGTCACCAGCACGCAAACATGTATTTTTCACAGACTGCCAGGGATATTTTTAGCACCTAATTAGGCAGCTGCTACTGCTGCAAGAGGATAGCTTTTAATTGCTTATTTATGGCAGGAGACTGCACCCCCTTTCTTGTTTCTTCAGGTCAAATTTATTTTCGCACATCACCTAGCTCCTCACAATACTGGATGGAGTGGCTAAGCTTTCTTCTTTCACCAAGGTGAAACACCAGCTTGGCTGAAATTAAATTGGATACAAAGCATTCTGGAGGTTTGGAGTTTCCTACTTCCCACTCCTTTCCTCTCCCCACTGTTTTCCTATTTTCATGCTTAAATTAAGGATGAATCACGTTGAGCAGTTATTAGACATCAGGTAAGGTAAGGTCCTCACTGAGTCAGCAAGACGTGGTGTTAAAGGACAAATTATCTTTATTGAATCCTTACTCTATCAAGTCACTGAAAGTAATGCCAGGATTTTACCCTGGGTAGCTAACTACACATCTCCCTTATTCGAGCTTTCCTAAGCTCCAGGCTTTCTGGAAGCACCCAGATTTCAGCAAAGCAAATCTCGCAGCACTAACTCTGCTGCTTCAGATAATGCTGTAAAAGCTCCAAGGAGCTCTGACTCACAGGATCCCCACAGCAGTAAGGGGAAATAAAGGTCATGCCTCATGCATCAGTGCTGCCCAGAGTGGAAGCTTACCTTCTGTGACAGGCAAGTGTGATGGTGAGATGAATTTGCTGATGCATTCCCAGGAGAGGGAGGGTAGGGTTTTGTGGCACTGTACATGGCACTGGTAAGGCTGCCTCAGAAATGCTGCATGCAGCTCTGCTCACCAAGTTCAAGACAGATGAATTTCAACTGGAATCAGCACGGAAAAGGGCTCTAGGATGAACACAGCACAGAAAACCTACTGCATGAAAGGGGTGGGAAGCAACGCCAAATCTTTCCTTGGATAGCCAGCAAAATTAAGGCTGGGACTGCAGTTTCAGGGTGTTTTATCTGCAGCAGCTTACTACCAGAAGGGCAGTCCTGCTCACCCCCATCCCACATTCTGGCCACCTCCCTTCTATCAGAGGAGTGCAGTCAGGAGCTGGTGCAGCTCACCCTGCTGCTGCAGCACGGCTGGATTTGACAAAGGGAACAGCAGGACTGCGCAGCTGAGGGGAAAGCAAGCATCTCCTCTTTCAGCAGAAGCAGAGCGTAAAACTGTCTTAAGAGGGCAATTTATGAAGTGCTGCTAAGTACAGCAGTTGCAAAAAAAAACACAGAAATGGCAAATAACAAAAGAAGAGACAAGTAATTGCAGCTAGGGGACAATGCCAGCCCAAGAATAAATCATTATAAATTGCCCATAAACACATTTGCGCTGGAAATAAGCTTTCTAAACATCAGCCTTCTCACTGGGCTGCTGGAAACAAAGCCTCAATTAATATGCCAATAAAATCTTGATCAGTTTATAAAATGGATGATGTTTTCCTTCCAATGGCAGGGGACAGAGCATGCACCTGAAGGCTCCTTCCAATCCTACATTCCTAGCTTGATTCTTTTTTTTTTAAATCAGTCTTTCCAACAGAAAAAATATTGAAAACATTTAAAGGACTCCATTAACTACGTTTTTTGCTGTGAGCAACATCAGAGGAAAAAAAAAAAAAAAAAACTCTAAGCAATTCAAACTGCAGATTCAAATAAATCCAGACAAAGCATTTTATTGCTTGCTAACCGAATATATCAGAAGCAGCATGTCCCTTCTGGAGATTTGTCTTTTTCAGGGCAAAATTGGCTCAACTGACCAACATATGTTACAGAAATTGATTTATTTTTTTTTGGTCTGGTTATTTGCTTGTGCAGAGAGGATCTTTTATAGCAGGGGACAGCAAAGACCTGAGGACATTCAAACACATCAGATCCGGAACACAACCAGCTTCCTGACTGCAAGCTACTCTTATGGAAAGAGTTACAGACACAGATCATCTGCAGACATGCACAGAGCTTATCCCACAGCTAAAATTCATTAGCCTAGAGACACCGCAGGGTTTTAAAGGAAGATGTTCAGCTGGTGAAACCCATTCCACAGGCACGGTGAAATTTCATGGTAGCTGAAAACCTGCCCCTGGACAATTCGGTTCCCTGACGCTTGACCACAAGCAGCCAGCTCAGCCCTTCAGCCTGCCACGTTACAGCCACCTCGTACAGAGCAGGCCTGTCCCAGAGCAGCGCTCCCTTAGACTAAGCACTCTTCTGCATTAACAAACATGCTGCCTTCCATGCACTTAGGCATTTAGGAAAGGGAAGGAAAAGTATCATTACATAGCCACGTAACTCTCCATCTTGGCTCTGTACCCACTCAAGTCACAGGGATTTAGCCTGCTGGATTTGTGCAGCAAATGCTGCACCAGCCCCTGGCTAGCTGGGTGTCAGACGAGGTGCCGCACCAGCCAGCCTGAGGGAGGAGTGCCCGTGCAAACAGCCTGCAAGTGAAGGCCAAGGGGGGTGTGCTTTTATTCAAGCTGTGCTGACAGGGCACTGGGCTACACCATCAGCCAGCACGAAGTCAGCTGGTCCAAGGGAAAGTGCTTCGTACCTTCAGGATCTAACCTCATCCTGCCACGCAGCCACATGTGTATTTCATACCTGCTTCACATTCACCTTTCATTTCGTTTGGACAGCTGCAGGACCACTCTGATCACGTCTTAGCCTGCCACTACCCCTTAGAGCATGAGCTGAACAGACGCCAGAGCAAAGGAAGTTCAGAGATACAGCACCTAAAAAGCAAAGTCATAACTTCATGCAAGGGCACATAGAAACAGAAGGAAAATAGCACAGCTTTTTCAGAAGTGTTTTGTTTTTTAACCCAAACATAAGTATGCACTTTGGATTTATAGAAAATGATTCACTGATTTTTTTTTTTCAGTTAGCTTCAAGCTTTTCTTACCGACTTTGCTGGAAGAAAATCTGAGCAATCATAGTTCTAACAGACCTAACATTTGTTTAGGTATCCTTCCTTCCCCATCTCCTCTACCCACCATAAAAAAAAAAAAAAAAAAAAAAAAAAAAAAAATCTAGAAGTTTCCATATTCCAGATTGAGACAGAAAGCAAGATAAAAGCACAGAGAAAAGTAATAGTAAACATCTCAAGTTTAGGAGTTCAGAACCCTTAAAACAGGTTTTTATTATTTAGGGTGTTTTTTTTCGTAAACCTTTTGTTTTGAAATAAGGTGAACTACTGGCATTCAAGCATCATTCTGAACATTTTAAACAATGCTTTGACCTCTCCAAAAACATTTAAAAATATCAATGACAGTTTATTTTATTTATTCTTTAATTCTTTTCAATAAAAAGCTAATATTTTATAACAGCAGCAACAAAAAACCACTAGGCCTAATTTGTCATCTCACCAGTACATGCAAATTTAAGCCAACACAGTTATTTATCCTTACATTTGTGACTCAAAGCCCTGTTCTCCCCGCAAAACTCATTTAGGAAGCACAAGAGAAAAAAAAAAAAAAAAAAAAAAAAAAAACAGGGAGAGACTATCTTGACTCAGACTAGCTTGCAGTTTGAGCATGCAGGATAAACATGACGCATGTAAGCGGAGGTGAAACAGGGGTGATGAACAGGTTTATCCCCATTTCTCTCGGGTCCCACCCGAGACCTGCCTTTCATACACCAATGCTCCTCAGATGGCATCATACAAGCAAGGAATAATCTCTCTTCTTCAAACAGAGCAGAGTTAGAAAGTAAAATAGCTCTCTCCTAGGCATGACCCTCTCTCTCCAAAGTTTTAACTACACATACAGCACAAGCCTGACATTCAACCGCTGCCCTGTTATCAGGGATATTTTTAGCATCACCATTCCAAATGTCCAAGCGCAGCACCCATACCCATAAACAGGAAAACTCCAAACACATTTAAAAATGGCCAGGTCAGCAGCAAGACCACATTGCAGAAATTCTTCATTCACCAGAGAAGACCACATCAGCTGCACTCCTAGACACAACCCAAACAGAAACTGCCCACCTAGGCTGAGCTTAAAGGCTGTGGGGTGGAGACCTCAAATAAAGCTCATCAGCCCAATTAAGGCTTATTAGTGCACTCAGAGATCTAACCAAACCAAGGGTTACAGTGAACGTGTGGTTTAAATAAGGTGCTTTGTTAATGTCTCATCATTAGGAAGTTACGTTTTCTTATTTTGTGTTTTTTACATCACCTTTAAAAAGCAACCCAGCTACTAGAATGTGAAGTACAGGAGATGTAGATTACAGCAGTCAGGAAGCACCCTGTGCCTGGGGGCTTTGTTTCTTCATTCCTTTGCTAAATAAAAGTGAGGCACCATCCCCAGCTGCAGGGACAGCAGTGGCACAGAGATGCGGGTGGTAGTCTTGCCTGTCCTCCCACGTTTGGAGCTCCCACTCACCTGGGAGCTCCTCTGCAGTTTGTTCCATGCAATCCACAAAGTCCACAAGCCCTGGTCCCGTCAGCAGGTCTGAACTTGGCCTGAGTTTCAGGTTTGTCACAATTATAAAGGTAAGGTGAATAACGTGGGACTTTTCCTGATTTTTCACAGCAAACTAGAAAGGCCAGACAGCTTTACCCCTGTTTCATTGCAAATGGACAGCATGGCAAACAGATTTCTGAAATGTTTTAAAAGATTTTCTGCTGTACCATCCAGCACTGCAGGTTACTTAGAATCATAGAATATCCCGAGTTGGAAGGGACCCACATAAGGATCATCAAGTCCAACTCCCGGCACCGCACAGGTCTAGCCAAAATTTTAGACCGTATGACTGCTTCCTTCTAGGAGTCTTGCTGTGTTTTGAGAACACCAATAATGCCTTATTCAGAGCTTGGCTCCCAGATCTGAGGGTACTAAGAGATGATGAGACATATGATCTGACATCGTGGCCCTGAGACAACAAAAATAACACCCAGGCACTTGACCTGTGAGCCTGTAAGTCATTTATGCAAAATCCTACAGAAAGTCTATGAAAGTTCTAGGAATTCTTTCCAGATAATTCACATCCTAGCAGAGTTTGCTTTTTTTTCCATCAATTCTTCATTTCCTTCAACTCAGCATAAAATCATTCGTACTTCATGCTTAAGTTACACCTGAGATTTTCAATATAAGAGATAAAAGATTTTCAAACCATACAGTAAGCACTAGCATGTCTGGGGTAGGGATTGTTATTTATTGTTGCTACAGGCCTAGCAGACCGTGACACACCACAGCTACATCCATTAGATGAAAACAGTGGGTTTGTACCATTCTTTGTTGTTTTGTGTTTGTTTGTTTTTTTTTTTCAGAGGGATGAAATTTAACCTATGTACCTTTTTAACTGTTAGTGGAGACAAAGTTACATAAATGTCCTTTTTCATCTATATTTTTGCCTTCCTTCAGAATACTGACACTGGTATAAGTGCCTTTAATTAGCCTCAGCTGAGTCTCCTCGCTGGGGGATGTGACTGTATGCGATATGCTATATGGCTAAAATATAAACAAGGTTAAATATTATCAGCGCTAGTTTTAACAGCAGACAAACAGCAATACAGAACCCAGAAGTGCTGCATGATTTACCCAAGGATGAGAGTCCAGAGTTGACTTCAAGACAAAACCACAGCTGTGCCCTGAGCCAAGTGCCTACATGTAGTACGCAACTTTTACGTGGACAAACAGTAGAGGTTAAGTTTAAACTGACACAAATATTTTACTGCTTTACGAAATTCTGTATTTTTTCCATTTTTAAATTGCTGTTAGATTTACTACCATCTGTTCTTTCCCAATTTCTGCGTTTTCTACATACTAGCAGACAGACCATCAGAAAATAGACGTTTTGTGGCAGAACAGGTCAAAAAATGGCAGATGATAAATACCTGCAGCTAGGCCTCGTCTTCTCAATGCTACAAAGTCCCTTTTTCAGGTTCAGAAGAGGTGACACAGCTTCCTTAAACAGGCAGAACTGTGGGAACTGATCTGGCACTTGGAAAAGTGCTGTCTCCTCAGAAAATCTGATTGCTCCAGTTGTAGATTGAATCCTAATGCAGAAGTAAATTGCAGGGTAAGCCCTGCAAACTGTACAGCATTTCAGACTCAAGCAAGGATACATATACAGCAAAAATAGTTCAAATCTGTATTGAACACAGAGCTCTGGATACTTCAAAAATGTGGGATGCCAAAAAAATCAAGTCCAGATCCCAGAGACTGTTATGCTGTTGTGGAGAGCCCACACTGGGAGACAAAGAGGAAAGTAAGGATGCACAAACACAGATTACAAGCAAAGTATCTCTCACCTGCAATCTACAAATGCCCTCCTGGAGGAAAGTATTGTAGTAACATTAACTGACTAAAAAAAAACACCTTCGGAAAAACAAATAAACAAACAAAAAAAGATTAAGGCCAGAAGGGAGGCAGAACAGAGTGTAACTTACAGTGTGCCTTTTATCAGCCAACTTTCTGACAGAAAAAGATGTGGGTAGCTGAAGGTCGGGCTGGAGATTCAGCACGGAGCACCTTCCTGCCTCGTCTGTGCTGAGCCAATGCCCAAGCAGAGTATAGAAGGCACTGCAGAGCTTTGTTGGCAAAAAGCAGTCTGTAAATGGACTTGCCTTTGCCTAGAAAGTGGTTTGAGAACCAGGCTGTGTTATTTTTATTTGTTCTGTTCACCAGAAACCCGGCTGAACTGTGTCACACAGCAGAGGGTTTCTTCCCTGCTTGCTTGCCATGTACTTAATCAAACACCCAGCCTTCTCAAAAGGCCTGTTGTGTTTTTACAGCAGTATGTACTGGGAAAAAATGGGCAGTCATCTTAAAGCATCTCTGCAGCAGGCATGACATCCTCATTGAACAGTCCCCAAAAAGCCTGAAAATTTATGAGACTGAACTCTTGATGATCTGTGATTGTTCGCACTCTTCCCAAAGGCCTTACAGAGCACATGCTGTATCAACATGCCATCTCCTTCCCTCTCATGACAGCCCTCCCCAGTCTTCATTTATACAACTCAATTCCTGGTGCCTGGAACCTAGCACACAGACAAAAAAAGTTCATAATATTGTGTGGGAAAATGGGGAAAAAAAATATGCCATGCAGCTCTTTAAGCAAAAGAGAACTTGGAAACATCTTCGTCAAGCCCACAGTGAAGGATAAAGTGGGTAGAGCTGCTGACCAGTGACATGGGGTCCAGTGCAGCCACAGAGGCAGGGCCTCCTGTGGAGGAGAGGTTACAGCCCACTGAGGGTGTGAAGCAGGGAAGTGTCTTCTGAGGAGGTTACCTGCTGGTCTCTGTTGGTAGAGGAGGTGCCTATGTCTTTTGATTGATGGGAACCCAGGGTTGGCTCACCAAGAAGCACCTGAGCTGGAGCCAGGGACATCAGGAGCTGGCGCATATCTGCCTTCTGGTCTTCTGCCTGTCAGGGAGCAAGGGGGATGTTCCCTTAAAACTCCACAGTTGTGGATGGAAAATGTGAAGCTGTATAAACCTTCTGTTGGCATAAGCATGGCTGTCTGAAGTGAGGCCCATCGGCTTTCTCATGGAAGATGGGGAAGGAGACCTGGCAAGGAGAAGGTGAGGCACAACAGGTGTCACACTTCAGAATTTTTGGGATGGGACTGCCTAGGCTGCTGTGCAAACATGCATCGTAGACCAGCCATCACCACAGAGGTTGACAGGTATCAACCTTCCTCACAGGCTTAGAGTGTGAGCTACCAGGGGAGCTGCAGGTTACGCTCTGAGGAAAATGCTTCTCTGTGTTCCCACACCACAGCTGAAGGCACCTCTTCACCACCCCGGGGGCAACACCAGCCTGAGTTTCAGGGAAATAAGGCCCGGGAGAAGCACCTGAGGGGAAAGGTACCTGCCTCAGGCCAGGCCGGCGCCTCACCACGGCATCTGGGGCTTTTCACGTTGCCAAATCCCTGGCCTCAAGCGCCGGGCACGGCCCTGGATGCCAGCCGCCATTTGCCCCCTGCTGGCCGGCACGTCGCCTGCACAAAATGGCGCCGCAGTGGCGGGAAAGGTGTGCGGGAACACCCACAGGGCAGGGCAGGCGCAGCCCCCTCAGCACAACCCCGCTGCCATATTCCGTGAACGACGTCTTGCAGAAAGTCATGAGGAAGCGATTAACTCACAATATATAAAAATTGGGCACTGGGAGTGTTTTTTTTTTTTGTTTGTTTTGTTTTGTTTTTTTTTTTTGTCCTCTTGTGGCAGTTTCAGTTAGCGGCTATAGCAACGAGTGAAATAAAATAGTTGTAGTGTGTGGTGTGACTGGTGAGGAGAAGTCTGTCAGGTCAAAAATGTTAGGTTGTCGTGAGGGGAATGGCTTACATCCAGTTTAAGGGGCCTTCTTCTTAAGGGAGGAGGGTGCCACAAGCACCTCGACAGGCAGCTCCACTGTAGGCAACTCCACTGTGCTAGGGAAAGGAGGTCTGCAAATTTAAAATGGCATTTTGTCTTGCGGATGTGTGGCAAAAACTTTCTCCATCACTCCTACTTGTCTTTAGAAGCAAACTGACCCTAGCTACAGGCCAATTCTCAAAGCCTTTATCAAAATAGCAAAATGTCAAGGTATTTTTATCCTGCCATGTTGTGTTGCAGGCTTTGGCAAAATCAGACTCTGCAATGACAAAAACTTGGTAATGCGTCTGAGACCTCAGAACTTTGTGCCTCCTGTGACATGAGTCATGACTGCTTTTACAGGGCTAAGAAAAATGATTCAGCCTCTTCATTCTGATCCTTTTTCAGTTCCCTCAATCCTATGGGACTATCAGGAAAGCTAATTGGATTTTCTCCTTGATTGTTTATTTGTGAAATAAATTCTCATGTTGCCTGAGTAACATCTTACAATCACTCTGCTACTGTAATGCAGTATGTGAGAAAACTAACCCATTATCCAATTCATTAACTGTGAAGAAAGCATAGCAAGTCCTGGAATGTAGATAAGTCAACACTTGCCATTTTTAGCATCTCCAGACATTGTATGTATACTCAGCACATGCTGTGTGCATGGGGAGCTGAGCAGCCAGAAGAGGGTAGCATAAGTTAGTTAATAAGCCTCATCTGTAAAGCAGAGCTATTTGTGAGAGAAGCATCTACTTGCATCTCTGTCTGCAAGGTAGAGAAAGACAATATTGAGAAACTTTTCTCCGAGCTTTAGACAGAATTTGGAAAGGCAGATTTAAAGTCAGAACTGACAACGATTAGATTGATAGTAGGCTACAGAGCTTTTCACCCTCTGCTATTACCTGCTGTTTGACCAATGCCTCTTTTAAGAGAAACGCACATCCAGAGCAGCTCCGTGACTTTGCTTTTAGCCGATAGCAGCACACATCAGTCAGTAAAACTAACAGCATCTTTAGCACATCCTGGCGCAGTGCCTGGCCTGCAGTAAATCTGAAAAGCCAGACAGGGATGTCATGAAACTACATAGCATTGAAAGCACCTTAAGGGGATGATGAATGGAGGGGGGCTAAGAATGTAAAATAAAATAAAATAAAAAAAAACATCACCCCCACACATCTGACATCAGCATGGAGTAGAAGGCTAGAGCCCATCTTGTAATCCATATTAGTATGTTTTGCTCCTGCTCACTTCCTTGGTGCAAACCAAGTCATTAGGCAGACCTCTGCAGAACTTGATAGGACTTGCTTGGAGAGGTGAATGAGAGGACAAGGTATATCCGGGGGTGTGACTTATTCACATTACACTAGTAGTTAGAAGGCTCAAGCTTCCACTATGCTAGATGTTGTACAGTCACATAGGAAAGGAAAAGCTGCACCCTGAAAAGAGAAGCTCAAACATACAAAAGGTGAGACGGGAAACAGGTGCAAGAAATACCACGTTCAAGATAATACAGCTGGTTACTGGCAGAGAAATAGAAAAATCCTGTCAACTTGCTTCCAGCTGAGTTATTTTACATTCCCTCAAAAGCTGTTAGGTAGAAAAGACTGTGATGTGTGTTTACACCCTGGAAAGGAAACGGAAACCATAATACACCATTGATTGATATTTTATTTGTACTCTGTACCTGAAGCAAAGTGGAAATGCAAGCTGAATATCTTTTCTATAAAGTCTTTTCCCTCCACCCTCTCAAAAACAGTACATACAGAAAACATTGGAACTTTTCATTTCACATCAGACTATAAATGCTAAACCAGATGCCCCTCACCTGCTGCTACAATGCAGCCACTTTCTCAGCTTGAGTGTGTCCATTATCCCTATAGCACAGAAAGAGCACAGGAGCTGGAGAAGGTAAAGAGAAAGAGAGTAAGAGAATACTGTATGCAGGTGGCATTAGGGTGTCAGACAAATCACATCCCCTGAAGAGCTTAGTTTCAGGTATTACAGAAACCCTCATATGACAAATTCAGCAAGTCTTTAAAGTAGTGCTGTCCCTTCAGATTACCAGTTGCAAACTTGCTCACAATTTCCTTGGACTTGGTCTTTAGTTACAGAAAGGACTCTTCCAAAACCACATGCAAATATCTAACCACCATGTCTGCTTCACGCAGTCCTGTGTCTCTGATTGTTTTGATGTGATAAAGAAGCAAAGCCAACTATAAAGATTCTTTCTGGACATCATCCTCAACAATGCAGGAAGGTTACAGTAACAAGCCAGTTCCTTTAACATTTCTTGCCTTGCATTATGCATTTTGGTTTCTCTGGCACGCAAGAGGTACATTATGCAGTGATGCTTGGTGAAGAGTTTTCTGCATACACATCCCTGTTCTGAGCTGCATTTCCGGGGCATCCTTTGCCATTTGTGTCACTCTTGTTGGTCTGAGCTTTCCTTGTGAGCTGCCTGTCCATTAAAAGGAGTGTGAGGATGTCCACGCAGAGTCGGCTAGCCTGGCTAGTGTGGTTTCCCCTTGCGCTTCCATGCTGCCAGACACAGTTCCCTGCAGAGGGATTTGGGCTGATGAAGATGCAGTGGGTAAGGGGACATTACCCCTCAGAAACATGCTTGAAGTGCTGCTGTTCACCTCACTTCCTGGATTGGTGACATTTACAGCACTGTTACTCACTGTCCACAGACAAGGGTAGTGGCTGGAAAAAAGAAAAGCAGTACAGGTTGAATGACTAATTTCAAAACATTTTCACCTGCACGAGACTTACTTCAGTAGTCACGTACATTATCTGCTAAAAAGCAGCTATCCCAATCCATTTACTGAACTAGGTAGGACTTGTAGGTCTTAAGTGAAAAGCCACCAGGGAGCATTAGACCTGGTGACCTTTAAGAAAGGCATGGAGAGAAATGTGTAAATGCATGTGAGGTTTCAAGATTTTTTTTTTTGTATATGTTTACATTTTAAATAAATTCCGCTGAATATCCTGGCACCTAAATTAAGGAAATTTGTGCATTTATTTTGGGGAAAGGAGGGTGAAATATTTGTTATTAATTGACTCTCTATGTCTAAATTTCAGCCATTCCTAGAACAGATTACTGTCCTGTTAACAACATTTCCGTAATGTAACATGAATTAGACTTTGTTACAACCCTGCAGCTGAGCAGAGTAATTATTTCATGCAATGCAGTAGTGAGGATCAGAGAGAGAAAAATAATTTGGCTTTAAAACTTCTACTGATTGTAGATACCTAAATTCTCAGTGGCTATTCCAAGATCCTTGTTTTCAGAAGTGCTAGGGAAAAACGAAGTGTCCATTGATTTCAGATGGAGCTGAAGACAATTATCTTGTTAGAAAGATCTGTCCAAGAATCTCAAGTTGGACACTTGAACATGTTTTAGGGGTGGGACTGGTTAAGAAATCAGGCATGAACAAAGCCTTACAACAGTCCTACAAGCCTCACTGCTCCTAATATTAGCAGTTTTCCTGAAACCTTACCTGGGCCCAGGGCTGGCAGCTCCCTTGGTGTGTGGCACTGAGAGCAAATTACCATGTGGAGAGGATGGCAAAGTCCAGCTGTCATGTCCTGAGAATACCTGAAGATTATTGCTGGAGCTTTCCAATAAATTCACTTTGAGAAGAAGAGAAAAAAAAAAAAAAAAAGAAAAAGAAAAAAAACCCTCAGTGACTATCGCAGATAATTATCTTAAGGCAACAGAAAATGGGTAGGCCTGAGGAAGCTGTCTGATGAAGGGGTTTGGGTTCCTAACCACAGGTAAAAGGATAAAATTCACTTGCTTAGTAAGGGAGTAGCAACGTGCCATTGTAATTCCATTTATATGAGAAGGTAGTGCGAGAGATGTAGAGTGTGCATTTTTTCAATAATCTAATAGTCTCTTGATAACGATGATTGCTATATGACTGTCAATGCTTTGATACAGGTTTCTGCATAACTTGAGCTTAAGTATTTCAGTTAAACAAGATGCCTTGCTAAAATATAGTTGGTGAACAGATTACTTTATCCTTACTCTCATTTCTGGCCAATTTCTTCCAATCAAAGTAGGACCAATTTCTGTATCTCCACACCCAGGTCTAGAGAGCAGATGGGACTTGAAAGACATTCTGGCAATAACAAAACTCTCTCATGTCAAGTCAGCTTCTACCATGTTCCTAATGACTGCTGCAATTTGAGAGGGTGTCTGCTTCGTGATACAGCATTGAAAGAAGGCTTGCAATGCTCTGATACTTTTGTATAATTGGGAGCTGTACTGCAAGGAAGATCATTCACTCTTGTTTATAATTAGCAATTACAATGCACCCAGCAATTCTACACCATTTCTGTTGCTGCCTTAAACATATTCCATGCATCCAGCGTGCAGTTTAGATTGTTAGAGACCCATCATGCTCTTTCCCAGCTTCTGCTCTTGATTGTTTCACTGCTTAGGTTACTAAAGCAAGGGTCAGTTAGTCTAACTGCGTCTATTACCTGGAAACAAAGTGGATTTACAGATCTACCTGTAGGTGAATGATTTCTTTGCATGTAGGAAGGTGGGTATGGAGCAGCCCGATGACCTCGCAGTGCTGAATATCGCTCACAACCATGGGGAGTGTGCGGAGCTGGCAGAGGCAAGGGTCCAGTGTACTGATAATTAGAGCTTCCTGATGCACACACTGTATCTGGGTTGGAAATCAACCAGCCACCCACTTTGAGGGGAAAGCGAGGGGAAAGACAGAAGAAAACTATTATTGCACTAAAACATAGCAGTACAATAAAGTAACCAGCCTTCCTGCCTTCCTGCAGAATCAGCTGTTCCTCCGAAATACCAAGCTGATTCTGAAATACTGGTTTGTGGAGCAACTGACAAGCAAGAACCAAGCAAAAAAAAACAAACAACAAAAAACACTAAAAACAAGACCTGAAAACAAAGTAATAGAAAATGTCACTGATATCACAGAACAAAGAAAAGAAATACTGATCATCATTAGAATGAGCACAACCTCTGCTCCCCTCATTTATTTTTTTGAGCTGTTCAACAGTGAAAGGTAGTTTTATAGATGACAAAAGTCCTTACAATTACAAAACAATAGCACTAAAAATAGCCCTAAAATTTCTTTAATGTATCTTTTTTTCAAGGTTTTATTTCATATCAAAAACTGGATCATAAGGAAAATGATCCCACTGCAGAAAATATCTCAACTTCCTACTCTAAGATTTATTGTCTTTTTTGTTTGTTTAAACAGTCCATTTCTATAAACACTGTTCAGGACTCAGTGAACCACTGGTCTGATCCAATTAAGCAGATCCCAGGTTCCCAGCATGTATCATAACACATAAATCTTCCAGCTCACATGAATAAAAACCTTACAGTGAGAATATGTCATATGTTGACCTTCAGAGACTGTTTCTGGAGCATCCTTGGGATGGTTTCTGAAAAAGAAAACAGTGGTAAAAATTCTCATTGAGAAATTATCAAAGAAATTTAATATCAAATTTAAAAACTGAAAACTATTCACTAAAAACAGTAAATGAAATAGGAAAGAACTCTATCATCTTTAACCACTTGCTAGGCAGCGGTAGACTTTCCTGCATTCTGCCATAAAGGAAGCACTTATATTTCACAGCATCCATACTTTTTTTTTTTTTCCTAGTCTTGCCAAATTCAGGGACAGCCTAGAATTTAAGTCTACCTGTGGGCACCTTTCCTGCTTGCATCAGCAGCCTCAGCCTGGCATCACTCAGACTGATGCAGGGCTCTGCCTCCTGCACAGCCAGGCAAGACAAAGGCACATTTTTCCTCTACAGGTGGGAACCCCAATGCTGAGACACAGCAGCTTGATGTGAGGAAAGGAAATAAACGCAGATTTTCCTTCAGGCATGTGGGAGACATCACACATCAGAAGACATAGCAAGTCTGGACAAAATTTATCAGCAATTATGGATTGGAATTCATCATCTGGACACCTCAGTGCTTTAGCATGGAGATGTAAGGGAAACTTTGATAGAAAATTAAACCACAATTTATTTCCAATAATAGAAGCATCTCTTACATAGTGAGCACCTGCAGGTTACTTTCACTAAATGCATCATACACTACTATATGTACATAGCAGTGTAGTTATATTACAGTTACAGTGCAATTTCACTTCAGTTATTCTTTTTGACATATGCAGCTTACTTTTACCATCCCTGAGCTATTGAATTGTGGGATTCATTGGAGTGTGAGTACAATGTAGGGAACAAATGTGGTGTATAACATTTCTGGGGAAATTCACAGTCTCATTTCAGGCTTCCTGTGCAGACAGCTAAGTTCTTGGATCCCAAAGAGAATACTTACTCGCCTCAGACCCTACTGTGGTAACAATTACATAGAGAGTCTCCCCACTAGTTTCAGTGGAATGACTCTAGATTTAAGACAGTAGAATCAAGAGTTGTACAATTTACTTTTGCATTGTGATGCCACAGCTTTAACCTTGTCAGCAGCAAAATATTACTGAAACAATAACAAAAAAAATAAAAAAGATTAACTCACCTTTCTTTTGCATCCAGGAAGGCTTTGGCAAAGGGATTATACTTGATTTTGAGAGCAGTTATCTTGAGTTTACAGAAAACAAGGCATGTTAGTGAAGGCAACTTGGAATAGAGACTTGAGAAAACATCTTCCAGAGTAAATTAAGTGGAACTACTTTGGCTAGCCAAACAAAATACATCCCCGTGTATTGTTTTCCAGAGGTGGTTGGAGGGAGCTTTGCTTGTTGCAGGGTGCTATGTACTGATCAGTGCCACAGGCAGAACACCAATAGGGGCAACCTAATTGCATGGTCCAGTCTGCTAAGTCTTGTGGGACTGCAAACCCTTTCAAGGGAGCTGAAGCAATGAATTCCTACCAAATATCAATCAAATCTGCAGCAACAGTTGCTGAGGGATATGGCATATGAGTGAGCAATTGCCACAATCTAAAGCATCCCGTAATTCCAATTTTGGGGTTGGGAAGAAATTTTCCCATGGAATGATATGCTCTTCTGCAATTGTACATATTTTAAGGAGAGGAGAGAAAAAAAGATTATCCTTAAAACTATCAGTCACTACTAGAGAAAGTTCTGGACTTGATTCTAGTCTTTTTTTTTTTTTTTCTTTCCAATAAGGGATTGGGATACCAAGACAGGTGGACCAGTTTGGAGTAGCAGTGGCAGAATATTAAGCTAAATCTGGTTTAGTATTGCAGCCAGATGCTGGATTAGATAATGCTCTACTGCAGAAAGAAGACAGCAGTATAGTAGACCCATTGAACATTACACTGCATAGGACTGGTGGAGAAACAAGAAGAGGACCAGTCTATCCATACTGATCTTGTAGTTAATAGGCTTTTAATGTATCTCGTCAATGATGTCCATGAGCACAGCACAGCACCCGCCTACCTCTTCGTTTTGATAGGCAGTCACAGCTATGAACTGAGTCTCAGGGAAGGAACAGTTCATCACCATCCGGTGGGGGCCTCCTACACGAACTATGTGTACCTGGGGCTCGTATTTGTGCAGAGAGTTCAACATTATCTGCAGAAAACAGAACAGACAGACAGACCCCATTGCCACTCTGGTACCCCACAGCTGCTTTCACTCCTGCTCTATAATAAACCAGACGTCACTGCTAAACCTCTCCAGTTTATGATTACTGAAAGCAGAAGGGCAGATGCCTTCCTACCTTCTGACAAGCCACAGGATTGAACAGAGAGAGACTTCATTGGACTTGGATTTCAAGCTTTCAGTACTTTGTGGTAGCAGCTAAGGCCTTCAAACCATTGGGTTTCCAGTGAACAGGTTGTTCAGGCTGTTGAGGGACAATCCCTGTCCTGCTTTGGCTATCCAAAAACTCAGAATTACAGTCACAGAAAACAGGGCAGAAGAGGGTTAAGGCAATCACCTAGTCATCTTTCTGGGCAAGACCTACCTAAACAAGCTTTGGCAAATGTCTCTACCCTGGCACTAAAAGCTGTACATAGTGTCAATCCTACAGTATATCTTCTTCAGAAAGCACATTGCTTAATTATCTCTAATACAAGAAAATATGTTTAAAATTAAGGAAAAAAAATGTATTTTGGAAAATGCTGTGTGCATGCGTACGTATATGTGGAATAACAGCCAATAGCTGACTAACAGTGCATTCTGCTAATAACACCACAAAAAGGGAAGATGAAACACAGTGGGAAAATGGTTTACCTTAACAAGGCTGCCAATATTTCAAAAAAAAAAAAAAAAAAAAAAAGAAAAGAAAAGAAAAGAAAAAAGAAAAAAAGAAAAAAAGAAAATCAAAGAGAACTTCAGCTGTTTGCCATTTAGTTAGCTTTTCTTCGGACCCTGCTTCTTCTTTGGCTTTTCCTCCCTTCCTTTCTACTCTCTCTCTCTTTACTGTGTATACACATCTTGTTCCCCTGTTTTCCCCTCTCCAAGGTCTTTTTGACCCTCTTGACCACAAAAAAGGTCAAGGGCTTTGTTTGTTTTGTTTGTTTGTTTGTTTGGGGGGGAGGATCCTGTCCCTTTCTTTCTGTATCACTTACTATTCTGAAGCTTTTAACCTTTCTAAGGTCCTGGATGCAGGATGAGAATTCACAAATTCAGATCCTGTTTTACACTACACAGTAAGCCTTGTGTGACATTTCCATGTGTCACTTTAAAGAAAGTCTGGTCATCTTTCTATTCTTCAGTCGGCAAAAACTGAGATGATTTCCTACCTAATTAGGGTACTAGGTTTATGTAGGTACCTCACAAACCCAATGGAAATAGTAGGTAGAGAACACATAATATTTACATAAAAGAAATTGATTCTGGGCTGACAAGTAGCATCCAATGTAGGAGTTTTGTACAAAAACAAGCAAACAAAAGGTCTTGTGCAATATTTCATCTTTAGATGCATCATCAAAAACGAAATACGAAACATAACTAATTTTCCTGTTTGCATTTTTAAGGGGTTCAAAGAGAAAGTCACTTATTTCTGGTACATGTGGTTTCTTTCCAAAGGCCAAAGCTGATTCAATAGAATATTGATAATTATCATGATGCAGAAGCAGACATAGTAATTATTTCATTTAGGAGCAGCCTTTTATTCTGCTATCTGACTCCTGCCAACATTCCACTTACACCAAACAACATGGGGGAACACAACAAAAACCTAATACCCGTGACCATTTTTTCCCCCTTCTCTGAAGTCCTATGTAAAAAAACCCAGCACACAAGACCAACTCTGAAAAGCCCCCTGATGATTAAGTAAACCACAGCACTCTGTCTCTCTTAACATCAAGAAGTCCATTAAAATCTGAAAGCGCCAATTAAGGCCTGTTTATTCCTGTTTACATGTGGCCTCCAGAGAATAATTGGCATCTGTGGGTGAAGAGGCCTGTAAGGGCCTCTATAATTACATAAATGCACCCTTGATATTTCTTGATTGGTAGGTGCTTGCAGTTGAAGCCAAGAGGTGTATGGGGAAACATCAGGCCATACCTGCCCACTCCCATTGAGCTTGTTGGTAAGTTTGACTTTGCTGAAGGAAATGGCAGCTTTCATCCAGTGGGCCCCAAAGTTGGGAGAATCTGGGTGGATGTAGACACAGCTGTGGTTTGGTGGCTCTGGTTTCCCAGCTGGCACCCATTCTCCATTGACGTACTTCCAGCGGTGGCCGTCAGTCGGGGCAAAGTCCAGCAGGAAGGAATACATGGCGTTCGGGTCCAGGCCTGACACGCTGATCTTCAAAACAGGGAACATCCGCCTGTTGTGGAAACAAAACACGGAGACACCGCTGGAAACTGGGTTTGAAAAACTCTTCTCAGTACATTTGTGGCCAGAATCTCACTGATCAGGTCAATGTAAAAACCATCCTCCCTCCTCTTCAACCCCTAACTCCCTCTGTCTAGCTGAAGAAAATTCTCTTAAAGGTTAATCTTTCATTGTATTTTGATCATTTGGAAAAAAAGCATTCCGTCTGAAGTAGGGCACTAAGACTTTCATTGTGTCCAGATTCATGAGTGTGCCCAATTTATGAGCTTTGTAATAGTGTCAGCAGAGTCCATGGGATACAGATAAATTTAGTAAAATGTATTTTTTTTTTTTTTATTTTCCATTATCTTCCATATTGTCATTACCTTTTATTTCAAAACACATCCTAAACTCTTATCACATGGATATATTAAAAAGAATGCAGTTAGCTGAAACATGTTTTCTCTCTTTCTTAAAGAGAAGTATTCACATATTGTTCCACTATCATTATATAAATCTTCAGTTTGAGAAATCTGATTAATATCCTTGCTGTTAGACCTGAAATCTTGCTTTTGTTTAGTTTTGGAAGAACATTTTAAAGCATCTTTTTCCTCAAGTGGATCCTTCTACATTTAAAAGTCCAATGCCACCTTTTCTCAACCCCTTTTTAGTTATTTTCTGCCTTTGTAAAGATTTGCAGCAGTTCTCAGTTTTCTCTCTGCCCTAGTACTTGTGATCCATACCACACAGCTTTGAATTGGCATCTCTGGCCTGAAAAAGTATACAGCAATGGAATCAGTAGGGCCCCCCACAGTTTCAGGAACTGGGAAAAGACAGCAGAATAGCCCTGACCCAACAAAGGTATCCTATGTAGTTAGATTCTTAGGTTGTCCAGTAATACACATCATTGTGGAGGATTATTGTAGCTGTTCTATATCACCTCCTGCATTCTTACAGAAGGGTGAGGCCTCCCTGCTCCAGGGACTTCCATATTGACCTCTCCTGGCAATCATCATTTTGCCACATTTTTATGCACAGGACAATGAATCTTTAAACTCTTTTCCTGTACAGATTCAGAGAGATGAGTTACACCAAGCAACCTCAACGATTGCCTGATGTCCATGGGGATAGGGTAAAGTGGTTCTCTAGGCTTTGTGAAGCAGCAGCACAAGATGTCTAAAAAAAAAAAAAAACACAAGAAGGGAAGTGAAACTTCACGCGCTCTCTCCAGGGACACCAGAAGCCTCTGCCCCAGGAGCCATACTCTCCAGCAGCCTCCACCTTTAGGCTGCTGACAATCTCCTTTGCTCATAAGTTATCCTACTCACCCCCTACCTTCCTGGACATTTTTATACCGTTCTTGCTGCATACAGTCAGCACCTTCTGCCCACAGAAAAATACAGTATTTGAAAAAGGTTTTTCATCTAAATATAGACAGTTGGTGATGCAGGGCCAATGCAACACTGAGAAAGATGTGTTGAACCATGACCTTGCTAACTAAATAGAAGCTTAGTTGAGGATTTACACGCTACATTTAACGTGTATTTCTGACCAGGATGCACCAGCAACCAAAACTGGAACTTCACAAAAAGCGTGCACGCATTGCTCCCAGTGCAACCTGCTCCCCCTGCAGTCAGTCTGCAACGTAACACACAGACATATTTAGCTGAAATTAAAGTAGAGACGAAAATTCAACCTCATGAAAATTTGATTTCACTAGATTTCTCAGAACTCTGTGTTATGTGAAGATTGTTAATTCCTCTGCCCATGGTGCAAACTTCTCTGCCTTTCTACTTGGGAGGCTTGAGTTTATCCCCCAAAGGTCTACAGGCTGTTAATGCCAGAACAGAAGTCATCATCCAGCTCTAACATCCTGTACCACATAGACTATAGCACTTCCCTGTATTAATCTGCTTCCCACACAATTAATCCACATCTCATTTGGACCAGCATATCTTGACTGTGCAGGTGCTAATGACAGAAGACCTACCACCTCACTTGTTCCACTGATTAAGTGGCTTTATTGTTCAAATCATATGCTTTAACATGGCAAACGATCATTTCTCCACATTTGTTTCAGTCAATTTTTGTTTCAATGATCAGGTAGGCACACACATGACCTCCATTACTGCAATAGCTGAGTACTTCAGCCTCTTCAATTTATTTAGAGCAGATCTGCCACAATTACTCCGTGGTACAGAGCTCAAGTGGGAATGTTTGATATCAAACTTGAACACGTAGTAAACTAGTAAAGTTGCTTTACCATTTAAGCCTTTCCCCACACCTCTACCTATGTTTGGCTGATCCTCCCTATATACAAAGGGGCACAGTGGCCCCTCCAGGCAATAAGGTGGACTGTGAAGTTTCAGAATACTACATAGCTGAAATGGTATCCACAATAACAGAAAACCTGCTCAGTTAGCAAATGGGATGTTTGAATATTGAAATGCCAATTGAATACAATAAATCTGAGTAAAATGGGAGACTGATTCTCACCACATGAGCTGCATCTTTTTGGATATATCTTGCTATACAGCATGCACTTTAGTTTTATTGATATCTGTCCTGTTCAGAATATACCCATCTTCCCCGTGCACTTAGGTATTTTGCTATGACAGGTGATTATTATAGTGAAGCACAATGCAGCAGCGGAGAAGTATCTGTGTATTAACACTGAAGTTGGTTCAGAACATTTTGGGACCCTCAGCACAAATTAGAGATGACTCAGTCACAGTAGATAGAATTACACATGCTAGAATTTCACACTTGAGGATCACTAACCAGTCAGTCCTGGATGCTCCTGTATTGGGTTTCGGTTTAATTTCTGAGTTTTGCTAACAACGTGTCCTTAGCTTTCAAATACACAAGTTCAGACAGGGTTTTCTTCTTAATCTTAGAAAACAGTTTTCAAAAGCTCTCATATATCCTTCAGGAAGAATGACCGAGTTATTTCTACTGATTTAAGCAGCAGCAAAATTGGATCAATATTTTTTCTTTAGAAAATCCCTCTGGAGATTGTCACTGAAGAATCCTGCACCTGCAAAAAAGCTCAGGATTCGTGGCAAAGTCTCTCAAGTTGGTCTCCTTTGGAAAAGCATGGAGTTGTTCAGAAGGTTTTGCTGCAGGCCCCTGTCTGTATTTCTTTTCTGTAGTCATTGCACTGACGTGTTTGTTATGGATAATACCTTCACCCTTTTTCATAGTCCCCAATTCTACAAAAGCTTTGTTGTAAGGATTTATGCAAATGACTCTAATACATTTTTGTTTGTTTTGAGACTGCTGTACTTTGATAATAGAGAATGAACTTGTACCTGCCCCAGTGACATTACTAGAACTCTCACTGGCTTTAAGGAAAACCAGGAGCAAGCTAATAAGGAGAGCACAAGCTGGAATGAAGAAAAATAAAGAAGCTTCTGCAATAAAATTAAAAGTAACAGTGCATATTCAAATAATGACAGATACCCTTATCAGCAGTAGCATAAAAAGATTATATCCATGCACTCACCTAAAAATTTTAGAGAAAAAATAGTATCACCTGCAATCACAACTAACATTAGCTGAGAGGAGGAAAAAAAAAAAAGAAAAGAAAAGAAAAGAAAAGAAAAGAAAAGAAAAGAAAAGAAAAGAAAAGAAAAGAAAAGAAAAGAAAAGAAAAGAAAAGAAAAGAAAAGAAAAGAAAAGAAAAGAAAAGAAAAGAAAAGAAAAGAAAAGAAAAGAAAAGAAAAGAAAAGAAAAGAAAAGAAAAGAAAAGAAAAGAAAAAGAGTAAAACCTGTCAGTATGACACAATTCTTTGTATCCATTTAATTTGAGGCAAACCTACCTTACTACATTTTGGTTACTTAGGCTGATAAGGAGTCAGTGTAAGCTACCTTAATGCTAAGTGAAAGTCCACTCAGAAGTTTGCTCTAGCCTAACAGCAATTAAAAACATTTAAATTAAGCAAAAGCAGCTTCCTGGTGTAAAGAGAGCCTCAGCAGAAGATGAATTCTGTCCCTGTAGGTTGCTAGGAGGAATCAGTGGCAATAAGCAGCATTACACCAAGAGCTGATGTTTTGGGAATAGAATTGCTTTCTCAACAAAATAACCTTGGTGAGCTAGATTTTTCCTCTTTTAAACTTTCACCCACGTCCCTTGTCAGGATACAGTCAATAGAAATATTGCCCACAAGTTCTGCTAAATCAAAATTGATAAAAGTGACAGCATGTGAATAAATCTTTCTTCCTGACTCTTAATTCTGCTCCCCTATGCAGATCTTCCAAGGGGTTTTGCAAGAGAAGTGTGTGCATGGGGACAGGGAGACAGAGTTGGTGAGGGTAGGCTAAATAAAAACGTTAATATGACTGTACAGGAGAACCTTCCTCTAGTTATTGGCTGGACTCCGTCGTCAGCCCAGTTCAGAGCAGAGCCTCTCTGGAGAGCCAGTATCTGATTTGGAATTAACATTCTTCTCTCCAGGTTTTGCACTCAGCAAGCAGTGAGATATCACAATATTTTATCTTTTTAAATCTCTGTATATTCACCAATATTCTGCAGTGGTTTCTAAGTGCACCAGTTAACGCTACAGAGCAATACAGTTGTGGGACCACACAAGCCAGGACTGTGCATACATGCTACATAGAGCACAGCTACATTGTACCCCTTCCTGGTAAATAGTGCAAACCTCCAAAGCCAGGGAGACAGGAACAGCAACTGGGGATAACACCACGGATCTGCTTCTGTACAGTCATCTGAGGTCCACAGATAAGGACTTGCTAGTAAAGGCTAATGGCTGGTGGTACAAGAAGCGATCCAGAACGTTTGGAGGTTTTCTGCTCCCCAGTGAAAGTTTCCTTTTTGTGCAACCTTAACTCAGTCAGTATATTTCTCCAGCACATTTCACAAGCAGGAATAAAGGCTGGCAGGAATGGCTTAGCAGAAAAGAGCAGGGACGCCCCGTTCTGTTTGTAGGGGACCGAAAGGCTGCAGGGGTAGCACTGTTACACGCTCATAGCAGTTCTCTCTAGCCTGCGCACACGCTGCTTGTTATCACACCCCTTAGCCCCCCTGGCTGTCATCTGCACTTCGCCACAATGCGGAGCAGATCACTCACCTGCCGTTCTTGGTCACGATCATCTCATTGGTGACTTCCCTGAATCTCTGCCAGAGCGTAGCGTCCTCTAAGACGACCTGGAGCTGCTTCTCAGTGGGGTCGCCTTTGTCTCTCCCAGCCCGGAGTTCGCTCTCCACTACGCTGAGTAGCCTGGAGACAGTGCAGTCACTGGGCTTTTTGCAGCCCAGGTCTGCCATGACGACTTGACTGCCAGAAACTTCGGGTGGCTGTTAAAAGACAGAAATCGTCAGCCGAATCTAAAAGCAAGTCAGATTGTTAGGCACCGGCTGACAGTGTGCTCTCCTCACTCTTTTGCCACTGACTAGCTCTTTCCTCTGGAAGTCCCAATGGGCAGTGACACCAGCGCGTGCAGGTTTACGCACACACTCCACACAAAAAGAGGACTATCTCCTAATTACCTGTCTGACGGTCAGGTGGGTGGCAGGCTGATGACTCAATTGGCTGCCTTGAAAGAAGAGTCCTCCATCCAAATTAGCATGCTTTTATCTTTTTTCAACCTGAAGTGGGTCTAATTGTTCTGCTTGAGAACCAGGTTTCCATTAATGAAAATTGTTTCATTTCCAGACTGAAACAATGCATGGAAATTGCGTTCGCGCTGATGCGGACTCTAGCTGAAGGAGCTGGTAACAGTCAAGATAGTTACACAGAGAAGGTAGTCTTAAAATATTTTCACTTGGCATGTTGGATAAACACATTAACTTTGTTCCTCCACAGCCCTAACTAAAATGTAATAGTAAGAGACCCTTCTGCACCAAGGTTTCAATGCATGAAGAGAAGGTAGCATCCCTATACTCTGCAATTAATGTACACTCTGTCCATCCCTGGGTCCCCAACGTCTTTCACAAAACCCCTTATGAGCACTTCACCTGCACCTTACGAGCACCTCAGCTCCCCTCTGCATTTCTAGGGACAGAGCCCACGCTTCTAAGGCTGGGTATGGGCATAACTGTCCTGAGGCCTGGCAGTGCTGACCTGCTCAAGGTCCACTTCATCCAAAAGCTCCCTCAGCATCCCTAGAACAGGCATTCCCTCTCCTCTCAGCCTGGGACTCCCTCTGGCAAGCCTTTTCCAGCTGTCCACACCCTCCACAAAGGGCAGCCATGAAAGGAGCCACCATTTTACAATTTTACAAAAGAAGTCCAACAATTTCAGCACTGAGCCAGGGACATGAGAAACCTGTGTCCAGTTCCACACTGAAGGGCTAAGTGAAGGCTATATGAATACCACTGATCCGTAAATGCTGGACTTTGGCACAAAACAAGGCATTTGAGTGCCTAATTTCTCCTGATGCATCTAGCTCCAATAGCGCCTGTGACATTTCTGGTCTGTTGGACAAGACATAGTCAGGGACTTGATTATAAAAGCATACTTCTGGAATTTGCTTTTAGAGAAATATATTTTCTAGTTACTCATTGAGAAGTTTGCATTTGTTTAATTCAACAGCCCCTCTTGAACTCTGGTGCTTCCAGTTCTTTCTAACAGATGAAATGGCCTGGTTTCAGGGCCTACTACGGATCATTGATGGGACTATAGAGACAAGAAAGGTCACAAAAAAAAAACCTCTTTAGAACAGGATTTAAATTAAACCATCATTTGACAAGGCTCAAACCATCTTGCAGTGCAAAAATGCAAGAGGTATCATCTACCAAGGCAGCAATGGCCAGAGCTCATTGATCCTATTTGTGTTGTACAGTACCTTAGGTGGCAAGCAGTCCTACTAAACCCTCAGCACCAGTGGGGTGAGGTTAGTGACTGCAAGGCCTCAGAACAGCAGAGCTCCAGGTGTGCAGCAGTGTGCTGTTCTGCAGAACAGAGGGACATGCACACTTCAGGTAGGAACTTCCAATGCTCACCAATGTCAGCACCACAGGAAGGTGCAAGTCACACAGGTATGAGGTATTTTTACGTCTGGGTAATCCCAATCATGCTGATTGCAAACTTCACACTAACACATCTTCCTTCTGTCCCATCTTTCCACATTTTATGTACCTTGTTTGAATTGTCAGCTCATTACAAAACGAGATGATCAGTCAATTCACTCTGAGTTACACAAGAAGGTGTCTGCACCTGGATTTATGCAAACAGCAGCTTCTACATACTGTCTAACCTACTTTCACTGTTGAACAACAGAAGAACGTACATTAAAATCGGTAGGATATTTAGGCATGTTGAAGTGTGCCACTTTTCATTTGGAAAAAATTTCCTACCAGGTAATATGTTAGTGCAAGGTGGAATAGGCTTATATTCAGGCTTTCCTTTACAAATGCTCAAAAGAAGAGAGAATCTCTCATTTTTCCATGCACATGCTGCAGAAGATCAAATGGCATAGCAAATGCTTAAGAGACTAAGTAAAATACCAAAATACTTTCCAACTTCACTATATTATAAAATATAAACACAAATCAGAGCTAGTTGAAGTACTGTGCATTTCCATTCAAAAACATCAGGTTTTCAGACAGCTCTAAAATACATCAGTGTTAATCTTGGATATATATATACACATATATTTAATTCTAGTTTTAGTTGAAATTTAGTTTCCACGCAGCTTTTTTGAAGATTAGTTGCTCAGAAATCAAGACACTCAAAGTCAAGGCAACCATACAGACAGTAGCTTACAGAATTAGTAATATTTCAGTGGTTACACACAGTTATTTCTACAGACAAATATAAAGAAAAGCAGCTTGGGTTTCAGATATATTGACTACCCATCTCTCCCTCCTCCAAGTAGATTGACACCAGATTGAAGCCTCAGGAAAATCAGATCCAATCTGCTTTCCCCAAAATGCTTACAGCTTAAAGAAAATCAAAAGCATTAACAAAAGTGACAACAGTTTACATTGGTGGAAGGATTTAAAAAAAAAAAAAAAAGTGTACCTCACCAGTAGAAATAAAAAATATGGCTCAAGATTAAAAACCTGGCTAGAGTTAAAAAAAAAAAAAAAAAAAAAAAAAAGCTCAAAGATGGACTGGAAATGGAGGCAGCCACAAAGCAAAGATAGGTAGGTGCTAGCCAGTTAATTGCTTGCCCAATAACAAGCAGTCATTAGGAAAGAGCTATGGAGAGGAAAAATACATGGAAAGAGTGGATAATGGACCCATTCCAGTAGTACACTGGGAAACAAGTTTTCAACGATAAGGCTGGATTTTCACAGTTAGTCTTCCCTAAGGGAGAAGCACAAGGCATTTTCTTTGGAGTACTATAATAAAACTTGCATCTTGAACAACAAGAAAATGCATTTTGACATACTAAAAGTAAGTTATAGTTGGGTGCTTACTATTATCACTTAAATAAGGTGCCTGACGATTGTAAATCTTTTCTCCCAGAGGGAAAACAAAGCAAAAACAATACTTATTTTTGCATAGCTTGTATTTTAAGTTTATAACTACATTACCATAGCTCAGGATGCCTGCAACCTCAGCATTTTCCAAAAAGAGTTGTTACCTAGTGGGCACTGGCCAATTGCTATTTTTGAGTTTGGGAAAGAGTGTTTCAGCTGTAAGAGCTCAGGTTAAGAACAACTGGTGATGCATGTAGCAACATATCCACAAGGCACAGCTCACCACTAACATGTCTTTCCAACCTAGAGGAATTAGCCAAGGAAATAACAAGCTTGCATGCATGCAAGTAAATGTTCAGTTAATGTGCTCAGGCCAGAGGTTTTACTTTAAAATACACATCCAGACCCATATCACTTCTACCTTGTGCATCAGGTCTCCTCACATCATACATTGTCTCTACTTTACACACAGATGGTTGCCACAAGAAGGGGTTGAGGAGAGGGAACCAAGCCATGGTCAGAGCTACTTGCTTACTGTTGACTTTTCATTTCTAAAAAAACATATTAAGGATTGAAATTTTCTCTCCCAATACATTGCCTCTTTTAGGAGAGGTGAAAGACATCCTTTAATCTTATGCCTTTGTTCACCTAATAGTCTTGAATACTTCCCCAACATCCCTTTTCCCTCCTACCTTCTTCCAAGATGATTTTTTCCAAGTCTACAGATGCTGAAAATGAGGCACAAACAGATTAACATCACCAGGTGTAGGCATTCCTGGGGCACCGAGACTAACCTGTTCACAGATGTCAGATGGGTTATTTCTTGGCTAGAAGTTAAATCTCCCCGAACTTGACATTTGGAGGAAAAGGTGGTGGCATTTACCAAGTAACATAGTAACAAGGTGACTGACAATCATTGCCACTGAAAGTAGGACAGAGCATGGCTGAAGAACAGAAAGCTATTACCCCTCTTGCACTTGTCTCCTGTAGCTTTGTAATTAAACAAGTACATCGGTAGGGATGTCAAAGGAAGCATACAAAACACACAATGTTGTAAAATTCCCCCAAAGCCCAGCTTCCGAGCACGAAGGGGACCCCTTGCAGCTCATGGTGTCATGAGCTACCAGTCAAAAGTGCAAGGACAACACTTAAAACCATCTCTAGCCACGTCCAGGTCTTACCAATAAGAACTGAGTGACTGATGTTTTTAAATGAAGCACTGAGGTCTGGGGAGAGCAATGAAAGAGCAATCCTGCAATGCTTATTGGGGTTTATTCACCAAGTTGGAGCAGTAAACAGCAAGTTGCTGGTTTTGACTTTCTAATTAAACTCATTCTAAAACCCGTTCTGACCACCAGCTGGTGAGATACGGCAGGAGAAGAAAGAAAAAGGTAATTAAAGAGGCCTTCCTCGCCTTGACATTGGATAGCTGTTTTTTGGCCTTTAGGTGCATGTTTCCAAATAAAAGGCAGCCCTTCATGACCAGATGAAATCACAGACCAAGACTCACTCTTTCCATCTCCAGAGCTCTCAGTGGCGCACTCAAACACCTAACCCCCTCTGAACATCCAGTCCCAGCAACACAGGGAAACGTAACCTCCATCACCATGACACTCCCAGGAAATCAACACCTATCAGCTACCAAGGAATAATTAAGAGAGGATAAAAAGACAGCTGCTTTCCCTCTGTTTTTTAATCATGCAGCCAGCCCCTTAGGAGATTGCTGGGTTATGAGACTTAGAGAAGATTAGCCTTTTCATTAAGGCTGGGGCAACAGGGGGGACAGTTTCAGTAACTGCAACCAGGTATGTTTTTAGCAGTTATCCAGGCAGCCTGCTCGAGTGGTACCTCCCTGCCTGGTGTTATAGCTGACATCAGCCTAGAAAGCACGGGAAGCTTTCCAGATTAATCATTCCTCCCTTTAAAAAAAAAAAAAAAAAAGCCCTTATCCAAGCAGGCTGGTGATAAACAAAAATATTACCAAAAAATGGCAATTCTACTTTTCTAGGTTGAAATGCTTGATTCTATCAGAAGTGGCAAGTCTTATGCATCTTATTACACACAAGAAAACACAGGAGTAAATAGCAATGACAAAATAATTGGTTTTCACTCCACATATTTGGAAGAGGCAGCCCTTCAGAGCTGCACTGAAATCATGTTGGCCAGCTTGTACTTTCAGTGTCACGTTTTTCACTACACCAATGTTACTCCACACTTGTTTCTGCAGAGATTTTAAGTCACAGACTCTCAGGAACAACCTCTTCCAGAGATGCCACAAGGGAACCTGATAAAAAAAATTAAAAGGGTTTCAAATAGGCTAACTTAAAATAGCAGTCCCAAAGATTGGCAGCTTAAATATTCTGTTCTATCTCATTTATCAGAAGCTTTCTTCAGAAAAAAAAAAAAAAAAAAAAAAAAAAGAGAAGGCAGGGTTTTGTTCCCTTCAGGAGTCTCCACGGCTCCATATGGGTAGGCAGTTACAAGCCTATACCCCATGGGTAATGCAGTGAAGGCTGAGTTCAACAGGAAAGACAAAAAAAAAAAATCAACTTTCAAATACTTGCATCGATGAAACATCCCCTCCTGTAAATCAGACCTTGTCTGGAGCAGGGGAAAAGGCAGTCATTAGGTGTAGAGCAGCCCTCCGAGAGCCTTGTCACTAAACTCAAGTGCAGCATGGGTGACTTTGCTGCAGAGTTTAGAAGCACAATTTAGGGGCTAGATGCTGTAGCATGACTGATAAACCCTTACAACTAAGTAGTGAAATCACTTACCTAGTACACTTTCCCTACAGAGCAGCTGATAATTCATTGTTCATTGACATCAAATCAAGACTTTTTTTTTTGTTGCTCATTCAGGTGTTAAGACCTCGGTGTGAGAACAACGTTACAAAGTTCAACAGTTTGCTGCGCAGGAGGTCGAACAAAGCAAGCAAAATAGCTCTAAGCATTTAAAGAAAGAATTATTGCACTTTTAGGGTTTATAGCTGTCTTGACAAGAGAGTTCTTATATATGAGATAGATAAAATACAAACCACTACATTCTTATGTCACAGGATGACAAGTATCTCCTATTTCAAACAAAATTTTGGACTTCCCTGTGCAACAGTAATTTCAGTGTATTCAGCGTTGAGACACAACTTTCTTGGAAGAAATTAGAAAAGACATGTAAGTAATTGGAAACTTAACACAAAGTCTCTGATGGCATACAAGTGTCACCAGCACCCTTGCAAAACAGGCAGCTGTTTGGGTTTGCCCTGACAATCAGAAGGAAGTTTAACACACTCTGAACAGCCCAATGCAAGGCCCAGTACACTGGCAAGGGAAATTAAAACCACAGCAAGTCTCTGAATGCATATTGCACACAAACTGATGGGCTTTCTGAAGGTTTAAAAAAAGGTAAAACTAAAATCATTGCCTCTAACCTTACTTTTGACATACATACTCCTAAATCATTTTTTACTGGCAGCGTACATCTGTATTCAGAGTGTATGTATTTCACGAAGAACAGCCTGAGTTATGCTCCTTCGTAACTCTAATTTTTGCTGACAGAATAGCATCAGGAATTATTTGCTCTGTAGTATGAACTAAATCAACACTTTGTTGGCACAGCTAGGCTGACATCTGAAATTAAAAAAAAAAAAGTTAAGTTGGGGGTGTTACTTTTATTACAACTTTATGCCAAAAAGATATTTTTTGAGCTAGTTTTACTGGGTGAAACAGCTGACAGAAGAAAATGAGACACACACACCCCACCAAAACAACCAACCAAACACACACACAGACAGCGATTCCAGCAACATCTGGAGTCAACGTCATTAAAATCTTCGTATTAACCACAAGAGCAATAAGTTTAATGCAATTACAACTTTATTAAGGAAAACAATACTCAAAAGTGAGGACTTAATTTCATTATAGAGAAAGTTCAGAAAAAAGATGTTTACCAAAGTAGAAATCGAACAGTGTAAATACATAGAAAAAGCACAAGAGCAAATGGAACCGGTAACAGTATAAAACATTGTGGAGAATTTGAGAGTTTCATTTTTATTTTATAAAACAATTTTCCACAGTTGTTACAAAATTTAGTGTTGTCTCATGACAGTGAGTCATACAGTTTTGAGAAAATACACCATTATTGTGCTTTCTGTCCTACATGGTCAGCATCTGCTATGGTTGTAAACATCAATAGTTAAGACAAATGTGTGTATCAATGTCCCCCTCCTCCTCAGTTTTGAGAGTCAACAATAGCAACAGTGATCTTGCCTTCATTAACATCATTAAGTACCAAAAGCAAGAACCATTTTGAGAAATTCACAGGATTTTTCAATCTCTTAGTACACAGCAAGAGGGTACAGCCTTCAAATGTGCAAGTTTTTCCACCAGGCAGTTTCCAGAACATGAGTTTCAGACCGCACATAAGCAACAGTGCTCTAAGCCTCCAAATGCATTACAGGCACAGCTGCAATCTACCCACAAGTTATGATTGATTCAGGCCTGTCCTGCACCTAGCTGGAAGCCATCCTGTAACAGTGTCCCCCATTTCCCAAACTTACACATTAAGTATCCACACAAAGCCTAAGACTATTTTTCATGCAATTTCTTAAAATCATTTTAACTCTGTGCAGAAATCTCTCCCTTGGGCTTTGCAACAACTCACAAGCAATCTTATTACTGTAAATACTAAACAAGATCACATTGTTCACATCAGCATAGTAGAAACACCTCAGATAGCACCAGTATTCACAGTGAACTTCATCACATCAACCAGAGCAGAAGTCTGAAATGATGAACCCCCTCCCATTTTCATGTACAGAATCTCAGTGGTATGGAAACAGACACCCACCAACACCCATTTCCCTTTCTACTGTATCTGTAAAGTCAGCTGATCCCAGACATGCACATTTCATGTTAAGGCTGACTGGCTACCATTATCTGTACTACAAAGAAAAAAAAAAAAAAAAAAAAAGAGAAGTGATTAAGCAAGTTGACCAACAACGAAGCTTTAAAAAAGCACTTTCTGGTAAAACACCAAACTCGACTGAGATGGGCATCCAACATCATAAAAGTCAGCCTTGAGTCAAGTGGTGTAGGCAACTGAGCAAGGACTTTGTGAAGGAAGGAGCCTTGTGATTTAAAACACAGACGTCTCTTTGCAGTAGAGCACATACAGCAAACATTTCTGCCCTGAAGGACATTAAGATAGAAAGCTAGAGGGCTTTAAAGATGCCCATCACACTTCCTGTCAAGCAGATAACCAAAGCTGATATCAAAACTTAACAAAAAGAAGTTTTAATGGCAAAAATCGTACCATGGTATAATATAATTTGGTTTGAAACTGGTCAAGAGGCAACATTCATATACTTGGTTACCCCTCGATCATATAAAGTATTTTAACAACAAGATAGAAGAATATTTTGATGCTAAACTTGGCAATAACCGGAATACAACTACTGATAAGTGAGTAAAAACCTAAAACATTTTGTTCTGACAGAGTTATTTTTAAATCAAAACTGCTTGTAGATGAAGTGACAAACCCTGAGTATTTTTCACATATTGGCAAGAATATGGTGAATCTCTCTTGCTGTCTGACCTTCATAAGAACAGAATGCAACACCAAAGGGCAACACAAACCCTAGTGGCAGTCTGGTAATCATGCACATCTTTGCCATCTCCTCTTGTGTTCCCTTCCTTTACGGGCACTATTCCTTAATGCCTCGTAACTGTGCTATGCAGTCAAATAAAGCTTTGTTCTTCTCTCTTATTGAATCAAAGGCTGTGGAGCTGGAATTATAGCTTTAAAAAGGTGCAAGTGTAGGGGGAATGCATTTAAGCTCACCCACTGTGTATCAGTAGTGAAAGAAGCAGTTTCAGAGCCTAAATTTCCTAATTCCAAGTGGTTGTGCTCACAACAGTCAGCTAAAAGGTTCCATCTAGCTACTCAACGAATCGAAAAAGCACTATGCAGCATACCCAAATCTCATGTTTTTCCAGGGAAACAGCTAGAGAGTCATGGTACTACAGTCGCGCAAAAGCTTGCTAAGGAGTAAGCAAAAGGCTTTTTCTTTTTTTTTGTATGCTTCAGATTAGGAAGAGAAACAGAGGAGTCAAATTCCATTGTGCTGACTGCTGATAACCCTGGAATGATTATCCAAGTTAAGAGAAATTTCCCTGAGAGAGGAAGGAGAGATATTGTATGCTATACTTGTAGAGTTTTCCAGGAACACCCATAGATATAAAAGCTAAACAAATATTGGAATGTGAAAGGCATTAGAGTCACACTTCCATTGCTCTTACACAAAGGAATTCTGTAAACATTATCAAAGTCCTAGTAAAACACTAACATGGGGTCCTTTGACAGCTGTAAATTAGGCTTTGAATCTACTCACTAATGAAAAAAAAGTCACATAACTTATTAGATATTTGTCTTCAATCAGAGTCAGGGAAAACATCTATACACATTCTTGAATTCCCAGTCTCTCTTGGGCCTTTACCTAATTCTTTCTTTCAAGTAATAGTCAACCTAATGATTTCAACACTAACTTCCAAATCCTAGGGGGGAAAAAAAAAAGCACAGGGAAATAGCACTTGAGGAACACCATCCCACATAACAGACCCATCCCAACATAGCAATGTCATGTTTTCAAAAAGGCATTTTCTGTTCCAATGGCTTGCAAGAGTAACTTACTTTCTCTGGATTCCAGCTGGCTAGAGTTCCTCTTTTACATCACCATCAAAAAAAAAAAAAAAAATTAAAAGGATCCTGACAGGGAGTGATACTATGTTTTATAAATTATCAGAAGGACAATTAAGTTTAAAGTTCAGAATTAGTTCAGCTTCTAGTAACCTTCTGAAAGCTGTAGAATTATTTGGCTTCACTGTGGGCTTATATTTTATTGTTGAACAGAACTAGGTTTGTGCTGCATTACAGTCTTTGTGGTGCAAGTCTGGGGCACGCTTGCTATGCAAATGCAATACAGTTAAATGACTAAACACTAGGTAGGTCTAGAAAGAGGATTCAATTCATACTAAAGTCCACTGGATAATTATCTTCACAGCCATCAGTTCCAGCAAGCCAGTTTGGTAATAGGAAAGGCAAGAACAGTTAAACAATATCCCACCTAGCAGAAGCAGAAACCTGTGTTCAGATATTAAACAGCTAACTACTGACATGGTTAGGGAGTAAATGATTACATACAGCTCAGAAGATTAAGAGAATGGAGAGTGGCCTTGGAATTTGGATACTGACCATTTGGCATTTGTTTGAAGCTGGCAACTACATTGCTGCACACTCCCTTTGTTAAAACAGGCAATAGAAAGTTGTATTTTCTCCACAAAGTGGAAGAAATTCACTAGCATATGAGAGTGCTTTAGGAGAAATGAAACCTTGATTTCATTTACAAAAAGATACGTTGAAATTTTAACTTACTCATAAATTCAGAAGAAAATGTCTTCTCCCTGCCCCAGACTTGCTTAAAGACTAACCCACTTATACCTTATCAAGAGAGTTCGCCCTTTGAGAAAGGACCTACAGAAATTCTTTGAGCTCACCTATCATGCTCTCAGCTTCACACTGCTTCTATGCAACAGCTGGGGAGAAGAGAAGCACCTCACTTCAATCAAAAGATTTCTGTTTCTTAGCTTGTATGCATTGCCATTATCTCGAGTCAAAAAGAACTCAGGTTCCTTGCAACTAAAAACTTGATTAACCTTACTTTGAAAGTGCTTTTCCTGTGGGAACACGTTTTTTGCAGATGATAATGTCCCTTCCATATATTTTAAGGAAACACTTTTGGTCTAAACTGAAAATTAAATAAATCATTACAGAATCAAACATTTCATAAATACTTACTCCAAAACAGTATTTTCATTTAGAATTAGACCTTTTAGAAATACCATAAGCCTAAATTTTTGCAAGAGGCACAAAAAGAGAGAAAACTCCAGTATTCCATTATTCAATGTGAACAGTGCAATGATTAAGTGATATAAGGCTATTAAAAAAAAAAAAATAGTTCTTCATAAGAAAAGAGCTAGCAACTAATCTCTTTTTCAAGAAAAAGTAATCCTCTAGACTGGCATGGTCCCATCAGAGTCAAGGTCACCTTTTTACAGACTTCACACATTACTTTGCTCATTTTGCAGAAACAAATACATGATTTTACATGAGAATTATCATAACCAATTCTGTATCTCTGCCCAGTACTTTTGCCAGACTGAACTTCATCACGTGAGCGCCCTGTCCTACAGACACCATTGCTTACAAAAACAAGCAATTGCATACACTGCTTTTATCACAAGGAGCCTCTAACAACAAGCTGAAAGGCACGTGTTTAAGACAGATTTAGGTAATTACATACACAGTGATCTTAACATAGTTCTACTGTGCTTCTTAGAACTTTGTGAAGCATCCAGTATTCCTCTCAGGACAGACAGACAGACACACATTTCTTCACAGCATCCCTACAGGCAGGAGAAAGAAAAAAAAAAAACAATCACCTCAGTTTTGCTTCCTGATGAGACTGGCTCCATGCTGGTGTCGCACCACTGACTCTCACACCTCTGAAGACTGGCTGACCTTGTTTTCATTGTGCTCATACATTCTGCATGCCTACACCAACTATTAAAGGCAAGCGGGTCTGCTCATCCTCCCCCCCACCCAACTGCAGTGGAAGTGAGGCCTGTCTCAAGGTGGTGCACTGGGGAAATGGGGGGCTGATGAGGTAGGACAGAGTGCGCTCAAATGCTGTAACAGTGCTCACAGGGCAAGAGAGCAGTAAGGAAAAAAAAAAAAAAAAGCAGTACATAGACGATTACACTTGTCCAGTAGCATTTTGGACCAGCATTTAGAAGGCAAACCTTAGGTTGGTCAGCACACTTAACTTATTTTTATAGGAAGCCCTCTCATTTTGTTACATTTAGATTGTGTTCCCCTGCTAGAGATGACGCTTATTCCTACTTTCAGGTACCTACATGCATTTCCACCTCCTACATCACCATGGAAAAATTTAAAGCCACATATTACAAGCTTCTATAAACTAGTCTTCTGTATCACTAAACTTCAAGACAACAAAAAGTAATGGAGTGGGGACGCTTACCTTGCAAAAGGTATGAAGGAAATGCTGTACCTACAAAGAAACATTTTAAAAAGTTACTCTTCGTGTCAGATTATATTGGAGTCAAGAAAAGAACAACCTGTGTTGCTCTGAACAGAGAGCTGCAAGATTTACAACCAAAGTGAAGTTCTGACTTTGTGAACAACAGCATCCTTGCAAGTAACCTTAGCTCAAGGGTTAGCTACGGGGGCACCTTACAGAAGCATGCTAAACACAGTTTTCCTACCCATGATATTCTTCAATGCTCCAACACCTACAGGCAGATTGCTTTTGAGGGCTGGCTAGTTTATACCAGCCTTTGAACTAATCCAGGAACATTATACAGAGCATTTGGTAACTTAAAGAAAACTGATGCTTAATTTGATTGTCACATCTGGGTCATTTGACAAGACAAGTTCAGGAGTCTCTAAAAGCAGAATACGAAACAGTAAGCAACATATGGATTAAAAGACAAAAACAAGAGTTTTACCTCAAACTCACAGAAATTAAACGTATTCAAAGGTGCTTCTCCCAGAAGTGGAATGAGAGCAAAGAGCAGGAACAAGTCAGCTCTTCCTAGATGCATTGTCTTGCATCTAGGGGAATGGTGAGATAAAATTCTCCATCCCTTTAACTCATGCACGGTCAAAATCCACTCACAATCCCACTATTGATGTTAGGTGTAATAGAAATAAGAGCGGGGTAGGCAGGTGGGGGAAATCACTTACCATGCCAAGGCAAAATATTGTAAGATGCAGAATATGAGCGTGAGTCCTTTGTTATGCCACTGAGAGAAGGGCAAGGGGAAGGGGCAGAAACAGAACAATCCGTGAGACAACCATGTAAGAATCTCATTTTTAAAGGATACTCCAGTTATAGATACACATATAGGACTCAAATACTCACCCAAAAAGCAGAACATAGTGTTAGTACGAGACACAACTAGAAGAAAACAAACAATTTCTATTAAACATACAAACAACTCTCCAGTTCTTACAGATGTCATTACACTGAAGTACGTTCCTTCACAGATACAGAAACAGATTATTTTATTTCTTAGTTTTATCCATCCCAGTATAAGAGTTCCCTTTATTTAAAATGCTTGCACTATTACATTTGTTAATTAAAGCAATGAGAAAACACCAGCCTGATATCTTCAGAATGTAAGCTCATGACTGCAAAGGAACGAGAGCATGAGGCTCCCACAGCTCATCTGCAACATCAGCAGGTTCCTGCTCCTTCCTACACAGTTCTTGGTGGGCTAAGCATAGACCACACTTTGTCTTTTTGCGTAAGACTTTTCAGTTACAACTGTAGTTTTTCTGCCTCTGTACATGTCACATTTCCTGTTGATTCTCATGGCTACCACAGCGCTGACGATAAGTAATTACTGAATTCTTACCAATTAAAGCCACAATACACTTTCAAGTACTTTCAGCTATTGCTTAGTAGCATTCCTGCTTAATATGTAGTCCAGCACAGGCAGTGTGTTCTTTCTTCATAGTCACACTGTGTATTTACTACGTTTAGAATCTTGGGGACTAGCGGTCCATTTTGGATTATTTCCTGTTTTAACACTAGGTTTAACAGAAAATGCCTTTTAGCTCTATTTTTAATTTTCAGTTTAAGATGTGGCAGTTTATTTAGCTATGACAAATGCTGATACTTCACCTTCTTTCATCAATGTCTAACTCAGTCTGCTGGAGCAGATGTACGAGTGTGCTGCTAGATTATGATGTACATTTTTCTGCTTGAGTAAAAACAACAGAAGTATTTAGTACTACATATGCAAGACAGTAAGTAGTGCATGCATTGCCAAATCATATACTTCACCTCAGCCATGATTACTGACATTAAAAGTTTTTCCATTAGTTGTAGGGTAATGATTTGTGTGTTTGTCTACATATAACATACACCTAACACCTGGCCTTACTCCAATGAATGTTCCAGGCATACTCTTGAGTCCAAGCATCCTAATTGCATGTGAAACAAACACACACTATGCACTAAGCTCCTTGGCTGCTGCTGATTTGTGAGCATAGACAGGCAATTTCTTAAGCTGTATCTGTTGCCTGTTGCCTCTATGGATGTTTAAAAATAAACTAAGCAGCACTGATAATAAGCGAAGGCTCTGAAGACATTCACACTGAAAAACTGGGAGGACAGTTTCAGGCAAGTTAAACCACTTTCCAGATTTTAGACTCTCCAAGAGAAAGCGTGAGAGTTTAAGAAATGTAAAAGCACACCCACTTTCAACAAGAAATTCTTAGAATTAACAGCAAACACTGCCCCCCACCAAAAAAAAAAAAAAAAAAAGGTTGCCCACAATTCCCATCTTCTGAAGATGATAATAACTCCAAGAGCTGACTTAGTTGAATGTTGAATTGGCAGTTTTGAAACCTGAAGCTATCAAACAACTGGGATGATGTTATTTTTAATGCAAGGTCACAGAGATTCCCCTTTGCTTTGTCAGAAAATAAAACACAAGTATATGCAAAATAGGATATGTCTCACAACCTCCATGATACAACTTTTTAAAAACTATTTTCCTGTCTTTCATCTCTTAAGAAACCTGAAAATATGATGTGATCTCAAGAACCCTAAAAAGGTTTACACATGATTTACACACTGTTTACACATGGCAGCTACAGACAGTTAAAGCTTGTTCAGTATGACAACCTGGCTTCAGTTCAGTCTTACATAATAGGAAAGTGGTGGACCTACAAACACCTTTTCACTATAACAGATGTACAGGATGAACAAAACATCCTACCCACAAACACATCTTGAGACATAGATTATTGTACATGAAAGCACTTTACAGGGGAAATTGTTTACAAGTTAACAAGTTAAAACTGATCCCTTTGATACTTACTAGCATAACAACAGTAGCAATCAAACGGGTAGGCTCAAACATCCTTTTCAATTGCTTCATTGGTCCCATAAGAAAGAGAGTGCTAAGGAAACAAACAAACAAGATGAACATAAGACAAAGGCAAAAGTGAAAAAGTGATACTAAGTAAGATTCCTGATTAAGGGGAGTTACTTCTTAAGCTTGCCTGCTGTCATATAGGGTACCAGCACACTATGTCATTCTGGTAATCAGTGCATAACAAAAGGAACAGGATATACGAGATAAGACTGATTCGTGCTCTTCTTTGTCTAAGGTATCTATTCTATAACTTTACGTTAATCATAACTGAAAGAGTGTGATTAAGCAGAGCAGAACTATCAGGCTAGAAGCATAGGTCAAGCTCAGCTTCAGCTAGATCATTCCTGACAGGTGCTTTTATAACTTGCTCTTCAAAAATACTACCCACAGAGGCTCTCTGCATGGATTGACAGGTAATCCATCTCCGTTCCTCTATCATAAAGGGTCATATTGATGCCTGAATCTACCCTCTGATCCCTCACCAGATCTGCAGCCCTGATGATAGATACTGCATGAAGTAAATCAGGTGAAAGTTTAGATAAAGTGCTATTTCTTTTGCATAAAAAATTTCTCATGTGCAGCTACTATATTATTTCCAATTCCATTCCTTGTACTTTCTAACATCTTGCTAAAGTTCCTCAATCACAGAAAGTCAAGCCTTTCATAAAGCCAGTAGAGCTATGCTTTGGGAACCTTTGCAATACACATGGGAAGGATATCGAACAACAAAACACTTCACAAACACATACACCACCATTATCAAAGGCAAAAGGATAAAGAACTATTTTTAATTCTATCTATCCTGGGCCAAAAGAGATCCTCAAAATCTAAACCCCAAAAAAATCAATGCTCAAAGCATGAGTTTTATTCTTTGGTTGTGGTGTTTTTTTTTTGTTGTTTGTTTTTAATTGGTGAGTAACTTTAACCTGGAGTGAACTGCATTCCTAATAACAATAAACAAAAGAAAAATTTTCTTTACCATTTCATGGCACTGCTGAGATGTTGTCTTTAAAATTTAGCAAAAAGATAATGACCTACGTAGGCAAATATTCACATACAAACAACACAACTTTTTTTACTACTTATGCACCTGCATAAGGTAGGTGCATAGGTCTCTCACCTTTATTACGGAACTAATACGAATAGATTGTTACCTCCCAATAGACGCGATATTCCCCAACGTATAAAACACCGCAAAGAGCGTCAGCCCTTTCTTTGGTATCCAGAACAGACAAGTGCCCTAAAACAGAATATTTAGGAAAGAAGAAAGAAAAAAAAAAAAAAAAAAAAAAAGATTGTTTTATATTCTGCAAAAGAAACACCAAGAGTCATGACATAAAAGATGTTTAGGAAGACTTAAATTCAAACTGCAGAATCAGACACACATGGGGGGAAAAGGAAATTGCATTTATTGGCTTTCTTACTGATGATCCAAGCATTGTATTTAACTGGAACTGAGTCAGGTGTCGCCACAGAGACTCAAAAAAAATCAGCCGGTGTGTAACAAGTTACCAGGGCTCCCAAAACTCTAGTATGGGGTCAGATTTGGCAAGAAGCCCTTACCAAGACAGAGAACAGGCATCCTATCGCAAAGCAAGCAACGAAGCCTTTCACCCTGGTGCCCCAGCCTAACGAAGTCGCATCGATGGCCTAGAAGCACAGAAGGGGGACAAGCGCTTGTTATTATTATTTATTAACGCGTTTTCGCCCCGCGCGAAGCGGCAGCACCGTGGGCCCGGCTCCCCCCGAGCGGCCGCGGCGGCCATCCCGGGCCAGGCGCCAGCCGCCCTTGGGCCGCCATCTCGGGGCGCGGGGGCTCCGGGCCAGGCCTCCCCGAGGCCGGCGGGTGGCGGCGGGGCGCTACCTCGGCCAGCCCGCCCTGGTCGTCCGTGTCCTGGCCGCTCAGCACCCGCTTCAGCTTGTCCATGCCGCCCGGCCCGGCCCGGCTCTTCCCCTCCCTGCTCGGGGACTACGAGCCCCAGCATACAACGCGCCGCCGCGGGCTACCTGCGCTCGGCAGGTACGGCAGGGCGCGGGGCCTGCTGGGGGATGGAGGCCGCGGGACGGCGCCAGGCGGGGCCGAGCGCGGCGCCTCAGGGCCTCCCACTGTTTGCTAACCTGTTGGTACTGGGACACTGCGAAGCTTTTAGACGTAGTACTAGCACAGACACAACTCCCCCCGTTCCAGAAAAGTCTCCTCTTATTTCCACACCTAGCCTGAGTTGGCTGATGACAGGCTAATAAGAATATATAGATCTTCTGATCACACAAAGCTCTGCATCACAACTCCTTATTTTCCTTTATTGTGCCCAGATAAGAACAGAACTATAAAACGACAGGTATATTTTATTTAGCAACACAGGAGAAAGAATATAAACTGTTGTGTGTATGTTGTAACAACGTGCTACAAAACAGCTGGAGAATCACCCCACTCCCTCCCTCCAAAATGATATACCCAAAGTAGTATTTTTCTCTGGCAAATTTGTACAAGAGAGCTTGCAGTACGCCAATGGATAGTGCTGTTTCTTGATAACCTGTGTAGTGTAACAGTGACAAAGAATGTTCCAAGTTTTACTTTGTGGTAACTGACTTTCCAAACATGTTCTTGTGATTTCTCCAATATTTGTGTTTCACTTAAATGCACAGCACCCAAAACAGATGGTTATCACAAATCTATATATTCAGGAGTCAAGCCCATTCAAGACAACTGCAACAGGTCACATATTAGTAAGTATGATGAACAAGATAAAATACATAATAAACTACACAAGCAGAGCACCCTTCCCAAGAGTAGGTATTGATTCTGTGGGCTGCCCTCCAGACTTCAGCCCAGTGGAGATTGTTAGCATCACTGACTAAACCCAAATGATTTCCTTCATGCTAGCACAACACCAGTCACTTCCAGCTCTGATTTTACCGTGTGTTTTTACAAGCCTTTAAGGCATGTAAAGTAGTAAATGTTTACATTAAAAGAAGTGCCATGATTTACTTCCACTAGCCAACCATCTCTTCATCCCGTCCAGTTTGTTGTTCCCTTCCTTTCCATTCTCTCCTCATAGACCTTTACTGCTGGAGGGGTCATAACTAACCTTTTATTACCAAATTAATTTTGATCATTTCCATGCTGCATTCATTTACAAACAGATACGCACTTCATCATTCCTAAAGTCTTTAGAAAACAAGTGCAAGGAGATGAAAAAATAGAATTTAGGACTCACAAATGGGGAATACACAGGACCTAACCCCTACTTCAGGGCAGCCATAAGTTCACTCATGCAGTTTGCCTGATTATTAGTAATTTCTTTCAGAGACTTTTTAAATTTCAGTTCCCTTCGCTCATCTTACACTATGGATCATAAGTTTCTTTTGTAGTAGTCCCTTACAAAAGCAAGGCTAAAGGTCTATTAAGGGGAATTAAAAAACAAACAAAAAAAAAACATTCTAATCAGCAACTTTTTAAAAAAAAAAAATCCTCGTAACACTCAGTGAGGCTTACTCTCATTTTTGCATACAGGGAACTGAGGCACACAAGTAACTTCCCTGTGGTTAGAATAAATCAGTGACACAGGAAAACCTGCTGTTAGCTCCTGCCTTCCAACCGTATGATCAAATGATTAGACCAGGCTGCCTCGAACAGAAGTGAAACAAGGTGGGTTGTTTTATTAAGAATGCAGTCAGTTAAATAGTAGTACAATTGTATAAAAACAACAGTTTCTTTAAATGAGAACCATTTTTCAAAAGACCTGGTTAATAGAAACAAGCCACCCCAAAACTTGGTATTTAAAGACATGCAGTGTAGAATCTGAAGATTTTTAACCAAAATGTACATGTTCTGGTGTCCTGGAGCATTCTTACCTGCCATTGCCTTAAAGCACAAGGCCTGCTTTTCAATACTGCTTTGCTTCTTGCACTTCATTGACTGCAAGAAGCAAACCTACACGTCTAGCTCCCCCAATCTTAGACCAAACCATTCACGTAATTTAGGATTTCCAAAAGCAACAGAATAATTTAAAGTTTAATCCACAAATTACTGATTTAAAACCATAACTGTATATGCGATCACACTTCTATTGATATTACAATTTAAAGAATTTTAAAAATAAACCAAAAAAAATTACATATCTGAAATATAGGCTAGTATCCTTTTAAGGCCATTAAAGCTCCCGTTTCTCAATTTGTAATACCAGCATCCGTTAGGGGTTGAAGATTAAAAAGCCCTCTTTTCCTCAGCCATAAGCCACACTAATTTAGCAAATTGAATATCAGAACAGTATAACCATCATACACGGGCACCATCTGGTATGTCCAACAGAAGGTAAATACAGTACAATGCATTTCCAATACAGCATGACTGTAGCAGCACAGAGACCCCAAGTAATAGTCTCCAGAACTGCCTAGAGAAATCTGGCTGACGTCAAACTATGCTAGTATTTGTGAAGAGACTTACCAGTTTTTGTGTCTGTTAAATCTCCAGCTTGTCTCCTGCTCTGAAGAGAATGTCTTACAAGTAAGGTAATTTTACCTTTATAAAGTGTCAAACAAATACAACTTTTCACTTCTCCTTAAAGCTATTCTCAGATGAAATGAATATTCTGAAGTTAGAAATCTGGATCAAAGGTTCTAAGAAATAACTTGATTGGTTATCAGCTCACAGTAGAGGAAACCAAGCAAAAAGCATAGTTCAGGACTGAAAGCTCATAACATATGCAGAGGAATTTTATTTATTTTTACTGTAGACAATTTTTCAATAAAAATAAAATTAAGCCAATTTTACGTCTCTAGTAGTCTTTTGGCATCTGAGGGAGCAAATAACAGAATCTTCACAGAAGTGTTTGTGTTGGAGAGTCCAGGCAATATCCTGCCTAAGTGGTGAACTGAAGAGAACCTAGACTCTGAATTGTGAGAGTCCTCCAATGCCACTGAAGGCTGTAATTCACCATCAGTCTATCAGATAACTCCAGATACAAGTTTAAAATAAACAAAGATCAAAAAATATTAGCAAAACCTGCTTGAAATGAATCCTGTTTTCTTTTAGGGCTACAGAAAAATTAGCCAAATACTTTATTCCACTAGTAGTGAAACCGTGCCCCTGGTAATGGCTACACAATCACATGATCTCCAGTCGAATTCAAGTCCATATAAAGTCACATTTATTTAGACTTAACACACGTGGTTTCCAGTGATGCTTCTGGGTTAGGCTCCAACTTCTCTGGGAATTCTAGCTTTTCACAGATCGTCTCCTTTATGGGTAGATACTGAGAGATCTCGTTAGGTTCCGTGAACAGGGAAGGTGGTACGTGCTAAGAAGCAAAAATTTTAGACAAAATGAGTGGGGAGGCTAAAAAAAGGGGAAGGGGAATCCCAAAAGCAAACTTTTATGGACAGTTTATCTCTAATTCACCTAATTTAAACACTTGAAGTCAGATATCATTAGAGAAATTTGTGTTACAACTTCAAATACACATACATACAACCTCTTCCTTCATGCATGTATCAGTAGGTTAAAGAAAGGTATTTGATATTTTTAAGCAGCAGATTGTATGACCACAAAAAAGTCAGGGACATTCCAAATCTACAACGTTCATCATTTGAATGTAAGAAACTCTTTGAGAGTCTGTTTTTGGAAGAGACTAAAATGGCCACAACAGACCCCATGTTTAATGTCTTCTAGTCATTGTAACACATTTGCTGGAGTTGTTCAGATTTAGCCATTAATAATTGGTATTTCAACACAGGTCTTAGTTTTACGAAGTCTACTACAGACATTGTTTAGCTTCTTATATGAAATACTAGAACTCACTGGATTTTAGTTTAATATTTGAAGAAATTAATTGGTTTAAGCTAATTTGTATCTTTCTCTGTAGATTCCTCTAGACAACATAGTTTCAACACATACAAGACAATCGACAGAAAAACAGGAGACATTTTTACAGGTGAAGATAAAAAAAAAAAAAAAAGAAGGAAAGTAACATGAGTACCTAAAATCAGATATTGGGTCAAGAATAAAAATCAATTGTGGCACATTTGGAGTTGCAACTATTCTGAGCCACTGATGGAGTTTTATGATGAACTATTAAAGCTATTTGAGAAAAAATGAGTTTGTACCATCAAACAGATTTTATTCCCTAATACTACTTGTGAGCATATAACCAGCCCTGAAATTAAACACCATGGGAAATAGACAACCTGATTTTATGGCTGAACAGTTTTAAGAAATAAAATTTAAAAACTGTTAACTCAAAAGTAGAAAATATAATCCAATATCTTGTAATGTGATCAGTAACTCATCTACAAATGCAAATCTGCCCCGAAATCCCTAAAATAAATGCTACAGAAGTAGGACCTTCCCTCGGTTTAGACTACAAGCCTTTCAAAAGAACAACTTAGGTTGTTTTATGGTCCACACAGTAAATATTATTTCAAAAAGCAGACAGGAAAAAAAAAATAAAAAATTTAATACCTTTAAACTTGATATTTTGCTTTCCCTGGATGTATATTCTCGCAACATGTAAGCCTTGTCAGCCTAATGGGGAAAAAATGCAAAAATTAGTTACAAAATTATCATCTAATATCTGTGCAAAATGAGCACTGCAAACACATTCAATTTAGTAAACATTTGAGTTTGATTGACCACAGATTTTCACCTGGGAGCAGACACATATGTTCAAATTCACAAGTACAGAGTAAGATGTGTAGCTAAATTGACTTTTCCAAAAATTACCTTTTTGCATGCAGGCACACAAAAAAAAAGATTGAATATTCTTCATAATTTTTACTCAGAACACCTACATCTATATGAATAGAGATAGACAGAATAAGCAAACCACAACTGTTATGGTCCGTCTTATTTATGGGATACTTGAACTCAGCACAGAACAGACAGTCCTTTGCAAGATGAAATTTACAGTCATACACTAGACAAGCAAAAAAAAAACATGTAAGAACAATATCACACTATTTACCGTTGTCTATTTTTTGTCTTGTAATGCCTCTCTAATCCACGTCTGTCACATGTATTTAAATAATTACTTCACATGAGCAATAGCCCACTGTGCTCATACAGTACCTATCACTTGGTTGCTGCTTCAGCACCACCATAATAAAATGCACTTGAAAGTTCAGTTCAGGTAACCTCTATGGCCCAAAATATCAGCATTAAATTACAGGAATATCAGAAGGTCTTCTCTGAAAGTAACACTGCAAAGGAGCATCTGTAAAATATTCATGGTGACAAACACGGGTTTACCTCATGATGAAGCCTTGTGTCATTCATCCTGATAAGCACCCCATCAACTCGCAAGAAAAACCTCAGGAGCACAAAAAAGCTGGAAGGCATAACTCTCTGAAAAAATAAATATCTTTGATTCAGCATATTACAAAGCTTTATTTTAGGTATGCACTTATTTACATCAAAAATTTACACAGATAAAAGATAGTATGAGTGAGCTTTCAGTTTAAAGTCACAATTTGGGCTGGTGACACACTGCAGCTATAACTGGACAGTGGGGCAGACTGTTTCAAAGGAGTCTTAGGATGCAGAAAGATAGAAAAGATTGTTGCCTAGAACAACTGACAGAAAGATTTCAAAATTTTCAATAAGACTGCATTTTTCAGAGCAAGAATAAAGAACTTTTCATTTTAAACTTCAAATCCCAGAAGAACCAACATGCAAAAAGTGACTACATTGTGCATACATTAGCTAGCTAGGTCACCAAGCCTCTTTTATCCACCTCTCTGTACTCACTATTTTTACACTCAAACTTGACACTCCATGATCGTGAAGTTCATCTTCAAACAGAAGTACTTCTTCAAAAAACATAATTTGCTCTCTGGCTTTCAATTTCTCTGTATTTATGTGTTCTGTTGTAGGAACAACCTAAAGAAAATGATTAAGAACAGTTAGTATATGTAGTTCGGTGGCAAGTTAGTAAGTTTATCCTGATCTTAAGAATCCTCCAGTTCCCAGTTTTCTGAAGGACAAAGTTTTTGTATGTATTAAGCTCAGTGCTACGAAAGTCAAATAGTTAAAGTTACAATTAAAACTAAAAAGTTTCCAAGAGGAAACACTGATCAAAGCAAAAACCAAGAATGGAAAGTTCTGAATAAACTGTCCTCAGGGTACAGGTTTTGTAGGTTACAGTTGTAAACAATTCTGTTTACATTCTATATTTCAAAGCATTAAAAGATGCCTCATGTTTAACGTACAATGAGAAATTCTGGGTTATAAACAGTTTTCCATGCACTTGACATTTCTAGCCAACCACTAACCCTGAACAGTATTCCAAAAATAAAGCCCTTCCACAGAAATCAAGTACCTGTATTTCCCCCCCCCACACATCTTGTGCTCCCTGTATATATTAATATTCTTTGGTTGCCTAAAGGCTATGGGCCAACAAGACAGTTTATTTTATGCTGTACTTTTAATTCCAGAGTAACTCAAGTGATCTGTAACCAACACAATCCTAGAGAATTAATATAGACTGCCTGGGAACTTCAGTCTAATTTTGAAGTAAATAAAGACAAAGGGGGGGGAGGAGGGAACTGTCAGTTTAAATATGAGGAGTTCCTGTTGCAGAAAACAGAAGGCAATGAAAGCAGACAGATCAAGTTATCTGCTTTCACAAAATGGCAAGCAACACAGTAATAAGCACTATAGGCTCAGGGGACATCTTACTGCTCCCTACAACTACCTGAAAAGAAGGTGTGGGGAGCTGGGTGTCAGCTTCTTCTTGCAGATAACTAGTGATAGGACTAGAGGGAAAGGCCTCAAGTAGCACCAGGGGAGGTTCAGGTTGGAAATTAGGAGACATTTCTTCTCAGAGTGGTTAGGCATTGGAACGGGTTGCCCTGTGAGGTGGTGCAGTCACCATCTCTGGGGATGTTTAAGAAAAAGTTGGACCTGGTGCTTAGGGATATGGTCTAGTGGGTGATATTGGTGGTAGGGGGATGGTTGGACCAGATGATCTTGGAGGGCTTTTCCAACCATAATGATTCTGTGATACCAGAGAATTATGCAGCTGATACTTCTGTTGTGTGTGAGGAGCTCAGGGCCATCCAGCAAGCACTGAAGATGCTCACGTGCTTTACTCTCCCAGTAAATCATCACTAAAGGACACAAATGTTCCTACTTAAATGATCCTAACATGCTTAAAAACAAACAAAAAGACACCAAAATGAAAGTTACTAAAGTAAGGCATGATTTGATTAACAGAAAATGATGAGACATGAAAAGCCCGAACTATACTTTGAAGTCAGAAACAAAGAACCATGTAAAATGTTAAAGAAGCCTACTGACAGCTTCAGAAAAGTGTTTTGTGTTGGACTGAAACAATAAGTAATCAGCATTTAACAAGAAAAAAATGCTCACCTTTAACGTTGCAGTATCTCCCAGCAATGTTCCTTTGTAGTCAGTTGTGTAAGTCCAGTCATACGGCTTGACTACTTCCTTAGTGTGCTCAGTCTCACTCCTCAAGAAGTGAAAAAGAATATAGCGTATTTTATAAAAATTATTAAAAACCTTACAACCTCACATAAGATTATGTATTATGATCCCCACACTTCAGTCCTAACTCCTCAAGAAAAACAGCAGTATTGTCTGTACTGGACTGATGATGTCAAGACTTAACCATCCAGTATTGCTTCTTTCACAGCATCTGTGTTTTCATTGTGAATTAGAAAACCCTTACCTGAATTCCTGGGCTAATACTATCTTAATCTTATGAGACAAAATAAAGGTTTTTAGTTTGGTGTGAACTCTAATTTTTTCAACAGTAGTCATTTGTACTTTGAGCAGGCACAATATAATATGCTGACAACACACAGAAATGACTAACACTGCTATTTGCCTTAGTTTTTATGACAGCTTTGATTTCTTTCCTTGACTTATTCCTAAGTGCTCTACCACTAATTTGGTAAATACTAAGCAGTACAATTAGTTCTCATGCATGGTAATTGTCCTGCTATATTCCTAAGGCTAAGATGTTAGACACGTACAGTGTTTTGCACTTTGATACACCAAAAGACACAATCTTGTAATCCTTGAGGACCTACAAGTTTAAATAAACAGAAACAGAACTAAGCCATGTTAAACACATAGTTTACTTTAAGAAAGCCAGGAAGCAAAGGAAAAATATAGCTGACCCCGTGTAGCAGATAGCATGATCATGGCAAAGAAAAGCTAGGTGACTTCTGTCATCAAGCACTATATCAATGGCAAAACTAAATACACTGAGGTCTTCAGGAGCCCAGTCTGTGACTTTAACTACCTTACGACAGTTTCACATACAACACAATAGTACTTGCCCACTGGTGATAAAATACTGTACCTGCTCTCTTGCCACTCCTCTGCACAAGCCACTTTGATCATACCTTGACAATTATTGACACATTTTAAAGCATCTGTTGCATTGAACTCAATTCCAAAACCACGATCATGCTGTATTCTTAGGACATTGTCTCCAAACATCATCTCTGGCAGGGAAGGCATGTGTAATTCTTCAGCCAATCTGCATAGAAAAATATAAGTCCGATAAAGTGAGATCAGTCAGCTATAGTTCAGTGAAAGCAATCTGTTGTGGAGTACATATTCTCTAGACCGAGTACTTTGCATGACACCATCAGTATATTTTTACAAAATTTTGTTATTTTCCCTGACTGGAACTGCTGAATCATTGATCTGAAGCGATTTTTCCACCTTAAGATTCTTTCTAAAGCTTTCCTTCTCCATCAGGCTAATACAAAAGCCTCATACAGAGGGAATCAAAAAATATCCAACAAGCATGAAGTAGCAGATTTCAACCTGTTGCAGACAAACCCCTGGATGGTCCATGAACTGTTTTTGCAGGTGGCCTAAGAGAGGTTTTATGAAAGAGCACTTACTGTCAGCAAGTTTAAATTCACTATGCTGTGGTCCATACTGTCATCTTTGGAAACTTACAAAAAAAAGAGGTTGAAAACAACCCTGGCAGAGTACATTGAAAGTCAAATGCAGAAGACATTTCTGTGCCCTACTACTTTCCCAAGCTTGCAGAGGACATGTACTGGTATTTGTAATCTCTAAGCATGAAAGCCACAGACCTATACTGCATGAACTGAACGAGCATAATCCCTGCAGAAAATCTGAAGCTATCCTACCTCACTTTTTGTTTTATATCCATTTTTATACATATATTATATAAAAATAAATACATACACATTGAGCTTTATACACACACTGAGCTTATTTAGCAAAAGACTTCATATACTTCTACAATTTTCTCACTACCACTAAGTGCTTTATTTGTCAAGATTAAAGAGAACAAATATGGCATCTGAAGAGAAGAAAACTCTAGGAAATACAACTAATTGGGGAATATACAACATGGGGAGAAAAAAAAAAGCATCCTGCTCACAACTTTTGTATTGCTAATAATGCATTCCTGAACAAAAGTGGTTATTTCTATAATCCTGCAAATGAAAGAACATTATTTACTGCTCTCTGTTCTTACTCTTATTATATTGGTGTCTTCTCCCACATGCTTGTTGATAGGACAAGGGGAATGGGCTAAAGTTGTGCCAGGGGAGCTTTAGGTTGGATATTAGGAAGAACTGAAAGGGTTGTTAAGCATTGGAATGGGCTGCCCAGGGAAGTGGTTGAGCCTCCATCCCTGGAGGTCTTTAAAAGACATTTAGATGTAGAGCTTAGTGATACGGTTTAGTGGAAGACTGGCTAGAGTTAGGTCAGAGGTTGGACTGGGTGATCTTGGAGGTCTCTTCCAACCTAAGCGATTCTGTGATTATGCTAACCAAATGGAAACATAGCAAATTTGTAGACCTTGAAAGTATGATCCTATGCTTTTCCCAGAGAAGGTGGCACTTTTCCATTTTGAGTGCCCCTCAATCTGCAAAGACCAACCCCAGGACAGGAAGAAGTTGTGTAGCTATGGCTCTTTTAATCCTTCACATCTGCAGAGGTTGCCAAGGGACCTTTGTGATTTCTGCTTGACAGAAGTAACATTTCTACAGGTAATAATGATGTTCTCCAAGCAATAAAGAAGGCAAAATGCCAAAATAAATGCATTATAAAAAGACGCTGACTAAAAGCACTTGCAGCTAGATAGTTTTTGACCCATCAAATTTGAAATGGAGAAATTGTTTTGGGTATCTCGTGTTAGGAACTAACCCCTGCACACAAACAGCTCATTCTGGATTTTATTTCCCCACTCTGCAGAATCCTCTCCTTTCTTTCAAGCTTGAACTGTACCCCTTGAACCTTTATTTTTCTGCCTTTTTCAACACATTCTGAAAATCTTTGCATCCCTGAAAAGGGATAAAGGTACTTTTTGAAAGTTACAGAGATAACGGTTGATTTTAAAACAGCTACAGTTAAAGAAAGAAACTGAATAGAACAGAAGATGAATGCAGCAGATAATTTGGCTTCTAGACTCTCTTGTTTACAGATAATGAAAAGAATTAACATCCTCCTGAGCTTAAGAATAAAGATCTTCATTTTTAAGGGTAACATCTTGCCCCAAAAGTCTTCACAAACTTGCCAGAAAAATGGGGTACTGTAATAAAAGGCCTTCTGCTGCAGAACACAGGCACAGTTTAGCTGAATGTTGAATCCTCTTTATATAGGAAGAAGTGAAACACAGGATTCAAATCTTTTTTTACCTGTAACTGCAAAAACTACAGCACAATTAGTTAAAAGTATTTAGTGAGAATAGATGGAAGAACATATCATTTTACACGTTTTGACACAGATATAAAAATAAAAAATATATTATGATGGTGTCATAATATATAAAGTTTACGTAGCTTAATATAATGTAGAAACAAAGTGTAAAACTCCATACCAGTGAACTTCAGCAAACAAATTTTCCTTGGAAAAACTGAAAGCAACCTGAATAGTTACCTTTAAAAAGAGTAACAAGATTTCTGTATATTAGATCCAGAAACTGAAATCAGTATCTGTCAAAGTCAGCTGCCACTAAAGTCAATTTAGCACTCAATAGCTGAACTGTTCAGTTCCACATTAGCAAATCTGACTTAAGTACTTGATGCTGACACAGCAGCATTTTCTGCAGCAGTTGAATGGAAATTGCTGGTAGAAGTAAGGAGCAGACATCAATTTTTAATGAACTACGCTGAAATAGGCATTACCGTAAGATGGTTTAGGAGTCTGGTGATCGCATTTAAAGGCATCTTAACGTCCCTTAAAAGGTAATTAAGAAAAGCAAGCTTCTAGTCAGGGGGCTTCAGGTCCAGGCCTCCCAAACCGTTACGCATCGTTAAAAACAACACCTGCAACCCCAACCACCCCGGTTTCCCCCGCCAGAGCATCCTCCTAGGAGAGAAAACCGAGCAAGACGACGACCAAGCGAGGCTCCGGCGCGGGCAGGGCCTCCCCCCAACACCCCCAGAGAAGGCCCATGCTGCCGGGGCCCGCCTCACCTCTCGGCCTGCGCCGACTTCATGATGTGCGTGCGGGCGGCGCTCAGCCGCCACGGCCCGAAGGTGAAGTCGCGCCGGCTGCTCTGGAAAACGGGGTGCATGGCGCAGCCGCCGGGAAGGGGCCGCCAGGGGCGAGGCGAGGCGAGGCGATGTGGGGCGGCTCTGCCCGGCTCCCTGCCGCAGCCCTAACGGCAGCAACGGCGCCGCCACAACCGCCGCAACCGCCTGCCCCTTCCGGCAGCGGCTGGGGGCGGCGCCCGAGCTCGCCTCAGCCCCGCGGCGCCCTCCCGCCCCGCCCGGTTGTCGCCTCGGGGTGTTTCGTGGACCCGCCGTGTCCGTATGGACACGGGGGTGAAGGCATCCCGCGCTGGTTGGTTGTGCTCTGGAGTGTTGTCTAAAGGGGATCTTCAAAAAGCGTCAGAATTAAAGGCAGAATTCCTGTAGAAAGCCCTTGGTACCGCTGGCTGTGAAGGGGGTAAAACCCTTCCGGGATGCACGAAGAGGGGGGCAGTCCCGCTTTTCTGCATCGCTGGGGAAGGCTGGCATTAGGGATGCACAAGCACAGACCTAGGCTGTCCTTTGCACCTCCAAGTATACCTCTTTGCTTCTTAGGAAAAACACCCCTTGCAAGACACCTTTTGTATTACTTTTAATAGTTTCCGGGGAGGCTAGAAGGTTAACAATTGAGATGTGCCCCTCTCTACATGCCTGACTTGTCCCACATGCTTGGGTGAGTGATTTCTCCTGCTATGGAAAATGGATTCCTGGGTTTAAGCCAAGCCTCTGAGCCTTGAACAGGGCTCTGAGGTGCCACAGTGGTGGGACGCACAACTCTGTCCCCCCTGGAGCTGAGAAGTCCTGGGGCTTACCAAGGATGATAAACCAAGCAGAGCCAGGCTGTGACTACAGGAATCCTAGAACCATTAGGGTTGGAAAAGCCCTCCAAGATCATCTGGTCCAACCATCCTCTTACCACCAATGTCACCCACTAAGCCATGACCCTCAGCACCAGGTCCAACCTTTCCTTGAACACCCCCAGGGACGGTGACTCCAAGACCTCTCAGGGCAACCCGTTCCAATGCCTGACTGCTCTTTCTGAGCAGAAATGTATCCTCATTTCCAACCTGAACCTCCCCTGGCACAACTTGAGGCTATTCCCTCTAGTTCTATCACTGGTTACCTGTGAGAAGAAGCTGACCCCCAGCTCCCCACACCTTCTTTTCAGGCAGTTGCAGAGAGCAGTAAGGTCTCCCCTGAGCCTCTTCTTCTCCAGACCAGACCCCAGTTCCCTCAGCCGCTCCTCACAGACAGGACTTGTGCTCCAGGCCCCTCACCAGTTTCGTAGCCCTGCTCTGGACATGCTACAGGACTATGATGTAGCGAGGGGCCCAAAACTGAACACAGCACTCGAGGTGCAGCCTCACCAGAGCCGAGAACAGGGGGACGATCACCTCCCTGCTGGCCACACAATCCCTGAGAGGAGCACGGCAAGCAGCGCCGGCGGAGCCGCAGCGACCCCCTCCCCTGAGCAGGGCGGGGGCTGTCGGAGGGAAAATGGAGGGAGGCGGCGGTGGGTGGGGAGAGGGAGGGAGAGGGGGCGAGCGCGGCGGGGCGGGGCGGGGGCATGGCGGGGGGAGGCCGGGCGCCGCTCCGCGGGCGGCTGCGGGGGGTCCGGGCCGCCCTCAGCCGCCAGCTCCCGCCCTGGCGAAGACGGCGGCGGGTGAGTGCGGGACGGGGCAGGGCGGGGGGCGCCGGGCCCCGCTCTCCGCCGAAGGGGCGGGCGGGGACGGTGCGGGGCTGCCCGAGGCGAGGCGAGGGATGCCCGGGGGAAGCCGGCCCCCGCCGGGCCCCCGGCCTTTGTTCGCTGCCGGAGGGAGCGCGGGGGCAAAATGGAGGCGCTCCCCGAGCCCTCGGGCCGCCCCCCTCAGCCGGTCGCCGCTGGGTGCCCGTCGGGTTTTCTGGGCGCTTTCTCCTCCTCCTCCTCCTCCTCGTCCCGGTGAGGCGGGACCGGGCGCAGCCCTGAGGGGATGGGGCGGCCGGCGGGCACCCGCGGAGGGAAACTTGAGGGGAAGAGCCAAAGAGCTAAGCTGCGTTTTACAAAATACGGCCCGATAATGCCTTCACTTAGGCTCTAATCTAGTTAAAAATCAAGGAAGAGTTGGCTTGGCAGCCTGACACTGCTGCCGAGGGGCCCAGCAGCCTCACGGGTGGAGGGGCGCTGGGTGTGCCGGCCGGTTGGGAGCAGCGGGTGGGCACGGCCACCGCTGAGGTAACTCTCTTCAGTCCCGGATTTCCAAACATCAACTTTGCATTGAAAAGTTGGAACCAAACTCTTTGTCGTCTTCAAACCCTGAGATGGGACAAAATGAGGTTGCGAGTCAGTGGGGTGGGTGCTGAGCACTGAGAAATCGCATTTTAAGGGTTCTCAAACGTTATTATAGGGTGGACCACAGCTTAATGCAAAGTGTCTATTGAACCTGCTGTACTGAAGGCTACTTCACCCTCATCCTTCAATACTGGTGATAAAATTGAATTGCTGATGTAGCTAAGATGATTGTGAACATGGAGAAGTGAGATTTGGAGAGTAGTGCAATGATCCCTGAGTCTTTGAATGTTACTTGGCAACTGTTAACAAAGTCAGCAGGGTATGACTAGCCAGGCATCCACAGACCAGCAACAAATGCTGCATAGGCAGAATACTGGGTAAAAATAGGGATAAACAGGCAGAATTTAAAAAAAAAAAAAAAAGGGGGAGGGGGGATGGAATGTTTAAAAAAAAGTGTATTTTAAATAAGAGAAACAAAGACTAATAGTTACATTATTATTGTTTCTTCATGGCCTAGATGAAGGGACTGTGAGATGTACAGCTCATAAGTATGGCTTAGAAACAAATAAGATACCTAGAAAAATTGTAAATAAAATGTATTAATTTAGTTTCCTTTCCCTCCCTTTTTTTGTCTTTCAGATAGTTTCTTCACTTTTCTAGGCGTGGCTCTGTCATTGACTTCTAGTGTACCTGTAGGCAATCTCCTGTCCCTTCACTTTCCCATCTAAAATGGTTTCCTGCATCCCACAGGTAAAGTTTAATTAATGCAGACAAATGGTCTCTCCTCCTTGGAGAGGGTGTGAGGAAATCTTGCCTGAATGTTTCTGAGTGGTGGTGTTCTACTTCTAGCTGCTCAGCATGTCTTGGCTGCTCCTGCTCTGTGCGCTCTGACCATGAGCAGCAATTCCTCCCTCAGCAATGCGAATGGCCTGAGGAACCTCACCACGCAGGAGGACGGCGCAGTCAGAGTCACTGAGTCCATTGCTATAATCGTCATTGCTATTTTCATCTGTTTGGGCAACCTTGTGATTGTTGTCACCCTCTATCGGAAGTCTTACCTTCTCACATTGAGCAACAAGTTTGTGTTCAGTCTGACACTCTCCAACTTTCTGCTCTCCGTACTGGTGCTACCTTTTGTTGTCACCAGCTCCATCAGGCGGGAATGGATCTTTGGAGTCGTTTGGTGCAATTTCTCAGCCCTGCTCTACATGCTGATCAGCTCAGCCAGCATGCTTACTCTTGGACTCATAGCTATAGATCGGTAAGCAGCTTTTTATAATGAATGATAACTGATTGCCTAGTCATGCGACAGGGTGTCTTGTTGGCTGTTCATAGAGTGGAGAAGCAATGCACTGGATCACACTGAGTGCTGTTGCAATGTCATTTTCCTTCAGCCTCCTGTGAAATTTTGACAGAGAGAACAGAAGACAGTGTTGTCATGATGATATAAACTGACAATACATTTAGATTTTTTTTATGTTAATGATGCTGTAATAATGTATTACCTGAGAAACAAGAAGTAATGGTTTAAAATTCCATATTATACTCTACACATATAGGGACAGATTTAATAGATATATTTGTGCCTTCAGCTGAGTTTTACAATCTTGTCTGCAAAGATCTATATTCTTATATGCAATTATTCTTAAAAGAGTCCCTAAGGCTTGAGGTTTGGAGAAAAGAGCTTGTTCTATAAGTAGAACTATATATCAACATAATTAAAATATGCTCTTTTTTACTGTACATCTATTGTGCTCCTGTTGACTTTTTTTTTTTTTTGTGTCCTCCAGGTACTATGCTGTCCTGTACCCTATGGTTTACCCAATGAAGATTACAGGCAACAGAGCAGTGGTAGCTCTTGTGTATGTGTGGCTACACTCCCTTATTGGCTGCCTCCCTCCTCTCTTTGGCTGGTCATCTTTGGAATTTGACCAGTTCAAGTGGATGTGTGTGGCCGCCTGGCACAAAGAGGCTGGTTACACTGCCTTTTGGCAGATCTGGTGCGCATTGCTGCCTTTCGTGATCATGATGATCTGCTATGGGTTCATATTCCGTGTGGCTAGGATTAAAGCCCGCAAAATCCACTGTGGTAGTGTTGTCATTGTGGAGGAGGACTCCCAGAGGAACGGGAGGAAGAACTCCAGCACCTCCACGTCCTCCTCGGGCAGCCGAAGGAACGCTTTCCAAGGGGTTGTGTACTCTGCGAACCAGTGCAAAGCCTTCATTACCATCTTGGTAGTCATCGGCGCTTTTGTTATCACATGGGGGCCTTACATGGTAGTAATTACATCGGAGGCCCTTTGGGGAAAAAACAGTATTTCCCCTGCCTTGGAAACGTTAGCTACGTGGTTGTCCTTTTCCAGTGCCATTTGCCACCCCTTAATTTACGGACTGTGGAACAAAACAGTGCGCAAGGAACTTCTAGGAATGTGCTTTGGGGATCGGTATTATCGCGAGTCCTTTGTTCAGCGGCATAGGACTTCGAGGTTATTCAGTATTTCCAATAGGATCACAGGTAAGACACATAGCTGCAAAAGGTACTCTCTTAATACCATTAAGAGCAATGTTGGTGTGTGTTTGGCATGTTTCAGAGCTCTGTAAAAAGTGGGATGTTTCTGGAGGCTTCAGCAGTCTTGTTTGGTTTATTGCAGACACTTGGAAGAAGAATGTTTTTTTGTGGGAGTTAACCTCTTTCTCCTACTCTAGTAAAATTTTTCCTTCTAGAGAAGACACAGTGATGAGGTTGATAAAAAATTATTTTTTTTCTCTGAAACTGTTTTCACATACCTGCCATTTCACTCTATCTAGATTTGAGCACTACAAGCAGTGCATTTTGCAACACATAAAGCACACTAGCTTTATGCTGCAAGTCTTTGAGATTCACTAAAGTTACTAAATCTGTAAATTCAGGTTTTAGTTTTAGTGGTTGTGAAGAAAAGATCATAAACAGTGTTAAACTACATAAAGTACTAAAACTATTTGATGTGTCCCTAAGTTGCAGGCTGAAGACTCCAGATGCTCAGAGCTTCTTTTTTTTAGGTAGTAATACAGTGAAATTCTGATTTTTTGATCCTACTTAGAATCTTCCAAAACCAGGAAATCTTTATGGTGTTCCTTGGGGCATTTTGTGCAGAGCTGGGAACTGAAGTTATGTAATTGGGAACAAAGATCTGAAACGTAGAAGGAAAGGGAGAGCAGCAAGACCTCTGTTTCTGCAACCTAGAATCACAAGGAGAGACTCCCATTAAATGAAGGAGTTGTGCAGCTGCAGCCACATCACAAGTTGCGAGAGTGCAATAGATCTCTTAACACTCCTCCCTTCCATATATCTGTGTAGAGGAGGTGCTGTGGATGAATTCATTGGCAACTGGAATGGGAGGGAAATGACAGATCTTTTTCCAAGCGATAAGAAACTGATAGCTTCAAATTTGCTAGGTGTACCAGCTAGAGGCTGGTAGAAAAAAAATAATCTTCCTGCAGGATCCAAATACAGCATCTGTGTAAGAATCCTGGATTTTTCTCCCTTCTTGAGGAGTTGAGAGAAGCTGGGTGTCTCAGTGCCCCGGCCTTGCAGGTAAACTTCCTGCCATGCTAATGGCCCGTTGCAACTGCTGGTGGCTACCAGGTTGTTTTCTGGCTAGAATGATTCTGACAAATGGCCCCATCTCTCTCTGTGTACGCTCTGTGTTTAGCCTGGCGTGCTGATAAAACGGGCAATTGCAAAGAGAGTGTGAGGGGGAGAGATGGTTCAGGTAGAAAGGAAACTTGCCATGTGGAACGACTCCAAGGATATGTGAAAGCTGCTGACTTTACTTCTAAGATGAGAGGTCCAGGTGCTGTGCACTCTGGATGAGCAGGGTAAGATTTATGTGTTTGTGTGGAATAAAGTAAAGTTGGTATTACAGGAAGTTGTATTACTGGAGGAAATTTTTACTTTTATAGACCCCTTAACCATCTGTTGTGTAATGAGAATGAATCTTTTGCAGATTTGGGGCTGTCCCCTCATCTTACTGCCCTCATGGCAGGTGGACGGCCATTAGGAAACAGCAGTAGCACAGGAGACACAGGTTTCAGCTGTTCACAGGATTCAGGTAACTAAAAAATCTCTTGCTCTTTTCTTGGGCAGAAGTTTGCACTTGTAACTTGGCAGAACTCTCTGGGACAGTCTCTTTGCATACTCGGATGACTCTTGGTGGATGGATAACATGAAGCATCTGTTCCAGCTGTCACAACAAAACTGCTGCAGTTCTTTTCCTCCCTTGCTCTCAGTGTATGTATTCACAAAATACTGTTTACTCTAAGGAATAATGACCCTCACTTGGTAATGCTTCTAGGGAACAGGAAACACTGCTCATGCTTTTCTCCTTCAGTCTCTATCGTTCTTCAGGGTCTTTCCCTGTATCCACAACGAACAGAGCAACAAAGTGCCATGGAGAATGCTTCTCTGTTTCCTAGTTTGCAATAGGCCTTGTCACAATTCATCCTGCAATCAAAACATGGCCACTTAAGATGGTTTCAGCTTGGAGTTGCGTCACTACTTAACATCTCAACTGAAGATGGTTTACAAAAACGGGAAAAAGTGCTCAGGCAGTAATTTTCTATTCAGAGCTGTAGCTAGATTTTTCTGGTGGTTATTTCAGCTACCACCCCGTAACTGCACTGTAGTTATTTTAAGGAGTATTTCTGCTCTATATTTCTCACTTCCCTGGGGAGCCACTGGAACAGGCTCCCCAGGGAAGTGGTCACTGCACCGAGCCTGTCTGAATTTAAGAAGAGATTGGACTGTGCACTTAGGCACATGGTCTGAACTTTTGGGTAGACCTGTGCGGTGTCAAGAGTTGGACTTGATGATCCTTAAGGGTCCCTTCCAACTCAGGAGATTCTATGATTCTATGATTCTATGATATACACCAGAGGGTGATCTAACATTTACTTGGTATCAGTGGTTTGTTTCTTACATTTCTAAAGGAAGTGTAAGGAGCTGGGATTTATTCTGGTAGTGGTTTTATGCTGGTAGCTCTATGCCTACTGTGGGTATTCTGCAGCCATATATTATAAATGAGAGTAACATTGTATGAAACCTGCCTCATTTGAGAATATGGTACGTTATCATCTTTTGAGGAATGATATCAAGCAGTTTAAACAAACCAACCAAATTCATATCTAGTACCATTAGAAGTGCAGCAGTTGGTTATGGAGGGGATACAGTACATCTGGGAGTGGATGCATAGTTCTCCACTGTGAAATTGGATGCCTTTACTAGGAAGAAGTAAAGAGCAGAACGAAGTCTTAGTTCATCTTCAGTGCTACCCGCTGCAGTAAATGATCCTGTTGCCTGCAGTGCAGTGCCTGTACCTACCCTACCATGGTAGATGGAGGCTGGACTTTTCACAGTGTAAAAAACAAACAAACAAAAAAACAGGTGAAGCTGTGAGAGATTAAAAAAAAAAAATACAAGCAGTGCCAGCTGTATACAAAACAGTGAAGTGGGAGATCTGAGTCCTGATATCTAGAAATGCTGCCTCAGATCAGTTATTCCAAAGGACAGATCTACCACATAAGAGGCTGGTCTCTTCACTAGCTTCATCTGAAAAAACACAGTGAACCAGCACACTCAAAAAAAAAATGTGCTAAAATTCTGTTTCACAGAAGAAATTATTTCTTTCTTGCTAGCACTACCTTTCCATTATACACTGTATTTCTGAGGAGGATTCTGTATCTTTCGAGATCAATAAGTCAACTATTTTCAGTAGACACAGCCTCAAACCCCAGCTGATCCACAGAACAACACAGCAAGTTGGTAGCTTACTTTGTGCTGTGTCTTAGGTCAGCAGCTCATTCTCCTGTGTACTGAAGGGAGGCGCATGGCAGAGCATGCAAGTTTAACTGAAAGAAAAAATTATCGCTTTGCTGACAATTCATTGTTATATAGCAAAGACTAGACCTATTGAGCAGCATGTTGTTCTAGAGGTACGTTCCCACTGATGTCTTTCTCTCACTTCCTGTAAAATTGGCATTGGAACACCTCTTCATTACAAAAAGAATAAATTTGGGAATTAAAAGCATTGAGGTGGATGAGGAGGGATGTGAAGTCGCCATCTGGAGGAGTTAGGAAACCTGTGAAGGCTCTTTGTCCACGGCTTGTTGCTGTGTGACAGGAGTAAGTGGACTGAAAGTAAAGTTTTAAAGATAGAGCCAGGTGAAGCTGTGCCTTGCGACAGTGGTGACTCTGAGGGCTGCTCCCTCAGCATAGTCCTAGCATCTCCCCGAAATACTTGCTTTGCCTCTCCCCTATACAGCAGAGACAGCAGCATTGCTGGTTACAGGGCTAGGTTGCAGTTGTGTGAAACCATTGCAGAGTTGTCACGGTGAATTTCCTTGTCCTCATACACTCTGTTTTATATTGGAGAGGTGCAAAGCGAATCCTGGGAGGTGAAAAAAAAAAAAACAAACTCATAAGCTGAAAAACTGACTCATCAGACAAAAATTATTCCCAGACAGCAAGCTTTTTTTTCCTATTAAAATACACTTAATGAAAATCAAAATATGTTGTCAGAGACAAAGTAAATTGTACAGAAAAATTCTCCAGTTCAGATTTCCATTTGTCTGATTACAAGCATGACATTTGGCAGCTCTGGTTGTCTGCTTCTCAAGTGGCCATTGTTAGCCTCCGTCTTGATTAGGAGATGTGGAAGTTGCCCTCAACTTCACCCTTTATTTACTGAAGGTAAGGTTTCACCTTTGCCTGATGTCCTATTGATGTTATAATCTCTGTAGTTGAGCATTTTGGAGCTGCTTGAGGTTTTAGATTGCTAATGAGAAAATATTTCCAAAGCCTTTCAATGAAAACTCTGATCTCGTTTTTTGTTTTTGTTTTTTTGATCTTCATCTTCATCTTTGCAGTATTTAATTGAAACTGAAATTTACCCACAAAAGCTGTGTTTAGATATCTTTTTAAGGGACTGCTGTAGACTGAAAAGTTTTTGCCACCGCTTCAATTTGGCTCATCTTTTCACATGACTTTGTTATTGCATGCTGGTGTTGCTCTGTATTGCCTGAGAATTCTTGCTTTGTTTCAGGAACAGAGGCAATGCTTCTTGAAGACTATAGCTCAGATGGCCCTTCTGTCCCACACTGTGTCTGTCCTCCTCGAAGGAGGAGTTCAGTGACATTTGAAGATGAAGTTGAGCAAATTAAAGGTGGGCTTAGGGGTAAGTTCTCCCCCCTTTCTCTTTTCTTTCTCTTTACTGAGAATATTTATCAGTAGATAGAGGTGAAAATAGATGAACCATTTACAGTTTTCTTTTCCAGTTAGCTCACTTGTTTGTTCTGTGCTAGCATAGTGTTAGTGTGATGATCTGTAAATATGTCATGGTTAGTTTAATTTCAGCTGATGGTTATGAGAATATGGACTATAAGACGTGATAATTGGTGTCTGTATTTACTAAATAATGACTGTGGACAGAACAAAAATGAACAGAATGCCTCCAAGTATCAAGTAATAATTAAGCTTGGCTGATTTTTATTTTTCTGAAATAATAAGGTTTCCTATGGAATTTTCTCTTCAAACATCTCAGCAAAATTTATTTTTCCCTCTTACAAGGGGGCAGACATCTAATTTTTATTTTTTTTGTGTGCAGTTCAGTGAAGAAGGGAGGTGTTAGTGCAAAAGTTCTTTGTGGGTTTAGCAAATTTTAATTGTATTTCTGAGGGTTTTCAAAGTGACTGAAGCTTTTGATTCCAGCAGCCTCATTTAAAAAGTGCATTTAGAATGAACACCTGTGTCTTTGACCTCTTCTGGTGTGCAAAACTCTAGCTTCTCCCCTGGAAGTGGAACTGAGTTCCACAGTGTGGGCTGGAACAAATTTAAGCCTAAGGACAGTAGACTGCTGATTTTTTTTTTTTAATTTTTTTTTTAACTACATGGAAGAAGCTCTTGGAATTTGGGGATTGTAAATCCATAAACACAAAATCTGATGTTTGTCAGTTTTAAAACGTTGTAAAATTGTTCTTAGGCTCCACTGTTGGTGTCAGTGAAGTATGAGATCTTATTCCAAATGCAGTGGGAATGCCTGGAAGGTTTTAAGTCCAGTTTACAGCAGAGGAAGTACAAATTGAGAGTGAGAGTTCTGGTCCTGTCTTCTGAATGAATTCTTGCCTGATGCCAGGCAAATATCATCGTCCCTAATCCTGTAGTCTAGTAGGTAGAAACTGGGCTGTCAACTTGAGTTGGGTATAAATTCGGACTAATAAACTCCTGTGTGCATAGACTGAGAAAATCATTCAACATACACTTAATTACGTTAAACATCATGTATGGTTAACATATAATGTTAAACATGTATGTAGGGATTTTGCTCCATCAGATCTCATTTGTTTTCACTTGAATTGGAGGTAGTCTTCTTCTTAACCTGTGGTCACTCTGAAGCTTTGTGATTGTAGAATGATTTGGGAATCCTGGTACTTCTTGGTAGATGTGCTGTGTAGGGTCATTACTTTACAAAAGGCATGGTCATAACTTTTCAAAATGATCAGTATTCAAGCATTTGCACAGCCATGTTGTTAGACTGCTAATGTTCTGATACACTGCTGATTGTTTCTTCTTGTCTTTCAGAAGCTGCAAAGAATTCTGTTCTTCACGTAAAAGCTGAAGTCCATAAATCTCTGGACAGTTACGCATCCAGTTTAGCCAGGGCTATTGAAGCTGATGTGAAAATCAGCTTGTTTGGGGAAGGTGCTTTACCAGGAGCTCTGTTCCCTGTGCGGACTCTGCCAGGAAGCAGCATGAACGCACGGCGTGGTATCAGGCCTCATGCTAGCCAAAGACTTCAACTGCAGAGCATCGATGAAGGGAATATTTGACAGGAGGACTAGAGGAAAAAAAAATGGAACAAAACCACTAAGCGGGACCTACTCTGTCTATTACTGTTTTAATGGAAACAGGATACCTTGTTGTTTTCAGTGTTTTTTCAACACTTGAAAGCCAGTTGAATTCTGGTACTTGCATCAGCATTTCACAGCAGTGTTTGCTTACTGTTTAGGGTGCTATTGACTCTTTTGTGCCGTATCTTAAGTCTATCACACAAGGCATAGGAATGCAGGGTTTGGTTTCCTCAGCCAAATCATTAGTCCATCAAATCTTGTGTCCATTTTTGGCCAAAGCTGATAGAGGAATGAAAAAGGACAAGTATGTGCAGTATTTAAATAACAACTGTAGTGATACTTTTCTGGCCACCTGGATCATCAGTTTATACTTGATAGCTGGAGTGTTCTGATAGGAGCTCATACTTTGGATACTACATACAGTCTTAGTGTCACAGACTTCCAAATGATGAAGCATGGACTTCATTAAGGGACAAAAATTGAACTTTACCAATAGCTCATGCACATCAAGGTTCCACTTACCCTTGCCAGCAGATATTTCTGGCTCTTTGTCAGAATGCTACATATGAAACCGAATTGTACATTGCTTCTGCTTTACGAGACACCAGCTGCTCCAGATGTAACGGGTAGGAGCACACCAGTGCTGGAAATAGCACAGGTATTTGGGGAAACTGTCAATGCAGAGTTCTTAGTTCTCTAAGAACTTCAGTTCCCTGGTTTTGCTTTTACTCAAAGGGCATGCTCTACAGCTGCAGGAAGACAGGATATAAATATGGTATTACTACTTTAATGATATATTCAGGATTCATCTTTTGTATAGAAGGAAGTTCTATGAATTATTTTTTAATCATGGGGGATGTAGTATTTATGCAATAATTACCTCAGTGCATATATTTCTTGGAGTTTTAATTCATTAATCTGTAGAATAAGAACATTTAGCACTTACATTGCACTTTGCATGTTTCAAGCACTGTACAGACATGACCTTGTTAGGCCTGTGTGAGAGGGCTGATCAGCACTGCTTGCCAAAGGGAAATGCAGCAATGTGTTAAGCTGGAAATGAAACTGGCTGCAAAGGTGGAAAGATTCTTTGAAAAAGAATCTTTTTTATGAAAAGAGAGATGAGGTGGATCTTAGGAAAATGCCCAGCCTGAGGAAGCTTTCTGTGCCTTCTTGGGCTAGCCCCTTTCTTCCTTTATGGGGGTTATAGCCCTGCCTTAACGCTTATTTCAAAGATGTAAAGGAGACATAAACGAGTAGGATGATTTCTCAGGTCAGTAGCAGGCAGACTTACGGGCCGATGACTTGCATTTATTTTCACTCTCTGTTCTCCCTATCCCTCCTTTGAAGTGTTTTCTCGTTAGAATTGGTTTGAGTTTTTGCAGCAGATTCTTTGGAAATTGGGGGCAGAATGTTTACATCTGGGCAAAAACTGTGTGTGTGGTTGTTAAATTATGGCTGTGCGCAACTTGCTCAAAGGCACAGAAACAAACGGTCTCTGAGGGAGAGCCTCAGTCCAATACTGTATTTAGACATCCTGTTTGTCTGTGTTCCCAACTGAGAAATATATTTCAGCACAAGCTTATGTCTATCTGTGGACAAAGCAGCTTGACTTTGAACTAGCCTGAATCCATTACATTCCCATGTAAGATTTAACTGCATGCTTAAAATTCAGTACATGGTTTGCTGATTAAGAACAGGCTCTTAAAGCAAGAACACTTAAGTGCCAGGAAGATGGCTCTTAGCATAACTCAAGATGAAATGTGTAGTGAATTGAGCCTGCTTTGGGCTGTACAGGGAGTTAATGTGCTAATGAGTAAAGTATTGATCCCAGCTCCTCACTCCTATATTTTTATTTTTTATTTATTAAAACTTTTAGTATGTTAGATCAATTGGCACTGAGGGGTGCTTGTTCAAAACCCAAATCCCAGTATCTGCCAGGAAATGCCCTGCACTGAGGTCATTATTGCTCTCATTAACGTTACAGTCACGGTTGTTCAGAGTAGTCAGCACTCCTTAGGGTATGCACTTCCCTCAGATGGCTTGAAGTATTTTATCTGCGTCCCATTTATTTCACATTCCTGCATCAAAAAGTTGAGTAAAGGTGTGGGAGTGCAGAAAAAGCACATCGTGTGAGTCTCAGTGGATAGTTGTGGAGTAAAGCTGGTGCTAGGCCATAATGGTTTGTATTTAGGAGTGAGAATTTCCAGGGCACGTGTGTAAGCACAAAATTATCACTAGTGTCGTGTAGAAAGCACATTTTTCACAGAGGCACTGAGCCAAACTCAGCCTTCAGGCAGGTCAGTGGGGCTGCAACAGCTTGTGCCATGACTGACTTGGGCTCTCAGCATTCGTTTCACTAATCCAGTATTTAGCATTAATGCTACTATTTTTGCTAACCAGATCATAACCTTTCCATAACTGTTATTGCCAGAGTATAATTTTTTTACTTGTCAGTAGCAAAAGCAGCAGTTACAGAAACGCACACACTCTGTAAAACTGTATTCGCCATCTTAAATACAAAAGAAAAAAAAAATATCTGGTTTCTAATGGACCAACATCTTCGTTTAGACCGCTGTTAACTTAAAACTGCTTTGGGATGTTTTTGTTTAGACGCGTTTCGAACTCGGCGGAAGAGCTGAGGGCCGCCGCCATCCCCGCCCTCCCCTTCCCGCCCTTCCCCACAGAGCAACGGCTCCGCGTGAGGCAGGCGGGGAGCACCCGCCCCGCCCCGCCCCTCCCTGGGCGGGCCCTCCGAGGGGGCGCCGCGGGATTGGCTGCTGCGCGCCGTGGGGGCGGGGCGGCGGGGGCGCGCGGCGATGGAGGCGGTTGCTTGCGCGGAGCACGGTGAGCGGCCGTTGGGGGGCGGTTGGGACCGTTGGGGTGGGCGCCGGCCCCTCACCCGCTGACCGTTCCCCGCTCCCGCCCCGCAGGCTCCCTGTGCTACCTGAAGACCGGCGTCCGCGATGGCCCCAACAAGGGGAAGAGCTTCTACGTGTGCGGGGCGCGGGGCCCGGCCGCCTGCGGCTTCGTCGTCCCGGCGCCGTAGGTGCAGGGCGTTGTGGGGGGGGGGAAGGGGGGAATTTGGGGGTCGCTGCTGGCCGTGGGGTCCTGTCAGTGGGCTGAGTGCCTCATGGCAACAGGCGTTGGGAAAGATAGGCAGGACTCCCATAACAGCACCTCTCCGACTTCCCTCTATCTCCTACAAAGAGAAGTGTGGCTTTTGGAAAAGAGCATCTCATCAAAACCAGATCACGTAGTTAGAAAAAGAGAATTAGTTTCTCTTCCAATTTCATCAACCCTCACGTTTACACATCTCTTTGCATAGATCTGCTTTTAGATAAGTGCTAGTTAAGGGTTTTCATCTGTACCTATGCGTAAGTACGTGTTAGCACAAAGATAATACAGAACAATCAGATTATCATGTAGTATCCCCAGCTGCCCCAGGATTCTTGAGTTTGCAGACTTTTCTGTTGTCAGTAGAGAAAACAGTCTAAAAACTAACCTATCACAGGTTTTTAGATTACATTTCAGATTCTGGCTGCTAGAGTTTGGCAAGTTTCTGATTTGAGACAATGCAGAGAATTCTACCAGCTGGGAGATAACTCCAAGACAGCAGTTTGTTAATATTTCCTGTATAAAAGTGTTGACATTTTCCTTATGTTCTGAAAACAAAGTGAGGAAGAATTAACAGTGGATGACTGGCTTTAGGAAAACACGCACTGTCAGCACTTCTAAACTTGTGTTCTGTTTGCCAAATTGTCTCTGAGTAGACTTTCCAAGTATTTTGTTCCAAGTAATTATTTTCATTGTTGCTCTTACTTTGTTGGCTCGTGTTGTCTTTTTTCTTCCCCTTTTCTTTTCCTTTTCTCTTTTTAGTATTCCTGCTTCTTACTGCTTGATCCATGAGGGATACATGGTGGAGCTGCAAGTCCTGGTTCAGCAGCAGGACAGAGATGAGTACCAGTAAGTTCCACAAAGTGGAAACCAAGGTTTGCTGTATAGATTTGAACACTTTTGAATTGTGCGGTGATGACTGACCTGCAGAACTGAAAAACTTAGCCCAGTCTAGAGGCCTTTACTTAGTATGCTTCTAAATGTTTGGTATTTTTATTAGTGATGATATTCAATGATACAAGTCTGAGTGATCAGTTAGCGTTTCTTTTTAAAAGTATTGAATATAGCTCTATTGGGATCATCAAAGTTTTGTGATGATTGCATCAAGTTCAGAAGTTGTAATTCAGATAAGGTTCCTCTAGCTGTCCTTGCTGATTGCAGATTTTAAAAATTTCTCCTAAGCCTGTTCCTTGGATGATTTAAAGATGAAGTGGCCCATGTAGTGTAAATATTAAGAATAGCTGTTTTCTCGTGCCTAAAAATCATGAGATTTTGGAGGTTCTGAACATAGTGCTTTTATTTCAGCAATTTTTTAGCACTACAGCTTCAGCTTTCATTTCAAGATTTGAAACAAAAACAAAACAAAAAGTCCCAAGCCCTAAGAATCTTATTACAAGAATATCATTCTCTGGATTAAGCTTTGTTTTGGAATAAGCAATGTTCATGATTTTTGCTATGCAGAAGTCTGGAAGTAGAGCACAGATCAAGAGCACAGATCATCTTTGTGATGTTTTCAGTGCAGGCTAATTTTTAAAGAATGCATAGAGTTCCTTTATTGTCCTTCTTGGTTCAAATCTTGCTTTATTCTTTTGTAGGTTGTTTTACCGATGCATTAACAGTAAGTTGAATGGGAAGAAATGGTGTGGAAGTGTCCCATGGCAGGTATGAATGTTTCATTTATATTACGGTATCAGGTTATTTCATCATGACTTCATTCTGTCTACTATAGTCATCTCTGAGATTATGTAGTGGGAGCGTTTGTATTTTCTAGCTGAAAAGCGTATTGGCTTGTTGTCCTCCAAATGCAACTTCATGCCGCTAAATTGTGTGAAGTAATCACTGTTATCCGGTATGGGGAAAAACAAACAAGCAAACACCCTTGGGTTGGATTTCTAGCCATAATCTTAAGAATGGTGATGTTGGAACTCGATTCCCAAAAAAAACACAGGAATGGCAAAGGCAGGAGAAAAAGAGCAGTTTTGTTTTCCTTGTAAAGTGTTTATCCTGGTCTTGTTAAAATGATAGGAAAAACGATGTTCACAGAGAACTAAATCTTGCTTAAGATGATTGTGTTGCGTGTATAGTTAGCAGGTTTTAATAATTAATGTTAGAACTTACTTGTGTATATTGCAGGATCCAAAAGCTACCAAAGCGTCCAAAAACTTAGAATCACAGCCCAAAAAAGTACCTTTCTTCAATCCCAGTGGCCAAAGAAATCCATTCAAAGTGATAGACAAGAATTGTGACCAGTCAGCCTGGAAACAAATTAAGCAAGGCAATGGAGAGGAAAGTAAAGGAAAAGGAGTCGACGTGGAGAAAGATAGTGTGGTAGCGTCACATGAAGAAAAGAAGTCAACCTCGGATTCCTCCACAGAGAGAGAACATCTAGAAGGGCTGAAAACTGAGAAGAAACAATCCAAGGGAAATAGCAGTGATCCAGAACTTAAGGAAAGCGCAGTGTCTGAATCTAAACTTACACTTTCTGAGGCTTGGAAAGGGAAAAACACTGATCAGGATGAAGTGAAGCATGGAGGAAGTGGTAGGGAATCCAAGAAATCACCTGAATGTGTGGAGAAAGAGCCAAGTGGGAGATCAGAACTCTGTCCAGTAAGTCTTGGAAAGCAAAGTACAAGTACCCAGCTTCCAGAGAAAGAGCAGCTCGGAGGGAAAAGTTTAAAAAGCTGTGGGGATAAAGAAACCAGAGAGAAAGAACACATTGGGAAGAATGGAGAGACAAAACCACTGTGTAAAGAAAATGCACTTTCCACAACAGTACCACAAGTAACATCACAACATGCTCTCCTGAAGCAAGGAGGAGATGCAGCAGCAGCATCTAAGGCACAAATTAGGCCAGGGCTGGAACAGCCTGCTGAAGAAGTTCCTGCCAGTCATGAAGTAGTACCTGTTTATTCCTCATCAGGTAAAAACGAACCTGAGAAATCAGTTAAGGCTTTGCAACCAAGAGAGGTTCCTGCAGGAGCATCAGGCAAGAGTATACAGGAGGCATCTTTGCCAGGAGCTGCAGCATTGCTTCACGTGGAAGGACACCAGGATCCCAAGGCTCTTCGCAACCATCTTGAAGTCCAGCTGAGGCAGAAGAAGGTGACTCATTGCACCTGTTATTCCTTTCTGTTTTGTTTTGTTTCATTCTGTGTTCAGTGACTTCCCTCACTCGTGACAGCAATCAGAATAGAGTGTTTCCTCACAACAGAACTGCTGAAATACCTAGTGTTTGGAAGGGCGGGGCAAAGGGAGGGAATTAAGTGTAGGCACATGCTAGTTGTTTTAACCCACTTATGAGATGATTTATGTGTCTGCCTTATACTTAATTTGTGGAAGATGTAAACTGTGCGGCAAGCTTAGCCTTTTTAAGCAATGTGACTGTTTTTCATGAGCTTGCATAGAAAGAGTGATCTAGCCACAAAAGCTCACACTGCAATTAAATAAACTAGCTGTCTGTATGGAAACATGCAAGTAGTTTGGACTTCAGGTGCTTTGGGAGATGTTAAGATTGTCTGATTCTCTTGACTACCTGATCATCCCATTTCATACAGTGGTGGGAGGGAGCCTGCATCCTTTTATCTTTTCTAAACTATACTAAAGATTAATTTATTTTCTGCTAAAAGACTATTTAATTGCATTAAATGGTATTTAAAAATTTTGGAGATTGTAGAACTGTATTATTACTGTGGTATAAGATTAGTGTTTTTAAACTCTCGACTCCTTAATTGTTCTCCTCATGACAGAAAGGTTGGTAAAGCCCATTCAGCTTTTGGATTCTTCTGTTGTTGTTTTGCAGAACACATTAGCTACAGTGAACATCCAAGTACTGCCAGATAAAGGGCAACGGTTATTAAAGCAAGTGCAGGATTTGGAAGCTGCACTGAGTGCTCTTAACATTTCAACAACAGATATTGCTGAAAAAGGTAAGGCTTTTTTTTTTCTTTAATCAGAACTTCGCAAAATGTTTTGTTTCTCTATAGTTTTGAATACTGTGGGGAAAATAGCATGCCTTTATATGTGGTTTGTGACTTGTATAGAGTTTGTTGAGATTCATTGAAGATTAAAAAATGTGTTGTGAAAGAAGGGAAGGAAAATGAATGGAACAACTCAAGCACTTCCTCTGAAGGGTGGTGACTTCCCAAGAGGCTCCTCCCATCATCAGGACTAGTTCTTTTCCTGGTTTTGGCTGCATGACTGAGGCAGACGTTCCTCTGAGAAATTGCCAGTGAAGTGTTAAATTCCACTTTGTTGCAGCATGGAACCACGCTGCTTGTGCAGAAAGTCTCTTCTGGCTGCTCTGTCTGAGTGTGTAAATTAGCATATGCAAGATCAGCAATGGCACACTGGAAGTTGCTTTAATGTGATTTCTGAATTCTATTAACTAGTACCAGTTGGTTGGGGCAGAGAGGCGTTGTGTTGAGCTGCCTGCACCATCACCTTAACAGCAGAGTTGCTCTTTGATAACAGAATCTGTTGTGTTGATGAAAAGTCCCAGTTTGACAGCTCTGGAAACTGAAGGCCTTTAGCAAGAAAACAGCCCTTCATGGGCCACCACACAACAAGCAGTCCTCATGCCTTATTCCAGATCTGGTTTTAGGCAAGAGAGACCTTTGCGGGAGGGAGGGAACAGCTCAAGAGTTCTTGGCTCGTTTGGTCTTGGATGTTTTGATTGTTCTTTCTGACCAAATAATTGCCAAGAAAGATGTCTTTAGCAGGAACAGTGGGACACTGGAAATGGTGTACACAACTGTCCTAAATGAAAGCCCTTCTTTGGGCTGTAATGCAAGGCTCCAAGGTCCACTCTGCAACCTTTTCACCCTGAATTCCTTTCTTCTTAAGGGGAGGATGGTGCGAGCGGTGGCTGCTGTGAGGAACCTGAGGAACCTTTGCCTAACCCGTTTGGCAGACCAGGTGGTACAAAGCTGATAATGCCACTACCTCTCAGGGATCATAAAGCTGGGACCTCTTCAGGCTTGCACAGTCACCCTGCTGCTGCTGCTGCTTTCGGCTCCAGTGAATATTGCGGCCATGGTTTTGGAAGTAAGTATGGAAAGCCTTTTCATTTGAAAAAAAAAACTGGGGAAGACTAGGTCTGTCAGAAACTTGCAGCTTGTGGGTATGTGACAGTACTAAACCTTTTTTGTTACTGTGAGCTGTATACGATCCCCTGGATATCTGTAGCCACTGAGATCAGTCTCTGAGATGGTACATCTCCTTGGGAGAGGTAGCTTTGTAAACATCTCACATGTAAAACTGTATCTTTTCAGTGAACTCTGGTGTACAGAATCTGTATGGTGGAAGAATGACAGAAGATCGACTCAGGGCCGTACACAGTGCCACAAGTGATGCTATTAATCATCTTCACAAATCTCTAGAATCCTGTCCGACAGAGCAGACAGTAGCTGAAGATCCACCTGGATTGAAGGTGAGTTGGCAAGGATGGAGAATGCTGTGTTGCTGAACTTCGGAGGTGTCTTGTCACCTCCATCTTGAAACATAACCTCAGAGTGATAGCTTAGCACATCCTTTACTTTCATGCTTGAAATTACTTCCCAGTTTTCACCTGCTGGGAGAAAGTCTAATTACTTCCCATTCCTGAAGTTGCTGTAGATCACAAATAGCAGTGTTACTACCTCTTGCCGTGGTGTCTTCTAAATATTTAGTGCTTGAATGAAGTTGTTTTGCAAAGACAAAGCAATTAATTCACCAACATTTCTATATGATGAGCAGAACAGAGGCAGGTTTCTGTTGAGAAAGAGACTATCTGAGAACCCTGCTATTGTTCCTTTCTCTGATAGGTCTCCCAGTGAGCTATAAAAAAGTGTTTTAGAAGTACTTGTAGACAATCAAGTTCATACAACCCAATGGACTCCAGGGTAGTCAGTTCTGATCTGCCAGAGAGCAGCTCTTGGTCTGTCCAGTGGTGCAGAATCTGTAGCTGGGGTTTTGCACAAGGTACTGGAAGGCACATGCTGCTACAAGATGGTGTGTGGGTGTATGTATATTGTGTCACTTGTCAGATCCACCTGGGACCTTTTCAGTGCTGGGGAAGGTCATCAGAAGTTGTGTAGTGGTGGCATGTAGTCATGCTTCCTGCCTCTTAAGAGTCTGTAGGGCTTTTAAACTTTGTGAGAAAAGAGGAAGTCTTCTCAATCCCACTGCTTGACAGTGATGCCTGCAGTGAGCATGGCAGGGTTGTGTGGATTTTCCGCCTGAAAAAGCTGCCTTCACTTGCCCTCAGAGTGCTATGAGAGTCTAGGATGGTGTTGTGACTAAAACATTGCCCAGACTGATCTGTGGTACTGCTGATCTCCTGATTCTATTAGGTGTCCCTGTCCACTTGGGAAAAGTAGGCAAACTTCTTTTAGTAGGATTGTAGTAGGACAGTTCAGCTGTGTAATTCGGTATAGAAAGCAGAAGTGTATGAACTTCGCAATATGTTTCCTTCAGATCCACTTTCTCATTCTCTCAGGTTCCGTTGCTGCTGCACCAGAAACAAGCACTTGGATGGCTGCTCTGGAGGGAAAGTCAGAGGCCATGTGGAGGAATTCTGGGTAAGCAACTGAATGGGAAAGTACATTTTGGGAGGCAGATAAGTGACAGCAAAAGTGTGGTAGATAGCTTATTCTGAGGTCAAAATCTATCTATTTTGTAGGCATGCCAAGGAGCTCGCTTTTCTTTGCCTTTTGACTGATTACAGCTATTAACTCATTACTAAATTGTTCCCTGATGTACATTTTTGATTCCACAGTTGTCCAGGGCATTTTCTGCTGCAGTAGTTACTTCAGCATAGATGTGAGCTAGGCAGGCTCATTTCTGCAGGTCATCATAACTTCTGTGTCTCTCTTTCCAGCCGATGACATGGGCTTGGGGAAGACTCTAACGATGATTGCTCTGATTCTGGCCCAGAAGCAGCTGAAGACAGAGAAAAGAAACAACAAGCTAGAAGTGTGGCTATCCAAAAATGGTACGGAGTTGTTTCTATCCAAAAATGCATGCATTATGATGTGGTGCCATTTTAGACATTTAAAGCATTACGGGTACAGGTTATATAGGTTAATGACTCCTCAACAAGCTCTATCCATGTTTACTTCCCTTCTGTAGGAAAATTCCATTGGAATTAATGTTTACTGCACTCCCTTGCAAAGCCTTTCTCTTGATCAGTGGTATTTGTTCTTACACTGGGTGTGTAGGATTCTCCAAGTCATTACCTTCTGTAGTGTGGGCATTTTTCATTGGCTATTTTCCTGAATCCGGAAAAAACTGCATATACTGTTTTGAAAAAAAGTTGAATGCTTGCATAATTTTCTTAGCATAAGGACTTAGATTAATTATTCCTCACCTCCCTGTGATTTCTTTTTTGTTATCCCTGCATAAGGTTGTTTTTCTTGCCTACGGATACAGGAGTTAGAGGTTTTTTTTATGAAAGATAGTTGAAACATCAACCTGTCACTGTCTCCATCCTCATGTAATTGTTTGGTCTGCTTTTTCCTGTTTTGCTAAGTTGACTGGCGGTGTGCTTCGTTCTTGTTTTGTTGTTATTGTTTAAACATAGCTCAAAATGGTGACACTTCAGTTTTCTAGAACAACAAAAAAGAAGCATTTATTTGGCATTGTATTCTCAGAAAAGATTCAAGTTAGTTCCTGTCTTCTAATCTTTCAGTTTATCCGAATGGCTTGCTCAGATTTATAGTGTAACTCTGAGTGGATATTAAATGACACTTTAGTGTCTAAGCAGAGTTTTTTTTTTTGTTTTCCTCCCAAAACTAACAGTCCCCAGGAGTGCATAGTGGAGATACCTGCTTCATGTACTGCTCGCAGGAAAATTTTCTTACTTGTTGTAACTATCCAAAATGTCATTTTTGTAGTCTAATGTGAAAACACTAAAACCTGCCTGCAATATTTTCCTCCAGATTCCACTGTTGTCCCTGCACACAGCACTTTAATAATTTGTCCTGCATCCTTGATCCATCACTGGAAGAAAGAGATTGACAGATATGTGGGCTATGGAAAACTGAGGGTCTATTTGTACCATGGGCCAAATCGAGATAAACATGCAGAGGTGTAAGTGCTATACTGTAAACATGACCACGTAAAGTAAAACACTACTTAGCAAGAGACTGTACATCAAGAGTTGAAATTCAGTGGCTGTAGAATGTTGGAAGAACATGAAGATGGAAATGTGGAGGATGTACAATGTCAGGCTGATGTCTGCTCTAAGGATGTATAAAACTTTGATGACCTGTACCAATGCCAGGTGGTTCTGGTGCAGGCTATTGCTGCTCCTGGTAACGCAGCATACATCTGCTGAAACTCATCTCTTTCTTGCAGAGATTAAATAGCAGTTTCTTCCATGCTCATGCTTTGTGGTTATATTTATCAGCTAGATGCGTAGATCTGAAAGCTTTCTATACTGCTTCAGGCCATGCTGAGCAGTGTTTCTAGGTGCTGCATTCTGAGTAGTGTTTACCTCATGTGGTGTGCATTGTGTACCACCAACTTCTAACCGTGTTTTTGGGCTTATTGTGTCTACTTCAGTATGCATACAATGAGGACAACCTGTCCTTCCTGCTTGACTTGCTATGAAGTTAAATTTTCTGTAGAACTCTGCATTTAGCTCTTGTAGAGCTATGTAGCTCTTAAACCTTGAGCATGCGTCTTGTCTGCTTTGAATTCCTCATTTGTTCTTCCTCCTGATTAGTTCTTTTCCTTTATGCAGGCTCTCTGAATATGATGTTGTTGTCACAACCTACAGCCTTCTTTCCAAGGAGGTTCCCACAAGCAAAGAGGAGGGGGAAGTCCCTGCACAGGACCATGAACTGGGGGTGAGAAGCTGTGTTGTTGATAAAGGATTGCTTTAACCTTTTTGTTCAGAGGTGGTACATGCCATTATTGTTTGAAGGAGCACCTTATGCTACAGTGAGCAGTAGGCTGGTGAATTTTTTTTCCATAAGCATCCTATTGAGGTTGCACAATAAGAACAAAGTGATGAGAGTAAGTGTTACAAAGCTCAGAAAGAAAACAGAACAATCCAAGAAATCTGTTCTGTAGTAATACCGAATGTACTAGTTGAAAGGTATTTAAAAGTAATTTTAAGAGTGCAATGAGGAATCTCGTGCTCTTCCTTTGAGGTGAGACTATGGAGGAACACTAGAATCTGGTGTTCGCTGCTTGAAGCAGCAATGTCCCTTTAAAGTATCAGAAATCTGTCACACTTGGGTTTCCAGTCTCTTTGAACTGGCTCTGAGGCAACTTGTATGCCTTCTTGAAGGAAAAGAAGTGTACTTGCTTACTGCGAAAGCAATCATGCGACTGCAGAACACCAATTGAACTTGGTTACATGGTATAGAGAAGTCCCTTTATGGGTATTTTTTACCTCCTACCTCTGTGCACAGATCCAGATGTAGTTCTTAAAGCAAACAGTCCTTTGATATCCTGAAACATAAAGGTAACAGCTATAAAACTGTAGAGAGATCCTGTATTTACAAGTACAGGATGTGCCCCAGTAGAATAATTACACGTTTCTTTGTCACAGCCTAGCAAAATACTAGTGATACAGAATGCCTCTTGGGAAGGAAGAGGAGATAACATGTTAAAAGCAAGAAAAATGACAAAAGACTAAAATTTGCCATCATGAGCTGGCAAAAAAGTTTGCCATCATGAGCTGGCAAACGTATTCTTTGGCTTAGAAGCTTTGGAAAGGTGATTTTTTTGGAAATATCTCTTCTGTTACAATAAGAGCTCAGGTTACTGCTGACTAATGAAAGGAAAAGGCTTCTTTCTGGAAAAAATATTTGCCTGTGGCTCTTCAGAGAGCCTGGCGAGGTAATTGCTCCAGGTTATAAATAGTCTGCTTTTTCTTACAGAGTGGGTCATCTCCCTGTTCCCCCCTGCTCAGGGTAGAATGGGCTCGAGTCATACTGGATGAAGCTCACAATATTAAAAATCCAAAGGTTCAAACCTCCATAGCTGTGTGCAAGCTGAGAGCCGGTGCCAGATGGGCTGTCACTGGGACACCAATACAGAACAACTTACTGGACGTGTACTCTCTTCTGAGGTGAGGTGACTGTGTGTGAGGCACATGGATGGTGTTCCCATTCCAGTGATTCTTCACTGACAAAGTGCTGAAGTTGTTTCTAAATTTGAGAAGTCTCAGTGATACAAGGGATAGTGAATCGAGTTTTATTACCACTACAGGCACTGGACTGCAAAGGCTGTGGCTGAGACAGTAAACAAACCTGACCTTGTTTGTTTTGCTGTTGATTGCAGCTATTCTATATAGGATAAAGGGAAAATTACTTCAGATCTCCTGTGTTTCCAAGATGAATAACTACAAAACTTACTTCAATGAAGAGAAGTTTTGTGCAGTAAGCCTCGTTCCTACTAGGGCTGCCAGGAAGGATCTTATTAAAGAGTGTTACACCCTTGGGGCTTTTAAGGAAAGAGTGAAAAACTAGCTTCTCTAAACAAATGATAAACAAGTTAAACTCTATGTTCCCTCATTGCTGGGGGGAAAAGATAATGAAGGGTGTTGGAAAACCAGAGAAAACTTGCATTTGAAATTAATTTTTGTATAGTTGAAATTAATTTTCAAATAAGAGGTACGAGATTTTGAAATATGAATATGCTTTTTGGCAAGTGCCTGTGCTTCTTGATGGCCTTTGTTTGATAGTGATGCTTGAGACATAATGAGCTAAGAGGAAGTGATGGATACAGAACCAGAAAGTTGCTTTAACTGTGCTAATAATGGTAAGACTTTTGAGCAAAAGCTTAGCTGTCATTGACCTGGAAGTGTTTTACTACTCCTAGCTGAATTGAGGATGGTTTGTTTTGAAAAGCAAAGAATTTGGTTCTGGTCACTCAGGAGAAAGCAAAGAACGTTTCTTTTGTTGGTATGATGTTTCCTTACCTCCTGTTGTAGGTTTCTACGTTGCTCTCCCTTTGATGAATACAAGGTGTGGAAGTACCAGGTAGATAACAACACTAAGAAGGGAGGAGATAGGCTAAGCCTCTTAACCAGGACCCTGCTATTACGGAGAACTAAAGACCAGCTGGATTCAGCTGGAAAGCCCTTGGTAAGAACTAGACAATCATCCCATCATTTTCCTTGCAGTAGCCAGTTAGTCCTTTACATGAATAAGTTTGTTAATGGATGGGCTTTCCTGTCTACTGCAGCCTCTTGAGCAGGAGAAGTAAATGCCTGTGGATATGTATGTCAAGTCATAATTACGTTAGTATGAATAACTTTGAACATAGCTGATTTCTCATTAAAGACTTTGAAAACAATGTTAAATGTTGTATTGAACACTGGTGTTTGTTATGCCATGTAAGATTTTTGCACTCAGTACAATTGATACTGTGTATTTTTACTTCAGGTATCTCTGCCACAGCGTAGTATGCAGTTGCATCGGTTAAAACTTTCAGCAGATGAGCAGTCTGTGTACAATGTGCTTTTTGCAAGATCCAGGTACGAATATGAGAAGAGTTGAGGTATTTTGTTTCTGTTTCTTAAAAAATTAGAAAGGTAAAGCTGCTCTAGGTGAGAAGACCTTTTGAACAAAGGTTATTTTTTTCCGTTCTGACTATCAAACATAGAATCGTGGAATGATTTGGATTGGAAGGGACCTTAAAAAAAACATCTAGTTGCAACCCCCTTGCCATGGGCAGGGACACCTCCCACCAGCACAGGTTGCCCAAAGCCCCATCCAGCCTGGCCTTGAACACCTCCAGGGATGGGGCATCCACAGCTGCTCTGGTCCCTGGCTTCTACTATACTCTGGGTATTATGATAATCAGACTTACTTCTCTTAAGTTTTCCAACATGGATCTTTCCTTTGATCTTACTAAACAGAACTCACTGTGACTTGAGGAATGTAGGTTAATGGAGTAAGAGAAACATATGAAATGATTAATGGAACTTTCCTTACTTTAATGCATCATCAGCTTGCTTGTTAAGTTCAAGTTCCTCTTACCTTTTTTCTTCCTGTAAATCCCAGTCTTTGCCTTTTTTTTCAGGTCAACACTGCAGTCCTACCTAAAGAGACAAGAGCAGAAACAAGAGGGCAGAGAGTATGCTGGGGGTAACCCATTTGACAAAGGTTTGTGCATACCCTACCTTGAATACATTTGCAGAAGTGACTCTAAGTGACTCAGTTAAGGAGGAGGACCAGACCTGGCCATGTGGGGTCAGAAATTAGAAATTGTTTGGCAAATGTTTTGCTGTTTCCTTGATGTTAGGAAGAATTCTGCCATGGTGATTTTGGGTTTGAAGTGTTGAAGTTATACCTGTGAAACTTCCTTCTGCTTAATGTTTTGGGAGCTCCTGTTTAAGTTTTGAGGGATCTGAGTCTGCCAGTCTGTCCATTTGCTGTGGGTACTAAAAGAAGCTATGGTTGATTCAAGGGATGCCAAAAAGATTATTAAAGTTTGTCCATAATGGTACGTAGTGACTGAAGACAGACTGAATCAGCATTCCGAAGGTAGGCTCCCACTTTTGTGGTTCTGGGAAAACCTCTTAGCCTCCCTGGGTCCCCTTCTGAAGTAGAGGTGTAATTGCTCAGAGAAGAGGTGTCAGTATTAGCATAAGGTATATGATACGTTGATTTTTGGTGGGGTTTGTGTTTTTTTTTTTTTGTTTTTTTTTTTTAAGTGGGGTCTGATGGGTTCCTGTGTTAAATCAAGTATTAGCTTGCCTGTTGCTTCTTCTTTTTTATTGATGAAACTCTTGCTGGGGGTGGCTGGGCAGTGCTTGGAAATATCTCCAAGAGCTCTTAATATTCTCCTTTCCTTGGCAGTTGCACAAGACTTTGGGGGCAGTCAAAAGGAATTCCTAGCAAGTTCACAGAGTGCCTCCCAAGTTTCAAGTACTGTCCACGTCTTGTCCATGCTGTTGAGGCTCCGTCAGTGCTGCTGCCACCTCTCCTTACTGAAAGTGGTAATTGTATTGTATTGTAGTAGATGCGGTGTGGAGGGGGTTATTTAAGTGTTTCTGTAAGTTAATGGACTTCTTAACACTGCTGGATCATTTATCTATGGGTGTGTAAACTGAGACATTTTATAGCCCAAAAGGTTTGTAGATGGACATACACTCTACTGAAGGGTTCCCCAGAGTGACCTGTGTGGAAAGCTGTGGCTCTGGAAACAGCTTTATTTCATATCAAATAATACATAATTCTTTGCCATTAAAATTCTATTAAAAAAAAAAAAAAAAAAAGGAAAAGTCTTGATCTTAATCTTGTCTTGGGAAGTGCACAAGTCCACAAGTACAGCCTAGTTCAATGGCTTGTGTGTGCTTGAGCTCTGTAAGTATTTTGACTGAAGTTGCCTTGCATTAAGTAGACTAATTGTTTGGGAGTTTGTTTCTCTATCATATAAAGCGGATGTAGAATAAGTTCAGCTACTAAGGAAACAAGCAGAGATTTATCCCCTAATGTCGTTTAATCACACAAATGTTGAATAAAATGGGGTGATTCTGAGGAGACCGTATAACAGAAAATGGGTGTAGGCTTTCCCTACAAAGCCTCTGTTTGAGCCAGAGTATGAGGATAAAGGGACTGTTGGTCTGACCAAGTAGTGTTTATTAATGGTTCTGCCTTCATATTGCCTAGCATATCTTCTTTCGAACTTACTGACCTCAGCAGACACTGCAGATACCCTAGATCAGTACTGAATTCGATCTCAGGCTTAGCTGTCATCCTTATTATGTTGCTTTTTTTCCTGCAGGCTCTGGACCAAGCTAATTTGACCAGTGAGGGCCTTTCCCTCTCCATTGAGGAGCAACTTAGTGCTTTGACCCTGTCTGAGCTCCAGAATCCTGATTCCAAGTCAACAGTTTACCTCAATGGCACATCTTTTAAAACAGATCTTTTTGAAATTACCAGGGAGAGCACCAAGGTATTATGCTGGTTTTCTGACCTCCCTTGAGAAGCTTGATTTCAGCACTTTTTCTTTTCAGTTGTTAATGAAATGTCACACCATGCCAGTTGCAGATTGGGCTAAGTTGGCAGTTTAGGTGGAATCAGAAATTTGATGGGTGCTTACAAAGCTGTGAGAACCTGACTGTGCTGACATAACATCAATGAAAATTATAGAATCATTAAGGTTGGAAAAGACCTCCAAAATCATCTAGTCCAACTGGAAATCTTGAACACTGACTTGTTCCACAGAAGTTTAGAAAGTCATGCGTGTGAGAGTGTGGTGCTTGTGAAAAGCTAAAGAAAATGGAATGTCAACAGCTGGAGAAGTGGAGGTAACTTGGCTTCTCATAGAAAGATTGTACTCTGTAAAACGTGACTGTATGACTTGATTTCTTAATAACAGCTGGTAAAGTATCTTGAAAGTCTGAGCACAAAAGTTTTAGTTGAAGAGTTACCTTGATCACTTTCTGTTTATCACTTTCTGTTTCAGTGAAGAATAGCCAAGCATGAGCTGGGTTATGATAGCAAGCAGACTGACTTCTTTTTCTTGCAGATAGCTCACCTCTTGGCTGAACTGAAAACTATTCGGAGTCACTCGGAATCTCAGAAGAGGTTAGCATACATGCACTTTTATTTAGCCTTAGTAATTGAGAGAAGTATATCTTTTGACAGTGTTAGGAACAGTTCAAAACAACTGAATACAAAATTCCAGAACGGTGAAACGGTGACAGTACTGCAGTACTTAAAAGCTGATAGTGAGAAAAATCTAAGAACAAGTAAGAGGGTAGGTTGAGAAGTAGATTAGCATAAATATAGGGGAGTATGTGAGGAATTTCAGGCTTTGAGGCCCGGGAGGACTCACCAAAACCAGAATTTGGAAGGACTTGGTCATGCTGAGCAATGTTCATCCTCAACACTGACCTACTGCTCCCCTGCCTCCAGAAAAAAATGTAGAATAAAGTCGTGGTTGGAACCATTGATTAAGGACTTAAGTATTGCTGAAAGCCTGCAGTTCTCAATTGTTTAAGTTCTCTTTGTATTCCTTTTGCTTCATGCCAGACTGCACTGTGGCAGGTGTTCCTGCTTGTTTTTGTTAAACAGTGTAGAAGGCTCTTAGAGGTATGTGGTTGGAAAGTAGTTACAGCTGTGCCATTGTTGGGTGGGGAGGGTAAAGTCTCTTCCAAAAAGCATCCCTACCATAAGATTGGGAACACCAACAGTAATTTGGTTCCCTAACAAAAAGTTACTGAACAAGTTACTACCTTCCAAACTGCTTATTGAAAGGATGTGAGGAGTGTGAGAATTCAGGAAATCCAAGTTTGGTGTTCCTGCTGATTCATTTTGTGGAAAACAATACAACTTGAGATTGATGGGTGGCAACACAAAATCCAAAAATAGTGGTGAAAGTTGACAGACTTACCTTGTCTCAAGGTTGTAGGTTATTAGCCTTTCGACAGCAGGTTGTATCACTATACCAAGAGGTGAGTAATTCTGAATTGAGAAGGAATTTCTGTGCCCATTTTGCAACGGGGAGGGGGACCTCTGGGGTGAGACACTGCAGTAAGCAAACTGTTAATTCACACTAAGCTTGTTCTAAACTCCCTGTTCTGTCTCCAGTGTTGTTGTGTCTCAGTGGACGAGCATGTTGAAAGTTGTGGCTGTGCACCTCCAGCATTTAGGGCTGAAGTATGCAATCCTAGATGGTTCTGTCAATCCTAAACAGAGAATGGATGTGGTAGAAGAGTTCAATAACAATCCCAAGGGGCCTCAGGTAAGGAATTGAGGCAGCAAAACATTTACTAGCAGTTGTGATAACTGACTTCATAATTTCATTTACCGGAACAACTTTCATTTGGATATCTAGTTGTGGAGATCAACGGGGAAAGGTGGGTAGCTGTAAAAACAGGTGTATATCTTAAAATGACCAGGAGCAACTGTGACAAGCTCTTTTTGATGTTAAGTGTTCTGTACTGAGATCATTTGGCTTCAAACCTGGTACAAGGGTTGTCCAAATCTTCCATGTTTTTCAAAAGATATTTTTGCTACAGAGAGTAATGTGTAAGGTATGAGGCCGATTAGCTCCACTCAGAACAAGTTGGTTGTTTCCAACTCATGTCACTGCATTGGAAGTGCAACTGGAGTGCAACTCTTTCTTTAGTTCCCCTGCCTGCCAAGGAACCTCTAAGGCTTTCTTGCTGTTTTTCAGCACATCAGGTATCTTTGGCCAGGCTGTAATCTTTTTGAGAAGAGAGGATGGCAGTTGAATCTGTGAATGAAGACAAATTGACAACAAGAGCATATCTCACCCTTATATAAGGATAGGAAGATTGGGATTGGGGTGGGAGATAGGTCATACTTTCCAAATAAGGTGACCTCACTGAAATTTCTTCCACCTTTGAGTACTTTTTTTTTAATTTATTTTTTAAATACTGATGACCTACAGTGTTTTTGCTCTTCTTGAAAATAGTTTCTAGTCTGGAACTTTGGCCAAGAAAATGAAACTTGCCAAATGACTGAAGAAGTTTGAACTCAAATTCATTTTTCATAATGATACACCTTCATTTGAGCACTGACATCCCTGTGATCTAGGCCGGACAGGCTGTCTTCTTTGAGGATGGATTTGTGACTGAAAGGGGGAGTATATTGTGCATTAGCTTATTTTCTTCTCTGGCTATCTTAAACAAGCTGCTATCCACAAAACAGATCTTTCTCTATTTCTAGCTTTAAACTTAAACGAAGGAAGATTTCTATAAGCTATATGAATAGCTGAGTCCTTAAACAACACCAGCATTTGAACATACTATGAAATTGAGCAATAAATGTATATTGCAGATGTCTCTGTCCTTAACTGATAAGTTTTTTTTTTTTCCTGCTGAACTACAATCTTCTGCCGTAATACCTTTCCTCTCTGGCTACTCGTCTTTCTCTGGTACTATGTTATGTGACATCAAAGGTAAATGAGCAGCAGGCCATTTCAGTCCAATTGACTGTGTTTAAGAAACTGTGATTCTTAATTGACAGCTGGTGCTACTTGGTGCCATTGTTGGCAAGAAGGTGTCATCAGAGCACCTGGTCATATAAGTGGGGCATGGAGAGAGAATGAACTTACCAGTCCTTCCTATAGCCTGTGAAAATGTTTCTGGATAATACATGTGGAAGGGTAGGCTAGCCTCTCTTAGAACCGTAACTTCATTGTCCAGGCATCTGTGTCTCCTCAAGTATCATCTGGCTAACTTCCAAACGTGTCATAAAAGTACACATAAATATGATAAACAGATCCTTTGGTCTGATCTTTAATTCAAATTAATGTGACATAAGACAGGCTTCTTAAATTAACTCTATTTTTGTCCTTTGAAGGTAATGTTGGTCTCGCTGCTGGCCGGAGGTGTTGGCTTGAACTTGACAGGAGGAAACCACCTCTTTCTCCTTGACATGCATTGGTAAAGAGAAATAAAATTTCCATCTCTGAAGAACTATGTAGGTTGTGCTTTCTTCCTCACAACATGTATTGTGACTTCTGATGTAACTGAGTAGGTTAAGTGTTTAGCTGAGAGTAAGGGCTAATGATTACTTGTAGAAAAGTGTTTTCACTGTAGCCTTCTTCCAAAATACTCTTGTCAGATCAAGGGGGTCTTAGCAGTCCCTGGCTTAATTTCATGCACTAATAAAGAAAAAAAAAATAATTAAAAAAAGAAAGTATAGTAATGCCTACAGGGAATTTGTCTTGAAACAAATAGATTGTGTTGAAAATGGTTGGTAATCAGGCATAGCTAGTGTACCTTGGGGTTTTACAGGGCTATGAAAATAGCACATATAAACTCCCAATACTTATGCTGTCTCAGTGGCCAGAATTGCATGTTGTTTTTTTTTTTCTTTTTCAATTCCTGTTACATATGAGAACCTCCAAAGCGAAGTTATGTCCTTCAATACACAAACTGGGCACTTGAGTAGCAGCATTAAGAAGATATTTCTACAATATGGAAGTTATTCTCTGTAACTGCCTACCTGCTTCACTCTCCTCTTTCCCCACCAGCTACTTGGCTTTCTGGCAGTGTTAATTATTGGTCAGAAATACAAGTCTGTACGGAACAGTAGTCTAATTTATATAGATGACTTTGTCTGTTTTAACAGATTACTACTCAAGGCAAGGGAAATATGGTTGGGGTATATTGGTGATCAAGCTAGTAAATCTGAGGTAGTTTGTAGTTCTACAGAGGAAGAAAACGGTATGTTCTGGAGGTAGGCAAATGAAATGAGCACAAAGGTATTGATATTTCAGTTGGTCCTGAACATAGCCTAGGGGCTTATGTGAGCTGTTTCTTCTCTTGTAGGAATCCTGCTCTGGAGGACCAGGCATGTGACCGCATTTACCGAGTGGGGCAGAAGAAGGATGTTGTGATACACAGGTCAGGACTTCTCTTAGCAGTAAATGAAACTATGGCTGCTTGTGTATTATCTTGTCTCGCTTTAGTTTGTGAAACGACCTTCGTCTGGGCCTTGTTTCCTTACCTGAGGCTAGGCACAACGTCTAATAGTGGGATTGTGGGTTGAGTGCCAATACAGGAAGAGGCATGTTTCTTCTGGCTATTAAATGTCAAACTTCTTGGTCTTAGTAGTTAATAGTGCTAAATAATATTAAAAAAAAAAAAAAAAAAAAAAAAGAGTTTGGGGCAGAAATGGTCTTGCATTTCTTTTGCTTAGGAATATTCACATCTTTTTCCCTACCTTCCCTGAGTATATCTGTCTTGGAGAATGAAGCGTAGTAATTTAGAGCTGCCCAGGGTTGGGATAACTAAGCATTGTAGAATGGTTGGGAATCTCATGGTGATAAGCACTTTTGAGTGCTTACTGACTTTTTTTCATTGTCATTCCAGAGGTAGCCACCATGGTGCCCTAGCCTGGACCTTTCAAATAGAAATAATGTAAAAATATAGAGTATTTGTAGCAAATGGCAAGGTTGGCCTTTAGAAAAAAACATCTGTAATGTTAAATACGGAAAAGTTAGCATAGCTACTCTAAATTCACAAATTGAAAGCACCTGAAATCCAAGATAGCAATTTGTGTTTAACAATGAAAGTAACAATACTTTTTTTTAGTATAATAGGTGAAATCTGTTATCTAACAGTCGTTATAGGAATTTATCGTGAAATTACTGTTGCTTTAGACAGTCAGAGTTGAGGCCTAAAGAGCATCAGGCTTTTATTTGAAATGTGGTAATATCTGTATGTGAGAACAGTTATTTTCATTGGTCAGGTATATTTTGTCAGTTACGGGATAGACTGTTAATATTTAAGTGAGGCAAACCTTTGGAAATTCACTTGGAAAACCGTCAGTGTTATATAAACTGTGACTTCTTCCTAGCAGTTGAGGTGATAAGGCTTTGTATTTCCAGGTTCGTCTGTGAAGGAACAGTAGAAGAAAAGATCATGCAACTCCAGACCAGGAAGAAGGGGCTTGCTCAGCAGGTGCTGTCAGGCAAAGGGGAAACCTCAAAGCTCACCCTGGCTGACCTCAAAACTCTCTTTGGCATCTAAATATCCTCTGCAATAGAAATGGAAAGTGATTTTATACTTACAAATAACTGAGCAGACTTCAGCAAAAGGCTGCTGTTTCAAGGTGGTCATTTATTTTAAACAAATAATACATTTTGCAGTTTTGTAACTGTTCAGGACAAAAAGGTTACCAATATTAGGAATTCGTTTAATACAAAACAAAATAAATGGTGTATCCAAAAGCCAATAAAGTTATTAATTAAGCTATTATTTAAACCACTTTTAAGTAAATACCTAAAACAGATATTTGCTTGTTTCTTGTATTTCTATGTATGTTTTTTAGTTAGAAACCTTTCTTTCCTCTTCAGGACAGGACAAAGAGACGTAAGGGAAACAAGAACAAGAGAGACAAGTGTGAGGTAGGCAAGATCAGAGGCTGGATGAGAAAGTTGGGTTGGCAGGAGGGAAGCAGGAAATTTTTGTTGAGCACACTGATAAAGAGAAGATGATAGAAACTTTAGAATATGTTAGTAACAAAAGGAAAAGGGTGTACAGGATTTTTTTTTATTTTTATTTTTTGCTTCTCAGGAGTACTTTATATCCCAAGTGAAGATTCTGTAACCTGTTTAAAAGTTCTTCAAGCAGAGAAGCAAATTTCTGCTATGTTCCTGTGAAACAGAGTAACCTGAATTCCTTATTTTTTTCTCCAATAGTTAAATAGCATAAGGTTTCCTCAGTGCAAACATTTCAACATGGACTTATTCTTTCTTAAAAGATGCTCCCATTCTTTTTAGTTGAAGTTTTTTTTTTTTTTTTTTAAGAGTTGAGTTGCAAATCCTTGATTAACAGTTTGCATTTTCTCCTATCAGAAGCAAGACATGATGGTGAGTGAAGTTTCTAGGCAAATACTCTTTATTAGTAGTGGAAAATTCCCTGCTTCCATCTCCCCCTTCTTTGTCCTTAACCATACCAACTGTGTATTCTGTTTTTCTATCATTTATACCATTTCTCTGGGATTTAGCACAGTTGCTCTAAGTTCTCTTCAAAGAGGCTATTTGTAATGCTAAGCGGTAAAGTGTGAAATGTTGGAGTGCTGGTGACTTTGGTTCCTGTTTATGGTCACTTGCCACGGACTAAGATGACAGCATTTGTTATCCTCGCAAGTGAAGGAGAGCTCTATTTGCTCACCTTTGGTCCCTGTTATTCCACCAGGACGCTGTTTTTCTATGATAACACTGTGTCAGTCATTTATTTTACCTGCCTTGATTTGATGTGCAAGCGGAGGATTATTCCAACGTATTGTACAGACAGAGGGGCTAATGGGCACAAAAATGAATATTTGTTTCTGTGTGTGTCTGGCTGTTTGCCCCCGTAAATTCAACTGTGGTGCCTTGAGCAGTTTTCAGAACAAAAGAAGGCTATGAAACTTGTGCACTTTAACCATAATCGTGCTTTGTGGCACATTTCTTGTTTGCCTTGCTCCACTGATTTTCAGGAAAACACACCATATGCTCTATTAATTTCAACAAAGCAGGAGGCCATGGACTAATTTTCCAAAATTATTTTTGTTTGGATATTCACATAAGTAGAATGTGGGTTATCATTTCTTTGGAGATCATGTGTACTCTGATATGAGCTCCTATCCCCTTCCCTTGGAATGACAGCTTAGCAGGCTTCCCTTGTTAAGGTATTTTACTAAATAGAATTTAGTAATCAATTAGAAATCAATTTCGTGTACGCATACCTTCATTTTGGGCATCTTCCTTTGGCTGAATTTAATTGTAGTC